>NC_140931.1:35616468-36216468 GCF_014529385.1 Adiantum capillus-veneris | reverse complement strand
TCTTTTTCCGCTCAACTCGTGTCATGAGTAATTTCTTATCATGTGGGTTTGTTTGATTATCCTTCCTTGTTTCTCTCAATGTTTTAAACATTTTTGAATTTTTGTTTGAAGGATATCTGCTAGTGATTTTGTCCTTGATACAATCATTTGCATCCATCTGCATCAGGAACTGTGTTCTACTGAAGACTGATGGCATAGGTCGTGTTTTCACATTTCTGGTGTCCCTTTTTTGTTTATACCATTTTTGTCTTCTTGATTTCTGGTTTGAAAAGTCAAAAAACTTTTCCTCCCCTCCTTTTAAGAGTAGTTTAGCTCTCATGTGCTCTTTTTCTGACCCCGAGTCTTTTGAGGTAGCTGAGTGTTATCTAACTCATCAGTTGCATCATAGTAGAGGTCTGAAAAGACTTGTTGACCTTCCATTAAGTCTTTGGGTTCCTCATATTCGTCTTCAATGTTGAGGATTGAAATCATTTGATGGGAATTATGTCGTAGCCATCCTCATTGCAAAACTGAGTAGGCATAGATGCTAAAATTTGAGTCCACTCGAATGGCTCAAACAAATGCTCTGGAAAGGGTTCAGGTACATAGGCTTCGTCTGTGCAGTCCCTTTCTAGGATACATTCTTCTCGTTTTAAACTCCCATTTTTTGAAGCTCCACACATCCAAATAGGAGTGTTTTTGTTTAACTAGGATGGAAGCTTAGTTTCAGCCGAAGAGACTGAATCAAACTCTTCTATGGGTGTTTTCAAGACATCTCTATAAGTGTGATCTTTTAGATTTACCCTTGTTATAGATCCTACTTGCTTCAAGTACAAATAATTGTTTCCCCAATCTTGGATAAGTTGTACCTACCGCATGAAAGGTCTTCCCAATATGAATTCATAGTTGAGTTTTTTTCCAAAGTCTACTATGGCAAAAGTATGTTGATATTCAATTCCACAGGAATTGACTATCACTTTTTCAAGCAGCCCTAAAGGTCTCTCAATGTGTCCATCAGCCAGTTGCAATTTCATTCAAGTTTGTCTAATGGCTGGTTGTCCCCAAGATTTCCATACTACTATCGTGGCTATGGCTATGCCTGCTCCACTATATAGTATTGCCATGGTTTCAATGTCATTATATTTCATTGGATGGGTGGTGTTTCCTTCTTCCCCTTCGTAATATTCTCTAACTTTGTTCATGGGAACAGATCGAATCTCTTTGTTGTCTATTTCATGTTTCAATTTTTCCAAATTTTTAAAGATTAACCCCGTTATCCCCACCTTTTCTAGGGTTTTTTATAAATCATTCCATAAGTATGGTCTGAGTTTTAACAATTCTCCCAAGGTAAGAGTGTATTGGATGGGTGTAGACATGATTGAATGAATGTTGTCTACTTCTAAGGTCTGTTCAGCTCTTTTTACTTGAGTGGTCTTATACACGATGGATTCATCCTCGTTATCTCCCAAGTAAGACGGTAATGTTTTCAAGGTCAATGGTTTCGACGTTCCTGAAGCTTCAGATCTGCAATCATCGTACAAGGATTATACATCCATGTTTACATCAAAAGGTAGGTTATCCAACCAGACTTCCTCTATAGGAGCTGACTTTAGAGTTAGGCTCCCATCATTGATCTCTCTCACTTTTTCCCATAAGTGTCCTGGCCAGTCTTTCTCTACAATGGAATTCTGTCTAAGGCATCTTCGCTGTCAGGCACTATAAGCTCAGGTTCTTTTGTTTCAAGGTGGGGTTCTGCTACCACATTGGCTTTTTCCTTCATTTCTTTTACCACAAGCTCTTCAAGTTTTGTGATACTTTCAAGCTTGGGTTTTTGTTTTTTTCAACATTTCTTGCGTGATTCTTACCAAATTTTGATAAGCTTTGAGTTTAGCTGCTTCCATGTCTGGAGAAGGATAGTTTTCCATTTGTTTTCCATGTTTTGGCTTGCTTTAAGTCCTGCTTGGTAGGCTTCCAAGGCGGCTTTAATAGGCTCAAAAATTTTATCGACCAAAATGGATCCTCCAGGTTTCACGGTTGTTTCCTTGATTTCACTTCCAGTTTCTTTTACCTTTTCCTGGAATAGCTTTTTTGCTTTCTCCTCAATTTCAATCCGTTGTTTTTGTTTTCTCATCTCATATCTTTTACTTCTGCTTCTTTTGATTCTTTGAGAGGAAACTTTTGTATTTTCCGAATCATCCGAGGGGTTGTGTTTCTTTCTCTTTGCCTATGCTCTAGTGTTTACCTTGATTGGAACAATCGGTTCACTCTCTGATGAGCTACTATGTATCACTTGGACTGCGTATACTACAGTTTTACCCTTGTTTAAAGGATTTTTAGGAAAATCTTCCGAAAAGTCTACTCCTTTTTTGCAACATTGTATGCAATAAGCTTTAATTGGTTTGAGGTTTTTGTCAGGCTCTGGACATTCATTTTTCCAGTGATCATCAGCATCACAGTTATGACAGTTTTCTGTTCTTAGCTTCATCATGGGTCTTCCCATGGGAGGTCTGACACCTTGATTAGCTACATAATATATTGGTGCGAGATCTGGTGGAGCATAAGTCATGGTTTCTTCCATTGGTGGTGGATGTGGACTATACCAATCTCCTTCTACCATTACTGTAGATGGACTAGGCTCTGCATAAGGTGTAACAGGCACTAATGCTTGTTCATCTATGACTCCCTAAGAGTGCATGTACTTTACAGGCACTCCATGCTGTCCTGGATACGGAGGTTGTTGTCACAACACAGGTTGAGGTCTTTCCATACCCATTGCTGGTCTTTGAGCTTGGGCCATATTAGGCTGATATCTGTACATGGGTTGTCCTTGTGGCCTCATGGGCACGTACTGAACCTTCCCATCATACTTTGGTCTGAAGTAGCACTCGTGGGTCTCATGGTTAGTCCATTTACCCTCGATTGCACACCATTTTTGTGGCCTAATCGATTGTCCTTGTGGAGGTATCCCTTGTCTTGGTCCTCTCATAGGTGCTTTTTGCATATTGTTCATCATGTCGTTCATCCTTTTCAACATATCTTCAATGGCTGAGAGTGGCGCCGCAGCAGCTGTTCCCACTTGTGCTGGTTTTTTGGATGTTGTTTTCTCACTTTGGTTATCCTTAGGGACATCTTCTTCATTGAAGATCTCGCAATTGTCTCCTAGGTCAATAGCATCAGACACATACGCTTCTAGGGTTGTATGCTTTTTATTATAGAGTATAGCATGAAGTTCTTTGTTTAGCAATCCCTCCAGAAACAAAGATACAAGTAGTTCTTTTGCAGGTATCTCCAGCTTTGGGCATCTGGCAATGTATTGCTTCATTCGAGTTGACAATCCCTAACAGACTCACCATGTTTCTGTTTAAAGCTGTAAATTTGAGCTACTGTATTGTGTTTGATTCCCGTTTGACGTGTTTGTTTGATTCAACTCCTTGAGTGTATAGTGTATTGTGTTTAAAGCTGTAAATTTGAGATACTGTATTGTGTTTGATTCCTGTTTGACAAATCCTTGAGCTAAAGTGTTCAAGTCCATGATTGACCTTGGTGGAATGTTTTGAAACCATGTTAATGCTTTTCCTTCTAATGTCATTCCAAACCCCTCGAATTGAGTATGGAAATCGAATTGTACTTGCTTAAAGCTTGCTAAGTGATCGTATGGATCCCCTTATCCACTGTATTTTCTGACCCATTTTTGAAAATCAGCTGGTTTGACGCGTCTGTTTGGTTCAATTCCCGGTCTCCTGGCAGTTGGTCCTGTTCCTTGGTCCTGTTCCGAGTCCTTCAAACCAGTCTGTTGGAAATAGTGACTTATGTAGCCTTGGACTGGCCTTAGTTTCACCCTGTTTTCTACGTGATGAAGTGGTTTCTGGTTTCTTCACGTTACTCTCAGATGATCTCTCACGATGTTCATCCCTTGGAATTTTTTCTGGTCCTTGTCCCAATATCCAATCCCTTATGAAATACCCTTGGTACTTGGTTTGTTCTACCTCCTTAGGAGTCATCATAACAAAGTTGTTGTTATAACAATCCCTAAACAGATAGGTTGGTAGATTTGCTGATCCCTTATCTTTGATCTTGACGATATAGATGATCTTCATGGCCGTTAGTTGTTCTGGCTTGGCATGCGAAGTCCTTATGAGGTCTTTTACATTTCTATCCTCCTAGCAATAGACTCCGATCCTAGGATTATCCGTACTAAGCCGTTTCAAAGGCTTCAAATCTACTTGATCGTATCCCTTGAATTATAAAGTTGGTGGTCCTTCTTTTGCTGACATATCTAGGATTATGGTGTTTACTTCTAACCCCCGTTTGTCTATCACGTCAGGGTTTTCGACTTGTAAATACTGAGTTCCGTTTTCTGTCCATGTACATTTTTCCTTGTTTGTTTTCCCTAATCTCTTCTTCGAACTCAATCCCATGGTCATCAATGCGAATAGAATACTCCTTGTTAGGGTCCAAGTAAACTTGGGCACCATGACAGTTAGTCTTGTAAAAAGATAGTATATGCTTATAGCGCACTGTCGTTCCGGTTTCTGAGTGAGTCGCGTAAGAAGACATTTCGGATGTTGAATCTGAAAAAGTGTCTGAGACTTCTTCAAGAATTGTATTGCTTTGATTCATGCTTTCTTCGGTGGAAACTCTACTAGAGTTTTCTCCGAGTATGCCATGATTTCCTAGTACACGACCAGATCTAAGGTTCATATAGACTTATGAAGCCCTGGATAGAGTACTCACCTTTGGATTGACCTATCGTCAATTTCCACTTAATTCGATTGCGACTTTTCGTCAAGCCATTGATTCCTCGTTTGCAACCTAATTCCTGTATAAATTTGATCAAGTTAGCTATTCTTCTATAAAGACAGTAGACTTTTTGCTACTCTCGTGATTGGTCTATGTGTATCACCTCAAATCGAGCTATGGGAGTCAAAATTTGACTTTCAAATTCGACTTAGCAAAAAATCAAAGGTTTGATCTGCAACCTGGAAACTGAGTATACAAGTACCAATTTTGATCCGATTGAACCCAAAATTGCCCGGTGGCTTTATATTATGTTGGTCTAACACTGTATAAGTTAAAACGTCAAAATTGATATCTTTGGATAACATAAGTAAATAATCGTGATTATTTACTTTTATCAGTTTTTTGCACTTTTTTGATTGGTTTGGCAAGTATACAACTTGTTAAAGTCCCTGGACAAGTTTCAACAAGTTTGGACAAACAAGTTTATCAACTATTTTGTGTCCGCAGACTCTGATTTTGAGAATCTGGCTTAAGTCCACTTTTGGGATCCAAAACTCACCAAAATAGATTTGTGAGGTCTACTTGATGTGCTTGACCTTGTGGTATGCCCAAATTTGAAAATTCCTCAAGTTTTGAAGTAGGTGTAAATAATCGCGATTATCTACTCTGGCTATATTTTTACAAATTTTTACCCCAACTTTGACACAGATCTGTTAAGAACCTTATGTTAAGGTCCCTAGCCAAGTTTCATGAAGTTTGAACAATTGTTGGTCAAATGGTCATCAATTTCCTGTCCGCAGACTAACTTTGCAATTTTGACCACAATTTTTAATCCAGTGATCCAAATCTCACCAAATTTGGTTTGTGGACTTATTAGAACATGGTCAAACTAGTGGTACGGTGACTTGATCAAAAAACTTGAAAAATGGGGCAGATGTAAATAATCGTGATTATTTACTACTAATAAATTTTTGCATCAATTTGGTCAAGTGAGCATGTATACATGTTTATCACATCAACATAAGCCTATGAATCAATTTTCATCAAGTTTGGACAAATTTTTCCCAATTCACACTCAAGATTCAAAAAGTCAGTAAAAACTTTAGTTTTTATCCAGTTTTTTTGCCAGTTTAGTGTTTCAAATCTCTTGAGCCTTTACAAAAGTAGTTTATGCACATGCAATGAGTCAAGTAGTTTATACACCTGCTAGTCCTCTAATTGTGAGGCATTCTACAAACAAGTGGACAAGGTCTTCGCTAGCCAATCTGCATCATGAACATCTATCCAACCCGAGACCACATTCATGGATCTTGACACCTATCAGAAGCGCCTCCCACAACACCTTTCATAGAAAAACCTTCATAAACTAAGGCCACTTTGGATTCCAAATGTTATTCGTGACCTCAATCATCGAGCTTTCGACGATTGTACCTTCCATTGTTTGTTCAAGGGGCCGAACCAACCACGTACGTGCAATAGCGCTTGGTAGATGCCCCTGGTTTGTGGTTTTTCAAAAAGGCAATTCTTGGGCCATTTCCAAGCTTTCCACTCGAAAGTAGAATCCCACATCGGTATGAGAATATTGCCCAGGTCTTCTACAACTCTGCTGACAAATAGCTTCTCAATGCCATCGAGTTGAAATTGGGCAATCAACTGGTCAAAGGATTTCCAACACTAGTCGTTTCCATCCCAAAAGTTCATTAACCGTTGGAGTCCTTTGGACAAAATCAAATGTTTCTTAAGGTTTTCTTTGAAACTAACCCTGTGACACGTGCAGGCTTTGTCCTTCTTTGAAAATTTTAAGCTCCATTATATATAGTATAGATAGAGAAGCATAGAAGGTGAAGTGATCAATCACTACATATGCAAAGGTAGTCAAGGAGAAAGCATAAAAAATTGACAAAGTCCATTTAGCAAGCCAAGAAGCCTAGCTTAATTGGGTGAAGCCTTTGTAATGTAACCCTAGGGTTTAGGGTACGAGACTCACGGGTTGTGTTTCCTTGGGTGTATCCTCCTTTCCATTGGGGAGGTTGCTCCCACAATGTGATACATTGTGTATATATCAAGTCTAGTTGCAAACTTATAGATGTATAGAATTCTCCCTACTACCTTCCCACACTCATGGTTTTAAAAAAAGTCTCCAAAGGAAAAAGTTTTATTGAGAATCTTTAAAGGACCTTTTGTTATTGAGAATCTCACAAGATTCCAACAAGCCTATGTCTTCTAACGAACCCTTCAAAACATAGTTGGATGCTTGGATTCCAACCCACATGAGCTCGTGCTCACCATTATTAGGCTAAGCCATGCTAGAAAATGCTCTCATTGTTGGTCAGGGTGCACCCTAATTGTTAAAAACAAGCCACACCCATCCCCATCCCCCTCCCCCAAATTGCATGTGGGCTAGCCCTACCCTATTGCCTTCGAGAACTATGTTGCCCCTGTTTGTGCTAGTTGTCATCCACCCATCTTCCCAAGCCTTCGTCTCTCGTATGGCTCCCCGTCACGTTTTCGCTCCCTTCCCCTTTTCCTTTGTTTCCCAAAGGGTATCTCCTTAGATTCTCCTACAAAAGAACAAGGCCAGAATCATATCCCACATACTGGTGGTCTTCTACTAGCTCTACTTAATTAAATACCCTAGTAATGCCCAAGACTCCCCATCCGTCCCCACCTGTGCTCCCCCCCCCCTTTCCTCTCGGTTGCCTACACCCATGGTGTGGCTCTCTCACACCCCTCATACACAAGCATTTTTCTCTCTCCTTGCAACAAATCTCTCTCCATGATCCTCTCAAATGCAACTAGTTGTTAGTGGTGGCCTTGGGTTCCCCCCTCCTCCTCTCACAAAGATGTTCTCTCTTCTTCTCTCTCTCTCTCTCTCTATGTGTGTGTGTGTGTGTGTGTGTGTGTGTGTGTGTGTGTGTGTGTGTGTGTGTGTGTGTGTGTGTGTGTGTGACTAGCTAGTGCTATGAAGGTGTCAACTTGGTGGTTCTCATGGACCCCTTTGTTCTACTTGCATGGAGGCCATGCTAGGTGGGGTGACATGCCACCTAGCATGGTGTTAGCGGGTCTCCACGAGGGACATATGTAGCATAGCAATCTTGCACTAACATAATATGTCAATACTCAAGGAGATGACATGGATGGGGCATGAAGACTCTTTGAGGTTGTCATTCCTCAAGAAGTAAACCTAACAAGCAAATGCATCAACTCAACAAGAAAACCAGCACTCAATGATTGAAAAATATGTCTATGTCGTTTCTCACCGCTCTCGATCATCACGTAATTTTCTCGGCTAAAAAAACTCGAATAATCACAAAACTTTAAGGGTTGGTGCCCACCTAGTCGGGAACCATATTTTCAATGTAATTGTACTCTGTTATTTTTTTGAGATGGCAGAGCTACACTACGTGTAAATCTGATCCCAAAGTAGCAAGTCGATTCCTTCAGTTTGTAATTCTATCATGATATCTATAAAGGCCCATGCAAGCCGGCCACTAGCCATTTAGAAAGCCCTAGGTATAAGAGTCTATAACTTTAGTGTGAAAGGAAGGCTTATCTTTTGGAGAGAAAGAAAAATTTGTGTACGTACGCTCAAGCGGCCAAGCAAATCCAACTTGTAATCAACATATCGTGTGATTGGATGATCCAATTTCAATTCCAAAATTTGCACGGTGTTCCTCTTTCTTTTCACTTTTGATTAAGTGTAAGCATTGCAAGTTCCATTTTGGTTCGTGATGATGCGCCTACAAGCCTAAATTTTATATTTGAGTGCCTAAATCACTAGCTTTTGACATTTTGACCATAGAACAATGTTATTAAACCTTAGGGAAATCTGTTTGGGTTGCTTTCTTGCAATTTCTATAACGTGGATTATGATGGATTGCAATCCATTTGCTTCCCAGAGGGTATCTCCTTAGATTCTCCTAAAAAAGAACAATGCCAAAATCATATCCCACATACTGGTGGTCTTCTACTAGCTCTACTTAATTAAATACCCTAGTAATACCCAAGACTGCCCCCCCCCCCCCCCCCCCCCCCCCTCCCCTTTCCTCTCGGTTGCCTACACCCATGGTATGGCTCTCTCACACCCCTCCTCCCCTCATACACAAGCATTTTTTTCTCTCCTTGCAAGAAATCTCTCTCCATGATCCTCTCAAATGCAACCGGTTGTTAGTGGTGGCCTTGGGTTCCCCCCTCCTCCCCTCACAAAGATGTTCTGTGTGTGTGTGTGTGTGTGTGTGTGTGTGTGTGTGTGTGTGTGTGTGTGTGTGTGTAGAGGATTCTGAAGGCATCCTTGCCTAACAACTCTTGTGAGATTAAATAGAGAGAGAGAGAGAGAGACTTTTGGAGTTTTGCTAATGCAAGTCTTGTAAAAATTAGTCATCAAAACTTTGTCTTCTACTTTGGCGCTTTTGTCAGCCCTCATGGATGCGCGTAAGTCAGGGAGGACTTCAAGTGGTCCACACATGGGATGGGGTCACTAGCTAGTGCTATGAAGGTGACGAACATGGCATCACTGCTTCTTTTGTGGGAGGGACCCACTTGACAGCCAATTAGGGGTGTCTTGGCGAGGGGGCCTTGGCGATCTTTATCGTCCCCTAAGAAGCTTCATTGCACCTACTATTTTTGCATCATGGGGTAAGGCAGCAACCGTCCCTTCAATCCGGAGGGAAATGTGTGTCATGCACATCTCCGAGCTCTATTTTGTCTGGTTGTTCGATGGTGGAGGCTAGGGATTTTAGGTTGCCCCTTGGTGACTACTTGGCCTTGGTTTGGGTCGGTGGTCTTAGTGGTCTTTGCTCATGCAATTAGGTGTCTTTGGTGCATTGGATGGATTGAAGCATTTGGAGGATGTATGCTTCTATTTGGTGGAAAAATGTGATGCATGATTGGGAATTTCATCTCTCATTTTAGTTCGTGTTCATGGTGGTCAACAAGCCCTTGGGTGGTTGTTGGTGCTTCTCATGGACTCCTTTGTTCTACTTACATGGAGACTATGCTAGGTGGGGTGACATGCCACCTAGCATGGTGTTAGCGGGTCTCCACGAGGGACGTATGTAGCATAGCTATCTCGCACTAGCATAATATGTCAATACTCGAGGAGATGACTTGGATGGGCCATGAAAATGCTTTGAGGTTGTCAGTCCTCAAGAAGTGAACCTAACAAGAAAATGCATCAACTCAACAAGCAAACCACCACTCAATGATTGAAAAATATGTCTGTGTCCTTTCTCACCTCTCTCAATCATCATGTCATTTCATCGACTAAACAAAAAATCGTCACAAAACTTTAAGGGAAGCTATATTATGTCTAAGGGAACAAGTCTACAAAGTCTGTTTGCATTCTGACAAGGTACATGGATTGCAATCCATCATCATCCATGTCATAGAAATTGCAAGAAAGTAACCCAAACAAATTTCCCTAAGGTCTAATAACATTGTTCTATGGTCAAAATGTCAAAATCTACTGATTTAGGCACTCAAATATAAAATTTAGACTTGTAGGCGCATCATCGCAAACCAAAATGGAACTTGAAATGCTTACACTTAATCAAAAGAGCAAAGAAAGAGGAACACCATTCAAATTTTGGAATTGAAATTGGATCACCCAATCATAAGATATGTTGATTACAAGTTGCAGCTGCTTGACCACTTGAGCGTACGTACACATATTTTTCCTTCTCTCCAAAAGATAAGCTTTCCTTTCACACTAAAGTTATAGACTCTTATACCTAGGGCTTTCTAAATGTCTAGTGGCTAGCTTGCACGGGTGTGCGCTCCTTGCCGCACTGTCGAAGCAAGGGCCTTGCCTAACACTGTGTGCGAGCCATAGACGGCTCCAAGCACACAACTAGCTTAACTAGTAAGCTCAAAAGAGGGCAATGGTGTGTCACTCACCGCTCTATGCTCCTGCCGTGGAGGATTCCTTGCCGCGAAGAAGAAGGAGACGCCGCTACGTCGCGCTCAACCGCTTCACCGCCGTCGTGCCGCCGCAATGCTCGATCGCACTCTCTCTCTCTCTCTCTCTCTCTCTCTCTCTCACATACACACACACACACACACAAGGAGGTGAAGAAGAAGAAGATGGAGCAAGAGCACTCTTCTATTGCACAAATGAGAGAATGAGTGAATTTTAGGTTTAGTTGGCTTTTATATGAGCTCACCCCATTCACACTTGGGCGCCCATGCTTAGCCAACTAATCCCTTGAATGTCCTAGTTAGAGTGCGCCTCTCATCGGCGATCACTCTTACCCTTTTCCTATTAGTCCGACAAGCCCGGTACCTGACTCTACCAAATACATAATACACGTCCGTCGTAGGTGATGGGGTGTCCGTGAGCTGTGAGGGTTAACATGCCCCCCTTCCTGATGTAGATTCCGTCCTCGGAAGCTATTGAGTTGAAGCTCGTTCGTCGAGGTGGAAGAGAATTTGAGATGAATGTCCTTAGCCTTCTTCAGTCACTGCAAAATCAAACAACATTGGCACAGTAATTGCATTCTCATAAGTGATTAAAAAGCATATGCAGTTTTAGGTAGACAAATTGATTGGTAAAAGAATTTCAAACCATTTGTCAGCAATGAACATTAAATTGCAATGTAATCAAATGCATAAACAGATGTAAAGGTAAAAAATTAAACAAGTCTGGGGTCGCTAATTTGACGGTCGAAAGGCACTAGAGATCGAATATTAATACCATGGGTAAGCTTCTTAATTTTCTATGGTCAATTAAGTTGTTTAATCGCGAGAGTCAAGTATTCATGTTCGAGGGCTGACTAGAGGCTATATCTAGAAGACCTTGTAGTTAAGCTACCATAAAAGGAATTTCTCATGAAATCATCGCCTGACTGATTACTTTTTCTTTGACCCCCCAAATTCTTTTCACAGTGATTCAATTTTGATGTGTGTGCTTATTTTGTATGCCTTGGGTTTTTTGCTTTTCAAGGAAAAGCGCCCACACTGGGAACCTCTAGGGCTCTAGTACCATAGGCAATACATGTGAGTGAAGTACCAAATCAAGCTGAGATTTCTCTTCCAGCTTAAGATTTTACAATGTGGCACTTTGATTTTTTGTTTGTTCATTTTCAGCATTTTAATTTTGTAACTTTGGGGGGTCATATAACACTGATACACCTCCCCAGGCTCATCACACTAGTAAACTCCCTTTATAATACTTAAGCGAAAGGTCAATAGGGTCAAGCCCACTAGAAAGCCCTAGTACATTTCACACAATTCTGCCTAAATCGGATTAAGAACCTAAGTAACCATTGATTATTAGGAAGGCATTCCCCATGGTATTAAGAGAAGATTTCTAACACCTAACTTGGTCAAACTAGCTTAGTCGGACTGCTTGATTTTTAAACCTAGACAAGTGATTATGACAAAAAATTACATTGAATTAAATGTTTGATATGAAGCAAATGCGGTGAATATTAGGCTACCAATCACAATCAAAGCAGACAATCATAGATGCAAAAAAGATAAGGGGCAATGCTAATGGACAAGAAACACCTGTTTGTGTCGATGGTTGCGCTTGATTTGAAGAGTGAGTCGAGATAAAGATTCCATGAAGGTCCAAATCCTATCAATAGCAACACGCTCCTGTACACACTAGGAAACAAAAGGAATACCTCCAGGAGGCACATTAGTGGGAAAAGGTACCAACACTTATTGAACACAACAAAAAACATAAGGAACCCTAACCTAATTATTTGCACTCCCCCTAGAGAGTCAAGGGAATAGGATATTGTAGAGATTGGGGGGAAACCCTAAGGCTAAACCCCTATCCTCGTCGTCGAGATAAACAAAGTAATCATCCATGAGACCATATGTGCCATCCGTGTAGTCGTGTAAATTTTCTTCTTCATCATAGGTGCCCATGTTTACTAAGAAGGTCACTAGACGCCTATAGTCATCTTGGTCAAAAGGGTAGGCTTGTGCAATGGGAGAAACGCTCTCTACTAAGTATGGATCAGATGTGGTCAAGAGACGTATCAGCCACTCTAACTCCTCAAAATTCCTCTCACATGCTAGCGTACCTATCAAATCCCATTCACATGCAAGCACTGGAAAGACCATGTGAAATATTTGTGAAAAGTAACGAGGGTACCTCTCACCCAAGACAGGAGTGGATGACTCTAGCGTACTAGCCATATCTGTACACGCAAATAGATGATGGTTAGAGTGAAAATATTACAAGGGTCGTGTTGTTGTGCATAATTTGTTTTTATGATTTGTGTTATGTCTCTTGCTCTTTTACTTTTTTATCTTGTTTTTGTGAGTATAAGGATTTATATATACATTCCCTAAGATTGGAGATTAAGAGGTCAGGGAGAAAGGTTGAGAGGGAAGCAAGTGAATGATGGATGTCCACAAACACTCCCCCCTTCCTTGGGTAGATCATACCGTTTGAAATGATGTCGTCACCCTTTGAAACCAATTGTTCCAGTTGGTAATAGGTGAGGATTTTTGCTAGTAGTTTTCTATTACCCTAGGTGCCTCGTCAAGTTGCAAAGGTGGTAAGGTACTCTCCCAGGATCGAACTTGAAGTGGTTCATCAGGTGATTCTTGAACACTGGGAGGTGTGGATTCTTTTGTAGCTTCATGGAGGTCCATTACTATAGATGGAGGCTGTGTAGAAGCTTTTACCTCTATGGATGTATTACATAAGGAGCTAGAAGCTTCATGGAACTCCCCCCTTCCTGAGCTAGGTGGAATAAATTGGTTTTGCCTTGGAGCCCAAACTAGCTCTGGATTAGGTGTGTAGCATTCTGTGATCTTTCCCTTCCCACGGTCTGCCATTGGCTTTAGCGTTACACTGTTTGACTCATATGGGTTTGTTGTCGATAGGGAAGGACACATTTTACATTTAGGTACCCAAATTTGCTCATTTCCATCATAGTAGCCTTGGGCTTCTAATAGTTGTTTTGGAATCCATCGTGATTTAGTCTTGACTCTCCTAGGGCACGCTCTTGGTTTTTCCGGGGAAATTTTTTCTTGGAATGTATGGGAGGGTTGAGGTAGTTGGAAGTAAGTCCTTGGGGACCCATTGGTATGTACTCTTAGGTCGTGCAGGTTGAGTACTTGCAATATTACTGCTTGCTGCAACTACAATTGTTGAAGTGCTAGGTTCATGGGTAGCCGGCAAAGACGAGTTAACCACCTTGGCTTGTGAATGTTGGCTATCCTTCAACTTTGCTAGAGTTTGCAACGTAGGTGACTTTGCTTGAATGATAGGGGTAAGAGTAGGTGGTCGCGTCGTGACACTACCAGTATCCCAATCAATAGTGCATTTGGTTGCCAACATCCACGTGCGTCCCAGGTTTACGTTGCCTTCCATAGCTCCCGCGGGCATGACTAGAAACCTCTGCACTATGCTTCCATTGTCATAGACAACAGGGGTCTGAAGGACTCCAAGAATAGCAGTTTTCTTTTTATTAATGCCCTTGACTTGCATCGTACTCGGGGATAGGGTCGGTTTCCCTAATTGACACCAAAATCCATAGGATAACAAATTGTGTTTAGCTCCCATATCTAATAAGGCATTGTATAGTACTTTCCCATAGGGGCTATTTAGCTCAATTGGGTATCGTAGGGGTGGCTCAGATTCTAATGAGTCGTCATCTGTGTCCTCGAAAAATGCTTGCGTGATTCCCAGATTAGCCTCTCGTTGGCGTCTAAGACGTTGTTGTCGTTTTCGAGCCTCAACTCTTGCTTGGATTTTTTAAAGCTCTGCTTGTTCCTTGGCAGCCTTCTTTTGATGGATGGCTTGCAACTCTTCCTGGCTTAGAGGATCATAATATCTTTTGAATTTACTCCCATTAAGGAATCCAATGGTTTCAACTCCATCTAGAGTTTCCACACGAATGGTACCTTGCGGGGTAATTTCACACACTCGATATGGTCCCTTACCAGCGTATTTCAATTTCTTCTTTTCATTACGTACCCCGTACATAAGAACTTTATCACCAACCTTGATGTCTTTATCCTTTAAATGGCTATCAAACCACTTCTTTCTCCTATCCTTCTCCACTAGAGCATTTCGCACAGCTAATTGCCTCTCTTCATCTAGCCTTTCCAGGATATATAATCGCTCCACTAAGGGGTTACCATCCCAACCTTCTTGAGAAGCTACTCGAAGACTAGGAATGACAAACTCCCATGGCATAACTGCTTCTTGGCCATACACCATCTTAAACGGTGTGCAATTAATAGCAACTTTATACGCAGTACGATAAGCCCATAAAGCTGATGTAAGCTTTAGGTCCCAATCAGTGCGATGAGCCTCGACTGTCTTTGTCAAAATGGAGATGAGAGTTTTGTTGGTACTCTCAGCTTCGCCATTTGCTTGGGGATAATAGGGTGTAGACTTGTGGTGAGATATCATGAAGTTTGATGTGAGTTCTTTTATTACTTCATTTATAAAATGAGTTCCATTGTCACTCACAAGTTCAAAGGGGCATCCAAAACATGTGATAATGTTCTCAAAGAGGAACTTAGCTGTTGTTTTTGCATCCGCCTTTCGTGTTGCTTTTGCTTTAGCCCATTTGGTTACATAGTCGGTATCCACAATGATATATCGTGATTGCGTGTTACGTGCAGCCGGACTAATCGGTCCTACAAAGTCTAAGCCCCACTTTTCAAATGTTTGGGTTACCTTGATGGGATGTAGAGGCATCCTATCCCTTCTTTGTGGCTTGTTGAAGCGTTGGCATTCATCACATCCCTTTGCAAAAAGTGATGCATCCTTAACAGAGTGGGCCACCAATAGCCTGACTATAAGATCTTTCGGGCAATCAACTTTCCTGAAAAGTGACCACCAGCTACGTCCATGTGTGCCTCTTGTAGAATATATAAATACTCATCCTCGCGGGCACATCGTCTAAGAACATCATCTTTTCCTCTCTTATAGAGAGTTCCAGCCAGTAAGCAATAGGGTTCGCATTCCTTGATTAATTTTCGAGCTATATGGTGGAAAACCATTAACTAAGAAGTTAACAATCTTTTCACTCCATTCAGGCATTGTCTCAACAATGAACAAAGGAGTATCAGGCAATTCATCATCAACCCCCGTAGGAGCTTCGCCATTAGGGATACGAGATAAATGATCCGCCATGACATGTTTTCTCCCAGGCCTCACAACAACGGTGAAGTCAAACTCAAGAAGAATTAACAACCATCGTGTAATTTGACATGTGGAACACGGCTTGTTTACCAAATATAGCAATGCTTGATGATCCACATAAAACACAAACTTGGTAGCAAGAAGGTAATAGCGAAATTTCTTTATTGCGTAAATCATAGCTAGACCTTCGCTCTCTGTAGTAGTGTAGTTCATCTTGGTATCATTTAATTGGCGACTTGCAAAGCTAATAGGGTAGTCCAATTTATGTTCTCCTGGTTGAGTTAGAACACACCCAATAGCAAAATTTAATGCATCAATATGCACATGAAAAGGTACATTCCAATCAGGTGTTCGCAGGATTGGAGCACTTGTTAGGGCCTTCTTTAATAACTCATAAGATTGATGACATTCTTCCGTCCAGTGAAACTCGATAAGAAGCTTGTACAATGGACGCGCTATCTCAGCAAAGTTTAAAATAAACCTTCGGTAATAACCAACATGGCCCATAAATCTTTGAACTCCTTTATAGTTAGTAGGTGGTGGCAAATCGGCAATGGCTTTAATCTTACTCTCATCTGTGGATATCCTGTTCTTGGACACTATATGCCCTAGAATGACTCCATGCTTAACCCAAAATTGGCATTTGAAAGGGTTCAATGAGATGCAATAAAATCTGTACCTTTCAAATATTTTTCGTAGATATAACAAATGCTTCTCCCAAGAAGAATAAACACAAAGGTCGTCTAGGAAAGCTTCACAAAACTCCCTTAGAAATTCTTTAAACGCAGTGTTTATTAATCGTTGGAATGTAGTAGGGGCATTCGTTAAGCCAAAAGCCATAACACGAAATGCAAACACTCCAAACTCTGTGATACAAGCAGTTTTAGCTTGGTCCTCTAATGCAATTGTGATTTGATTGTAACCAGAGTACCCATCTAAAAAGCTATAAGCTTCCTTGCCCGCAACTCTTTCAAGCACATGTTCTGAATATGGCAAGGGATAATGATCTCTCCTAGTAGCTGCATTAACTTTCTTGAGGTCCACGCACACTCTTAGTTTCCCATTCTTTTTTGGCACAATGACTATTGGAGAAACCCATTCTGAGTGCTCAATAGGGTATATGAATCCACATTGGATAAGTTTTTCAATCTCCTCTCATACAATTTTGGCGTACTTAGGATTCATTGGATAGGGTCGTTGCTGGACGGGTTTAGCAGTGTTGATCATGGGAATTGTATGTTGCACCACAGAAGGTGGAACGCCCTTCATGTCATGATATGTCCAAGCAAAGATATCCTTGTATTCCTTGAGGAGCTCCTTAAGTACAGCCTCTTCAGTTTCGGTAAGGTCTTGAGCAATAAAGACTGGTTTAGACTCCTCACCTGGTTCTGCTAATTCTATCTCTTTAACTATCGCTGGACCATCATAGACTCCACTGCTTCCATTGGTAGGTATTCGTTGGGCTTTGGCATACACAACCTTTCGCTCCCCCGTGGTATAAGATTTAAAATGTTCAAGAGCCGTATGTAAGTCAGCAGGCTCTTGTCCTGACAGAGACCTTTCTTTTAGTTCTGCCTCCTTTTGTTGTTGAGCTAACTCTCGGTTTTGACGTCTTCTTATAGTTCGACTCAATTCCGGCTCTGTAACCTCCAATTGAGCGAGGTCAATGGGTCGCGGGCTGCACCACATGACACTCTGGAGATGTTCACCCCAATTGTCTACTAGCTTTCGATGAGCATCACATGCCCCTAGATAGCTAAGCCATTCTGCAGTAGATCTCTCCTTGTTTATCCTAGCTCTCACATTTGCTCGATATCGTCGTCTCTTATATGACCTTTGTTTCTTGCTAAGGTTTTGATTTTGGTAAATGTTTGAACTCGACTCGCCTGATAGGTCTTCGCTTGTATCTTCTTCACTCTCATATAAATTACCATAGACGGTCGTACTAGGCCTTGAGTGTTCAGTTTCTATACTTGGCTCACTCGATGTTTCCTCAGGTTCTGAATCCATTTCTCCCTGAGATTCCGTTTCTGATGTGTATTGGCCTGAAGCCTTTGAGGAATCATCGGTTTCGCTCTCAGGTAGGTGTGCCTCTTTCTTATCATCGGATGTTACATGCGCTACACCTAACATGTTTACTAGTGTAATGTGTGGTATCTCTTCCCCATTTGGTGTTACCCAGGTTGTTCCTCTAGCTCCCCATGTATCTATAGTTTTCGCTAGGTGCACCCAATCGACATTGTCTGACTCAGCCATTCCGGGTAGGATATCCATATAAGGAGAGTTCTCCCCAATATCCGTGTCTTCGTTACACGTGTAACAATGCTGTAACGGAGCTGAGTGAATTGTTGTGTCTGATCGATTATCAATGATGAATTTATTTCCTAGAGGATGCGTTCGACCACTTAAAAGATCAACTCGAATGACAGAGTCTTGGAACTGTAAGTAGACGTGGTTTTTGGACCAGTCATGCACCATTTTTGCTTCCCTCATGAATGGACGCCCTAAGATCATCTCAAATGACATAGGATGCTTGGAAAAATCCATAACAATGAAAGTTTGCCTTACCTTGTGTCCCAAGACCTTGATTCTGAGATCCTTTAGCATTCCAATAGGCGTAACAATAGATCCATTAGCCATTTTTACCACTACGCTTGTGGCTTCAAGGTGAGGTCGCCCCATAGACTCCCAACAACTCTTTGTCACCATGCTGACTCCCGCACCACCGTCAAGGACCCCCTTTACAGTTAATCCTTTAGTAGTGATTGGTAGAGTAGCATTAGATTCATCACCTTCAAAGTATTGCCCCAACTTGTTAACGAGTACTTCAATTACAGATTCATGTCCCGCTAGGTCAGATGGTGGTGCTAAATGTTCCTCATCATTCATTACCGAGTCAGGTTTGTTCATATGTGAAAACTGTGGTAATCGGGCCTGTAATTCTCCATTGAGGAAGGCTCGAAGAGCTGAGACTAGCTCGGGGTCTTTATATAGTTTGGACATGATGGTGGTTCTAACTTCTGAAGACATGAAATCCATCAATTTGGAAACATTTAATGGCATCTTGTGGGACGTAGGACCCTGACAAGAGAATGGTGAAGATGGAATCTCCACTTCCTCAAGGGGGTCGGGCATTCCCTCACCAAACAATCTCTCTAGTAGGAAAGGTGTGTGTCCACTTTCAGATGTCCTACCCTCACTCTCTTCCCGAATGATACTGGGTATAGCTAATGGCCTGTAGTTCTTGTGAGGTTGAACTTGTGTGGGAAACACTGTGTCCGACATCTGGATATGTTTGGGTTCAGGTTCTAATGCTCGTTGAGTTTCTTCCACCAAACCCCTCAATTGTTGGACTCGTTCAATTTCCACTGTTGGGTTTGGATAGGTTCCAATATTTCTCTTGCAATCCTCATTTTTTGTCTCTCGTGGCTTATCTTAGGGGTTCGCAACTGGGTGGTTTAACTTTGAATACTCTTTTGGTGTTCGTCGTAATTCCCTCTCGTGATCCTCCTCACTGGCTTTTTCCTTTGTAGTAATAGTTTTGGTCTCCGTGGTCTCTATCGAATCTGAGTCATCCTCAGGGTCATTCATATACACGGGATCCTCTCCTGTCCCTATGTTAGTCTTTGAACTAGGTTTTGAGCTAGAAGCATTAAGGGATTTCTTTCTTCGTGTTTTCTTCTTTCTCGCTCGGCCAATGGATGCAGCATCTCTCTCTTCGAGGATGTAATTTTGCTTTTGGAGCATCGACCGTGTGAGTGCATTCATTGGTGCTATGTTTATAGTTGGTGGTGTCCCATCAACAATCTCTATTATGTTCAATGGTGTGATTTTCGGTGCGTTTGGATTGTTAGGACATTGTGCGATCAAATGATCTATGCCACAACGATTACAAGTGAGTATTGGCATTGCCAATGCATTCCCTTGACTTGTTTGCATTAGTGCATCATTCTTTTGCATTCTAATGGGGCACTCAGGTACTCGATGTGGTCCACCACATTTGTAGCACTGAAGAGGTGGTCTCCTGGCAAAACTATTAATGTTTTGGCCTCTTGTTGCTAGCGCAGTAGCTTGATATACCGGTTTGATTTGTCCCCAATGGTCTTCCATATAGTACATGGGACACTCCTCAAGCATGTCGACTCCATAGGTGATACTAGGGTCTATGTCCTCTTCGCAATCTACATAAGTACTAGATGACTCGCAACCTATTTGGTTCATAGGTGTAACTCTTGGATGAGGGGGTTGCGGTCCTAGCACTGGAGGTGGCAACGGCGTGGTTTGGACCACATTTTGGGTTCTAGGGACCATGTGTTGTAATGGCAACTGTTGCTCCATGGGTGGGGTAGGCATCAATGCAGGAACTCGAGGTGAGTCTGCCCAAGCTATAGGTGGTCTATTTTCCATGATGCGTTTAAGCATTAGGCAATCCTTCGCTTGATGTCCATACCTACCACACGCGTTACAAGTCCCGTTAAACTTTACTCTGAAAGTAGGGCATTCACTCGTAGTACGTGGACCCAAGCAAATTGAGCACCATTGTTGCTCCCTTCTTGGATACATATGAGTGTTTTGTGGAGCACGATTACCCCTAAGGCTTTCTTGGATGGCCTTGGTGAGATCTGCCAAAGTCATCTCAGATATCTTTTGCTCTTTCACGATTGGCTTTATCTTCATTGGCTCATGCCCTGATGCTTGCGAGCTACTAGACTTCGGCTCGGCAGACACTCTTTCTCCTGCAATCATTAAATTATCCTCCAATTGGATTGCATTCATGGTGACTGCTTCCCAAGTAGTGATACCTCTAATGACTAGGCCATTATAGATACTTTCATGTCATAGTCCCCTAATGAATCTATCGAGCAATTGGTTGTTGTTGAATCGCTCGTTTGGATTGCATCGAGAATTCAAATTCTTTAGGCGACTAATGAAGTCTCTCACGGATTCACCTTCTTCTCGTTGGGCTTTCTGGAGCTGAGAGGCTACACCCCAAAGTACTCCCTCTGGTATGTATTCTTTTAAGAACAGTCTCCTAAGAGTAGAGTAGATCGTTTTCTCTTCTACTCTTAAGGTTCTATACCAATCTCCAGCCTTTCCGCTTAGGGTCAAACTCAAAGCTTTACACTTATGTAGCTCATTGTGCTCTTCCAAGGAATCGCACACATGTTCAAAGACTTCCATATGCTTTCTAGCATCTCCGTCTCCACTGAATTTCTGTGTGAGCTTAGCTACTTGAATTGCCTTGCTCCTAGGCTCTCTATCAGGTGCACTACGCATGTTTTCCGCAATAGAGCGATCGATAGTTTGAGCAAATGCTGCCAAATCTCCTATTTGAGCAGGTATAATGGGTGTATGTGCTCCTGGAACCACATGTGAGATGGGAGTTGGCCTTGGCCTTGGCATACGCGCGGCTCTTGGGTCCCATATTTCGTATGGTGGTGTACCAGACGGTGGTCCAAAGTTTACAGGCGTGGCCCTAGGCATAGGGCGTACCTTATATGGCATGTTATTATTAAATGGCATGCTCCACTTGTATAAGAGCTTGGATAATTCCATTGTGGATTTTAAGCTCTTGGAATAATCGGAGGTGTAGGAGCTACATGAGGCTGAGGTACGACAGGTGCACATGATTGATACATACATGTAGGTATAGTTGGGGGCACTGTGCTACTAGGCATCGGCGCAGTGTTAACAAATGAACTCCATGGTGTATTTCTTGTCATGCTCACCACTGGGATATGCATGGTATCCGTAGTGTCATTAAGAGAAAGATGAGCTAGATCTGGGAGGGTAAAGCTGCTACTTGTGGGCTCAGATTGTACTGAGGCTCCTGGCGAAACAACATATGGAGGATCAATGGGGCTCACTGAGGGAGTCTCCATTTGTGACAGGGTTAGTTGGTTGGCCTTTCCCGTATCCAAGAATCTCATTAGGCCTGTTGAAGGCATGTTGATCCCTGTGTTCTGTCTTTCTAACTCGACAATCCTATGGAGGACATCACAGACTTTTTGTTGTTGCTCATCTATGCTAGTAGCACCCGATGTGGATTGTAGAACATCTAACCAACCCACATGATAGGTGTGTCCTGTGTACCGATCAGTTAAAGCTTCTGCTTGTAGGTCATACTCCCAATTTTCGTTTAGGAATATCCCATCTAGGCCTGGCGTGCTAGAGGTTTCCCTTGAAGTGGAAGCATTATTGCTCCCCATTGCTTGCCCCTCCGTGACTGCTACCTTGGGAGCACTCGGTTGCTCGGCTGGCATGATTGTTGTCATAGGAGCCTTTTCTTTCAGGGCTCGACTTTGTTCTAGCCTTCGTAGGTTCTCAATTTCCCTCTCCCTTGTCGCTTGCATATAGCGTTCGATCTCTTGCACTTCGGCAAGACTCCTACCATCGGGTAGTAGAACCTTAGAGGGAGATAGTCCTAAAGGATTAGGAGGTGCAGTGGATGGAACATTCACATGCACACTCTCAAGAATCATAGGGTCTATTTTAGGCATGAATGACGAATTTACTTCCCCACTCCCTTCATTTATTTCATTAACCGCATGTTCGGAGCGAGTAACTCTACTAAGGGTCTCTTTTAAGCGGCTAAACACGCTGGACCCGGGCCGTGGGCCCATGGCATGCATGTCTTGACTTGAACTATCAGGGTTTGGTGTAGAATACCCCTCCATGACTCCGTAGTCAGAGGAAGAATCACTAGACGCGATATGAGGATCTTGGGTCGCGCTACCTTGAGTCCCGGCCGAAGGTCCAGAACCTAGGGTGGAGGAATAATGGGTGCCCGCGTAAATGGAGGAACTACTAATATGCTCGTTCTCTAACACTCGCCCAGAGCGTAGGTTCATATGACTTGGATCCCCTAGAAGTGTCAGTGAGTGCCCGTGAAGGCTGCTCACCTAGTATTTTTGGGTGTTTTGCAACCCAAATCTTTTTTTTTTTTGTCCTTTTTTTTCTGACCCAGCTATAGAATAGAACGTATGATAGCTCAAAACGAGCGTCTCGGTCAGAGGGACGTGCCGTGCTTTACAGCCCTCCGTTTGGTCACTTTATGCCCTCGGAATCCCTAAAACCGTCAATTTCTAGCAGGAACTAGGCCCAAATTGGAAAGTCTAAGGGTGCAAGTGGGAAGAGAAGCGAGGAGAGTGGAGGACTTTCCCCACATGCTCTCATTCCCTCTTGAGGGGGTAGGGTATATATATAAGAGTGAGTTTAGTATATATCATAAGACTGAGGACTGAGGCTTGGGCTTGGGCTTGGGGAAATGGTCCTGATCCCGATCAGAATTTTAGTGTGGCCCCCCAGTCACTCACGCTTAAATATTTTTGGTTTTTTTTTTTTGAATTTTAAAGGCGACGACCGCGTGCGGTTTAGGTGACCCTTTCTTGGCCACACACACTGTCAACACCTACCTAACCTCTCTATCAACAGCTCACAGACAACTCACTACCTTATCTACTTACTAACAGTGCTGCTAACCACTAACTAATCTACTAACTAATCTGTTAACCACTCTGCTAACTACTTACTGACAGTGAGCTAACTGTCCACCTACTTCCTCTCTCACTACCTTACTGTGCAAGGACTGTGTGTAGGCAAACCTTGACAGAAAACTGTGTACAGACTGTGTGCAAACAGAAATTGCTAACTGCCTTCCTACTTATTCATTCACTGCAAACAAGCTAACGACTGCTAATTGTGCAAACAGAAAACACAACATTATGCAGAAATCACAGAACTTGCAGACAATACAGAAATTAACAACTTGCAGAAAAACAACTCATTCCTCTTCCTCTTCCTCTTCTTTCCTACTACAAACAACTCATAGGAGAAGCACAAAGTGCCTCTTGGGCTTAGTGCAGGGCGATTCCCCGGCAGCGGCGCCAAAAATGTGCGCTCCTTGCCGCACTGTCGAAGCAAGGGCCTTGCCTAACACTGTGTGCGAGCCATAGACGGCTCCAAGCACACAACTATCTTAACTAGTAAGCTCAAAAGAGGGCAATGGTGTGTCACTCACCGCTCTATGCTCCTGCCGTGGAGGATTCCTCGCCGCGAAGAAGAAGGAGACGCCGCTACGTCGCGCTCAACCGCTTCACCACCGTCGTGCCGCCGCAATGCTTGATCGCTCTCTCTCTCTCTCTCTCTCTCTCTCTCTCTCTCTCTCTCTCTCTCTCTCACACACACACACACACACACACACACACACACACACACACACACACACACACACAAGGAGGTGAAGAAGAAGAAGATGGAGATGGAGATGGAGCAAGAGCACTCTTCTATTGCACAAATGAGAGAATGAGTGAATTTTAGGTTTAGTTGGCTTTTATATGAGCTCACCCCATTCACACTTGGGCGCCCATGCTTAGCCAACTAATCCCTTGAATGTCCTAGCTAGAGTGCGCCTCTCATCGGCGATCACTCTTACCCTTTTCCTATTGGTCCGACAAGCCCGGTACCTGACTCTACCAAATACATAATACACGTCCGTCGTAGGTGATGGGGTGTCCGTGAGCCGTGAGGGTTAACAACGGGCCTTTATAGATATGATGATAGAGTTACAAACTAAAGGAATCGACCTGCTACTCTGGGATCAGATTTACACGTAGTGTAGCTTCGCCATCTCAAAAAAATAAGAGAGTACAATTACATTGAAAATATAATTTCCGGCTAGGTGGGTACCTACCCGTATGCTGAAATGGCCAAACGTTCCCCCCTTCCTAGCTCGTGTTGTCCCTTGACACAACCATGTCCAACCTGGTCATTAGGGTGATCTTTAGGTTTTCCTTCAAGGCCAGCCTTTAGCTTTGAAACTGCTTTGTAGTTGATGACACCTTCCCTTCCTTGTGTGATTCATATTTATTGTGTTCTCGTTGATACGTGCGCTGGGCTTCTATTGTCGATGCAATTTTGCATTTCGTTGCACATTCTAATTTTGGTGGCCACTTTTGGCAAGGAATATGGCTATTGGTGTTGTAGCCCTTTTGGAAATTGAGCCACTTGGTTCGTTGACTTTATGATGGATCTTGCCTGCACGTTCCACTGCTACAATCAAGTCCTTTGCAATAATTCACACAACTTTGAAGCACAGTGCGAGCTCTTGATGATTGTTGTTGATAGCTCTCCTATTGAACTTCTCATTTCTTAATAAAGTTGTGTTGTTAGCCTTGAAGATATGATTTTCTCTTGACAAGCATAGTTGAGATGTGCAATTGTTGCTCTAATTCTTGATGATTGATATGGGTAGCCATTTCTTTATTGTTGATGTAGAAGGAATATCTACAAGAGGATGGTGATGAGTGTTTTTAGATTTGGGTTTAAAACTTAGATGACCAAAGGGAAAAAAACCCGTGGGAAAAAAGTACCTTTGATATACACTCTTATTAGAGTTGAGCAGTTGGACTTGAAGTACTTGTTGATGCAAGGTGAGTACTTGGAATAAACAAAGGAAGAGTATCTAATGAAAGTGTCAATTATGGGACATTCTATATGCATATGAAAAAAAATTCCAAGCAAAAGCATGCAATGTGAAAGATGGAGGTGACGGGTGCTTCAAAAAACAATTGTAGCACATGTAACATCAAAGGATGTCACAATAGCTTCCACGTTTCCAAGAAGGGTTTTCAATGTAGAATCTTTTTCACTCATACTTCATTGTGCTTAGTGCATGAGTGTCTTTTGGGCTTCTTCCTTCACTTCATTAGATATAGAATACATAGACTTTGACTCTTATGGTCACATATACCAGCATGAGCGACAAAATGTAAATATGCTCAAGTCTTCCAGCTTGAGTAGTACCTACAATAGCTAAGACTCTTAGCCCATAGAGAATATTACATGAATCTTTGGGACTAACACCTTGCTCATTTAGTGGCTCACTTGTTCGACTCTGACTCTTATGAAATGTATTTTCAATGGCAACTTGGACATATTTATTAAAGACCAGAAATCCAATTTTATAGATTTTTGAGATTTAGGCCTCCTTCATTGTTTTGGTCTTTTGATGTCACCATTTTGTCAAGTATGTTGGCATACTTTTGCTCCTCTTGATTTATTTGTCGTATGTTAATACTATTTTGTGAAACAATTTCTACGATTGTAGCAGGGACTGGTGGAGCCTTTGCTTTATCTCCCATGAGAAGCGGTTGTAGATATGCGTGGGTGCTCTATGTTTGAGTTTCCAATAGCAATTTTGGAACCCATCTTGCTTTTGGTCCCTGTGTGACTGCATTTTTCATTTGCCCTTTTTTCTCGATGACTTGATGGCCACTAGGCTTTGGTATCCAGATCTGATTAATTCCATTGTAAAAACCTTGTTTTTGCAGTAGAAGACGAGGTATCTATTTGAAGGTTGTATCACCCTTGGTTGTGATCGGATTTTGTTGGCTCTTCTTTGTGATTTATTGCCTTCAGATGGAGCCTTGTGCTACATGACTGCTCTTAGTTGTTGTTCCAAGTTGAACTACTACTTTGTGAAATAATTTCTACGATTGTAGCAGGGACTGGTGGAGCCTTTGCTTTATCTCCCATGAGAAGCGGTTGTAGATATGCATGGGTGCTCTATGTTTGAGTTTCCAATAGCAATTTTGGAACCCATCTTGCTTTTGGGCCCTGTGTGACTGCATTTTTCATTTGTCCTTTTTTCTCGATGACTTGATGGCCACTAGGCTTTGGTATCCAGATCTGATTAATTCCATTGTAAAAACCTTGTTTTTGCAGTAGAAGACGAGGTATCTATTTGAAGGTTGTATCACCCTTGGTTGTGATCGGCTTTTGTTGGCTCTTCTTTGTGATTTATTGCCTTCAGATGGAGCCTTGTGCTACATGACTGCTCTTAGTTGTTGTTCCAAGTTGAACTACTACTTCTGGTAACCATATTTGAGAGTTACCTTCATAAAATCCTTGTGATTCAAGTAGCTTGACTAGAATCATTCACTGCTTTATACGTCTTTGTTGGGTGGCTTGGTTGAATTTTGACTTTGGTACCCATTCTTTTCACATTGCTTGTTGCTTTTAAGGTCTTTTGTAGGGAATCGACTAGCTATTGTGGGATCAGATTTATACATAGTGTAGCTACACCACCTCGAAAAATTAACATAAAAAATTGGTGTCCAGCTAGGTGGATACTAGTATGCTGAAATGGCCAAACATTCGTCAAACACATGGTGACATCTCCCCTACAGGTTCTGTTTTTTTTATTATGTGGGCTTTATTTTGCTTTCGTTTGTATTGGGTGGCTCCTTGTGAATCCAGACCTTGAAGTCCCTTTCTCATGTATTTGTGGCTCACTCGCCATTTAATTCTTTTTTGTTTATTTAATATATACACTGCACTATGTGAGTATTGCCACAAAAGCAAGCATCAAAATCAACAAAACACAATCTTTTTCTTTTAAAAAGCAAAACTCACAATTCGTGAGTGAATTATATAAAGTATAGCATAAAATTACAGAACCAACCTCAAGCTCAGATCGAGCCTTGAGGTACTTAAGATTACAAGCTCGATGCTTACCGCCTCTTATCGAGGCCTATCACCACAATATGTGAACAAATGTTCTAGGCTTTACTTATCGCATGTTGATATCACGGCATGGGTAGCCCTAGCCCAATCATCTCCGTTTTGCTTGCATCCGAGTGTCCATATCAGCACTTTGCTTTCTTGTATAATCTTTGCAAAGCTTGCCACATCAAGATCTCCTTCAAACACACGGCGATTCCTTTCCTGCCATACATTATGAAAGAAGAAATACCTGACAGTTTGAGTATGAGAAGGGCAGGACTTCCCAACGTCTTGTCTCCAAGGAAGAAATCAGTCTTGAAGGATTCGATTTGCCATGTCCTTTGGACCCACTTACATATTTTTCCTGAGAGGCCTCTAATAGCTGGGCATTCCATGAATAGATGGGTCAGATCCTCACTAGCTAACCTACACCCCAAGCATCAATCTGACCCAATCCCTCTCTACAAGCACAATCTTGATAAATTCACGGTTTAATCACAACATCTATCTAGATTCTCCCTTCCTTTTTATTTTTCACGATGCGGATCACCTACTTGGCATCACTTTGCACACTCCTTGGGGAAAAAAAATGGAAAACAAAAGTAAAGTATGTTGGCTTTTACCTTCGATTCAACTAGAAAATTTCATGTTTTTAAATGATAAAGCATGAAAAAAAGTTTCCAATCGTCCCTCTTTACAGCGAGGCTCGCTCATTGTTTTGTAAAGTGGTGATAATTGGAGTGTTAGCAACAATCACGATAGAGTTAAACTGTTTACCGTGCAAACGCTTCATGGCAACCTTTATTATAGGCAAGATGTCTATATTTTTATTTTTATTTTGCCATGCTCACAATGGTGAGTTGACAGAATTTATATTGACTCGAAAAGAATACAAGTGCCCGCAAGCACTACATGTGCGTTGGGGGCTATGGTTCCAATAGAGGCTTGTACACAAACAAAGAGGATACAAACCAACGGTGATAAACCTACCCTCTTCACTGTTCTAAGAAGCTCACTGCATTCTTCATCCTTGTCTGCTCACCCTCTTCTTATGAATGATTTTGGGCTAACCAAACAAACCTTGGAGGACCCGAAGCTCTACCAAGTTTGAGTCCTCCAATAGTTTCCCCAACCTATCCCAGCCCATTTTTATTTATTTGACCCACAATTCTCAAATATACCTATGGGGTATCTTGGGCACTACATGTCACATAGCACAATCAAAGGGGTGGAAACGAGAGGATGGGCTCATCAATTGAACCTAAAGGTGCATTGAACTTCGGTAGGGATCCCCCCCCCCCCCGTGTGGACCCTTTCTTATAGCTCGCATGCAATAGCCATGTTTTATAGCTAGGACATGAGGATGTGGAATGCATAGTAATGGCTCTTATGCCTAGTAGCACACAACCATGTTTTATAGGTATGATGTGTAACGGGATACATCTCTCAACAATGAGGGCCAGGGGTCTTAAATGACAGTAGTTTAGATCTTTTTGGGTCCCTAGGTTCTTGTTTGCTTTGTAACGCCATGTTTCACTTCCAACACCCATAGGCATGTGGTTGGAGCACTTGTTGCTAAAGTTAATGGTGGCAAGCTGAAGTAATTTGGGTACACCATGATCCCATGCACACCACCCCCACTTTGCCTTTCACGATGGGGCATGCATTTAACACCTCGAGCCCCTCATTGTTGTGGAGAGACATTCCTTCTTATGGGACATGAGCTCTATTAGTGTGTTTCTCTATGGTAAAATTTCAAAACCTAAGCTTAAAATACGTTGCACTTTTTTTTTCTGGTAGCAACACGAGCATTCTCACTCGGATGATATGATGAACATCTGTGAGCACTATAAGGGTCGCCTGGCCACACTTGAACCCATGACCCACATCACAGAGGACAAGTGTTCAACCAGAGGACAAGTGTTCAACCAACCAAGCTAGCTCTTTTGGACAAATACTTTGCACTTTTTATCCATTCTTTGTTATAAAGTGTAAGGTTAATTATTTGCAAGGATAAGTAGCGTTTCAAGACGACACCATCTTCAACAACCCACAAAGTGGGCTTATCATGCATTCGAAATTGTACCAACCACAATTGAGTTGGAAATCATAACCTTCGAGAATGCAAATTTATATTTTAGTGTAGTGAAATTTTGCCAACATTCCCATAATTGTGCAAGGCCCCCTACTACTTTGTGTGTACTTCAAATTTGAAGTTATGTGAGACCTCCCTTTCACGATAATCAAAACTTCCATCTTGGGCATTGGAGACACCGTATCTCTCTACATGAGCCAAATCTTCTTTGAAAACCTGATGCCTTTGTAGTGTGACTGGTGAAGCATCCCATCACACACCCACACACACACTCTATTGCTTGGAACTCGGTTTGAAGATCCTTGTACCAAGGCCCCTCAAGCTTGGAACTTTGTTTGAGGATGCCTGTACCAACTTTTTCACGAAGATGGGTGGTGTTTGTAACTCTCATTTAATAAGCGCATTTACTTGGTAGATTATTTCAACATCTTTGAAATAGCTAAGACAAGGCATTACATTACATATCACCAATAGAGGAGAAATTAGTCAAGAGTAGGGAAAGGAATGAGAGAGAGAGAGAGAGAGAGATTATAACCCTAGGTTGCATGGCAAAATAAGAGAGTCATTAGTGCTCTTCATGAGGGGGATGCCCCATCCATTGAGACCCGCCTCCTACTCGGCATGGCTCCCACTCTCAATAGTTAGTACCCGGCCTTTGCTTTCTCCCGTAAAATATCTCCCCTCTTTCCCAACCCTCTCCCTCTTGGTGCATAATAACTCCTTTGGTAGTTCTCAGCTTGATTTGAGACCCAAATCTCGTTCAAAATCTTGTTCCCAACCTTGGCTTTCAAGAAGAACTCCTCAATGCCACAAAATGACGGTTTAACGCTTACTTGCCAAGAGAGGGTCGTGATCGTTTTGGGGGCGACGCCTCATATCACTAGGGTGGTACCAAGCATGGGCCATAATATACTTATATTTTTTATTTTTTTTATTTTTTTTGGCTCAACTAGCCCAATGCCTAGCTAATTGAGGGTTTTTTATTTCAGTAAGGAAATATGGGAAAAGTCCCCTAACTCACACGCACCTATATACAGTGAAATGGTAGGGATAGCCATAGTGTTTGGGTGAATTTGGTAGGGTGGAGTAACTTACTATGGTAATTATGGAGAGCCGAAAAACGGCTATCAACGCCAACAGGATATATGCGATGTCTCAAAACAGCATTCACCGGTGACAATCAACTGTAAGGACTGAAATCGAACGACTGGCATAAGTTCTTGCAATTCATTCTTCCAATTGCGATCAAGGGGTGTTTAACGGAGGAAGTGCGTACCTACATATACAAGATTTCAGAGCTAGTGCGGTGGATCTCTTCCAAGGAGATACAAGAGGAATCTATTGCAGTCGCAAGGGCTAACACCATTGAGGCAGTTCGCATGATTGAGAAGTATTTACCCACGAGCTGCCTAACTATCTAAATGCACTTGCTCGTCCATGTAGTAGATGAGGTTGCAGTGGCAGGTACAGAACATAGTCGTTGGATGTTCTTTTTAGAGCGGTTCGTGAAAAAACTTAAGGGTTTTGTTCGCCAAAAAGCGCGTCCAGAGGGGAGCATTGCAGAAGGATGGCTGGTGCAAGAGTCTCTTGTCTTGACGACCAAATTTCTATCTGTTTCTGACCCAGAAATGCCTCGATTGTGGAGCGATGAGGAGGATGCAAGACTGGTGGGAGAGGAGCCGCAGGGGCAAGGGGTGCCGAAGAAAATGACCGACGCCATGTGAGAAAAGATCATGAAGTTCTGTATACTAAATTCAGAGCCGATGCAAAAATCACTTAAAAGGTACGAAGAAGAGAAAGAGAAACGCAATAGGGAGCGACATGATTTCAGGCGAAGCCGAACGACTAGAGGCTTACCCTTGCTAGACTATCTCGCTCCTCTACCTGAATTCCCTACAATGGAATGGTTGGACAAGACAGTGAGAGCAGGATGACAGATCGAAGAACCCATATCTCTAGAAGAGGAAGAGCTAGCTATTGGATGTGACTAGAGGTATCATACATACATGGCACTGTGGTCGCATGGAAAGCATTTCAGAACACAACAAATTGACAGCAGAAGAAACACGTTTGACAGTGGGGTAATGGTTAGTTTCATGCAAAAGAGCAAGGCCAGTGCAAGAGACACGAATGAGAGCACTAGCAACCTGGATTACTGTGGTCTCGTGTCAGATATCCTGAAAGTCAGCTTCAAGCGGTTTGAGATGTTTTTGTTGGATGTGAAGTGGTTCAAGGTGATTACTTATGGTCGCAATGCAATGGTATGCAGAGATGGCAACAAGTTTGTGCAAATAGATTCTACAAAGGTTTGGACAGATGCGAGCGACACATTTGCTCTCCCCGAACATTGCGAGCAAGTGGTCTTTGTACCGCACTCTCGAGAGAGACAATGGTGGTTTGTGGTTCAGGTTGCTCCAAGAAATAAACAAGTATTTGAAGGGCAAGAGCTCTTGGATAGAAAGTCGGTCAGACGACGCAGATACTACTGTGACATTAGATGAGATGGATGAAGTTATGGCAGAGGAAGCTGACAGATATACGAGGGATGACGCAGACGAGGCAGATATGACACTTGTAAATGAAGATGCAATGGATGAAGACAATCTTCCAGAACGAGTTGGGACAGAGTTATGTCTGCAATTAGAGATAGAAGATGATACGGTGCAAGATCTTATCGATGTTGCCTCACTCATCGAGGCCTAGGCCTGTAAGTGTTTGTGTGAAGACGTTGATTTAAATTAGGCTTAAAGTTAATTTAAACAAAGGTGTTCTAACGCTTTCTTTTACTTTCTTTGTGCAAGACTTTAGTATGGCAGACGAGTTTCCAAATCCCGCTTCTATGAGTGCAGATGCATTTATGGGCTTTGTCACACGGATGACGCCCAGTCAGATGGTAGAGGCGTCTCAGTACTGGGTAGCTAGAGGTATGGGTACTACGCCTCCGGGCTTCACACCCGAGGGTCCGATGCCTATGGGGGGGGACACCTATGGGGGGGGACGCCTATGGGGGAGGGGACGCCTACAGGTACGATGCGTGCGAGGTCTCCCATCATGGCCTCTTCAACACCTAGGGGTGCGACAGAGGCGGGTACGTCCTCATCTCCATAGCACAAGCACACTCACCGATCTCGATCGATCGTCAGGTAGAGGTGGTGGTTGCTGTGGAGGAGGGTCTATAGATGCTTCGACCCCTCCTCGCTCACGATCCCCGTCCTACCCAGGCGCACCTCTCAACACACCTCTTAGCACACCTCGGACACCTTGGGGGGCACACAATCCTAGTGTCTCCAAGCTCTATTCTGTACGGGCACATGGTTGTATGATATGTTAGACCTTGCAACTTAGAAAGTATTTTTTGCAAAGAAATCGCTCAGGCTTTGAAGAGATCGGTTGCAAGCTCAACTTCAAGATTACAAGAAACAAGTGCTATGGAGCTTGAAGTTCAACATTGAGTTCATGTGTATGTTATTGTGTGATCGGAAGGATCGCCAGAATCGTAGCAAGAGTTGAGGCCGTGACTTGAGATGTTAGAAAATATGATTTAGCTAAGTAGATAATTGAGTAAACTACTTAATGGAGAGAGATAATTTTCACACACAAGAGATTATAGACTAGAGAGAGAGAGAGAGAGAGAGAGAGAGAGAGTACACACGATATACGTGGTTCACCCAATGTGGGATACATCCACGAAAATCAGCCACTTAATGGCTTTAGTACTTCAAACAAGAAGTAGGTTACAAAGAGATTATACCCTTAATAGAGCTCCCACCTTGCTTCACTCTCACCACCTCACACCCACCTTGTTGCATCAACTTCACCCTGTGTAATGTGTGTAGAAATGGCCTCCTTTTATAGGCCAAAAGGGCTGCCCTCTCCATGTGTAGCCGCCTTTGTATAAATAAGTCCAAATCGGACCCTCCAATCCGCCCATGTGTGGCCGCCCTTGAGAAGACAAGTCCTCCTTTGAAATCGGCCACCAGCCATTGACTTCCAACCACTAGCCGCCGGCCAACCGACTGGTCGTTTTTCGACCACTTTTCGGTCGCCATCCGACCATAATATTCCGGCGAAAAGGAATACTCCAGCTCGAGACTGGCCATGAAAATTTTGGTTTCCGACAAGTGATTAAGGTTTCCAGCGATGTGATTTTTCTTCACGCACGATGGCTTCTCCTCATAATGGGGGCCTTACAAATGTGCATTTTTACCACAGAAAATTACAAGGGGTAAATCAGGCTCCATACTTAACATGAGAAATATAAAATGCTATCATTGTGGTAAGAAAGGCCATTTAAAGAAAGATTGTTGTGTTTTACAACGTGAAAAGGACAAAACTATTGTGAAGTCTGATGCTCCAAAGAGCAGTGTAAAGACAGAGGAGATCAATGTGGTTGAATCTCCACCTCCACAAGTTGTTCCTGACATGCAACAATTGTCATATGTGCTTGTTTTCACTTTCAATTTGAGTCCAGATGCGTTATTGGCTCTTGATGAATGTTATGCACAAATTGGGATCATTGATTCAGGTGCTAGTTTCCATGTTACTCCCCATAGGGAATGGTTCTCCACATATAATGCTATGCATAGTTCAGTCAAGCTCAGCTTGATATATGCGGTATGGAAGATGTCAAGTTATGCATGAAGGATAGCACTAAATTTATGCTTCGTGGAGTCAGACATGTTCCTAAATTGACTAAGAGTTTGGCGTCAATTGGTCAACTTGATGCTCTAGGCTATACTATTGTTTTTGGAAATGGTTCTTGGTTGTGTAAGGCAAATTTGGTTTTCATAAAAGGTTAAAAATCTTGTTCATTGTACTCTTTATATGTCACTTCAGCCAAAGAGAGTTCTATCTATGTAGCTGAGCAGCCTTCTATTGAGTTGTGGAATAGCTGGCTAGGCCATATGAGCTAGGAAGGAATGAAAATACTTCAACGTTTGGGCTATTTATCTATGTTAAACTTTTTTGATTTCAATTTATATGAGCATTGTATCTATGGCAAGCAAACTAGGCAAACTTCCTCGCCATTACATCGAGAGTTAGAAAACCCTCTAGATTTGGTTCATAGGGGTTTATGTGGGCCTATGCCATACAAATCTCTAGGGGGGGGGCACTGTATTTCATGACATTCATAGATGACTCTACTCGAAAGGTGCGGGTCTACCTCTTGAAGGGGAAAGACAAGTGTTTGCTACATTTTAGAAATCCTTAGCCATGGTTGAGAACCAATCTGGTAGAATGCTAAAAGCTTTTCAAATTGACAATGGTGGAGAGTATGTCTCCACAAAGTTCAAGAATTTATGTAGCAAACGATGGATTTGGAGACAATTTACACACTTGCTCAGAATGGTATTGTTGAACATATGAATCGCATAGATTATGTGTGTTAGGGTGTGAAGCGTTCTCACACATTCCCAAAGAACTTCGCAAGAAACTCGATCCCAAGTCACATAAGTACATCTTCATTGGTTATGGTACACATGGAGAGATGAGATATCGTCTCTGGCACCCAGAATCTAGAAAGTTTATTTGCAGCTCACAAGTGATATTCAATGAGTCTAAAATGCATGGACAATCTGTTGAATATTGAAAAGTCGGATTGAGGATGTAGGCTCCACAAATTTGGGAAAACCAACTCAGTCTACTTGTGATGTTCCTACCACTAGTAGTGCTCCAGAGAGAGTGGAATCCAATAGCCAGGCAGTGATCATATTTACGCGTATATCTCGTGCCCCTTAGAGGTTTGAGCCAAGATTGGACTATGTGTTATAGTCACTGAATGCGATGAGCGCACTTGTTACAAAGAATCTATTCAAATGGAAGATAGCGTAAAGTGGGAGCAAGCTAATGCAATCTGAGTATAACTTAATTTTAGCTAATGAGACTTTGGAATTGACAGAGTTACTAGAGGGTAAACAAGCATTGCCTTGAAAATGGGTGTACAAGAAGAAGTACATGGCAGAAGATCTTGAGCCTAAGTATAAGGTTAGATTGGTTGCTAAAGGCTTCAAGTAGAAATAGATTTCGATAAGATTGTTTCTCCAGTAGTCAAGATGAGTACACTATGTCTTGTGCTTGGTTTAGTAGCCATTGCAGACATGGAATTGGTCCAATGGATGTGAAGACGGCTTTTATTTATGGGGATCTTAAAGAAGATGTCTACATGAAGCAGCCAGAAGGTTTTGCGATCAAGCCTGAGAAGCCAACGAGGGTAGAACTAGTGTGTAGACACAAGAAAGCTTTATATGGACTAAAGCAAAGTTCAAGGCAGTGGTACATCAATTTGATAATTACATTCAATCCCAACGTTATGTACAGAGCCAAGAGGATCACTGCTTATACACAAGGATGAACGATGGTTCCCTCATCATTCTCATCTTATACGTGGATGACATGCTTATAGCCGAGAAGTCTAAAGATGAGATTGTGCTTCTCAAGGATGCCTTAAGCAAGCAATTTTCCATGAAGGATTTGGGTGATGCACATCATTTTCTTAAAATCCTAGCAATGAAACTATCTTGAGATACATCAAGGGTTCAGCCAGCAACTGCTTATGCTTTGGGAACAATGATGCATCCATAGTTGGATACACTAATTCGGATTATGCAGGTTGGGTGGAGACTAGGAGATCCAGATCTGGCTATGTTTTCTTGTTTGCTAGAGCGCCAGTCTCTTGGAGATCATGTCTCCAAAATTGCACTTTGTCTTTCACCATTGAGGTTGAGTATGTTGCAGTTTCCAGTGCTAGCAAGGAAACTGTATGATTATCTCGTCTAGTGTGAGACCTTGGTATACATCAAACTCCAGCGCTACATTGTGATAGCTAGAGTGCGATTGTGTTAGCAAAGAACCCCGTGTTTCATTCCAAGTCGAAACACATCGAGGTCAGGTATCAGGTGATAGGGAAATTTTGGCTAGCAAACACATTGAGTTAACCAAAGTTCACACGAATGACAACCTTGCAGATGCTCTTACGAAGAGCTTAGCCACACAAGTGGTTTGCACATTACACTGAGATGATGGGCGTAGGGTGAAGCCTCATAATGCTTCACAATTGTACAAGTTTGTACTAACATAGGCCACTTGGCCCACTATGGCCTTCAAGTGGGAGATTGTAAGGGTGCATGCTATATTGGTCGGGTGCCAGGCGTCGCCATCTTTCTTTAACCTTATTCTTTAATACATAAAAAAATAAGGAGCAATGGATAGTTATCCACACTAGCTCCACCCACACTGTTGCGCTCACACTCCTACACATGCACTCGCAATGCATCCACTTGCCTCACAGTGGCAAGTTGTCTAATAGAGTGATTTTTGCTATCGTATCAAATGTATCAAGGAAAGGAAAAGGAAAATATAATAATGCCCCAAGAATGCAAATATTGGGGATAGGCGATGAAAAAGATTTGTGGCTTAAAGCAAATCCTTGATAAGGATTTTGGAATACCATTTCTGAAGACCCTACGTGCAAGAAGGATGCAAGAAAAATTTACTCAATATTGATTTTTTACGTCAATCTAGGGGAGAGAAATCATGTGCAATGATTGACGTAAACAGTTATGTGGCTCGCCATCGTCTATATGTGGCAAAGATTATGTAGGATGTAAAGCCCACTTATTTTGAGGGTGTTGTTGAAGTGCACATTGGGAGCAAGCTTTGTATGAGTAGATGGTTCCACATGAACCTTGGGATTTAGTGCCATTCTTGCTAGGCATACATATGATTGACTACAAGTGGGTTTACAAGGTCAAGCATAATGCAAACACCACAATGAGCAAGTACAAGGAAATAGTGATAGCAAAAGGCCATGCACACTTATGGCACTGAGTGTGAGAAAATTTTGAGCCTCATGGCTAAGTAAACTACCATTCATGCTAATATTGCAATGATCATGTCAAGAGATATGATTTTGCATCAGATAAAATTAATAGATGTATTCTTGTAAAAATAGGTGTATATGTTGCAACCACTATTATACTAGGATTTGGGTCCCCTTTTATAAGTACATAAACTAAAAAAACATTATGGACAGAAGCATGCACCTAGAACTTGGCATGACAGGATCGTACAAGTTTGATTACTATTGGTTTTTGTATGGTTGATTAGGATCACTCATTGTATCTCGACGAGCATGATAAAGGTAGTGTACTTGTGTGCATCTATGTGGATGACTTGATGGTTGGAGGCAATCATGCGGCTGAAGGTAGATATGTAAAGAGTCTCTTGTAACGAGAGTTTCATGTGAAACATTTGGGTGAGTCGTAACACTTCTTTAACATTCAAATTATACACAAATAAGGGAAATGGTTGTCACAAAGGAATATGCGTTCCATATATTTAAAAAAAGCATATAGTAAGGCTAATTCTAAGCCTATTGATATGCCCTCAAATTAAAAAATTCAAGATGATAGATGATGCAGGTGAAGCACTCAAATATGCCGTCATATATTGGAAGATTTTGGGTAGTTTGATGTACTTGATAATCTCACAATGGGACCCAAGTTACGTAGTTGGATTGGAGATTTATGTACCATCCTAGGAAACAACATTTGGATCAGTGAGGTACACATTGTCTTATGCAAGTGATACCTTGGATTATGAACTCTTTTACAAGGTTAACACAAAGTTATAGCTACTTGGGTACACAAATGTAGGTTGGGTTGGTAGTCGATGTGCCTAGTGATCTACCAATAGGTTTATGCTTTTTCAAGGTGGTTAGCAACAAGAAGCGGCCCTTGATTGGTTCTCGAGTATAGAGGCTAAGTACAGGGGTGTTGCAGTGGAAACAAGTGAGTTAGTATGGCTACAAATACCACTTAGAGAGTTGACAAAGGTCTAATGTCATTTACCATGACAACCTAAGCAGCATATGTTTGGCACAAACCCTAATGTTTCACACGAGGATAAATCACTTTGAGTGATGCTTGGAGTATGAGAGATGCTATCAAGATTGAGAGGGAGTATTGAGATATGAAGCTCAATAGAAAGTCAACTTGGAGTATGAGAGATGCTGTCGAGATTGAGATGGAGTATTGAGATATGAAGCTCAATAGAAAGTCTGCTTGAATGATTTCTTGCATACATTCGTTACTAGCACGAGGGAGTATTGAGATATAAATCTCAATAGAAAGTCATCTTGGATGATTTCTCACATACAATTACTGAACAAGGTAGTGGACATGAGAATCATCGCTAGTGGTCCTACATCTGGACTTCATCCACATGTTCTACCTACCAAGAGTGGTCACCCTTATCCTGCCAGCTCATTCATTAGTGGTTTTATATTGACCGTTTGCAAATTGTCACTTTATACCTCTTGTATTTTGACTTTTGCTTTTTAGACCATCTTATCATTTTGCTTAATGAAAAAGTAGTACTAGCTGTCAAGCTATACCTCCATTGTGTACTCTCTTGGTTATGTGCATGTGTACTTGCTAGAGGTCAATCTTTGTCCTTCTCTATCTCTTTACGCGTGTGCTTAGTGGAACTAAATTTTGTACTTAAAAACTCTAGTTAATAGAGTCTCTCTCTCTCTCTCTCTCTCTCTCTCTCTCTCTCTCTCTCTCTCTCTCTCTCTCTCTCTCACACACACACACACACACACACACACACACACACACACACACACACACACACACACACACACACACACACACACAAAGTAAACACCTCAACGCTCCAATTGATTGGTCAAATGAAGTATGATTTTAATAAAAGAAAATGCATGAAAATTGATACAAATTTGAAGGTGAAATCAAGTTAAAATGATCCGAGATAGTCACATTCAATCCACTCTCCCATTTGATCGTTGAGAGCAGAATGGTTAGAGTCTAGGGCATTATTGGAGAGTCTTGGTGAGAACCTATATGCATTAGTGCAGCCCTAATCGCTACTAGTCTACAATCAATCAACTAGGGAGGGTTGGCCCTTATTAGACGTCCAAGGAACTTACCTACACTTGATCAATCTATTAAAGAATTAAAGAGCAATATTACTAATCACATATGTCTTATTGGATGAGGAGGTAGCCATACGCCATGCATGGAGGAGATATACACAAGATATACTATAAGGTAAGAGAGATACGTGTTGGAGGATATTTCTATTGTAAGGTGAGAGAGCTAACTAATAAACCATTTTATTTTTTAAGCGATAACAAAGTAGATGTAACATGCATTCTTCAAAGGTGTGTATATGAAAGTCCTTATAGTGGAGAAGCCAAACATTTAGGGCTCACATTAGGTGACAATGGATGGGATGCATGTTTACACACATTGTTGTAGACCTGTGCGCACACACGTGCACACAAGAAATATGCATAAACTTAAGGAAAAACAAATTTCTTCCAATTTTGACTTCCAATCGTAGAATTACACATCCATCTAAGTTCTATATAGAGTTACTTTTATATTTAGTTTAATATTTTAAACATTGTTGTTGTTCATGATTAATCTTTTACAAATTGATGTTGTTTACAGTTACTCTTTTTCAAATTACTAGTAAATATGAGACTCATAAAGAGTTCTTTTATATTTACTCTAATGTTTGATATATTTTTGTTGTTTAAGATTAACCTTTATCAAATTAAGTTAATCTAGTTTATGTTCTAAGTTAATTAGTTTCAATAGGTATACTTTTTTAGGTTTTATGTAAATGAAGTATAGAATTTGATTTATAAATTGTCAATAGTCTCTGAAATTCGCCATTATGACAAGATTTCTACCCTTTGGCATATCTTGATTTCATACGGTTTCTTTTTCACCAAAACATTCGACCTTGATTTTGAAGATCCTTGATCATGTGTATTCACCCTTATCCTATCGTACATAAATTCAATTGTGCTCAAAATGTTCCCATGACACTCCCAATTGTGCTCAATATGTTTCAAAGTCTTTATCACATTAGCCCAAAGTAACATCTTCTCAAGTTAAACATCAAAATTGTCAGGCTAACCAAAGTCATCAAATTTGGTGGGGTGTGTGTGTGTGCATGCGTGGAAGTTTAAGATAATAAAAACAAAAGATCACCATGTTCAAAAGACAAGACTCTAGATATCTTGAGATAAATTTGCACAAATTTTTATATCTATGAATCAAAGGAGGATTCATTCCAATGATTCGATACATTAAGATGTACAAAGGACTACGGATAAAATAGGTCTGTATCATCAGAGGCGAACTTCAACTATCCTAAATCTTTTTAACTAAAAGTAGAATTATCATCTGCATCCATGTAAAGAATTTTTGTAAGCCTTGGATATGAATGAGAGGTTTCAATAAACCTTTCATTTGTTATCCTTGTCCTACTTAAAAATTACTAGACTACTAGTGTCCTATATGTGCAAAGGTATTCAAAGTCGGAAGTGAATGAAATGGTTCTTATTCTTTCTTTGATGATACTTGATTTTACAATATATTCATACGATTATATAGGTATCAACTACTTTTTGTTGACCTATTTTTCAATTGCCTTATACTAATGCATCTGATCATTATAGTATCAATGTTTACTCAAAAGAGACATTTTAGTTTTGTCCAGAGCATTGAAAGAGCTGAAAGGATATCAATAATCAAAACTGAAAACTATAAAAAATGATGCTTATTAAAAATAAGAAGCTTGTAACTCATCATTAGTATCTTTTTGCCACTGTAAACCATTTGCCAAAGTAGAGTTCACCATCATATCATGTAAGGATATCATGGGTAGTGTATTATGCCAATCAATTGCCTATCTTCAGGGCTTTCAAAAAATGTATAGTTCAATAATTCAACTCATCGTGGTTTAACCACAATAGTCCATAAGATCAACCCAAACTCTTCACGTTAAGTAATTTAAAGTTAATCCAAGCTAGTAGGAAAACATTGAAAGATGATATAAGGTAGACACTATAAAAGTCACAATAATATGAAACCACAATTTGGAAGAGAGCCATATATTGCTCAAGTAAAAGAATAAGTAAAGCGTCAATAGCTTAAGAAAGCATTTAACAAAATATTCCTACTTTATATAGTAAAGAGAAAATAGAAAAGTGAAGAGAAGATAGAAAACAAAAATCAGTTCAAAGCAAAGCTCAAGTTTCAACTTTCAAAATCTAGCAAAAGAGATGGAAATAGAAGAATCACCCAAGAAGCATAGCTCAGTTGGTGAGATCTTTGTGATGTAACCTCAAGGTTGAGGGTTTGAGCCTCATGGGTTGCGTTCTCTCCCACTGTCACCCCTCGAGGGTGTATTGTACAGCAATTGTGAATACATGATATGTGTAAAGTCTCTCCGTACTAACTTCACTGCACTCAATGGTTTTTTTTTTTTAAAGGATCAGAAGAATACCACCCACTTCACTCCTATTCAGGTCAGTATAGCTCTATCATCAAGTAAGATCCCAAGTAGATAGTTTTGCATAATAAAGCTCTTTTATACCAAATGAAGAGAAGTTCATTAAAAAAATTTCACAGACATCACAGACATTCAACATGAAAAGTTAATAGAAGACAACTTATCAATGTCATATTCAAAGCATCAAGAGCTATTGCTTCCTACTCCCTGCGTCTAAATGCTAAGAGCCTTATATGTTCAATATGGTTCATCAACATAGTCACCACTTGTTGCTCTGTAAATTTCAAGTCAGGCATCAGACATAGGATCAAAAGTCAAGTTTTAAAATGAAAATAGTCCCACGATCAGAAAGTTAGCTAGGGAAATTAGTTTAAGGTCCAATGCTCAGAAAGTATCTAGGCAGCACGTTCGAAAAAAAGGCCTGTAGCTTCCATAATGAAATTCATGTGAAATATCACCAACAAGCTTATCACAATGGTTGCCATAAAAAAACTAAGTCTATGGTGGCAAACCTATTTCTAATCACAACAAGGTTCATTTAGAAAGAAGTCAGATTTCAGCCGCCTCTAGAGCAGACGTAGTCAATCTATGCAAGATGTAGCAAAGAAATCCAAGCAATGTGGCGAGATATCATTCAAGTGATGAAATAATCATCAACTACATAAAAAAACCCATAAGTCTAGTATGAACTTTAGTCTTTCTCCTATAAGTGCATCATTATCTCTGCAAACCCATGCTCAATCAAGTAAAACTCATTGCACCATTATTGAAAGGTAAAAACCAATGCCCTCCATACAATTCCACGAAAGCGCTTCAAAGAAAGATTTTACCGGGAATTGTTTTTCTTTTATGGATACCAGAGATACTTCACCATTACAAGCTTTGAACCAACCTTTAAGCCAGTAGTAATGGGAAGAAATACCAGTAAAATGTATCAATTCAGTGCTCACTGTTTGCCGACCATTTCTCAGAGTAAGAATTGATTATTAAGCACCAACTCATTATTATTAAGTATGCAAGGCCATAGGCCTCCTCATTGCAAATCTTTTGCATGCCAGCCGCATGTAGATAACAAATCCAATAGGTTGTGCAGGTGAAAAAGGGAAAAATCGGGATGTGTATCGTGCATAGAAATCCAAGCAAACTAAGAGCGTAAATCTTTGATTAGTTCCAAACATCAACATGCCATACATCCCCATACGAATAAAATGGACGGAGGATTCAATGTGCAGAGGTGACTCCATTCAAGGACAAGCGCCCAACAGACTTTGCAACAGAAGGAAATGATGCAGTACTTCATGCACAGTGTTTGTGTGAGGAAAAATTGAAGGTTAATTCTATTGCAGGCCATCAGAAACTCAGAGGACTACAACGCCCGGAAGTGGACAGTTAATACCCAAGCCCATCTTAAAAGTAAAGATAGGTGATATGACAGCAAGATTTTTTAGGTGATGTTCGCATGGGAAGAGAGGAAGCAAGTTTCTTTAGTACTTAATCAACAATAGGGATAGTTTCCACAAACCAAATGAGGCCATAATTGAAGGACCAACGTGGCCTTGTAGAAGCAACCTCAATATCAATGTAAAGGGTGATTTTCAAGTATTTGACAAAGTAAGACCCACAGGTTCTGTATTACATTCTCTACGGAATCCTGGGGATCCCCATATTTAATCCAATGTTCAGGTTAGTGAGGATACTTTTAGTCCTGCACACATCCGAAGAGTCGAGGGAAGCCAGTCTGGCAAGTACACTTATTACAAAGCTAAAAGAAAAACATGATTTGCTAAAAAGGTTATATAAATAAAGCAAAATATTGTTATCCTTAAGAGGACTCATTATGTAGTCTAAATCAAAGCCTATATCGTTTCGCTAGCTCATTCAGGTAGAGGAAGCTGGAATTTGACAAAGTTAGCCTTAGATTTTATGAATAGCTAAATTCTAGTTAGGCCCAAGGTTGTGGAGCAAAGAACTCTTCTCAATGATGTGTACAAGAAATGCATGCCATAGTATGTGTGCGCGCACGCAACACGCGCATACGGATGAAACACCGATTTATCATGCACCACGCGTCAAAAACAACTGCTTCTGAGCTCGTTCCGACTGTCCAGACAAATGGGATTATAGGACACCTGAGGGTAATACCTCCGAGGTCAAAAACCCATTATTTTTGCACTTTGTCAATATGACCAATAATCGACCCGTCTATAAGCAAACTTATGCATGTGTCAATGGGTGCATAACCAATACATAGCACAATGATGAAGTATCTATCTGTTCACAAACTCTCCTTTGCCAAAATTTACAACAGTAAACTAGGCTCCCTTCCATGCTATTAAAGAATCAACATATGGGCACCTTCACCTATGGTTGGCCTTCCTCCAACCTCGAAGGTAAAGATTGACTGTTCAGAAATGGGCTATTCCCATCCCAAGAAGACGACCGCACGCTGCGGGACTCTTTCTATCGATGAACCGTAAGCAATGCCGGAAAAGACTTTGAAAGATCAACCGCTCTTGCTTCCCCATGGGCTTACATTTGTGCCACCCCATGATGTGGATGAAAATATAAAAGAACCTTTTGCTAATAAAGAAAGTTCCCTAAGCATAGTACATATACAAGCTGTTTGAAGCTGCACAAGCAATCAGATTTGCTGAGGGATGCCAAGCCAGGTGGAGTAACTTCGCCGAGAAAGCATATCCTCCGTTCATATCCATTTCATTCCCTGTGTATAAGGTAGAGGAATGAGTAATCTTATGGGTCTTTTAGAGTTTCAACAAAATGTGGAGCTTCACTCACCTCTTCCACCAGCACGGCGTGCAAAGTTAATCACACTTCTCCCTGCATTAGAGGGCATGGCTTGTACTGGACGCCTGCGAAGTAATCAGCAAACAGAATAAGATGTACCATTTTGTTCCGGGTGCAGCCTTGAGGGGGTCACCCATAATGATTTTCCAAGCACCATTTTTAGACATTTTTACAGTAGAAAGGTATCATTTTAATAAGAGATTCAATAAAGAAAGGATGTGTTTCACTCAAGAATTATCCAGCAGTGGACAACGCAACCACTCAATACCTGTTTGGGGTCCTGCTAGCTTCTAAGGTTGTTGCCTCCTCACTTCCAACGGCAGTACCAAAGACTCTGAAAAGATTACTGAAAGCACCCATAACAGCTCCGTTAAACCTTGTTACTTGGCACACTTGACACACACTCAAATAAGAGCCCAGTTTAACAGACCCCCTAAATGCTTCAAAAACTCTCCCGATTAAACACTCCCATAGTTCTAAAATCAATCTCAATCTCTCTCTCTCTCTCTCTCTCTCTCTCTCTCTCTCTCTCTCTCTCATTTTGTCATTTTGTTACTCTTGACTTTGTATCAGATCCACCACATTGTAACTTTCTGGTCTCATAGGCCACTTTGGCCTTTTGAAGATGTTAATATAACATTTCATTTCTCTCTCTCTCTCTCTCTCTCTCTCTCTCTCTCTCTCTCTCTCTCTCTCTCTCTCTCCATTGGGCTACCCATTGACCCTGGCCTCTCCAATGGCTATAGCCCGCCTCCCTCTCAACATGAAGTTCTCAATTACCAACAAGCGGATATCAACACTTGAAGTGAAGGAGTGGAAGAAAGAGATGGAGGCAACGTTTCTTCAAAAGATGGAGGAATGGAAAAAGGAGAAGAAGAACCTATGCGAAAAGATTTCTCACGTCGAAGAGCAAGCGGCTTCACAAGAAGCCACAATCCGAACTCTCCAAGGTGAACTTCTTGCAGCAACAAGTGGACGGCAGGCGAAATTCAGCCATCCATGATGGAAGAATTGAATACCATGAGCGAAGAAATACGGGTTATCAAGGAAGATGAGGAGAAGAAGTCATGGGCCGGGTCATCTTCGCAACACAAAAGAAAGTAGAAGAGGCCGAAAAATGGTTTGAGGTCACCAAGAAAGGGAAAGGTAAGGAAGCCCCTTGTACACCCACTCTTATTAACATGACCCTCGAAGAGGAACAAAGGAGGAGGATGCGGGCTCTACATGGGTAACCGGCCTCATGGACATAAACAATGTGGAAAAAAGAGCTCACAATCCTCACATCCGTGATGGGGGTCGACAAGCCTTCACACACAAAGGCATGGAGAGTGGGCAAGAAGAGTGGTGGCCCGGGAGAATCTTCAAAAGAGAGAGCTCTCATACTACGCTTCCCCTCCTTGGAAGGGAAGAAGAAATTCCTGAAAAAGAGGCCTACTTTCAAGAAGACAGGTATTTTCCTCGGTGATGATCTCTCTCTCACAGCTTGCGCATATGAGAGAGGTAATGCCAGAGATTACGGCTGCAAGGGAGAAGGGAAAGATGGCCTTTTACAGAGATGGTCGGGTGGTGATTTTAGAGCCGCACTCCACATGACGGTGTGAGACCTATGGGACCACATTGAAGATGGCTACTTGGAATTGTAATGGATCTATGAGGTTGGACGTTGGTGCCTTTGAGGACAGTTTTAGAGAGAGGGACATTGTTTTCTTCTCAGAGACTCATCACGCTCCTGGCAGCTTATGCCACATGTGGTGGGATACAGATGGGAGACAACCCACAGGACAGTCACGAAGTCTGAGCATGGGAGTAGAGGTTCAGGAGGAGTAGCAGTGCTATTTAGGAAGGAGTTACAGCCACTACTACAAATTGTACAGAGAGATGATCATGCTAGATACATGTGGGTGAGGCTAAGAGCTGACACAGGCTGATTTCTATACACTGCCATATGTTACTTCCCCCCAGTACGTTAGTATACGCTGCACCCAGAGGACAGTCGCCTTTCTCTATACTAGATGATGATATATGGGAGTTTTCTAGGGATGACGATATGATCCTCCTAGGGGACTTCAATGCCCGAACGGGCAACTCTCAGACAGTCTTCTACGACACTTTAGATGAGATGCTTAGAGAGCTGGATGTGGGTGACTTGAAGATTGACATATGCTCACATGACAAAGAGCAGACGAAGTATGGGAGATACCTCACGGAGATGACGACTACACATGGGTTAGCCATACTTAATGGCTTACAGCGATTTCCTGGAGCAGCCGGTTTCACATGCTTTCCACACAGACACAGGGCCAGTACAGTGGACTATGTTATGGCACAGCCCAACTTTATTCCTTGTATTCAGGATTTCATAGTCGGAGCCAGACCAGTGGGTGTAGCAGTGGATCATGCTCTTTTGACATTGTCCGTTTCATTTTAGTATAGTACAGCCCAGACATCAGGAGACAGGTCACATACCCGTTATACATTTACACCAGAGACTGACTCGGTTTATACAGAGGAGATCTATAGCCGTCTATGCACAGCTAGTCCTGGTCTCTCAATGGAGCAATGCACTACTTTACTGACTGAGACACTACATGGTGCAGCATCAGAGGCATACCCAAACACTCAACGGGGTCCGAGGCGACATTCTAGGAGAATGCCCCATAATAGTTGGTATGATGAGGAGTGCAGAGAGATGAGAGCCCAGCTCCAAAGAGATCTTCTTTTAGGAGTCATCACTTACAAACAATCTCGGATTGCTTCCCGACGCCTTGTGCGACGGAAGAAACGAGCTTATTTGGCCCAGATGGAGCAAGACTATTGTGCCTATCTTCAAAGCAGGTGATCCTACAGAGCCTAGGAATTACCGCACTATTATGGTTGGGCACACATTGGTACGGTTGTATGCATCCATTCTTGAGTAGCAGTTGCGTAATTGGGCAGAGGGTGAGGGTGTACGAGCAAAGGGCCAGGCCGGTTTTAGGAGGGGTTTCTCCACTCTTGATCATATTCGGACACTTAGAGCCATCATTGAGGAGGGCACGTCACATGGGAGACGGATTTATTGTAGCTTTGTGGATTTCAGCAAAGCATTTGACATGGTACCGAGAGCTCGATTGATGTGTAGACTGCAGGAGATGGGGGTGCCCATAATGTTGATTTGGGGGATTATGGCTCTATACAGATCAATGATGGGGCATCTACGCACCCCGGAGGGGAAATCTGATTTAGTTCACTCCACCATTGGGGTGAAACAAGGTTGCCCATTGTCTCCTACTCTATTTGGTATGTATGTTGATGAGGTGTCTGATTACATTGACAGAGAGGGTGATAGAGGTGCCCAACTGGCAGGGACGTGGATCCTATTGTTGTTACATGCTGATGATATTGTGTTGATCTCTGACTCACCAGAGGGTATGCAGCAACAGTTGGATGCATTACACAATTTTGCAGAGGATAGTGGATTGTCTGTAAACCTTGGTAAAACCAAAGTTATGGTGTTTAACACAGTGGATCAGGAGATCAGCACCGACTTTCACATATGGCCAAGAGATTGTAGAGTATACAGATACATACACTTACCTTGGGGTTGTCTTCACTGGGCCGAGGTTTTCTTTGGGGAGAGCAGCAGAGACTAGACTAACTAGAGCTTATGCTGCCTTGGGAAGTTTGGAGAGAATGTCTTCGCAGGTTTAGTTCCAGGAACCTCGGACAAAGTTATGGCTCTTTGATACTTTAGTAGCCTCAGCTATGTTGTATGCGGTGCAGATATGGGGACCTTCTGTAGGCCAAGATGGTTGGAGACGTATGGAGAGGCCCTTGGTATCTATGATCTCTCGACTCATCAGAGCCAAGGCCTCCGTACCCCACGCTATCATTCGTGTAGAGCTAGCTGCCCCTCCTATGGAGATGGAGGCGCTTACCAGATCAGTCTACTTTGTGCACAGCTTGTGGTATACTACTAGAGACGGATAAACTAGATTGGCCCTTGAGTCTTCCAGACAGTTAGGTCTTCAAGGGGACACTTCATGCTGGTATGCACAGATGCCATCATGGCTTCAGATGCATGGCTTCACCATGGACAGGCTACCCCCTTTCCAGTACTCTCTTCAAGCACCCTCGATGTCTCTTACATGGGTGGAGATTACTAGACTCATTCGTCAGAACCTCATCCAGTTGGATACCAGGAGGACATGGATAGAGCCGCCACAGGAGTTAGGCACTAAGATGGCTTTCTATAGAGAGCATCTTCTCCACCTCACAGGAGATGGGTTTGTGATTCGACCCAGCTACATGGATACACATATGTCTCATGGTTTGCGCTGTGCCATTGGTCAGATACACACATCCTCACATCAGCTGGAGATTGAGACTAGTAGATTCAGAGTGATACCAACAGACAACAGGTTATGCCGCTTATGCCAGCTAGAGCCAAAGACATTGCACAATGTACTATGAGATACAAGGCCGTTTCCACTGCTTATTCAGAGAGGGCTTCGGTCATTTCTCTAGGGTCATGAGTTATGAGGATCAGAGATGTCTTGGGCTATATCTACTTGAGTTACACAGCTATAAAGACACTTTACTGGGGAGAGCTAGAGAGAGACAGTCCCGGAGACGAGTTACAGATTTCTTTTCACTAGATATGGAATAGCCAGAGGAGCAACCATCACTGCAGAGCTCGGCCCACACTCATTCGACCACTACCGGCACTCTCATCGACCGAGCACTGGAGCTACGGAGATCTAGACGGCCATGATTGAGGAGAGGGGCTACACAACAGATAGATTCTAGTAGTAGTAGTATTTTTGTTCTAGTCTTTTTGTACCCAAACATGGTATCAGATTCACAATTTTGTAACAGTTTGGGCTCACAGGTCATTTTGGCCTTTTGAAGACGTTAATATAACATTTCATCTCTCTCTCTCTCTCTCTCTCTCTCTCTCTCTCTCTCTCTCTCTCTCTCTCTCTCTCTCTCTCTCTTTCTCTCTCTCTCTCTCTCTCTCTCTCTCTCTCTCTCTCTCTCTCTCTCTCTCTCTCTCTCTCTCTCTCTCTCTCTCTCTCTGTGTTGTGTTGCTCCTTCGCTGTCCTGCTCCCCCCCCCCCCCCCCCCCCCCCCCCCCCCCACCCTCGCTGCCTCACGCTCTCCCCCTTTGCACCAAAGCAATGTCTCTCTCTCTCGCTCCCCTGCTTCCTCGCTATCTTGCTCCCTCCCTCTGCACCCTCGCTGCCTCACGCTCCCCCCCTCTGCACCCCCCCTCCCTACTGCCTCGTGTTGCCCTGTTGTCGTAGCCTATAGCCCCACCCCCCTCGCGCTCCCTTTGCACCGCTAGCGCCCCTTGCGCTCTCCCTGCAACCCCGAACCCTCGCGCTCCCCCCCCCCCCCCCCCCCCCCCCCCCCCCCCGCTGGCCCGTGCGTAGAGAGAGTTGGGACAGAATTAAGCGTCGAGAGAGAGGGCCTGTACGTAGAGAGAGAAGTGGGAGGAAATGTAAGCGTAGAGAGAGAGAGAGAGAGAGAGAGAGAGAGAGAGAGAGAGAGAGAGAGAGAGAGAGAGAGAGAGAGAGAGAGAGATGGAAAAAAAAAAACCATATGTGCATAATGTGGAAACATATGTGTGCATACTGTGGCTCCCGTTGGCGGTGATTAAGCATGAGAAAGCAGAATGATAAGGCCGACCCCTTTGAGGATGCCATTCAAAAGTGCAAAGAAGAAATGACGGAAACCATTAGCAAGATGAATCGCAACCTATTGGGCACAATATAAATGCTCGAAGGACGCGTGTTGATCCACGAAAGCAAGATAAATGCACTGGAAGATCGTGTGATGGCTCAAGATGAAGAGATTGCGTCACAAAAGAAGGATCTTGCCGAAACACGAAACACACTTGAAGAGGGAGAATTGCAACCCTCAGTAATAGAAGAACTAAACACGATCAAGCAGCAAGTACGGGCCATCAAAGAGGGAGAAGAGCAACACAAAGAAATGACGACTTCTTGGGTGGATGTTATTACAAAGACTCAACAGAAGGCGGATGAAGCCGAGAAATGGATCGAGGTTGCCAAGAAAGGAAAAGGTAAGGAAATAAAGTCCGCGTCCACACCCACTATTATTAATCCGACACTAGAGGAGGAGCAAAGAAGACGTGTGCACGCTTTACATGTCAGAATTTACAATTAAAGATAAAGATAATGTGGACGAAGAGGTAAAAGAACTCATGGCTTTGATGGGGGGTCATGAACCGATGCACACAAGAGCTTGGAGAGTGGGCAACAAGAAAAATGGAAGCAATGGGGAAACCTCTAAAGAAAGGGCACTCATTCTTCGTTTTCCCTCCATGGAAGCGGAGGACTTTTTGAAGAAAAGGCCAACTCTTAAGAAGACGGGCATCTTTCTCGGGGATGATCTTACCCTCTCGCAGATCGCTCATATGCAGGAGCTAATGCCGGAGATTAGAGCGGCAAGTGAAAAAGGCAAGATTGCCTTTTACCGAGATGGAAGAGTGGTAATACTGGAGTGACGCGCCATATGACAATGCGAGACCTATGGGACCACACTCAAAGTTGCCGCCTAGAATTGTAATGGATCTATGCGCCTTGATGTGGGTGCTTTTGAGGATAGTTTTACTCGAAGAGACATCATCTTCTACTCTAAGACACATCAAGACCCTGGGCAATCTATGCCTCACATCAGTGGATACAGATGGGAGACAGCTTGTAGACAGGAGATGGGAGTACCTACAGATGGGAGCACAGTGGATTATGTCATGGCACAGCCGAGTGTCATCTCTAGTATCCAGGTTCTCACGCGGTTGGACCCAGACCTGTTGGGGTGGCAATGGATCATGCCCTTCTGTCGATGACCATCTCTTTTCAGTTTAATGTAGCACACAGTCCACGAGCAGCAGCACCACCTCGCTACACCTTCACGCGGGAGACAAACTCTGTATATATAGATGGGATCTACAGACGGCTGCGCACTGAGGAGCCAGGGCGACCTCTGGAGGAGCTTACTATTGTACTGACACAGACATTACATGATGCAGCAGTAGAGGCATACCCACACACTCAGCCTGAGCAGAGACGCCGTTCTGGGAGCATGCCGCAAAATAGTTGGTATGATGTGGAATGCCGCAAGACTAGAGCCAGACTTCAGAGGGAGGTGCTTTTGGGGGACATCACTCACAGACAGTCATAGCGACACCTAGTGCAGCGGAAGAAGAGGGTATTATTGGCTCGCCTAGAGCAGGATCTATACGAGCTATTCTTGAGTCAGGACACACGTGAGGCATGAAGGCTCTTTCATGAGAACTCTCCCCCCTGCCATTACCTCTACAGAGGCCTGGGGCCAGTACGCATCATCTTTGTATACAGTTCCTGGACAGACGCCCCTTCCCGACCCTCCAATCCATGCCCACACGCATGTGCTTTTTTCACCGCTGAGATGGTGAAGAAGTCCATTGACAGGATGAGGACTGGGAGATCGTGACCCACCGTTGCTCCCCAAGTGCCCACAGCTAAACCAGCATGAGTAATCATCTACAAGCACAGAACAATCCTGCGTGCAATGCGTAATAACCAAATCCACACCCAAAACCGATGCAAAAAAGCATGTGATAGCCCAAAATGCAGCCATAGACCCAGTCTCGTGGGTATGTGAGTCTGTCTGCGAAGTAGGCTGCGTCTACCAATCCGAACTGTGTACTCAAAGAATGACACTGTGCCCTGGTTAGTGTCCATCGCAGGCCAGCACCACTCGCCAAGATCCCAAGCAACCTGCGATAAGGGACGACCCTCCCATATCCATAGCCACCAGCAAGGAGCCATATCCACTGATAAGTATGGATCCACCTCTCCTCCTCCCACAGGACCCAACAATGCGAATGGGTGTCCATGTATGCTGCTGAATCTCCTGAGAGGCCGTGTGGGAGAACTGCAATCTGATGTGACCAAGGGTCCTGTCCTGCTCCACTGGGACAAAAAACATCCTAAGAGATGAGCTCTGCACCCAGATGGGATGTCCCCAACCGTCAAAGACAGCCACCCAGCCTCTATGCACGGGTATAATATGATCACCTCTAATAGCTCTGTCCCATAGCTCTGGAATAGAAGTATCAATCTCTGCCATACGTGTCGCTACCCCTCTGCCAATATGATACTCATCTGCCAAGAAATCTGTAGACACCTGTCTGGCCTCTGACCAAGTAAGCAAGGAGGCGGCAGGACCACTATCCCATATGGTCCAATCAATATGAGTCCGCATACCCAGCTGATGTCCCTCCTCATCCAACACATAGGAATTCCAGATAAGGGGCTGTCTCTCAATCTCCTGTAAGGAAGATGGAGGACGTCGCACCAACCCCCGTCTCATGGAATTCCAAATCTGAAAAAATAGAGCGTAAAAAAGGGGAGACGTGCCCAATCTGCAAGGGAGCATCACTGAAGATGAATCTAATCCCCTCCTCCCAGGAGTGCCCGTCTCTAGTGCCAAAACGAGGTGTCACTGTATGTAAAACAGATCTGAAGAGTACCTTCCAAGTTTCATTGCCCCGAAATAGTCCTCGGACAATAAACTTGGTCAGTAAAGCTCTGCACTGCATCTCAGGATCTATGATACCAAGACAAGCGTAATGATCGTCCGCTAAGCAACACGCGCCGTAGTATCAGTGGACCCATCTGAGCCACCCCAAAGAAAGTTACAAATCAAGCGATGTAACCTCTTCATGACGCCCGAATGAAGCATCCAGCAAGAAGCAATATACCATACCAATGCCAGCAAAACCTGATTCCCAACTAGTACTCTCCCTGCGAGAGAAAGGTGCTGCGAGGACCAATGACATAGTTTCCGTCTGAGAGACAGAAACACCGGCATAAACTGCTACTCTGAGGATACATCCAGACCAACCTGAAAACCCAATTACCGGCATGTTTGACCAGGCTGCAGCCAAGTAAAACCATCCTCTACACCCCATTGGAATGTCATCAGAGGCCACCAAAATCCCGTATGATTTAGACCACGTGATGTGAGCACCACTGGCTAAGCAATACACATCCAAGACCTCCCGCATGGCTGTCAAATACTCAAGTACATACTGCACCATAAGCAGGGTGTCATCAGCAAATTCCTGATCAACCAGATCTCTCTCCCCTGCAACCGGAAGAACCACTCCTCGAATGTCTGCATGCTGAGATCTAACACAATCCGAAAGTGCCTCACCCACAAATAGATACATGTATACAGCCAAGGGACATCTCTGCCTAACCGACCGAAAAAGGTCAAAATAGTCACCAATCTAACCTCCTATGGTAATAGCACTCCGCGCTGATCTATAAAGTGCAGAAACCCCAGTGATCCAACCTTGGGGGAACCCCATATGCGATAAGGTTCCCTCCAAGAAATCCCAATCAACTCTGTCATATGCTTTCTCCAAATCCAGAAAAAGCAAAGCTAGGGGGTTGCCAGTCGCCAACGCCCACTCCACAGCCTGATGATAGGAGAAAAGGTTATCCAGGATACATCTATCCTGGATAAAAGCCGTCTGAGACCCATGAATCAAATCCGGTAATAGAGGCCTTACTCTTGCTGCCAACAGCTTGGCCAATATCTTGTACATCGTAGGTAGCAGGGTGATTGGCCTCCACTATCACAAGGAAGTACAATCACCCCCCTTGGGTATAAGAGAAATCAAGCCAGAGCACAATGATGAAGGCATCCGACCTGACACAAAAATCTGCTTGCAACCTGCAAATAAAGGCCCAGAAACTGCCTCCCAATGCGTCTGAAAGAACTGTCGAGTAAGACCATCATCCCCTGGGCAAGAGGTAGGATCCAAATCTGCAATAGCAGTCTGCAACTCCTCTAGAGTAAAAGGAAGCATCAAAGCATGACACATATGTGCTGTGACCGAGCGTCTAGTATGAGACCATACTCTGTGTCTCGCCTCTCGAATGGCACGCGTGGTAGTCTCTGCAGTGAAAAGCTCTCTATAGTAAGAGGTGGCAACCCTCATCACTGAATCTGGGTCTGCCGTCTGCAAGCAACCGTGCTCATCTAAGACAGCCCGAAGTGTCCTACCAGGAGGTCTCTCTCTATGAGTGGCAAAAAATGATGCATTCATCCTGTCACCCAAGGCAATCCATCGTGCAGCCTTCGAGTCGAAAACTCTCCTCTCCTCTCCTGAATCAAGCGGATCTCCTCCAGGATCTCCGCCTGGCACCCCGCTAAGAACCCATCACCCAGATAGAACTGTAACAATCGCTGTGTGCTGGTCAAAGGGGCTAGTAAAGATCTCCGTCTCTGCTCAAGGTCTCTGCGGCTGGACATGGTCCTCTCTCTACACAATACACTAGACTGATGGATACAATCAGCTAGGAAATCCGACTGGAAATCCTCCATCTGTATGCACTGAGAGGTCGGGTCAGCATGCCATATCCGTGAAATCTCCTCAGTCAAATCTGCCTCCGAAAAGCTATCAAAATAGAAGCAGGATAATGATCAGACATAGATGTACACCCCAAATGCATGTAGAGCCTCCAACAGAGGAAGCCCACTGGCCCACATAAAATCTGTCCAATCGCTCTAACAATCTGCCACTCTATCTCCGTGAACCCCAAGAGAACTGCAAGAAGTGAGGCAATCGTGCAGAAGATGGAATGTGCCAGGCATCCACCGCGTGAATATGCAACAAGAATCTCTCCCAAGCAGTCTGCTCTGATGCTGCAATCGAAGTGAGAATCGGAGGCTGATCAGCTGCCTCAAATCCTCTGCTGACTCAACGTTGTTGAAATCCCCTCCAACAATCCAAGAGTCAACCACTGGAAGAGCAGAAGTCAATCGCGTCCAAAATGCAGACCTAGCACGCGCTGTGGTCGGGGTATAAATACACAAGAAACCAATGACTGAATCTCCAATCCGCACGGTAACATACAAGGCCCTGCCAGGAATCAAAATGCCATGCATAATGATGGAGCCGACATAGCGTGCACTCACCAATATGCATACACCACAACTATTCTCATGCTCCCCAATGGCAGGCGACCAGAGGTCCGAGAGCCAACCCCCAGCAAATGTCCAAAAGGGCGTGCTAACTTGTGCTCCTGAAGCATCAAAATATCAACCGGCTTGTTGACAGCAGCTCGAAGCTCCGTGCCAACCCTTGCCTGTCTCTTTCTTGTAAGCCTAGCTGACCTCAATCCATTTACATTCCATGATAGCACATGAAAATCCATGAGAAACAGAAAAAGGTAGACAACATTGTCTCCGCAACCAAAAATCTGACACATCCACAAGGTTGATACATATATATATCCAGTGATCATCCAGTACTATCATAACCACAAGGCTGATACGTATATAGACCCACATAGCCATCAAGTACTCCACATAGTCACCATCTCTGTCTCTTCGAGGATGAGTCCCCAGAGTCATCTTTGGGAGAAGACAAAGTATCTTCTTTCCAACCACAAAATAGCGAACATCTGCAAGCCACTGACTAATCACTTTCTGCTCACAGTGCATTTTCTGTGCGGAATTTTTTACACCCCAAATCCTCATAGAGGAGGGCATGGAAAAACCATCCCATGAGTACAACACAATGGGCAAACAAAAGCAACACCCTCTGTCAAGCCACTCTAAGGCCACACAGCACTGCAGAAATATCTGCGACAAACAAGCAGCAGCTCCTGCATCTCCCAACCAATCCTGCAACTCTAGTAGAGTAACAGCATAGACAAAATCTAACACACGCCCCTCTGACCAAGTCTCCTTGCCCGTGAAAGATGAGAAGGATCTCATAGGGCCTATCCTGCCACCCACCAACTGACAAGAGGAGCTGCTCCGCCTAGGTCTCTGCACCATGTAAACTCTGACCATGGAGGGGCCAAGCTCAAGGCTGCTGTTCGGCTCTATCCAGATCCCACTCTGGAGGACAAAAGCTGAGAAAATCTCTAGAAACACGAGGATGGGTAGGGAGTCTGGAGACAGGAGTGGGTAGCAAAAGCGCAAGCTGTAGGGAAGAAGCACTAGCTGGGGCTCCGCAGGCGATGGAGGTGGAGGGGGAGACACAACGTCCACCTGCATGTCGACTGGTAAAGGAGCTGGAGCCTGACTGCCCCGAGGAGTAGATGTTGCTGGTAGTGGCGGGAAGTGGCTATAGTCACTGAGCTAGGGTCTAGCCACTGCTCTCTGCTGCTGGTCAGGAAGCGGTGTAGCCTGTACAACCTCCGGTGACGCACTCCTAGTCTGTGAGATCGGTGGAACAGGAAACTCGTGACGATCTATCCGATGAAAGGTCTGCCTGCGCCCAGGCCTGCGCCATCCATCAGTGCCCTGGCCAGTCGGAACAGGCTGCTGATGAGGGGCCTCTGTAGTTGGGTGTTGCTGGGGTCTCTCCTGCTGAGGATGGTTGGCCGCAGCTCTCTGTCTCTGAGCAGGCTGAGTGGGACACGCACGAGCCAGATGACCCATCTCCTGGCATCTGAGACACTGGCCTGGTTTCCCGGTAACCACCAGCCTCTGGGTAAACTGGTACTCTCCTCTACCTGTGATAAGGATGGTCTCCATGATCTCTAATGAGCCAAAGAGCTGAACACGTGGTGGTCCTCCTGAAGTACGTATGGATCCAGGAACCACAACTCCAAAATCTGAAGCTAAGGCCTGAAGGAAATCCTACTGTACAAACTGTCGCGATAGAGAGGGAAATGACAAGGTCAAGGGATACCGCGGAGCAATCTGCCTGGACTCGAACTCGTCCTAGTGAACTACGGGTACCACTGCATAATATAGAAGGCTCTGCCTCCAGAAACAATCGGTACATGCGAACAAAGCACAGTAATGGAGGCCTGGTCCAATAACTGAGCCATGAAGAGCCTGACCGAGGCATGTGACCTCCACAACTCTACCCTGGTGACTCCCGAGAGCAGTCCGAAGAAAGTCTCTGAGAGAAGCTCTGGAGAGAGAGGCGCCACTGACACGGCCCACAACTGCTCCGCTCATGTAAGAAAGTGGGGGCTACATCCACTCTATCCATGATCTGATCGGGAACTACAAACCGGCGAACAGGTGGGGGAGTCTCCTGGTGGTGACTCAATACCGGTGAAGAACCCATACCGCTAAGTGGATCCAAAGGAGACAAAGAAAATGGATGTAAGCAAGTGTTGGAGAAGGCAACTCAGAGCAGAAGTGTCGTGTATCCAAAGAAGGGGAACCTCTATCTCAACCAACAAGCTCTATGAGATACTTCCGCAGAAGGGACCCGGAAGAAGAAGAGAAGCAGCCGATGTGAGGATGGTGAAGTGGCCGAGACGAGAGAGCCAACCAGCTGCGCACTTCCTGTCTGCACTTTCCAGCACGCCCGTCTGCAGTTGGTCTCTCTCTCGCGCGCGGACCTGCTGCTGTGCTGCACCAGCGCGCAGACCTGCTGCACCAGCGCGCGGACCTGCTGCACCAGCGCACGTACCTGCTGCTGTGCTGCTCCAGGCACATTACTGCTGTACTGCGCGCTGCTGTGTCACCCCAGCTGCTCAGCGCGCCACCCCACCTGCACAGCACCCCCAGTACCCGCCTGTTGCTGCCGCTGTTATACCAACCTGCTGCTGCTGCTGAACTGCCTCTCCTTGCTACACACGTACTCCCTCTCTTCCCCTCGCGCAGCCCCCCTCCAGCCTCCCCCTCACGCAGCCCCTCCTCGCTCCCCATCACGCAGCCATCTCTCTCTCTCTCTCTCTCTCTCTCACACACACACACACACACACGGATACATACCCACACACACACTACACACATACACGCATACACACACGTACTCCCCTTCTCCCCTCTTCTTCACAATATGAAGAGAGGGTAGCTTCGAAGACAACCATGTCTTCCCCCATCATCAAGACGCCGACATCGACAATGAAGACAACCTTCATGCTCACGAACAAGAGGCTTGCACAATTGGAGAAGGACATGAAAGAATGGTGGATGGAGAGAGAGATACGGAGGGAGGAGAAAGCCACCTTCATCAAGCTATGGAACGAAGAGAAGGAGGACATGAGAGCGGAAATCCAAAACCTCAAAGAGGAGAAGGAGAGAAGGGAACGGGAGAACGAGAAGGAGAGGGAGAGATGGAGGAAAGAGCAAGAAGAGATGAAGGCACAAATCGATCTCCTTCATGCTTCCATCACATCCCTCACCCCAAGGAAGGAGAGATTAAAGAGGAGGCTAAGGAAGCCCTCAAGGAGGAGATCACCAAAGCCCTCACCGCAAGCATTGAGGACAAATTAGAAGCCACCAAAGAAGGATGGGTCGAAGTGGTCAAAAAGAATATCAAGAAGGTAGCAAGAGAGGAAGCCCAAAAAGATGAGGTACTCATCGTACACACAACCATCGAGGAGGAGAAGATGCGACAAGCTCGCCGTCTCAATGTGCGAGTGACCGGCATCAAAGAAGAAGAAGGGTCTACACCCGAGAGCGATGGGAAAGCTTTATGCAAGAAAGTGGGATATAAGGAAGAAGAGATCCCTTTCTCCAAAGTTTGGAGAGCCGGCAAAGATCCAAAGAAGAGAGCTCTCATCCTCCAATTCGCCTCCGAGGAGTCTCGAACTTCTTTCCTCCGAAAGAGGGTCATCTTGAGAGGGCTAGAAGGCCCCCCGATTTATCTTGATGATGACCTCACAAAGATGCAACAAGATCACCGCCGTGCGTGCATGCCTAGAGTCCACCAAGCCCGCAAAGAAGGGAAGAAGGCAGTATATCGAGATGGTAGGGTTATCATTGATGGCAAGACCATCGCATAGGGACTCGCGGCCTGTGGGACACACGAGGAGATTCATGTCACGGTTTGGAATTGCAATGGAGACCTATGGACACACCCAGAGAGACTTGAGGAGGTGATGAGAGGTCGAGACATGATTCTACATACAGAGACACACGAGAGCCCAGAGAGAGGGTTACCACGGATACATGGATTCCAGTGGGAGTCTCTACATCGGGGATGTATGCGCCAGCACACCACTCGCGGTTCAGGAGGAGTGGCCATACTCTTTAGACAGGGGCTTCACAGCAGACTACAGATTGTTGCCCGGGACCCACAGGCCCGATACATGTGGATTCGCCTCGAGCTCTCACGAGACAGGATCGTCTACATTGCCCTTTGCTACTTTGCTCCCACAGGCTCCAGATTCGCCCCTATTGAGCAGGAGTCACCGTACGCATGCCTCACGGAGGAGATTATGGAGTACTCCACACTGGGTGAAGTCTTCCTTATGGGAGACTTCAACGCTCGTACACGCAGTGAGCAGTGTGAGGCATATGACCACGAGGACCCAGAGGCACTACACACTCTAGATGAGGAGGCTACTATGAGAGATACAGCAGACAGAGCTCCAGTCACAGCCTACGGACGACACCTACTTCGACTTGGCTCCCAGCACCGTCTCGTTATTTATAACGGGATGGCCCAGTGGCCCACCTCAGGGGGCCTGACTTGTATGCCACATGGAGTTACAGAGGGAGGGGGGAGTACAGTCGACTATATTTTGGGACCCAGGGAGGCTACACACCTTATCACATCCTTCACCATTCCACCCATACCCATCGGAGCCGACCACACATACCTCTCTTTCTCCATCACCGGAGATACCATCCCACACAGCTCCACAGCACACACTCCACACACCACCATCCATTTCACACATGAGCTAGCCTCTCTTTACTCGGCCGAGGTCGAGCATGGCCTATGCCTCCTCCACCCATCCACACCACTCTCAGTTCTCACATCACATATCTCTTCCGTTCTCCACAGTTCAGCTATTAGCTCTTTCCCACACACCACTCATACAGGACGCACTCCCCCCCCCGGGACTATGCCTCAGAACCGTTGGTATGATGATGAGTGCAGAGAGTTATACCGACGCCTCCGTGCACGGCGAGCCTTAGGAGAGATCACAGAGGGAGAGGCCAGACGACATATGAAGACGCTGACACGCCAAAAGCGGCGAGCATTCGAAGAGGCACAGGAGCTTGAGCTATACCACCTATTCATGAGCATAGATAGCGCGACGGCATGGCGCACCCTACGCGAGCCACGTCCGATTACAGCTATTGAGGATCCACAGATATGGCATGATTATGCAGAGCGACTTTATGAGGTGCCAGGGCAGCCTCCTATCCCACAGCCACACGGGCCACGCCCCACGTGCTCCTCCTTCTTTACAGCACAGATGGTAGAGAGGGCCATACGCCGCATGCAGCAGAGACGATCAGCTGACCATACTGGATTACAGAGTGAGCACATCATTTATGCGGCCTCCACTATAGCCCCGTTGATTGCACATGTCTTCAACCGGGCTATAGGGGAGGGCTTCCCAGAGGAGTGGACACAGCACACCATAGTGCCTATCCACAAATCTGGCGACACCCTGGACCCAGGGAACTACAGGACTATCATGATTGGCCACACGATGGCCAAGCTATATGGAGCAGTACTTGAGGCACAGCTCAGCTGCTACGCAGAGACCGAGGGTTTACGAGCTCCAGGCCAGGCAGGTTTCAGACGAGCTTTCTCCACCACTGATCACATCTTCGTTCTGCGCTGCCTCATTGATGGGGCAAAGGCGCGGAAGAAGAGGCTTTACTGCTGCTTTGTGGATTTCCGCAAGGCCTTTGACACAGTCCCACGCGAGAGACTCTTCCAGCGCCTTCACAGCATTGGGGTACCAACAGAGATGATTTGGGCCATATATACTCTCTACGAGAGGGTGACGGGTCGAGTTCGTTGCCCAGGCGGTTTTTCAGAGACCATTGCTAGCACCATTGGTGTTAAGCAAGGATGCCCACTCTCCCCGACACTCTTTGGGCTCTACATCGACGAGATCTCCGACTACATACTGCGAGCAGGGGGAGAGGGGAGCGACTTGGCAGGTACTCCGGTCCACATCATGTTATATGCTGATGATATTGTGTTGATTTCAGAGTCACCCGAGGGCTTGCAACGCCATCTTGAGGCCTTGGACGAATTCAGCACACACAGGGGGTTGACTGTGAACCTTGGCAAAACCAAGGTCATGATCTTTCACACATCCAGTGCAGTGAGGAGCGCTGCCACCTTCACAGCAGCAGGAGGACAGGTTGATGTAGTCACCTCCTATGTCTACCTTGGCATCACATTCACCAGCCTACCAGGACCCTTCACTATGAGGCAGGCTGCTGCTGACAGGCTCACCCGAGGATATGCAGCTCTGACCATGCTAACCAGGCACACTTTCAGGAGCCCCGCACGAAGGGGTGGCTTTTCGACACCTTAGTCACCCCGGCCCTGATGTACTCGGCGGCAGTATGGGCACCAGGATTGACAGCTGACCAGTGGACACAGCTTGAGAGGCCACAGGTATGTATGATCTCACGCTTGCTCCGCAGCAAGAAGAAAGTGCCACATGACATTATTAGAGCCGAGCTCGCCACACCACCTATGGTTGTAGAGGCACTATTCCAGACAGTCTGCTTCATCCAGAGGATGAGAGAGCTACCTCCTGACAGACTTACTCGTAGAGCATTTGAGGCACCTATACAGCTATCAGAGAGTGGGCATGAGAGAGCATGGTACTCACAGGTCAGAGCATGGTTTGAGGGACACGGTCTTGACATGGAGAGCCTACCACCATTCCAGTACGACCCCCACTCACCATCTGTTCACCTCTCTCGCAGTGAGAGGAACTTGGTATTGAGACAGGATCTGTGGCAGCTATACACTAGGAGAGTCTGGGAGTCACCTGGCTTGGGGACGAGGATGTCAGATTACAGAGACCAGTTTCTCACCATATTGTCTGGGGGGTTCATACAGAGACCACGCTATATGGACACATATATGCCACATAGCTCACGGGTGGCGATTGGTCAGCTGAGAGTGGCTTCACACAGGTTAGAGATTGAGATCGGGAGACATACTAGTGTTCCCAGGGAGGAGCGAGTCTGCAGAGCCTGCACAGAGGAGGTGGAGAGTGAGGAGCACTTTGTATGTAGATGCAGAGCATACACTGAGATCAGAGGCAGGTATGAGGCCTTATTCAGAGGACAGCCACTCTCCGAGAGATCATGGACTCTCGAGATCAGAGACAGCTCGGACGTTTCTTACTAGAGATACAGAGCCATCGGGACACACTACTACAGCCACGTACAGCTACACAGACAGAGGGGAGACAGTCGCAGCTCACAGACTTCTTTCAGAGGATTGCCGCCCCTCCCTCACCAGACACTGTGGGAGTGACACTCCCACAGGCGGAGGTGAACGATCTAGACGACGACCACGAGTCACAGGCTACAGGGGCGCGAGCTCCCACCACCGACAGATCGAGGAGATCCGAGCCCGGGAGCGCCGTGCCACTGAGGAGCGAGTAGCTCAGATGAGGGCCGACCCGACAGCTTTCATCCGGGTAGCCTTCGCACCAGCCCCGCCCATGTACCACATCTTACATCCCCCCATTAGTACAGGATGGAGCTAGATAGCTTGATGCATTCTCATGATTGTACTACCTTGAGCATATAGACATGCATATACCCCTAGAGATAGAGCTCCATCCCTCCTCAGATACTCCACTACCTACATTCAGTTGAGTTTTGTATCAGTTTTGTTTCATTTGTCTTTCCGATAGACGGATGACATACACACCATGTACATTTGATTTGTCTCATAGGCCGATTTCGGCCTGACATAGACGTTAAAAATCTTCTTTCTTTCTTTCTTTCTTCTCTCTCTCTCACCATCTCTCATTCTTACACAGTCAGAGATCACCAAGCTCATTCGCCAAGACCTGACCCAGCTAGACACCAGGAGGACATGGATACAACCAGCACAAGAACTGGGCCGAAGATGGCTTTCTACAGAGACACCTTCTCAGCTTACGGAAGATGGTTTTGTGATGAGACCCACATACATGGATACCCACCTGTCTCATGGGATACGGTGTGCTATTGGCCAGTTACGCACATCGTCTCACAGCTGCGGATTGAAACCGGGAGATATAGCGGAGTACCAACAGAGGCCAGGACATGCCCCTTGTGTGACATGGAACCTGAGACAGAGCTGCATTATACATGCCGCTGCCCCGTCTGCTACGAGATACGAGGCCGCTTCCATTGCTTGTTCAGAGAGGGTTTTGGACCACTCTCAAGAGTAATGGGATACGAAGATCAAAGATGCCTGGGTCTGTTCTTGCTCGAGCTGCGCAGACACAGAGAGAGCCTGATGAATGGCGAGGCTAAACAGTCTCAAAGACGGATTACAACCTTCTTCAGAGCAGACACGGTACAGCCGCAAGAGCCACTCCCACAGCACAGCTCCCCCCCCCCCGTCTCACACCAGAGGCACATTGATTGACCGAGCGATTGAACTAGGGAAATCCATGCGCCCACGACTGCGCAGGACTACACAGCATCGACGGAGGCTTCGTCAAAAGATTCAGAGCACGGTGATCAGGCATGCACAGCGCCCGGTCAGACTACTAACCAGGGAGGAAATTGATGAGATCCGCCAACGACCGATGCTAGATCTTTTGTGATTCAGCTATCCCAACTAGCCGCCCATTCTTGCTTAGTTTTTCGGCTTAGCTCACATCGACCTATCTAGAATCCCATCATATATATCTTTGTTTTGTACTGTTGATTAGGTTATTTTGTTACTCTGACTTTGTATCAGATCCACCACCTTGTAACTTTCTGGTCTCATAGGTCACTATGGCCTTTTGAAGACGTTAATATAACATTTCATTTCATCTCTCTCTCTCTCTCTCTCTCTCTCTCTCTCTCTCTCTCTCTTCTCTCTCTCTCTCTCTCTCTCTCTCTCTCTCTCCTCTCTCTCTCTCTCTCTCTCTCTCTCTCTCTCTCTCTCTCTTTTTTTTTCCAAAAACAGGGCTGTATATTACTGAGTACAATATAATCCCCCACGGATGCCAAAAAAGCCTATCACGTGGGGTGTACAAGCTGAATGTAAGGGTGATAGCCACTATAGTGACAACTCTACTAGAACAATCTCATGGTGGTCTATATGATGAGTGGAGGAGTAACCACAGAGGAGGTGCATAATGCCATGTAATCTGTCCACCTGTAAGTGTGAAGAAGAGTGGAGATCGAGCCCAACGCCGAAGGAAGTCAAATCGACGAGCCTCGGCTGCTCTAGATGTACCTAAGGAAGAATCCCACTGCCAAATGAGGGTGTGAATGATGTCCAGCCAAATGGCAGTGAGAGTATCCGGAAGGAGCTGTGGAGCCGCACTGAGAATGTGAAGACAACGAGCTCTCCAAACATTCCATAATGCAATGCTAGTGATAACTGAGAAGATTTCATCACGCGTCTGAGGATCCCCCTGCCAAGCAATCTGTGGTAACATAGCCAAAGTCCCTCACCGATAACCAGTCGAGTTAAGCATAAGAGCTGGATCTGTGTCTGAGCCCTCTTAGAAAAGATGCGGTCCGGGCATCGGCATCAACCAGGACACAGATCCCAAGTGAGAAATCCATGCTAAACACCAGCTTTGCTAAGTAAAGAGCAAACTGCTATCCACACTACATGAGAAGACGAGCATGACCAAAGACAGTGTGCAGGTGACTCAGGGAGTCGCAAAGGACAACGAGTACATAACGGACCATGACCCATAGAAGCTACCCAAGTCCCAATTGGAAGTCTTGCATGTGCAATCATCCACATGAAAAAAGAAATACGACGAGCACATGTAAATCCCAGATGGTTGACCAAAACTGCTGTAGATAGGCATGGGAGAGACTTGAATGTAACCAGAAACGCATACGAGTGGGCTGCTCTGTGTGCTGTCTCATCAATGCGAATCTTCCAATTCTGACAGTGTACTCAAAGAATGAACATGTGCACCGGTGGGGTTCGGGTGAGGCCAATGCCACTCTCTTGGGTCCCAATAAAGCTGAGATAGGGCACGACCCTCCCACACCCAAAGCCTCCAAAGTGCAACATCAGCGGAAGCGAAACGAGGGTCAACACAACGACGCTTCCCGCGAGACCCAACTACTCGTATGGCCTCCCATCGAGCGCCGCTGTAGAGAAGGTGCGGAGAGGTGGTAGCATATGTCAATCGAGCATGCATCCCCGGACAGTAGTCAGTCTCAACTGTGAACAGCATGGTGTGAAAACGAACTAATAAGAGAGTGCTCAGAGCAAAGAGGCCTTCCCAGCCACAATGTGGAGGCATCTGAACCGTGCCTCGTATGACTGCGTCCCAGTGTGAAGGAATGGCGGAGTCAATCTCAAGCAGTCTGTCTGTTACCCGCGACCAATGTCATAATGTTCTGCCACAAAATCTGCATCCAGCATACGTGTCTCATGAAACAACCGCATAGAGGCAGCAGGGCCAGTGCCCAAGCAGCCCAATCAATGTGAGTCCTCTCTGCAAGCTCACAGGGTGGATTAACTGAAGAATCAAGAACTGCATCATTCCAAATGAGAGGTTGACGTTCAATCTCTTCACGGCATGAGGGAGGTGAGCGTATGATAGCTCGCCGCATGGATACCCAAATCTGAAGGAGTGAGCGGATGAAGGGTGAGAGAGTGCTGGTGCACATAAGGGGGCATCCGTAAAGAGAAAACGATACCCTGTTTGCCAAGTATGGCCATCTCTAGTGCCGAGACGTGGAGTCGCTGTGGAAAGAGCGGCTTGAAAAAGCATCTTCCAAGGTTCTTGGCCGAAGGGAAAGAGACCCCGAACAATAAGCTTGGTAAGAAGGGCGCGGCTCTGTAATTCTGGATCAAATAATGCCAAGGCCGCCTGCTGGCCTAGGACGAATAATCGTAGACCGGCTGAACCGAGCACGGAGTATCGTTAGTCCCATCTATGCCACTCATAAAAAGTTCCGCAAGGGCTGCATAGCTGAGCTATCACACCAGAATTTAGATCCAACAGGAGGCCGTATTTTATACCATATATCCAGAATGACCTGGTTGGCGACCAATGCACGGCCAGCCAACGACAGATGACGTGAAGACCAATGACATAGCTTCCTGCGATATAGATGTAGTACAGGTGCAAACTGCTGCTGTGAGGTAACGTCTAATCCAACCTGGAAGCCAAGATATCTGCATGTCTGACCCGGCTGCAGCCATGTGAAACCATCAGTCACCCCCAAGTAGGTATGTCATCACTGCCAACAGTAACCATAGGATTTATACCAGTTAATGCGTGCACCACTGGCAATGCAAAAAAACCTCCAGGGCTCCCGCATGGCATCAAGAGCTGCTAGCAAAATAGCGCAACATCAATATAGTGTCATCAGCAAACTCCTGATCGATAAGCTCCGGAGCTGAAGGGTATTGGCATGTCAAGCCATGAAATGCAGGACTCTGCGCTCGAAGAAAGTCGACATAGTCTCTCCTGCAAACAGATACAGATATGCTGCTAAAAGACATCCCTGACGAACAGATCGAGAGAGCAAAACTGCGACTGACACGACCACAATAGGAATAGCACTGCAGGCAGTCCTGAAGAGAGCGGAATGCCTGAGATCCATGTCGAAGGGAAACCCACCCTGGCTATGATCCTTCGCGAAACTCCCACTCAACACGATCGTATGCTTTCTCGAAGTCAAGGATGGAAAAAGCGAGAGGTTCAGAAGATGATCTGGCCCACTCTACTGCCTCATAAAAAGTGAAGATATTATCCAGTATGCATTGATCCATGACAAAGACTGTCTGAGAAGTATGAATAAATATCTGGTAAGAACAGTCGCAAGCGATGGCTGATCAGTAACACTAATATCTTATAGACCGAAGGGAGTAGGGTAATAGGTCTCCACTGGCGGAGCTGTGTGGTGTCACCCCCTCGGAATAAGAGATATGAGACCTGAACAAAGATCCGGATGCATATATCTTGATGCAAAGATATCCTAACAACCACGAAGCAGCGGTATTTGCAATACATCCAATAGGTCAAAAAGAAAGCTCTTAGTGAGGCCATCCTCGCCTGGACAGGAAGATGGATCTAGACTCTCGATAGCAGCATAAAGCTCTGCAAGTGTGAATGGAGCCAACAAGATCTCTGCCATAGTGTCTGTACAACGACGTCGGGTGTGATGCCATATTGCTCACGGGCATGTAAAACCTCAGTAGTGCATACATCAGCATCGTGAAACAATGCTCAAAATAATCTGCAGACTTATCAACAATAAACATAAGGATGCATATGAAGTGTTCCCTGAGCATCGCACAAAGTCCGAAGGGTGGTGCCAGCAAGGTGCTCTTTATGCGCAGCGAAGAAGTCCTTATTCATTCGATCGCTTTAGCTATCAGTGAGATATTGAGGCATGATGAGTGAACTCAGACCTAGCCTCCTGTACGCGACGAATTTCCTCTGTGAGCTCTATCTATCTAGCAGCTAGAGAAGCATCCTGAGGCCACTCCTTAAGCAAGCGCTCAGTGGAACCAAGAGGAATGTGAAGGTCAGACTCGCGTACTCAAACTGACAATGAATAATAACAGTCTGATCATGGCAGTGAATACTAGACTGAGTAATGCAATGGGCAAGGAACTCTCCAGGGGGACCACAATAAGAAGCACCCGTGGACCACAAGTCACGAATCTGCTGCTGCAAAACTTTCAATGGTGAGAACACTGTCAGGGATGCGGCAGCCTCGTCTCTGTGCAGAGGATCTAGTGAAAGAGATAAACAATGAGATGGGTAAATGATCTGAGAGGCTGGTCCCTCGCCAAATAGTAGTAAATCCACCCAGACCTGCTGCCCAAAGGGCCAATGTAAAAACGATCAAGTCGCTCTAATAATCTTCCCTGCTGTCTGTGAAACCCCCACGAGTAATGAAGTGTAGCGGGTGGTAACCAAAAAAAGGTTGATGTGCGTCAACACCTTGAATAGCTAGAAGAAATCGATCCCAAGCTGGCTGCTCATCGGGAGAAATGGAGGATAGAACTGGGAGGACTGATCGATCGCAGTCAGAGTCGCTCTCGACGTTGTTGAAGTCGCCTCCAACAACCCAAGAGTTACACAGCAGGTAGAGCAGCAACCAAGGAGGACCAAAAAGTAGCTCTCTCCCGAGGAGTAGAGGGGCATAGGCTGACATAAAAACCATGATGATAGAGTCCTGGAATCGGATAGAAAACATAGACTGCTCTGCCAACGACATGGGTGCCATGCTGCTGAACTGATGCCAAGTAACGTTGCCCCATGATATGATACACTGCAACTCTGTCCATGAATGCCCAGAGCAGGCTCCCAAAAAGTGTGAGCTCCTGAGGGCATGAGATTACCAAGGGAGTGGCATCTTATGCTCTGTACAAAAAGTAGCTCTCTCCCGAGGAGTAGAGGGTGCATAGGCTGACATAAAACCAATGATAGAGTCCTGAATCCGATAGAAACATAGACTGCTCTGCCAACGACATGGGTGCCATGCTGCTGAACTGATGCCAAGTAACGTTGCCCCACTGATATGCATACACTGCAACTCTGTCCATGAATGCCCAGAGCAGGCTCCCAAAAGTGTGAGCTCCTGAGGGCATGAGATTACCAAAGGGAGTGGCAATCTTATGCTCCTGTACTAGTAAATATCCACAGTGCCTACTACATGAGCTTGTAAATCTCTGCGAAGTAAAAGCTTACGTGAACCTCTTACCCGAGAAGTCTGTAAACCATTAGCATTCCAAGAAACTACATGTAAATCCATAGTCTGCATGAAAGAATTGGTAAAGCATCTGTCTAACTGCGCATCTTCTTGGAGGCAGCTCGGCCATCCAAGGGGTGGGCTTTCAGGCGGCAGGAAAGCAACCCGCAAGCCCTCTCTAAAAGATGGTGTCTCATTGCACCAACTGCGGATCTCAGCTTGTTTACATTGCATGACCGATGCTGTAGCTTTGACACCCCAAATGTGCATAGACATAGGAAGCACCACATCTGAGGATACATGAATGATCATACGCAATGAATAGCAAGCATATACATCACTCCATCCATAGCACCAATACATGAAGGGAAGTGTGGAGACAATACATCCGGAGCGGAAGTAGCCAACCATAAATGAAGCTGAGCCATAGTTTGGTGCATGCACAAAATGCAGAACCTGATGCTTGGACCATTCCTGAGCTGCATGGAATGGAAGGAAAAAGGAATGGGTAGGCTGAGAGCGACTGCCTATTAAAGAGGGAACACAACCTGGCTTGTGATGCATAAGGTAGAGCTGCACCCGCAATGTCCTTCTGAGTCACCGCACATTTCAGCCCGAGGAAGTTCCCCAGGAAGGAGGGCAAGAGCTGAGAAAACTGCGTGAGACGTAGGTATTAGCTTTGAGGGAGGGGAAGGACCAGAAGGCGGAGGGGGGAGAGTAAGGGCGTGGGAGAGAGGAGGAGAAGGAAGAGGTAGTAGAGGTGAATGATCCATCTGCATGGGACTAGGACCTCGGGAAGGACCTCGGGAAGATGGGGGGCAGCGGGAATGGCAAGAGAAGGAGGCAGATGGTAGCACAGGTAAGTGATCCTGGGCGGAAGAAGAAGAATAGCGAGGAGAAGCAGGGGGTAAGGGAGCGGAAACTTGAGAGGGAGCAGGGGAGTTAACACTGGGGGCTGCATGCGGTGTGGGTTGCTGACGAGGACGGAAGGAATGGTTACGACCAACTGTCTGCCATGCAGTCTCAGTAGGAACTGAAGCAGAGGAGCACCCGTAGGCTGCTGAGGTGCTCTAGTAGTAGTAGCAGGAACGGGCTGTGGACGCTGACCACGTGGCGGAGCCTGGGTGCCACGAGCCGGCTGTTGTTGTCGCCGATGCCGTGGCTGAGTGGGGCAATTGCGTGCCAAGTGTCCCATCGTGTGACAACGTAGGCACTGTCCTCGGCGGCCAGTGACTACCATTCGGCAAGAGTAGTCTCTATCACGCACAGCCACAGTAACTGTATCTGGTAACGAAGTATCCCCAAACACCAGGACCTGAATGCGGGGTGGACCAGATGAGAAGATGCAGGATCGTGGAACTACTGTGCCAAAATGAGCAGCAATCATCTGAAGGAGATGCTCATCAATAAAATGAAGAGGCATATCCGGGAAGGATAGCGTCAGAGGGAATCTGGGAATAAGATGCCGAATGTCAAACTCCTTAGTAGTAAACTCGGGATACCACCTCGTCAAGTATATCATCCTACGATCAGAGAGTATCAGAGAGCGAGCCAGGAGAGCTGAGGCAGTGCGCGGATCTGAAAGACGTACCACGAAGATGCCTCTACCAAGGAATGTAAGCTCCGAGATCCGTCCCTGCGTAGTGCCCAATGCAGTCTGACACCAATAATGAATAGAAGATCGAGGTGGAGACTGTCCAATCATCCTGCCAACCAAGGCATGCGGAGCCAAGTGTTGTACTTTGGAGTCAATGCGTGTCAACAGGTCGCCAGGACAGTCCACGCGACAGGCAAGTGGTGATGGAGCACCGTGTGTAGCGCTCAAGACCGGCAAAGCCGCCATGAACAATGGGCGAAACTAGAAAACGGGAAAAGCACGACCCGAATTGAAGCTTGAACTCTTTCTCTCTCTCTCTCTCTTTCGCTCGTTCGCTTGCAGGCGGTAGAAAGAGGCGCACGGTTAGGGTTTGGGGACTGTTAGGGTTTTGGAAATGTTGACAGTTAGGGTTTCATGGAATTAGGGTGACGCTCAGCAGCAGAGTATGCGGAGGGCAACGGGCGGGGCGCGCAACAGTAGGCAGGTAACAGAGCGCGCAGGCTGCAGAGTATGCGTAGGGCCGCACGCTCAGCGCGCGAGGGCAGGCAGGGTGCAACGCGCGAGGGCAGCAGAGTACACGCAGTGCAGCAGAGTTCGCGCGAGGGCAGGCAGGGTGCAGCGCTCTCTCTCTCTCTCTCTCTCTCTCTCTCTCTCTCTCTCTCTCTCTCTCTCTCTCTCTCTCTCTCTCTCTCTCTCTCTCTCTCTCTCTCTCTCTCTCTCGGGTTGCAGCTCATGTTGCCGCGCAGCCTAGAATGAGTCGGAAGCGCAGTTGTCAAAATCCAAGATTCAATCTCTCCCTAAGAGCGCGTGAGATTCAGTTTGCGTAAGGATAAAGAGCAAACACAACCCACACCGTGAACAGGCCGAATGCCCGTACGCTGCCATTCGCATGATTTGCCATCTACTAAGGTTATTTGCAAACCAAGGGGCATGCTTGCTCAATACACAAGCAAGGGGGCATCTTAAGCAAGGGGGCAGCTTGATGAGCAACACAGTAAGGGACAGCTCAAGGTGTTGAAGGTCATGGTAGCAAGCTTGCTTAGGTGATGAAAAAAGCAAAACAAGACTCTTTTTGATGTATGCTTGTGGAGGAGCATTCATGTATCAATGTTGAGGTTCCTAGAACTGCGATGTAAATTTATGCACGCCGAGGTAAATTGGTGAAATACGGAAATGCTTGGAGTCATGTGGAGAAAGTCACCGACATGCATGCGAAAGAAATCCTCTTCGACAAATAAAGAGATGCAAAGCTCATGAGCAGTATGATGCCAAAAGCCAGCCAATAGCTCGAAGCTGCTCTTCCTATCTCAGTTTGCTTCCCAAGCTTGAGGCGGAAGTTGTAACAAACTTGGACACTCCAAGTCAAGAATCAACCGGGACAGCACCAAATAACCACTTCAAAACAGTTCACAATTCACAATTTAATTCGACACTGGCCCAGCAGAGTTCCGTGCCTAGAGATATTGGCCCCAAAGACTGGCGCCCCTTTCGGTATTTCTTTTTGTATTGATTTGAGTTCAAAGTACAAGACTGCAAGCAAGCGCTCACACTCAGACTCTGCGTCCAGATGCTCTGAGTTGTGAGGCCTGCTCACATATTTAAAGATTACAGGGGTTGCTAAATGCAAAGCCCCAAAAGCTGAAAATCAAAAGCTTTCCAATAAAGCAAAGGGTCTTTCTCTCTCTTGCTTATAAAAAATAAAGCAAGTGCCAAAACGCTGTCCATATTTAGCTTTTAAAAATAAAGCAGAAAAAGCTCTCTCTCTCTTTCTCCCAACTTGCGTGGAAAAAGCGAGTCCAGCTGCTGCCATACATCACGGCGGTCCGTACAGCCTGCCACGTGGCTCATCTTCCGCATTTTGCGCCGCAGCCAGCCAGTCAGCATTTCATGGTTAGGGTTTCAACAAAATTAGGGTTTTTGATTTTAGGGTTAGGGTTTCCTGCAGAGCGTGCAGCCACGTCATCACTTTGTGACATACCCCCCTCTTGAAAGAATTGTAATCGCCCTCGATTACGCCCGCAAAACTGACAGAGGCCATAAATTGTCTTAGCAGACACTGACTGTTAGTACCAACGCACTAGGAACACACATCTAGCACATGTACCAATCAACATTCACATCACACGACATCATAGGACATCACATGACATTAAACATTCATTCGGATCTTAGAGGATGATTTATCGGCAATGCAGTTAGCAATTGCATCTAGATCCAGTCGGGACCTCATAGATGCCTGATTGACTAACCCCTATTGCAACCATGTCTATTCGAGATCATTTAGACCAAAATGCTGCAGTCATTTCGTCTATGAGTTCCTGCACTTAAAACCAAGTCAAGAACAAATCAGTTTCATATTCCGAAATTCCATTTCATGAAGTCATAGTAGAATATTGTCAGCTCTCAGTATCCCTGAAGCTCCAAGAGACATCAATCAGGGTGGTCTCGTAAGGTCACGTACGTTTTGTTCACGTACGAAGACGTACGGTACTCATCGAACTAGAAAATTTTATGTCGTACGACATGGTTACGTACGTTCAAAAATAAAAACATGCAATTCTTAACCCTAGATTTTACACTTGGGACAATTAGACAATTGGTTATCAGAGTCGCGAGGTCGTGGTATTTAGTCAATACTATGCAGGATGGAGCTGATGGTTATATTGTCTTGTGGGTGACTACCATGGGTCTATACCTTGCACTTTCCTTAAGGGTGAATCTGGGCTTATCCTGGATTCATTGAGCCATTGAGCAATCTCTCATGACTCATGAGAGAGCTTGAGAATGACTCGTGAGCTTGAGCCTTGAGTTGGAACATAATGGAGAAGAACAGAAAGAGGGCATCCATATATACATTTAGAGTGTAGATACTTGCCCTTGAACAAGAGAGAGTTAGATGAGAGGATGAGAGAGAGAGAGAGAGAGAGAGAGAGAGAGAGAGAGAGAGAGAGGAGCCTACTAGAATCCAAGGTGAAGGACCAAAGCAATGAGAGAGAGGGAGAGGGAGAGGAAGAGGAAGAGAGAGGAGTCTAATGGAATCCAAAGCAATGTGTGTGTGTGTGTGTGTGTGTGTGTGAGAGAGAGAGAGAGAGAGAGAGAGAGAGAGAGAGAGAGGAGGCTCACGGCAGGTGGGAGGGGGGGGATCCTAGGCTAGGTGGCAAGGATCCTATGCCAAAAGGTAACCCAAAAACCTCCCAAAAAAAGCACAGTCAACGGACTAAAAAACCGGTCAAACGTACTAAAAAACCACCGAACGCAAGAGACGCCTTGATCGGACGGGACGCCACTGTACGCCTCGTTCCGTCCGACGGACAAGAACAACGCTGACATCAATGGCTCTAGTATTCTTAAAATCAAAGCATCTATCGACAAAGGAGCGGAGTAACTCCCCTCTTGTGCATCCCACTGCACCAAATCTACGGCCAAGCTGAATTCTGGGTTCCATTTGGAATAGACTATGCTAAACCAAAAGCTTCAAGGTAAAGTTTCACAATCTGAGGAGTATCTGCTAGGTCCTCCTCCTCCATCCACTTCGCACCCAATGAAGGATAATTCTTTAACCAAGAACCACCTTTTTGACTTTACCTTTATTCTTTGTGTCCTTATGTGCCAAAATCTGTTCAGGAACAAGGATCTCCTCGTTTTCTTCCACTTCGGGTTGCTCATCGGGCTCCCCATCATCACACATTACATTTAAAAGGTTTCAAGAGACTCACATCAAATGCATTGTGAATCCTCCAAGTGTCAGGCAGTTTCAGTCGGAAGGAGACATCATTGATCTTTTCAGAGATCTGAAAAGGTCCGTAGTATTGCATACTAAGCTTTGGAAAAAGCCTCTCCTTTCCCTTTTTCTTTCTCACGCGTGCCTTCTAAAACCGTAAGAGCACCCAATCATCCTCCTTCAATTTCGAATCGGGACGATGGCGATCCTTTTTCTGTCTTTCATGAGATTTCTGGACGTTGGCAAAAACCGAGTCTAAGTCGCGCGTATACTCATCACAGCTTCAAAAATCTTATCTTTCGTGCTTAGGAAGGGTGGAACCTTCGCAGCACCTTCACAATCTTAAATGGCGCCTTTCCCGTCAAAGAGTCTATCGTGTTGTTGTAGGCAAATTCCACCAAAGGTAGATACTTTTCCCATTGAGTCTTCTGCTCCGAAATATAGGACTTCAATAAATTTAAAACCACTGAATTGGCAATCTCAGATTGCCCGTCAATCTGCGTGTGGAAAGATGACGAGAACTGCAACGCGTGCCAATGTTCTCCCAAATTGCCTTCCAAAACAAACTTGTAAATTTGGGGTCCCTGTCGACGACAATCGTCTCAGGCATGCCATGTAATTTGGAAATCAAGGCCACCAACAGTCTCGAAAGTGATCCGGCTTGACTATTTTCTTCACTGGAATGAAATGAGCATGCTTGCTAAATCTGTCAATAACAGTCCAGATCCCATTGTGACCACTCTATGTTCTCGGGAGATCAAAAATGAAATCCATTGCAATACTTTCCCAAGGGCAGGTGGGTATCGGCAAAGGCTGTAACAATCCATGTGCTTTATGTCTGTCAAACGTGACCTTCTGGCATACCAAGCAATTGCGCACAAACACTTCCACATCCTTCTTGAGTCTCGGCCAAAAGAAGTATCTCTCTACCCCTTTCATGGTGGTAGCAATGCCGCGTTGACCCATAAAAGGCGGACAGTGGCATTCAGTCATAACCTTTTCCCTCAACGGCTGTGTAACGCACAACACGGTTTTTCTCATCAAGTAGCCAACCAAAATGGAATATCCCGATATTGTTTCCCCATCCCATATCCTTGTGAAAACGTTTGCAAAATCCGGATCTGTGGCATATTGGTCGACCATATCCTCGAAGCTCCTATGATGTATCGCGGAAATAGCCAGAACCAACGGCTTCCGAGACAAAGCATCTGGCACCAAATTCTTATGTCCCTGAACATGAACAATTTGGAAGTGAAATTGTGAGAAGATGTTCGCCCACCCCATCTACTTTTCCGATAGCTGCTTCTGTGACAAGAAGTAGAGTAAACTCTGATCGTCTGTAAAGACAATAAAATTCGCTCCGAGTAGATAATGCCGTCACTGAGCAAGAGCATGGATAACCGCCAAAAGCTCTTTCTCATAAATCTACGTTGTCAATTCCGGCCTTGAGAACAATCAGCTCTCGTAAGCAATGACATGGCCTTCTTGCATTAAGACCGCACCCAGACTACGACCACGAGCATCACAATATATTTCGAATGACTTCTACAAGTCCAGCAAAGTCAAAACTGGTCCCATAGTCAATTTCTCTTTCAAAGGCAGACACCTCTGTGGGTCCCCACAAGAAAGGGACTCCTTTCTGTGTCAAGGTATGCAACCTCTGCAAACTTTCGAATGAACCGCATTTAGTACCAACACAGTCCCAAGAAGCTTCTAACTTCATGGACATTCTTCAAATCGGGCCAATCACGGATAGTCTCTATCTTTGCCGGATCCATTTGCACTCATGCTGCTGACACAATGTGTCCCAAAAAGTGCATCTCTGGTAGGAAAAATTCACCTTTCTTTGCATTAATCACCAACTTGTGATCTCGTAATGCCTGAAAGACCTGAAGCAAATGATCTCTGGGTTCTGCCTCATTCTTAGAGAAAACAATGATATCGTCAAAGAAAGTGCCAACAACTAGCCTGTACTCTCGAAAAATCATGTCCATCATCCGGTTAAATGTCGGAGGAGCATTGGTTAAGCCAAAAGGCATCACCAAAAACTCAAATAACCCAAAAGTCGTCCGAAAGGCTGCCTTGTGGACGTCTCCCGACGCGATTCAAATCTGATGATATCCACTCTTCAAATCAATCCTGCTAAAACACGAGGATCCCTGTAATTTGTCAAGTATATCATCGATCCTAGGAATCGGAAATCTGTTCTTGATGGTGATTTTGTTGAGAGCTCTATAATAGATGCACATTCTCCAAGACCCGTCTTTCTTCAAAACCAACAACACTAGAGATCAATACGGTGAAGTACTAGGCTGGACAAGACCCTTTTCCAAGAGGTCTTTCACTTGGTTCATAATCTCTTCGTTCTGTGCTCGGCTCACACGGTAAGGTGGCCGGTTTGATGGTGTGCTTCCAAGTATCAGATCAATGGTATGATCTTCAGGACGAGCAAGTGGTAACTCGCCTCGCAAGCCCTCTGGGAAGCAATCGGCTCTGATACCACTGTAACAGACTTGGACACTCCAAGTCAAGCATCAACCGCGATAGCACCAAATAACCAGTTCAAAAGAGTTCACAATTCACAATTTGATTCGACACTTGCCCGGCGGAGTTCCGTGCCTAGAGATATTGGCCCCAAAGACTGGCGCCCCTTTCGGTATTTCTTTTTGTATTAATCTAAGTTCAAAGTACAAGAGTGCAGGCAGGCACTCACACTCAGACTCTGCGTCCAGATGCTTTGAGTTGTGAGGCCTACTCACATATTTAAAGATTACAAGGGATGCTAAAGCAGAGCCCCAAAAGTTGAAAATCAAAAGCTTTCCAAAAAAGCAAAGGCTCTTTCTCTCTCTTACTTATAAAAAATAAAGCAAGTGCCAAAAAGCTGTCCATATTTATCTTTTAAAAATAAAGCAGAAAAAGCTCTCTCTCTCTTTCTCCCAACTTGCGTGCAAAAAGTAAGTCCAGCTGCTGTGGTAAACCACGGAGGTCCGTACAGGCTGCCACGTGGCTCATCTTCCGCATTTTGCACCGCAGCCAGTCAGTCAGCATTTCAGGGTTAGGGTTTCAACAAAATTAGGGTTTCTGATTTTAGGATTAGGGTTTCTTGCAGAGCGGGCAGCCTGCACGAAACCTTAATTTTGGTATTTCTTTTTGTATTAATCTAAGTTCAAAGTACAAGAGTGCAGGCAGGCGCTCACACTCAGACTCTGCGTCCAGATGCTCTGAGTTGTGAAGCATGCTCACATATTTATAGAAAACAAGGGTTGCTAATAGCAGAGCCCCAAAAGCTGAAAATCAAAAGCTTTCCAATAAAGCAAACTCTCTCTTGCTTATAAAAAATAAAGCAAGTGCCAAAAAGCTGTCCATATTTAGCTTTCAAAAATAAAGCAGAAAAGCTCTCTCTCTCTTTCTCCCAACTTGCGTGGAAAAAGCAAGTCGAGCTGCTGCCGTAAATCACGGAGGTCCGTACAGCTTGCCACGTGGCTCATCTTCTGCATTTTGCGCCTCAACCAGCTAGTGACCATTTCAAGGTTAGTGTTTCAACAAAATTAGGGTTTTTGATTTTAGGGTTAGGGTTTCTTGCAGAGCGGACAGCCACATCATCACTTTGTGACAGGAGTACCTCCCTCTACTTTGCAAGATTGCTTCCATGTTTGGGACGGTAGTGGAGACCCCGCACACTCTAGCTTCAATTGTGGCCAAGGCCGCAGTATGCGGGTTCTTGTCCGAGACAACATACACTTCTCGGGGTGATTCTAGTGCCTCAGGTCAATGGTGGTTGGATTGGACAGATTGTGGAGTATTCAGGCCTCTTGAATCAGTATTTCATTTGCAGACAGATGGGCCATCTTACGAAGGCTTGTCCACAGAGGAGGACTCGACCCTCAACACAGACCCAACCTACCAAGGCTGGCCAAGCTCAACAGGCAAACGCAGAGAGCACAGATGGGTACCTCTTTAGAGAAGGGTACCCAAGAAGATGAGGGCTGGCAGCAAGTTTGTGGCCGGCGCTGTCAAGGACAGGCGCGCCAGTCTGGCACCCCTCGTGGTCAATCTACACCAAGTCAGTATAGTGGGTTCCCACACGAAACCATTTTGACCCCGTACAACAGGATGAGCCAATGAATGCCCCTTCCACCTAAGCTTTGCCACACCTCCCTCCCCCCCTCCCTCCTGTAACAATATCAATCTTTGTAAATAATTAATTTATTTACTAGTTATTTTGTAAATAATAAATTTATTTACCAAAAATAATTATCTAATTAGTTGTGTGCACATCAAAATAGAGCGGAGTGGCTGTAATTTCTCTGTTTTCAGCCCCTAATCATCTCAATTAGGGCGGTTTTCAGCAAAGCACTCATAGAATTTTAGTCTTCTCTACTTATCCTACACATACACAAAGTTGGGTGTAATTCCATGCGAAAAAGACCTCCCTTTCAGCATTAGAACATGCACATGTAAGAATCTCAGGTTATGTGCAGAAAATTACAGCAAGCGTATGTGTGTGCATTTTGCGTGTTTCTCTCTTGTGTTCATTGTAGGAATGATGAAGTACGAAGGGAACGAGATAGCCGAAGATAGACTTTCTTCGATGAGAGCTTCCGAGAAGGTTTTCTGGAAGATAGACTCTCGTTTAAGGGAGCTTCCAAGGATATTCTAGAAATAGACTCTTTTAATTGAGAAATTCCAAAAGGTCTCTCTTAAGAGGAGAAATCCTCTTAGAATCAGTGTAACAGGGAACGGGGGGAACCAGACGAGTCCCGTTCCCGAAACGGAGATGGGAATGGAATGCCGTTCCGGAACGGAGTGTAGCCGGAAGGTGTTCCAGAACGGCGAAACGCGGGGCGAAACGGGCAAAAGTAGGCATTTGGGGGAAAAAAGGTGGGATTTTGGGGGTTGTTCAGGGAACATATTTGGTGCAGTTTGAGGGCAGGTTAGGGGGCAGATTTGGGGGGAGTTTTGGGGTTGTTTAGGAGTTTGTTTGGGACTAAGATGAATGGAGGTAATTCAAGCCTTACTTTAGGTGGACCGTTCCGACCCCCCTTCCTCCTCCCCGTTCCCGTTCCGGGTAACTATGCTTAGAATAGAACAAGAAAGAATTGAGGACGGGCGTTTGCCTTGTTCTTGTGCTTGTAAAGATTCTCCCTTAGACATAAAGATATTGTCTTCGTGGAGGTGGACCAGCCCATCTTCTCGTCCCCAACGATGTGTCAAACTTTTCTCTCAGTTCTCAGTTCTCTTGAGTATATGAATTTGGATGAGATAGTCCCTCCAAAGAACATGTTCATTGAAGACCCGCAACAGCAGAAAAGGGATGCACATTCCGTTTGTGCATAGATTATAGATCTTTAGAAACGATCAAAGTCAAGAATCAATTCCCAATCCCTCAGATTGATGCAATTCTTGATACAATGAGCAATTATTTTTAGTCGTAAGAGTAGATATCATCAAATCAGCATTGCTCGTCGGAATGTGCATAAGACTTTATTTTAGAACAACCTTTGGGTCGTATCAATTCTTAGTAATGCATTTTGGACTCACTATTGCACCAACAACTTTCAACAGAATGATGGATAGGATTTTCCATTCATATAGAAGATTTACAATAATCTTCTTCGATGACGTCTCCATCTTCTCAGAGACAGAAGAAGAACATCACAAACATGTCGCAACGGTGTTTGAACAATTACGCAAACACAAGCTATTTTTGAATGCTAAGAAAAGTCAGTTCTTTTTTTAAAAATTCACTATTTGGGCCATGTAGTATCTTACAATCACATGAGAATGGATCTTGACAAGATTCAAACAATCGTAGAATGGCCTACGCCAACTATAGTACATAAAGTTCAAAGTTTTCTTGGCCTCTGTTCCTATTACCAGTGTTTCATTCAAGCCTTTGCTGCCATAGCAAATCCTCTCCATGATTTCACTAAGAAGCAAATTCAACTCCATTGGGACCCTGGACAAAAACAAGCTTTTGAAAAGCTTAAGTATTTACTCAATCATGGACTTGTCCTCCACTGTCACTAATCTTTGCAAACCTTTCGACGTGTATTGCGATGCATCTAGAGATTGTGTAGGAGCAATCTTGAACCAAGAGGGTCACACCATAGCTTATGAAAGTCGGCGCCTTAAAGATGCAGAACTGCATGCTTTTATTTATGAGAAAGAGCTAATGGCAATAATTCATGCTATTTCCGTATGGAAACATTGTCTTTTAGGTGCTAATTTTGTAATTAAGACAAATCATCAGTCTTTGCTACTTTCTCACACAGAGAAAGTTATCAGAAAAACAAATGAGATGGGCCAACTTTCTTTCAATTTTTCATTTTCAGATTTTACATACTTCTGGAAACGAGAATGCCATTGCATATGCCCTCTCTAGACATCCTAAGATCATTGCCTTGACAACTATCTATCATGAAGAACTAGAATCTCTTAGTGAGATGTACCCACAAGATCTAGATTTTGCTACGATCTGGGCCGAACTCCAAGCAGGATACTCAAGGCCACCTTATTCTATTAAAGAAAATACATTAAATCATCAACAAGCTATATGCAGAGTTCAGCCCTTATAACAGAAGGTAAAAGAAGAAACACATGGTTCTCCCTATGCAGGCCATCGAGGGATTTTTGCAACTATTAATGCTCTAGAAAGGTTTTTCTTTTGGCCAACACTCCGGGCGGACATTGAAAAATATGTCCGTGAGTGTTTAGTATGTCAAAAAGTGAAATATGACAGACATAAAGTTTATGGTAGGCTTCAGCCACTCCCTCTATCTAGCATGCCATGGGAAAGTATTGCCATGGATTTTATTATAGAAATTTGTAAATCAAAGAATGGAAATGATGCAATCTTGACTATTATAGACATATTCAGTAAGCAAGCACATTTTCTTCTAGTTAAGAAAACAATCAAAGCTGATCACATGGCTAGAGTATTTCTAGATTAGATTTTTAAACATCATGGAATGCCAAAAACTATTGTCAGCAATAGAGATCTTCGTATGACTAGTTTATTTTGGCAAACACTATTTGAGAATTTGGGAACTAAGCTTGATTTTTCATCAGCTTATCATCCACAAACAGATGGTCAAAGTGAAATCACTAATGCCACTGTTTTAGATGTGCTATGTTTCACAAAGACAACCTGAATGGAAACAGTACTTACTGTTAGTTGAGTTTGCGTTAATAATACCATACATTCCTCAACTGGTAAAGCTTCCTTCGAAATTATCTATGGGAAGCCACTTTTACTTCCTATTTTAGTGTACCAAACATCTTTGCTGCAAACGAATTTGTGCATGATGTTGATAGGCGGTATTAAGGCGGTAATACCGCCTATCAACAAGTAAAACAAGCGATTCTTTGCTCTCAAGAGAAGAAGAGAAAAGCAGACAAGCACAGAAGGAATCTCAATCTTGAAAAAGGACAATATGTCCTACTTAAGTTTGAGAAAGCTCGATTGAAAAACCAGGTTGGAAAAGGAAAGTTGTTAAACCTTCCCAAAGATTCTACGGCCCTTTCAAAATCACAAATAAAATCAATAATGTGACTTTTAGATTGGATTTGCCTTTTGTTCTAAGGCCTCAAGTGTGCCTATATGCAGACAAGAACATCTCGGAGAGACCCTAGCAGAAAATACCTTGAAGCCTTAGTGAGTGGGAAATCGGGCCTTCAAAAGGGGTAGACAATAACCTCAAATTTTAGGCTCAAAAAAATTACGCACGTCTCACGCTCTACTTCGACCTTGTTCCATATCTTGCCAAAATGGCTATCAAAATGACATAGCCCTCGAAGCCAGAGATAGAAATCCGTCAAGCTTTCAGCCATAGATAAAGCTATCACCTTAGGAATCCGGCTTAGTGCGTGAACGACTCGATCGCTGGATCCTTTCCTGTAGCGAATCTCAAAGTCAAACTCTTGCATAAGTTCAACCCATCTAGCCTGTCGGCCTCTGAGATCACCCTGATCACAGACATAGCGCAAGGAGTGATATCCATCCATGCAACAAAGGTAGAGCCATACAAAATAAGTCGTCGCTTTCTCAAAGCGTGGACCACGGTGTCAAACTCTTTTTCATATGTTGGATAACGCATTTCAGTGTCTAAACGTTTCTTACCTTCAAACGCAAGAAGACGTCCATCCTAACATAATGCCGCACCAATCGCATACTCACTAGCATCCATTTGAACTACAAATGGCTCGCTAGGATCCACAATGTGCAATATTGGTACACTAGTCACTCTTGCGTAAGTTCAACCCATCTAGCCTTTCGGCCTCTGAGATCACCTTGATCACAGACATAGCGCAAGGAGTGATGATTTGTCCATGCAACAAAGGTACAGCCATACAAAATAAGCCGTCGCTTTCTCAAAACGTGGACCACGGTGTCAAGCTCCTTTTCATACGTTGGAGAACGCATTTCAGTGTCTAAACGTTTCTTACCTTCAAACACAACAGGACGTCCATCCTAACATAGTGCCACACCAATTGCATAATCACTAGCATCCAATTGAACTACAAATGGCTTGCTAGGAACCACAATGTGCAACAGAGCAGTAATCACCAAGTGCTTTAGTATCTTAAAGCTCTCATCAAGTTGCTCATTCCAAACAACAAGGGAATTACCCTTACGGTGAGGTCCCGAAGTCTTCGTTTGTTTCACCCCTCCTTTCAAAAGTTGCGTAAGCGGAGCAACAACTTTGGAGTAATCCTTGATAAATTTGCTAAAAAATCCACTAATGCCTAGAACTCCTCTACTTGGCGTACATTCTTGTTAATAAACCAATTTCACACTTTATCCAGCTTATCAAGGTCGACACAAATTTCATCACAAGTAATAACAGGACCAAGATACAGAAGCTCTTTCTTGAAGAATTCACACTTGAAGCTTCAGTATAAAGCTTCTCAACTCTCAATACCTCGAGAATAGGGGAAACGGTCTCAACAGATCATTCATCATCTGCTAAAAGGTAGCAAAAGCGTTGGTCAAACCAAAAGGCAAGGCCACTCTCCCAGTTCTTCTTTGCGAGCCTTAGTCAAAGCTTTAATAATAGGAGGATGCCCACGTTCTGATTTACTATTCCCTTCAAGATTGTATGCAATAGTGAGAGCGAGTTTATGCCCAACCTAGAGAAAAACTCCCCTTTGTCGACATCCAACTCACCCCTGCCAGTTGTTATTTTCCCAGCACAGCCATAACAGCTAATCACATCATCTAAGAGGAACTTACATATCCCTTCCGTGCTTTTTGTTCTTAAAGCACGACCTTCAACCTGCTTTTCTGCGAATTCTTTTGAACTCTTAATCAGTCCACCCTTCTTGCCTTGTCAAAATGCTTAAATAACGTCCAATGAGCAACCAATCTCCTCGATATAGGTCCTCTGTAAATGACTCAAGTGCATTTTACAAGCAAACATGATCACCCTTCGCATGAGAGTTACGATAAAACCTTGTGCCTACATCATCACCCTCGATAATCATTTCTTCTTCATTTTCATATCTTGCTCTAGCAAGAATATCCGCAACTGAATTATCTTTCCCTACAATTTTTTTTATTTCAGGATTCAAGGACTTTATGCCAGGAATGCTACTATTGTTGATGCAATGAAAAAGGGAGCTTGCTTTGGTTCTCGCCAAACGGGCCACCAAATTAAAGATTGCCCCAAAAAGAAGACCAAAAAACCGCAAGCACACACTTCGGTTCAAATTCATGAAATCTCAAGTAACTCTGATTTTATTCAAGTTGAAATCCATCATTTAGCGCGCATAGTTCATGCACTAATTGTACGTTTAGCACCAAAGTGTTTGATAAGCACTATCTTTTCCATTTTTCCGGAAAGATCAATGGTCACAACGTGACCGTACTCCTTGATAATGGAAGCTTACATAATCTTGTGGATGCTGGTACAGAAACTGCGCCTATGGACATGGGATATTCACCATGGGTATCGCGTGAACATGACTTGTGGCCAGGATATGGAATCAAATGGTTCCTAATTTGATGCTCGAGCTAGTTGATTACAAAGAGAACATGGATTTCCACATCACCTGGAGTGAACAGCTGATATGTTAGGAATTCCATGGTTTTATGATAAACAAGATACATTGTATATAGACTATGTACATCACTCTCTTGTTTTTGTTAAACAAAACATGCTTCATGTGTCTGTTTCGCTTTGTGATTAGATTTCAATAAATAATGGGTTTGCAATACCAATTGTCACTGCTTTGGAAATGTTTAAGAATATAAAGTCTTCAGATGCCAACTTTAATCAATGTGTACCGATTCATTGGTACTTGGTACTTCAGTCACTAAATTTCGTAAAAATGTTTCATGTTCTTCTGTTGAACTTCGGGATTCTGACGAGTCCACCCTTATCCAAGAAATCATGATCCATTTCACGGATGTTTTTCATGACGAACTGCCTTCTAGCTTGCCGTCTTTGAGAGGAGTAGATCATGCCATTGAAGTGGCGGTTGATAGTCAGCCTTTTTCGAAACAACCTTGTCGGTTTAGTTAAACCGAGGAGGACAAGATTCAACGACAGCTGAAGGATTTGTTCAACCAAGTAAATCCCCATGAGGAGCACTTGTGTTACTTTCTCGAGAGAAGGATATCACCATGCGTTTTTGTGTGGATTACAAGGGGTTGAATAAACTCTTGTTGTGTCGTGGCACGTGCATAATGTGAAACTAAAATATCTACCACACTATCAATGCTTTTGTCATGTGGGACCAAATGATATAATGTACATAGTGCGATATATGTGAAAGCAGATGCCACCGTTGCAGTTCCGTATATACCTTGCGGGGACAGCGAGGTTCTTCTCTTGGGCACCACGAGAGGTGGTGCTGAGCGAAGGTTTCGACGGCGATTTGGACCTTTGCTAGAATCGAGGCCACTTTCTCGAAGTGCCCTTGCCAGATTGGTGATCAGAACTTCTTTTCTTCTCATAATTCGCTCCACTCATCAAATGGAACATTCTGGCCTTTGCCACAACATCCTCCAAATCGGTCAAGGCTTTATCCTTAATTAAGGCCCAACAGTAATCTTCATGAAGACTTAGTAGATACATATGCACAGCATGTGTAGAATCCACCTTGCAGAAGGTGAGTGCTTCTTTGAAAGTTGTTGTATACTTATCAATAGACAGAGTTTATCGAAAGACTCTGTAACTCTATATAGGCTTTCAATAAGCCATTTTTGCAAAATCCTTCTTTTCATGCAAAAACCAACCCACATCGTAGGATTTTCTATCATATCACGCCACCAGGTAAGCGCATCACTGCACAAATAGAGAGAAATCGTTTGAATCCTTCGTTCATCATGCTCTCCATGGTGAAACCAGTTATTTACGGCCAATTCCGTACATTCTTTCTCGTCCAGTACACTGATGAAACCAGTTATTTACGGCCAATTCCGTACATTCTTTCTCGTCCCTTGCGAAATTGGTAGTCTCGTACGGAATTGTTGCATTGGGACCACCCTGTGAACACCCAAAAACAGCAATGTACGTCCGCAGTAAGATGGGCGTCATTCTCCGAAACACGCACAAACGTCAACTGAGCAATCTCTTCAAGAGCGGCGACACAGGCATGAAATCCTTGCACGGCTCTTTCAAGAGAGCACAAACAAATGTTCATCTGAACATTTGTATTTTCCAGAGCGCATATAGGCTCTGGAAAGTACTTGTAATCCATGTATATAGAGCATGCCTGAATGGAATCTAAGTGTTACCTCGTACGTCTTCACGTTGTGCACCTAAGCTGCCCGATTGAAAACTCTGATTTCCACGCGAAAACAGGCCTTTTTGCACTTTTCCCAGCAAATAGTTAAACTCTCAAAAGCTCTACGCATTGGCATGAGCGTCGGGAGGTGGACAGATGACGGCCGGAGCACATGAGTGCAAGCAGATGGGAAGAGGAGGCTCGGGAGAGAAGCAAGGGACTCAAAAATAAGTTCTCTGTAAGTTTTTGCAAGTCTCTGTAAGTCAATTAATAAACTACAAGTCTCATACTTGCTACTAAAAAAGAGCAAAGTGTCCTGGCAATTCTAGAAATAATAGGGCAACTTATAAAAGGATGCAATGTTAAAAAAAAATAAGGCATAGCTTGTGTTAACAGCCTGCGAAGCCAATTCGATCCGCGAAAGACGAGTGGAGAGAGAGAAATGCAACCATGCATGTGCTCGTTTGTGCCCAAGACTCCATTTGATTCCATGCAGTGGGTAAATCTCCGACATCCCAAAATTGTAAAACTGCCGAGCTCTTTTATGTGGCAGTAAAAAGCAGTAAGCGCGTGTGAGTACAGCAAGCCCGTGGGTAGCATGCAAGTGCATGAACGGGCAGCTCTAGTTGATCCCATGTACTGCAGCGGAAACGGTGGGTATTACGGTGGGTGCAGTGGACCACACAAGGATGAAGGGTGGGTTCAGTGGGAAACAGCGACAAGGGATCGAATGCCATGACCTCCACCTGGATGCTCAAAATGACAGGATAAGTGACTCCCTCCCCCTTTAGTGCCCCCCTCCCCCTTCTCTTTCACCCTTCTCTCTTCTCTCTTTCTTCTCCCCTTGACACGCATTCGTGCAGGCAGCTTGTCTCAAGCACTTATTTATCCCTAAAAGCTTCTCAATGTACCTGTAAGAGCCTGTTGCAGCCCTACTACCATCTCCACTCAAGCAGCACTCGAACTTATCAAAGATTGAATCATTCTCATACAGATCACACAACTGCCAAAAAAGAAACCTGTTAGTACACTTGACTGCATTTGAACAAAACACCGGGAATTCACCTAGCAGAATTAGATGTCCAAATTTTCATCATCAGGAGGAGCCAGATTATTTTGGACCTCTTTCACAATAATGTTGTTCGCTCTGACATTGGATTTCTCAAACGATTCAAAAGGCATTGCAGCCTTACCAGCCCCCCATAACTACAAATAAGGATGTAATTGAACTGCATTAAGGTTCTAAATGTAGATCCTTATTTAACTACTTAATAATTCATAGGAATGTATTTATGTCTGTCTAAAATAAATAAAATTAAGTATAAATAAATGTTTGCACATATGTAACTTGCACGTTTAAAGAAAAAACTAACAATAAAGAACAGAAAGTTGACATATAATTACTTAGCACATTTCATTGTTGCATTAATCTTCACTTTAATTTACATATACCTGAATGACTTTCGAAATCCTCAATTCATTTATGAACGGAATAGCATGTTAGAAAATCGACAGATTGAATATGCTATGGTACATAAAGTTACCCCCTTACGAAAGGCTGGTTACTGTGATCCATCAGAAGAACCACAGAACTTTTCTCTACAGCTAGAGAAAAGGGCTCAGGTGTGTATAGATGAAGCACCCCGGTTCAGACAGAAATAATTGCTATAAGGTGCAAAGTTTAAAGGCACCCAAGAATCAAAGAAAACACATTGCCAAGAGGCTATACCTTTGGACGCAAATATTCATGAACCTTGAATGTTGCCACAGGTGCAGATCCCATGTTTACATCCCAAAGCTGCATTGTGATATACAATTAGATGTTTCAAAAAAAATGTGCTACACAGCCTCAAAAGAAGGATTCTGAAAAGACCTTGACTGTCATGTAGTCCCTGCTGACCATGTAGCGCCCATCCCTAGCAAACTTCAGATCCGAAATTGAGGCAATGATTTCTGTAAAAAAAGACCTTGGCACTTCTTGCTCCTCGAATCTGTCAAATTGACACTTGGCTGTCAGCTGACCTAATAAATATTTCCATCAAATAGAAGATAACTTTCATAAGCAAACCACATACAATTTTGTATGTCGATCACATAATGCAGATTGCCGCATATCTACCAGACGGATGGTGCCTTTCGAGCTGCTATAAGCTAGAATGTTGCAATGGGTGGGATGGAACTCGGCAGATGTGATTACCTCTAGTATAAAACACACAACTAATTAGTTGAGGAAAACAATCCATCCAACATTGTAAGGCACCCTCCCTGCGCCCCCCCCCCCCCCCCCCCCCCCCCCTCATTTCTCTCTCTCTCTCTCTCTCTCTCTCTCTCTCTCTCTCTCTCTCTCTCTCTCTCTCTCTCTCTCTCTCTCTCTCTCTCTCTCTCTCTCTCTCTCTCTCTCTCTCTCTCTCTCTCTCTCTCTCTCTCTCTATACAGCTATCAGAGAGTGGGCATGAGAGAGCATGGTACTCACAGGTCAGAGCATGGTTTGAGGGACACGGTCTTGACATGGAGAGCCTACCACCATTCCAGTACGACCCCCACTCACCATCTGTTCACCTCTCTCGCAGTGAGAGGAACTTGGTATTGAGACAGGATCTGTGGCAGCTATACACCAGGAGAGTCTGGGAGTCACCTGGCTTGGGGACGAGGATGTCAAATTACAGAGACCAGTTTCTCACCATACTGTATGGGGGGTTCATACAGAGACCACGCTATATGGACACATATATGCCACATAGCTCACGGGTGGCGATTGGTCAGCTGAGAGTGGCTTCACACAGGTTAGAGATTGAGATCGGGAGACATACTGGTGTTCCCAGGGAGGAGCGAGTCTGCAGAGCCTGCACAGAGGAGGTGGAGAGTGAGGAGCACTTTGTATGTAGATGCAGAGCATACACTGAGACCAGAGGCAGGTATGAGGCCTTATTCAGAGGACAGCCCACTCTCCGAGAGATCATGGACTCTCGAGATCAGAGACAGCTCGGACGCTTCTTACTAGAGATACAGAGCCATCGGGACACACTACTACAGCCACGCACAGCTACACAGACAGAGGGGAGACAGTCGCAGCTCACAGACTTCTTTCAGAGGATTGCCGCCCCTCCCTCACCAGACACTCAGAGGGGAGTGACACTCCCACAGGCGGAGGTGAGCCGAGCTAGACGACAACCACGAGTCACAGGCTACAGGGGCGCGAGCTCCCACCACCGACAGATCGAGGAGATCCAAGCCCGGGAGCGCCGTGCCACTGAGGAGCGAGTAGCTCAGATGAGGGCCGACCCGACAGCTTTCATCCGGGTAGCCTTGGCACCAGCCCCGCCCATGTACCACATCTTACATCCCCCCATTTGTACAGGATGGAGCTAGATAGCTTGATGCATTCTCATTCTCATGATTGTACTACCTTGAGCATATAGACATGCATATACCCCTAGAGATAGAGCTCCATCCCTCCTCAGATACTCCCCTACCTACCTACATTCAGTTCAGTTTTGTATCAGTTTTGTTTCATTTGTCTTTCCGATAGACGGATGACATACACACCATGTACATTTGATTTGTCTCATAGGCCGATTTCGGCCTGACATAGACGTTAAAAATCTTTCTTTCTTTCTTTCTTTCTTTCTCTCCCCCCCCCCCCCCCCCCCCCCCAAAAAAAAAAGTGTGGCTTGGTACCTTTTTGTATTGCGAAATCAAAATTACACGCCTAAAGGCATTACACCATACCGTAGGCACACACACATAACGGATCTGTTAGTGAAAAAACTCCTAAGATATTCAATGATTACAAACCATAGGGGAAAAACTACCAATGATGCAAAGTTACAAAAAGATGGGTCAATACAGCGAAATCTAGAAGCAGGGGAATGAGAAAAGAGAGTAGCAAAGAGCTGAAGCAAAACCAGGCCACCCTAACGTCAAGAGGAGGTTGAAAACTCCACCAAGGAATCTCTGATAGCCAACTCCAGATCTCCAACGTTGTATACAATAGCACATCCCAGCAGAAGAGACATCACGACCGCAAGAAGACTACACATCAAAAATCCGGAGAGAGAGCCTCTAGCCATCCAACAGGGCTATGACATTCTGCAACCTACAAGCACGAGCAGTATATAGTGCAAATCTGAAGGCAAGGCAGGAACCGCCCAACACACCCACCAACCAACCCACACCCACCGAACCAATTCCAAACAGCATCACCGTGAAATGCGTTTCATTGGCCCTAAAACACGAAACGGCCAAAACGGCTGAAACGTTTCACCTCATGATTGAAACGCCAGGAGGTGAAACCGCCGAAACAAAAATAAGGTTTCACTTAAAGTTCAGCATGCCTTTGTAATTGGTCTTTGTAGCAAGGTCTCCTAAGCTTGGCTACAAACGGAGAACTTCCTAAGACTCTGTGTGTGTGTGTGTGTATTCACGCTGCAGTCATCAAGCGGTTTTAGGGTTTGCGCAGCAGGCTGTTTTTAGAGTTTGCACAACAGACAGAGGCCTGTTTTTAGGGTTCGCACAGCAGACAGAGGCCTGTTTTAGGGTTTGGGCAGTAGACAGAGGCCTGTTTTTTAGGGTGCACACAACAGACATAGGCCTGTTTTTAGGGTTCGCGCTGCAGACAGCAGGTCATTCTAGGGTTCGCGCAAGCCAGTTTAGGATTTGCAATGCAGGCATAGGGTTTGTGATGCAGGCAGCAGACAGTGCTGACTGTCCAAAGCATCTTGAGTGAAGTAGTTTTGTCAGCAATAGGCCAACTACAGTGGCAAGTCAGTTAGGGTTTCGGCCAACTAAGGGGGATTTTTTAGCGGCAAAGGAATTGCACAAATTGTGGAACAAATGACAAATAGAACAAGCGGACATGAGGAAGCAAAACGACAAGGACGACCCCTCGGAGGAGCCATCCAAAAATGCAAAGTGGAAATGCAAGGAACAATCAACAGAATCAACCGTAGCCTCCTAGGCACGATAAAGACACTTGAGAATTGGGTGACGGCCCACAATGAGGAGATTGCACGACTCAAGGAGCTTGAAGAGGTGCGCTCACAAAGTGCACTCGAAGAAGGGGAACTTCAACCATCGGCTGTAATAGAAGAGCTCAACACCATAAAAGAGCAAATGCGGGTCATCAAAGAAGAGGAGCAACAAAATAAAGAAATGACGACTTCTTGGCTGGACATAATTACAAAAAACTCAAAAGAAAGCGGATGAGGCCGAGAAATGGATTGAGGTCACCAAAAAAGGCAAAGGCAAACAATCAACCCCCACACCCACCATCATTAACATGACACTAGCGGAGGAGCAAAGGAGAAATGTGCGTTCCTTACATGTGAAGATTACCGGCCTCAAAGACCAAGATAATGTTGAGGAAGAGGTCAAGGAACTCATGTTTATGATGGGGGTTACGGCACCAACGCATACAAAGGCTTGGCGAGTAGGTAACAAGAAAAGCGAAAGCAAGGGGGAAACTTCCAAGGAAAGAGCGCTTATCCTCCGCTTCCCCTCTCTAGAGGCAAAGGACTTTTTGAAGAAAAGACCCACTCTTCAGAAGACGGGTATTTTTCTTGGGGACGACCTCACTCTTGCATATTGCTCATATGAAGGGGGTAATGCCAGAGATTAGAGCGGCAAGGGAAAAAGGAAGACTGCTTTTTACAGAGATGGGAGGGTTGCGATAATGGAGCGAGGCTCCACATGACCATGCGGGACCTATAGGACTAAATTAAAGGTGGCCGCCTAGAACTGTAATGGATCTCTACACCTTGATGTAGGTGCCTTTGAGGATAGTTTCACCGAGAGGGACATCATTTTCTATTATGAGACAAATCAGGCTCTTGGGCTGTCCATGCCACAAGTGAGCAGATATAGATGGGAGACAACTTGCAGACAGAGGACCCGGTCAGAGCATCGAGGACGGGGCTCAGGGGGAGCGGCAATTTTATTTAGGGAGGAGTTGCAACTATTGATACATATAGCACGCAAGGATGAGCAAGCTAGGTACAGGTGGGTGAGACTGAAGGCAGAGACGGGCAGATATCTCTACATTGCTATTTGTTATTTCCCTCCTAGTACGTCAATATATGCACCACCTAGAGGACGATCCCCCTTTTCTATTTTGGATTATGACATATGGGAGTTTTCCAGGGATGGTCACATTATCATACTCGGGGGCTTCAATGCTAGGACTGCCCATCATCAGACAATACTCTATGATACTTCAGAGGAGATGCTTGAGGAGCTTGATGTTACAAAGATCGGCTTATTCAGACTATCACACGATGAGGAGCACACTGAATATGGCAGATACTTGATACATATGGGGACTGCACATGGACTGGCCATTTTGAATGGCCTGCAGAGATTTCCTACATCAGGAGGTTTCACATGTTTTCCACACCGACATGGGGCTAGCACAGTGGACTATGTTATGGCCCAGCCACGTCTCATTCCATTCTTTCAGGATTTCATGGTGGGCACTAGGCCAGTTGGAGTAGCAATTCATCATGCTATCTTGTCTTTCACTCTCATGTTTCAGTTTAGCACAGCTCCACTAGGAGAGGTCTCCACACACACTCGGTATACCTTCATGAGGGAGACAGATCCGTGTACATGGATGAGATACACAGGCAGCTATGCACCCACGAGCCAGGACGGCCACTAAGGATCTTGGCTTTATACAGGACAGTGGTAGGGCAAGTACGCACTACGGATGGTATGTCTGACATGGCCCACTCCACTATTGGGATGAAGCACGGATGCCCCCTATCTCCGACTCTTTCTGGGATGTATGTTGCCTAGAGCCAGAGACATAGCTGCACTACACATGTCACTGCCCGGTGTACTATGAGATACGAGGCCGCTTCCACTGTCTATTCAGAGAGGGTTTTGGGCGATTTTCTAGAGTCATGAGATACGAGGATCAGAGATGTCTTGGATTGTTTCTACTAGAGTTGTGCAGACATAGAGAGAGCTTACTAAGGACATCACGGGAGCGCCAATCTCAACAATAAATCACAAACTTCTTTACACCAGCCAGGGGACACCAGAGGAGCAATCATCAAAGCAAACCTCAGATCCCACCCACACCGGAGGTACGTTGATTGATCGAGCCATTGAGCTACGTAGATCTACGCACCCATGACCACGGGGGGCCTCACATCATCGATGGAGATGCCAATAGAGAATCCAAATCATCCTAGCTCGACATGAAAGACGACCAATCAAAGTATTGACCATGGAGGATATTGATGAGATTCGGCAGCGATCGAGGGTTACCTTTTTGGGAAGAGAGATATACATGGACATAAGTGTATGGAATGCATGGACTCTACAAAAGGCGCGCACACACACACACACACACACACACACACACACACACACACAGTAAAACATGCATGATGACTTGCATTGAGTGCTGCTTTGAAAATGCCTGAGCATTATGTATTATGCTCAAAAAGATCTTTCATTTGTTACCCATATTGATATTTCATGATAGTTAACAACTTTCCAGAGACGGAAGGGCTTGAAAGCTTCTAGAAGATTCTGGGAGTTGGACTTAAATTTCAAAGAAGCCCTCAGATTGCAAAGGAGGCCTGAAATTTCAAAGAAGGCCTTAGATTTCATATGAGGCCTCAAATTTCAAAGAAGGCCTCAAATTTTGTAGGAGGCCTTAAGTTTCAAATAGGGCCTTGGATTTCAAACTTCACCTCTAAATACAACACTTTCCCTTCACTTGAACACCATTTTCCACTTACTGAATTTTTAGCCCAACATCAACCCAAGAAACCTCTTGCCCTATACATGTTGCTCCTCTTTTCATTAAGTTGTACATGTTACTTCTCGCTCCCATAAGCCCTACATGCTACCTCTCTCTCTCATGCAAGCTTATGTGAGGAAGGAAGGAAAACCGTTTCTCGTTTCCGAAACCATGATTGCATGAAGCAAAATGCACGGTGATTCCATGCTGAATTATTTCGGAAACGGTTTTCAAAATTGCAAAGATTGTAGACAGGAGTGGAATGAACATGTTTGCATGATGCGGGGACACCTATATGCGTAGTATGGTTCAGAATTGTAAGGATTGTAAACAAATGTGGAAGAAGCATGTATGCATAATGTGGAAACACCTAATTACATAGTGTGCATTTCTCTCTCCCTCTCAAGAATTTTCTCCCTCTCCCTCTTCTATTGCGGTTCTCAAACATGAAGAAGCAAAATGGCAAGGACCACCCTATGGAGCATGCCATTCAAAAATGCAAAGAAGAAATGTGCAAGACCATTAACAAGATTAATAGCAACCTCCTAAGCACAATAAAGACACTCGAAGAACGCATGTCGGTCCATGAAAGCACGCTAAACACACTTGAGGATCGTGTGACGGCCCAAGATGAGGAGTTCGCGTTACTCAAGAAGGAGCTTGTAGAGGTGCGATCACGACACACTCCAAGAGGGAGAGCTTCAACCTTCAGTAGTTGACAAACTCAACACGAATAAATAACAGTGCATGCCATCAAACAAGGGGAGGAGCAGCACAAAGAAATGATGACTTCGTGGGTGGATGTTATTACAAAGACCCAACATAAAGCGGACGAGAACGAGAAATGGATCGAGATTGTCAAGAAAGAAAAAGCAAGGAAACAACCCCCACACCCACCAAAATTAGCTTTACATTAGAAGAGGAGCAAAAGAGGCATGTGCGTGCCTTACACGTGAGGATTTGTGCCATCAAAGACCAAGATAATGTTGATGAAGAGGCAAAAGAACTCATGACTATGATAGGGGTTAATTAGCCAACCCATACAAGGGCTTAGAGAGTGGCGCAATAAAAAAAGTGGAAGCAATGGGGAAACATCAAAAGAAAGGGCACCTATCCTTTGTTTCCCCTCCATAGAAGCGAAGGACTTTTTGAAGAAGAGACCAACTCTTAAGAAGATGGATATCTTTCTTGGAGATGACCCCACGCTCTCGCAGATTACTCCTATGCAAGAGGTACTGCTGGATATTAGAGCGACGGTAAAAAAGTAAGATTGATTTTTTATCGAGATGGAAGGGTGGTGATATTGGAGCGATGCCCGGTATGATGGTGCGAGACCTATGGGAGCATGGAATTGTAATGGGTCACTTCGTCTTGATGTAGAAGCAATTGAGGACAGTTTTATGGGGAGAGACATCGTCTTTTACTCAAAAGACAACCCAGGCACCGGGACAGCTTATGCCACATGTAGCTGGATATAGGTGGGAGACAACTTGTCGAGCAGAGATGAGATAAGAGCATAGGGACAGAGGGCCGGGAGTAGCAGTCCTGTTCAAAGAGGATCTACAGCCGCTTGTGCACATTGTTTGCAGAGATGATCAGGCCACATACATGTGGGTGAGATTTAGAGCTAAGACAGGCAGATCCTTGTACATTGCTATATGTTACTCTGCCCCCAGCACATCAGTGTGTGCCGCACCTACAGGACAATTCCCTTTCTCTGCATTAGACGAGGACATATGGGAGTTTCCCAGAGATGGTGACATCATTCTCTTGGGGGACTTTAATGCCCACACAAGAAATCATCATACATTTTTTTATTGTACCTCAGATGAAATACTGAGAGAGCTAGATACGAGTAATTGGGGCTTGATAAATGCTCAGAGGATAAGCAATACACTGAGTACAGGAGAAATCTGATGGAAATAGGGGCCTCACATGGATTGGCCATACTTAATGGCCTATAGCGATTTCCCGTAGCATCTTGGTTTACTTGCTTCCCACATAGGCATGGGGCCAGCACAGTGGACTATGTCATGGCACAACCAAGCTTTGTCCCTTGCATTAAGGATTTTACAATAAAACCAAGACCAGTAGGTGTAGTAGTGGATCATGCTCTTTTGACACTTTCAGTCTCCTTTCATTTCAATACACCTCATGTGTCAGGAAGGAGGACACATAGCCCCTACACATTTACACCAGAGACCAACTATGTTTATACAGAGGAGATCTATGGTCGTCTATGTACAGCTTGGCTGACTCTCAATGGAGAAGATCACCACATTACTCACTGAGACATTGCATCATGCAACAACACAGGCATACCCAAACACTCAGCCTCATCAGAGAAGCCGTCCTAGGCGCATGCCTTAGAACAGTTGGTATGATGAGAAGTGCAGAGAGATGAGAGCACAACCTCAGAGGGATCTTCTCCTAGCAGGTAATCTCATCAGTTAGGAATATTCAATAGTTGGCACATCACAATGCAGCACGAATGCTCACATATGCATGTTACAAGACACAACATACAGTGCCGCTGAGCACTCCCCCGAGACAAACGGTCTGCGGTATGAAGCTACTCAAAGACTACCTCGTCACCCCCGCCCCCCCCCCCCCCAAATAACCTAAAAAGGTCCGGGCCATGAGCTCAGAGCGACTATACAACCAAACACTCCCCAGACAGCAGTCTGCATCGCTTGGAGGTTCAAGCATACAACCAAACGCTCCCCAGACATCGGTCTACGTCGTTTGAAGGTTTTCTAGCATACAACAGAACGCTCCCCAGACATCGGCCTGAGTCGTTCTGAGGTTTTCAAACATACAACGAAACGCTCCCCAGGCATCGACCTGCGTCGTTCCAAGGTTTTCAAACATACAAGGAAATACTCCCCAAGCATCGGCCTGCACCGTTCAGAGGTTTTCAAACAATACCAAAACAGTATTTCTCATTTCTCCACCCGGGAGTAAAATCATCAATCAATGAAACCAATATTAAAACCAGAGTCAAACATTCCAAATCGGCTGCAAGACAGGTTCAAAACAGATACCATCCATTTCAAACAAATTCCAAACACAATCACCAACAAGTTCTCAAACAAATTTCAAACTTAAAAAGCAATCTCGACATCAGTCGAGCTCGAAAAGTTGACTAACTTTCCATCCTAAAACCTGCACAAAAAAATAGGGTTAGGTTCCTTCCATAAGGTCGTAGCTGACCGTAGCATGATCCACAAGTCTTGAATATACCTAGATGAATCCAGGATAAGCCCAGATTCACCCTTGAAGGAAAGTGCAAGGTATAGACCCATGGTAGTCACCCACAAGACGATATAACCATCAGCTCCATCATGCATAGTATTGACTAAATACCACGACATCCCCACTAACGTCGTCAGTGCCCAGTAGTGGGTGTAGAACTAGGTACTAACATATGCTCCCCAACACAACACACACCACACGCACACACACATGAGCATACATCAACACAAAGTTCAGCGTACTGAGTTTCTCTCATGACTCCGGAGATCAAGGGCAGACTCAGCCATAATGAAGCCTAGCACTAAAAGAAGCATGGCACAAATGAGGTAGTTGATAGGGCATACGCACCATAAAAGATAGAAAGAATTAGCACAATATCAATTGGTCGTAACTCGGACGAAAACTTCACAATGTGAAGTCTGCATGTCCGCTATACGACTAAAAAATATTCCTAGATGAATCCAGGATAAGCCCAGATTCACCCTTGAAGGAAAGTGCAAGGTATAGACCCATGGTAGTCACCCACAAGACGATATAACCATCAGCTCCATCATGCATAGTATTGACTAAATACCACGACATCCCCACTAACGTCGTCAGTGCCCAATAGTGGGTGTAGAACTCTTGAATAGTCGAAACAAGCCTCGACAAGCAATGTTCCTGTGGCGGTGATGGTAGTCCCAAAACCTGGCAATCACATTGGATTTGCAAGGTTTTTAACTCGAAAAGAGATACCTTCTCAGAGATGTCGAGAAATTTCAAGATATAATCTGCAAGGGTTTCCATGGCAAGCATTTCAGGATAACCCACTCTGCCAGAAGTTGCACTCCAAAGGAAGATGTCAAAAGCCATATAACTTTGAGCAAAAATTTTCTTGAAAGCTTGCCAAGTCCTTGGAGTGTGCACCTTGGTAGCTATAGACATCAACATCTACATCACACTGCTTCTGAGAAAAACAGTGACTCGAAACAAATCCGGATCCTTCTCTTGCAAGTGATATCTAAAGCTTATGCCCTGTAAGAGATGAGCGGTGAAGACGGGAGCGCGCACGATGCGCCATGAAGTAAGGGTAGGAGTGGCCAATAAATACGCGATCGGAGCACGAAGCTAAAATTTCCAATGAACTTTGGAAGTGCGATCTTGCTCTGTTTGCTCTTTGGTAGGACGGGTATGCTTTCAGAAAAGCACACACCTAATGCTCTGATACCATTGCCACAAGACAGGCACCACGTGCCAATAGAAAAGAACAGACTGAACAGAGTTTTAGCACTTCAATAACAACTGAACCGAAAGAGAGAGACGACACGCGGCACGGAGTGGCGGAATTCCACCCCAGAGAGTATTGGCCCCAAACCTTGGCGCTTCTTTCAGTATTTCTTTATATTGCATCAACAAAGTACAAGCCGGTACTCCATCTTCTGCACCTTGTCCAAAAGCATGCCAAAGAATGAGCCCATGGCCTCATATTTAAAGGCCCTAGGCCCCAAAAGCAGTTTTACATGGAAAGCCTCCAAACTCAAAAACATATGGTCCAAAAGCAATGCCCAAAAGCTGCCAGCGTAAATCACGGAAATCAGTCACCTGCCGCGTCAATAGTCAACACAAAACGCGGAAATCCGTACAATCTACCACGTCATCAGTCAACAAAAATCTAGAGCGTACGTACGACTACCACGTCATCAATTGTTGCACAAGCCTTTTGTGCGTGTGGGGGGTCTTGCTTTATTTTAATTCCTTTATGTCTCTTGGGCCCCATCCGACGGGGTCCCATAAGTTGGTAGGACTTCTTGTTCTGTTGTTGCTTGCTCTTCTTAGGGTTTGGGCCGCTCGGCCTCAATCTGAAGGTTGGCTCAGTTTTTCACTGACTTCACACGTCTGCAGCTTGTGACAATTGTACTATTATGATTGGACAAGCACTAGCACGGTTGGATGCATCTATCCTTGAGTAGAAGTTGACAAGTTGGGAACAAACTGAGTACGGGCAACGGGACAGGCTGGTTTCAAGAGAGGCTTCTCCATTCTTGACCATATTCTAACACTCAGAGCCATTGTTGAGGAGGGTAGGCACATGGGAGACATATTTATTGTAGCTTTGTGGATTTTCGCAAAGCATTTGACATGGTGCCTAGAGCCAGATTGATGCACAGACTACAGGAGATGGGAGTGCCCAACGAGTTGATTTGGGGGACTATACGCATCAGTAGTAGGACATGTACGCACTCCAAAGGCGATATATATATACCTAGATGAGCCCAGGATAAGCCCAGATTCACCCTTGAAGGAAAGGGCAAGGTATATTTGATTCAGTGCACTCCACTATTGGAGTGAAACAAGGTTGTTCATTGTCCCCTACTCTATTTCGTATGTATATAGATGAGGTTTCTAATTACATTGACCGAGAGGGTGACAAAGATGTCTGGCTGGCAAGAACATGGATTCCATTGTTGTTATATGCTGATGATATTGTGTTGATCTCTGACTCACCGAAGGGTATGCAACGACATTTGGATGCGTTGCGTAGCTTTGCAAAGGATAGTGGATCATCTGTAAACCTTGGTGAAACCAAGGTTATGGTGTTAAACACAACACCGCAATGGATCCGACCAGTGATCGGACGAAAAAACAAAGATAACCGCAATCTACACACTTAGCAACACTTTTATTACTTCTGGATACTTAAATAATTGAGAGAGAGACGACATGGCACGACGGAGTTCCAAGCCAAGACGTATTGGCCCCAAAGACTAGCGCCTCTTTCTGTATTTCTTTATTATTACTACTCACAAAGTACAATTCCCGAGGGTCCGACCCTCTCTAAGAGTTTGCGTCCAGATGCCCTCTGAGAAGTGGCCCTCTAGGCACTCATTAAGAGTACCAGGGATGCCAAAAGCAGAGTCCCAAAAGCATAAGTTCTAAAAGCACTTGATCTTAAAAACTTCTACACCCAAAAGCTAGCGCTAAAAGTTGTCAAAAGTTACCGACGTAAAGTGCGAAAATCCGTACAGTAGCGCCACATGTCATGCTCATACAACTGCCACGTCATTAGCCAACGCAATTTGCAGGTGCCCGTACAGTTGCTGCCCCGTCACTGACTGGTCACATATCCCCCTCTTAGAGAAGAGTAATCGTCCTCAATTACACCTGCAAAACAACTATAGGACAGAAACTTTCTTCAATAGACACTAACTCTTAAGTACCCATGTACTAGAGTCCACAACAACGTACATCCACAAAACAGGCAGTTCATAAATCACACACTTAGTTCACACTGAACACCGTTTCAATTATTCAGTCTAGTCATCTTATCCGTCCAAAAGTCTTGATGCACCTAGATCCCTGTGTAACCATCTCACTCACCACACTATCTAGTCATCTCATTCATACGGGAATCTTGATGCACTAGAATCTCATTCCGTCATTCAACATTCCTCATTAATCACCGTCATTCATTTAAATTCCAAAACAAAATTCATCATTTTTATCTTGAATCGAAAAGTTATCGGATTCATTCGTGCGTTGCCGTCACTCCAAATTGGTTTCATGTGCGGATTCCTTGCCATGTCATCCTTGATTTCACTTGCAAAACAGGTAAAATTTCAAGCAAAGGTTCATCTCCTTGCAAAAGAATGGATGTCTACCTCCATGCTTCCAAATGCATGTTCCTCCCTCCTATTACTTGCTATATGTACACAAATAACAAGAGCTTCCAAAACATTAATTTTACACATGCAGAAATTTTTTGCAGAAACCCTAATTTTTCGAAAGTGTCAAAATTGAAATCCGTTCATGTTAATGGGTAGGGCTCGTTGAGAGGATCAACTTTGCCTTCTACTACATAACCATATTCTCAACCGCTGAGAGATTTTTAGAGATCTCTGCAACATAGAAAAGCGTCAGAAAGCATGTTTTAAGAGCTTTTTAGGGCAAAAACGAACTCCTATGCCTTCTTTCCTGGTTCTCCTTTGGTTTCTTCTTCATCCCACTCCATAGCACTCGTCTATAAGTTGACGTAGGATCGGTTTGCTCCTAAAAAAGGGTTCTACATGTCAACAGGATTGTGTTCCGGGTTGCAGAGGGCAAGGGAGCAAGTTGTGCTCTGATACCACTGCAAGCTGCAATCTGCACACTTGACAACACTTTTAGTACTTCAAGGCACATTAATAACTGAGAGAGAGACAACACACGCGACGGAGTTTCGAGCTAAGACATATTGGCCCCAAAGACTGGCGCCTCTTTCCGTATTTCTTTATTATTATTGCTCACAAAGTACAACTCCCGAGTGTCGGAGTCTTTCCGAGACTCGGCATCGAGATGCCCTCTCAGAAGTGGCCCTCTAGGTACTCATAAAGAGTACAAGGGATGCCAAAAAGTTCTAAAAGCACTTGTCAAAAGTTGACAACATAAAGTACGGAAATCCGTACACTAGTGCCACGTGTCATGCTCAACGTAAATCGCAAAAAAACGTCGTACATCTACCATGTCATCAACCAACGCAATTTGCACGTATCCGTCCAGCTGCTACCACATCACTGACTTGTCACAGGGAGACTGTGGAGTACACAGATGCATACACTTATCTTGGGGAAGTCTTTACTGGGCCAAGGTTTTCACCAGCAAAGACTAGACTGACTAGAGCGTATGCGACCTGGCGAGGATTGGAGAGGATGTGTTCGTAGGTTCAGTTCCAAGAGCCCCAAACAAAGCTCTTGCTCTTTGATACCTTGGTAGCTTCACCTATGCTCTATGGGGTTCATGTTTCGGAACCCTCTGAGGGTCAGGAAGGGTGGAGAGGTAAAAAGAGTCCCTCGGTATTTATGGTCTCTCGACTAATTAGAGCCAAGGCCTCCGTGCCACATGAGATCATTAGAGCGGAGTTAGAAGGACCCTAGAGATGCTTACCATATTAGTTTCCTTCATGCACAACTTATGGGATACTACCAGAGATAGATATGCTAGATTGGCCCTTGAGTCCTCCAGACAGTTATCTTTACACAGAGAGATTGGTAACTCTCGGACTTGCAATAAGCATAATGTGCATCGCCAACGGAACTCTTCTTCATTGACCCAACCCCCCGTCTCACATCGAAAAGAGTGGGAGGTAACCTGGATCACCGACATAGGGATATGATTAAGGGTAAAAGAGTGTTATGGTTTCCTCTTTCAGCAAAGAACACGGTTTTGTCGTTGGGACAGACATGGGTGGTGTAATGTAAGGAGCGTCACTCACCGAATGTCACAAACTGGTGACGTGGCAGGCCCTCGGACACATATGACGTACCGGCAGCCCATAAAAGGCACCGAAAAGCTGACACGTGGCAAATTGTATGGAACCCTGCAAATTGCGTTCATTGCTGGCATGGCATTTCGTAAAACGAGTTGATTTGCTGACGTGGCAGTCTGTATGGATCTCCGCAAAACACGATGGCCAGCTTTTGGACATAATGCTTTTGAGTTGAAGCTTTTGAGTTTGAGATTTTGGGGCTCTCCTTTTGGGCATCCCTTGTAACAATAAATTAGTTTGTGGGGGCCTCATTACTCAGAGCATCTAGACGCAGAGTCTGAGTGTGAGTTCCCGCAGACTACCTTGTACTTTGCACCCAGATTAATATAAAAAGAAATACCAAAAGGGGCGCCAGTCTTTGGGGCCAATACCTCTTGGCACGGAGCTACGTCGGGCCGTGTCGTCTTTTGTGAACTATTTTAAAGTCAATCTCTGCTGTGTCATGGTAGAATCTAGACTTGGGGTGTCCAAGTTTGTTACGGTGGTATCAAAGCACGGCCGATTTCTCTTCTACCGGGAAATCCAATCCTTTTCTCGCGACACTTATGGATTCCAACAAGAATCAGTCGACTTCTCCTGTATCTGCTAATGCGGGAGGAGATGACGACGAAGATTTTGATGACTTAACAGAGGAAGAGTACGGGCCACCTCGGCCTACTCAGTACGAGTTTCAAGAGATGGAACGTCAACAGCAGGTTAACGAGTGCACAAAGCAAATGATGAAATTTGAGAAGGATCCTCAGTTTGCAAACTTTTTGTCCTAGCAATCCATTGCAGAAGTGCACCCAGTGGCAGAAAGCCACAGAACCACCCATCAAACCGGCAATCAAGAAACCTCCTTCTTCGAGGATGTTTAGAGAGCAAGAATTACAAGAGGTGGTTCAGACACAGATCAATCGGCTTTTGGGCGTGAAAAATCAATCCAAAAAGGAAGTGAAAAAGCGCAAGAAGGAACCTGACTACCCTGGTTATTTAAGCCACCAATCTTTTTTTGCATCTGCAAGAAAGCAGAAGCAGCGAGTACGATTTGAAGGACTACCGAGTTCTTCTTCTTCTTCTTCTTCTTCTTCTTCGTCTGAAAGAGAAGGAAAAAAGCAAAGCTTCTAAAAGGGCAAGCAAAAGGCAAAGAAACCCAGATTTCGCCAAGTTTCTGACAGTTCTACAGAGGAGTCATCTTCTGACAGTTCGGACTCCGACGACCGTATGTTTTATGCAAAGAAGAAGCATTTTTATAGAGCCAACCAATATGACTTCCTTATAGACAAAAGCAAGAAAGTAAAAGAATTCAAAGAAGATGGAGTCTAGACAGTCGATTAAAATTGAATCCTTTTCTTGGTTCCGAGATGCTCCGAGGGCTTTGGACTTCATTCAACAGTTTGACATAGCCTTCTCTGGAGGGCACTACTCAGAGCACTCCAAGACTAGGAGGGCTACATCTTTGTTCAAAGGAAATGCCCGAACATGGTGATCCACTCTTCTTTTGAGGAAGGAAGCTCCAGTCAAGTGGTTGAAATTCAAAAGGCTCTTTATTTGTTCTTGGCTGACTCGGGAGTACGAACGAGATATACGAACCGCTTGGAATCAACTTCGGATGACAAAGGGAGATTCTTTGGACGCTTATTGCGAGAGATTTTGGAACTCTTTTCTACCAACCTCTTCATTTAAGGTCTCTTTTAAGGAACAGATTGAGCAGTTTTGCTGCAGACTCCCTACAGAAAATCCAAGACTACTGCTTGGAACAAACGTCGAATTCTATTCAAGAATTGATGGGTCATGTGAAACGGGATTTCGTGATACATTCGGGAGATTTGACTTACCCTACTGATGAGATCTTGACTCAGAGAACCCAGCAGACCTCTAACAATGAGAGTAGAAAGAGAAAGAGTTTCCAAGAAAAGAAAGATAAGGATACACGACCCCGGCTCACTCTTCGAGAGAGGGCCAATTACATCAAAGAAGGGAAGTGTTTCGGTTGCGGGGAACATGGGCACATCTCCGCCGCAAGAACAAAGTGAAGACAGGCCAGAGAGTTCAAGAGTAGTAGAGGAACGTGGAAGAATAGACAAGATGAAAGCAAGACTGGTACCAGATTGCATGGGTACTGACCCAAGCCTGATTGATGAAAGTACAGAGCTTTGTCAAGCTTGGGGCAAAGTGATAGATCAAGAAGCCCTGCATTTCTTCGATGGAGGAGCCAAGGCCAACTTCATTTCACCCGAATTGGCGGCGCGGCTCGAGCTTACACTCGATAGGATGGGACCACCAACATAGGAAGTTCTAGCGGCTCGGACGGGACATAGCCATTACACCTGTCATTGGCAAACTTCGGTTGCATTGTCAAGGGTATTTGGGACACGAGGGCTTTTACATAATGCTCTTGGAAGGTTGTGACGTCCTCCTAGAAATGCCTTGGGACCATAACAACGCCGTGGTCGATTATCGGGCAAAGAAAGCAACTTTGATGAAGGAAAAGGGTTGAAAAATTGTACTTGACGTAAAATTGAAGGGCGAGTCTGTCTCTATTGTATCTGCTTTGGCCATTTCCAAATTAATGAAATCCAGTCTCTTTGTTCACTCAATCTACTTGAAAGAGTTAAATGATGAAAATAGAACGAACATGTCTTAACTTCATAGAGAACGCCAAGATTTTCCCCACACTCATGCCGATTGTTTCTCTGAGGGCCTAGTTGTCCCCATCTCCACCTGAGGATTATACCATTGATCTGATACCTGGAAGCACACCACCGAACCGGCCACCTTACCTTGTTAGCCAGTCCCAGAATGAAGAGATTATGAACCAAGTAACAGACCTTTTGGAAAGGGTCTTATCCAACCGAGTACTTTACCCTACTGCTCTCCAGTGTTGTTGGTTTTAAAGAAAGACATATCTTGGAGAATGTGCATTGATTACAGAGCTCTCAATAAAATCACCATCAAGAACAAATTTCCAATTCCAAGGATCAATGACATTCTTGACCGACTTCAAGGATCCTCTTGTTTCAGCAGGATTGTTTTGAAAAGCGGATATCATCAAATCCGAATCGCGTCGAGAGATGTGTACAAGATAGCCTTTCGGACGAGCTTTGGTTTGTATGATTTTTTGGTGATGCCTTTTGGCCTTACCAATGCTCCAACAACTTTCAACCGAATGATGGATAGGATTTTCAAAGAGTATATATAGATCATTTGTTGGTACTTTCTTTGATGACATTATAGTCTTCTCCAAGGATGAAGCAGAACATAGACACCATCTGCTACAGGTCTTTCAAGCATTGCGAGATCACAAGTTAGTTATCACTGCCAAAAAGAGTGAATTTTTCTTACCGGAGATGCACTTTTGGGGACACATCGCCTCAGCAGCAGGAGTACAGATGGACCCATCCAAGATTGAGATTGTACGTGATTGGCCCGATTTGAAGAATGTTCATGAAGTTAGAAGCTTCTTGGGCTTGTGTTCTTACTACCGGCGGTTAATTCGAAAGTTTGCAGAGGCAACTTCCCCTTTGCACATTCTGACACAGAAAAGAGTCTCTTTCTCGTGGGGACCCACATAGGTGACTTCCTTTCAGACGCTGAAAGAAAAATTGACTATTGGACCAGTATTGACTTTGCCGGAATCGCAAAAGTCATTTGAAGTATATTGTGATGCTTGTGGTCGTAGTCAGGGAGCGGTCTTAATGCAAGAAGGCCATGTGATTGCCTATGAAAGCCGATTGTTTTCAAGGCCAGGATTGACAGCACGGATCTATGAGAAGGAGCTTTTGGCAGTGATCCATGCTCTTACTCGGTGGCAACATTACTTACTCGGAGCCTATTTTACGGTCTTCACCGATCATCAGAGTTTACGCTACTTCTTGTCACAGAAGCAGCTTTCAGAAAAGCAGATGCGATGGGCTAACATCTTGTCACAGTTTCACTTCCAGATTGTCCATGTTCAGGGACAGAAGAACTTGGTGGCAGATGCTTTGTCTCGGAAGCCGCTAGTCTTGGCTATTTCCGCGATTCATCATAGAAGCTTTGAGGACATGGTTGATCAATACGCCACAGATCCGGATTTTTTAGATGTATTCACTCGAATACACAATGGGAAGGTAGTAGCGGGATATTCCATACGGGATGGCTACTTGATGAAGAAAACGATGTTGTGTGTTACACAGCCGTAGAGGGAAAAGGTTCTAACCGAGTGCCATTGTCCACCTTTTACGCATCACTACAGCATCGACACCACCTTGAAAGGTGTAGAGCGTTACTTCTTTTGGCCGAGACTCAAGAAAGATGTGGACAACTTTGTATGCAGTTAGTTGCTTGGTATGCCAAAAGGTCAAGTTTGACAGGCATAAAGAACAAGGATTGTTAGAGCCTTTACCCATTCCCACCTGCCCCTGGGAAAGTATTGCTATGAATTTCATTTGTTGGTCTCCCGAAGACACAGAGTAGGCATGATGGCATTCGGACTGTCATCGACAGATTTTGCAAGCAAGCTCACTTCATTGCAGTGAAGAAAACAATCAAGGCAGATCATTTAGCAAGATTGTTCATTGCTCAGATTTTTAGATTACATGACATGCATGAGACAATCGTCTCTGATAGAGATCCCCAATTCACGAGTTTGATTTGGAAGGCTATTTGGGAGAACATTGGCACACGGTTGCAGTTCTCGTCATCATTCCATCCGCAGACAAATGGGCAATCTGAGATTGCAAATTCAGTTGTATTGGATTTATTAGAGTCTTCCATTTCTGATCAGAACACTCAATGGGAAAAAAAAATTACCCTTGGTGCAATTTGCCTAGAATAACACGATCCACTCTTCGACAGGAAAGGCGCCATTTGAGTTCATTGAAGGTGCTCCGAAGGTTCCACCCTTCCTTAGCACCAAAGATAAAAATTTTGAAGACAAACAGTACACGAGGAACTTGGAACTGCTTTTGCCAAGGTCCAAGAGGCTTTAGCGAAATCTAAGAAAGGACACAAGAAGGCAGCATATCAACACCGTCGCGATTTGAAATTAAAGGAAGACGATTGGGTGCTCTTACGTTTTGAAAAGGCACGCCTAAGAAAGAAAAAGGGAAGGGAGCAGCTTTTTCGAAAGCTTAGCATGCGGTACTATGGCCCTATCCAAGTAAAGAAAAGATAAATGATGCCTCCTTTAGATTGAAGCTGCCCGATACTTAAAAGATTCATAATGCATTTCATGTGAGTCTATTAAAGCCTTTTAAAGGCGATGTGCCCGATAGGGGGAGCCAGATGAGCAACCCGAAGTGGAGGAAAGCGAGGAGATACTCGTTCTAGAACAGATATTGGCACAAGGACAGAAAGATAAGAGGTAAAGTGATTAGGCGGTTCTTGGTTAAGTGCAAGAACTATCCTGCATTGGATGCAAAGTGGACGGAGGAGGAGGACCTAGCAAATACTCCTCAGGTTTTTGAACTTTACCTTGAAGCATTCGGTTTAGCATCGTGTTAGGTGCAGCGGAATGATTGTTTGCGCTTTGCTCAAGATGAGTGCTCCAAACTGTGCTCAAGGTTCCTTTTAGTTCTTATGGCAGGGAGAGCCTTCCGTTCTTAACGAGAGAATGCTATGATCACAAACAAAGTGAATGGACACGGTGCGTGCAAGTGTATGAGACTGAGAGATAGAGAGAGAAAAGAGATACGACAACAGAGACGTTGTAAAACCCTCCTCCGAAGGCCCCACTCTCGTTGGCGAGGGTGGTCTACTTATGATTGCACAATCTAGTACAAATGGAATGCATGAGACTGATGCAAGTCTAGGCTATGTCGACGATGACGACGGTGATGACGAAGTCGACCTAAGGGCTGTAATCTGCAATCTTTCTACTGCTGTCCAAAAACACTATGGGCTGAAATCTGCTAATCTTCTATCTGTTGAATTCTGACTCTATGTCGATGACGATGTCGATGGCGACGATGTGACGACGGCGTGCTGAAAACACAGATGCTGAAATCTGCGTTTTCTGGGCTGAAACTGTAAATCTTGCGAAAACTGACCGTGCGGCGTGTAACTGCGGCGGGAAGGTGAGATGTGCTAGGTTCGCAACTTGATGTGTGATGTCTAACTGCTGAAAACTGAAAACGCTGGTCCTAGGGCTGATTCTGTCGCGACAGATCTGCAAAACGCTGAGGTTGCTGGCAGATGCAAAAACGCTAGGGGCTGAAATTGGTATTTCTGTCGCCAGGATTCTGCAGATGCAAAAACGCTAGGCTGATCTGTTGTGGTCTTTTCGTTGTGGCTCCTCAAATGCAAAACGCTGGCTGATCTGTGGTGTCTTCTCCAAAAGCGCTAGCCAAGTTGCTGTAGAGCAAAATGCTAGAAGTCCTTGGGGTCCTGCTGAGAAGGTGCCTGTTGAGCATGTGCTCCTGCTGCCTCTTCTACCAAATAGAGCTAGCTCTAGTTTGCGTATATATTAACTTAGCAAAATTGCCCTACCTACTTTTGTTGGAAAGTCACTTAAAAATAATAAGTGAAAAATGTCAAAATTAGGGAAAATAGGCTAAATGCACTAGAAAAATCCCCTAATTGATTCTAATGGATTCTGATGGGAATATTGCTGATCATGCTGTGTGCAACCAGAGGATATGCATCTATGCTAAGTAACTGGGCATGCACGGTCTATGAATAGACTCACAAAAGTGCCAGATCACTTCTAATCTAGACTGACTGGACTGACTGAACCCTGATCATGCTGTAGCTTGTCCACGGACACATAGGGTTGGATGTGTCACGTGACATCCCCTCCTTTTCAAAGTGAGGTACTGGAGATCGCCAATAGCATTCGGAATCCTGGAGGGACTCTTCGCTGGCCCACTATGATGTGTGGGTCGAGCGGTACTTGAACTTCATAAACGTCTGCAACGCTTGCTTCTTTGGGCCGCGCCGAAAGCGACACAAAGTCATCTTCGATGCTTCCACTCCGTGTATCCTCATGCGTCTACCTTCTTCAAGAATCTCCGAGGCTGAAAATTCCTGAAACCGCTTCCAATAAAAAAACATGAACATACCCATTCCATGTAAAGTGATTGGAAAAAATCTCGTCTTCCTAAAAGACTGTGCATGCAATGTAGATGAACAAATAGACGGAGTGCCAAACCGTTCACCACACACACGCAAACAATGAGATCGAATCTTTTTCTTCTGATCTAAAGCAATCAACTGTGGCAATTCACAATGGAAATGCCCATGCTTGGTGCTCATACGTTCATGTCCTCTTTCTACAATTGTGTCATGCCAAGGAAGAGACATGGAATGTGACTTCCTTGAATGCTTACTTTTCAGCTTTTCATGAAAAATCTGCATACATTCGTGCTCATCCATGAGAGAAACGTGCTCAACATACAATATGTCATGCCTAGGAAAAGGGATCACATAAAGATCCTGACTTAAATACAGGAACGATCACGAATGAAACATTCGAACAATGCATGCGAATCAATCATGCGAACACATAATACTTCCTCTGAGGGTTCTTTGGACCTAGGGTCAAGAGCCAAGATCGGTGTCACGAGGACGTGGCAGTTATTAACCATGTCACAGAGATGTGGCAACTGCTAACCTTGGTTGTTGGTTTCTTTCCAATGGGGTTTATTTTATTTGTTTTGAGACCCTCTTTTTGAAGTAGCAAACGGTCGGACATTGTATGGCCAATGTGAACGGTTGATTCACCCGCAGACGACAAGTGGTCGGCACTGGAATTCGTATGGTAAGAGGATGTCTAGGCTCAGAGCAAGATCATATAGGTCCCCCCGTCGCACTTAGCAAGTTGGTGGATACTAGGAAGTGAACTCAATTAAGGCGTAAAGTCAAGGTGGAACTACCAACAAAAAGTATCCGACAGTTGGGCCACATTGCATTTTTGGATGCGGTCCCAATGAGGATAGATGGTCAGAAGACCAGTGGGAGCCCAACGGAAGCATCTCCTAAACTTTAGATAACTGCTATTTTGGGCCGTGAAATGTGTTCGCGTCATTACCTCCGGTATGACTAGGGGAACATTTTACAACTCTGCCGCGAAGTCAACTGGGCAACCGGTCAGGATATTTTTAAGCGGCGAGCCCGAAACGGGCAAATGCTTGTAAATGCGCCAAGTGTCAACTTTTCATGCACTTTCCTCCTGCAGAAGAATTGGCGCTGAATTTAGAGAAGGGAGAGGCCTCATTTCAGCTTTTGTCACAGGTTAAGAGCTATGGAGTGCTTTCTTTCCCTCTCATGTACAGTGTGGTGCTAGGAGTGATGCCCTGCACACTACACACTGCTCTCTCTCTCCCCTACGTGCAATTATGTGATGCCCCACAAGAGGGCTACTCATTTGACTGATGTACAGTTGTGTGGGTTCATGCTTTTGTGCTGAGGCAAGAGCCTCCTTGAGCAGGAACAGGGGTAGCTAACTGCTGCTCCAAAGCAGGCACTGGTGAGGGTCATAACCTCACCGTACAGGTGCAAAATCAGCGCTGTGTATGCGCTGTAAATTCACTGTTTTTCAGCCGTACGGACGCCGGGATCATTGGGAATCGTGCCCCACTGGCAAAGGACAGTTAGGGGACTGTTTGGGGCTGAAAACAGGGCAAAAACCAGTAAATACAGCGTGCTGAATTTACTGTTTTTGGACAGGAATCAGAGGGTATACGACAGTGCAAGCGAGTTCCAGCAGGGGAATTGGTTTCTCGCAAGTTTTGGGGCTGTTATGCTGCCGAAATTTGGCCAAATCAAATGGTATCTAGGTGGATACACGTGAAGGATTCCCAGGACCTTACCTTGTAATTTACCCTCCTAAAGAATAAAGAAATACCGAAAGGAGCGCCAATCTTGGGGCCTACAGGTTGTCGGCGTCTGCTCGGAGCATTCTAGCTTCCGAGCCGTGTGTGTATTCAAGTGTTAACTTCCGTCGCAGGTTCTCTTTGCAAAGTACTCTGTGTGTGTGTTTAAAGTAAAGAATTTCGGGCCGGTTTCATGGTTCCATTGCCGGGATATCAATCACTTTTTCCTCAAAGAGTGAGCCTGGATTGTTCAGGGTAAAGACACACAGTGCAAGAACACGGGGATTACACTATGACCGACAAGGGGAAGGGAATTATGGAAGAGGGTTCCTCTCCAAAGGACAGGCAGGAGATTCCTATGGTTTTTGAGATTGGCGAGAGCTCACGGCCACGTCAGTCTGTACCTCCTGTCAACGTGAATGTCCCTCCAGTAGTACAGGGCTTTATGACAGGGCAACTTGACGATGATGCGTTTAACACTCAGTTGGTTGCCGCGGTGAATGTCTTTTCGCAGCTGGTGCAGAATCCGAGGTTTATGGAATTCTTGCAAGCGCCACCAGTGCAACAGCAAAATAGGCAACCTACGCAGCGTACGGAGCTTGTTGAAGCTCAAGCCCAGGTACTTCATGAGGCGCAGGAGGAAAGGGAACACTCGCATGTTGCGGAGTCGGGGGCTCCAAAGCAGGTTCCTCCCGTGCTTGAACAGGTGGCTAGAACGCCTATTCCACAGGTTATGCCAGTTCAGCCCGCCACCTTTCAGAGCCAGCATGCTGCCTTGAATGGGCAGGGAGCTGGATACCAGGCTATGCACTCAGTTTTTCCACCTCCCACGGTACATCTTGGGTATTTCGGGGGTAGATCAGTGTTCCAAAGTATGGCTGGTTATGCGTCTGGAAGTCAGCCATACATGCCAAGAACAGTGTTCGGGGGTATGCAAGGCATCATGCCAAACCCCATGTATGGTACTATCGGCATGCAGCAAGGTTTCCACGACAACCAGGGCCAGTTTGGGGTGCCACAGGGTCATTTTGGCATTGCTGGTTTTTCTGGACAGCAGCCAGATATCGCACCTCTTACGCAAAATGTGAATGGCCAACACGTGCCGATCATGCCTAGTACAGTGCCCATATTGCAGACCATCCCGTATGACAACTTGGGGGCACTAGAGAAGCCGAAGGCTTACAAAGAAGGTGGTGCAGCGATAAAGTTCAGTACCTTCAGTGGTTTCGAGGATAAGACAAAGGCACTCACTTTCCTCCAACAGTTTGATACAGCTTATGCGGGAGGGAATTTTACAGAGGCCTCGAAGGTCAGGAAAGCTGCCACTTTCTTAAAGGACAATGCGCTGACATGGTGGACGACATTGTTAATGCAAGGACAGGCACCCGCCACTTGGGTTTACTTCAAGCAAATGTTTGCATCTGCTTGGCTATCAAATGAATTTGAAGCCGATGTCCTGACACATTGGCACCAGCTTACGGCAGCTTCGTGCAAGAGCTTGCTGGAGTACAATAGGAGGTTTTGTAAAGCATTACTCTCAGTGACCTCCTACAGATTTGTGACATTGACAGAGCAGATAGAGAAGTATTGTTGTGGGCTGCCTAAAGGGCTTCGCGATTACTGTACAAAGAATAGAGTGGCTACCCTTACTCAGCTTATGGAAGTTGCGAACACAGGTCTTGCCCTGTTGAAAGGAGAGGATAATGGATTTCCGAGCAGTGATAAAGGAGGGCAGCAAAAGAAAAATTCAGCGAAGAAGCCCTTTGTGAAAACGGCTCCTGATGCGTCACAGGGGACGGAACAGGCCACCAAAGACAAGGATTCAGCTGGGACTTCTGGAGCGCAAGCAAAGAAACAGAAAAGGAAGCCTTTTGTGCGCAAGTCGCTCGAGGAAAAGAAGGTCCTAATGGCTGAGAACAAATGCTTTATATGCGAGCAGCCTGGTCATATTTCTATCAATTGTCCACAAAGGAAAAGGCCAGCTGACTCAGAGGATAAAGAAGACCAGAAAGGCAAGAAGCCTAAACCCACGGCAGGTTTAGTGCCAGACATGGTGGGTGACAGGCCCAGCACAGATGCCAGTGAGTTATGCAGGGCATGGGGTAAATTTAGGGATCAGACGATACTCATCTTCTTTGATCCAGGTGCCAAAGCCAACTTTATCTCACCAAAGTTAGCTATGAAGCTGGGCATCAGAGCTGAACAGATGGGGTACACCGCAGAGGCAGGGTTGGCATGTCTTGGCCACTCAGAGTGTGTTACTCCCATCGTTGGAAAACTGCGTCTGCATATTCAGTCGTATGTGGACACTGAAGAGTTTTACATCATGCCGCTGGAAGGTTGTGACGCCTTGTTGGGGATCCCGTGGATGTTCCAAGTGCATGGAGTCTTGGATGCCTACAACAAAAAGATCATTGTACAGCATAGGGGCAAAACTCACATCTTGGATGTAAAGCTTAAAGGAGAGTCAGTCCCTATTGTATCTGCTTCTGCTATCACTTCTGTAATAAAGAATCATCTTTCTGTGTACTTGATTTTTGCACGTGATGTCTCAGATAGGGATCAGTCAAATTTATCTGTGTTAGATAAAGAAAGGTCAGCATTTTTGCAAAAGTTTAGTGACTGTTTTTCTGATTCATTACCGTCACAATTGCCGCCAGAGAGACCTGAGGACCATTGGATAGATTTGGTGCCAAGGTGTAGCCCACCAAATACCTCCCTACAGGGTTAGTGCGGCGCAGCAGAAAGAGATTATGGGCCAGGTTGAGGAGTTATTAGAGAAGGGGCTGATTCACCCTAGTTCTTCACCCTTTTGCTCCCCAGTGCTCCTAGTGCAGAAGAAGGATGGCTCATGGCGCATGTGCATTGATTACCGTGCGTTGAATAAGAATACCATCAAGAATAGGTTTCCTATTCCTCGCATTGATGATATTCTCGATCGTTTAGAGGGTGCTGCAATTTTCAGCAGGATAGACCTTAAGAGTGGGTACCATCAGATTCGTATAAGCCCAGAGGATGTGCACAAGACTGCGTTTAGAACGACATTTGGTCTTTATGAGTTTCTAGTGATGCCGTTTGGGCTAACAAATGCTCCTACCACGTTCAACAGAATGATGGATCGGATTTTCCGCTCGCATCAACAGTTTGTTGGAACGTTCTTCGATGACATGATAGTGTATTCGAAGAATGAAGAGGAGCATAGGCGTCACTTGACCATTGTGTTCGAAGAGCTGCGCAGTCACAGGTTACTTGTCAATCCTAAGAAAAGTGAATTCTTTCTTGAAGAGATCCACTTTCTGGGCCACATACTCTCAAAGGATGGTGTTAGAATGGATCCCGCAAAGGTCGAAGCTATCAAGACATGGCCAGACTTTAAGACTGTGCACGATGTCAGGAGCTTCTTGGGATTGTGTTCCTACTATAGAAGGTTTATCAGAAATTTTGCAGAGATAGCATCGCCTCTTCACGCATTGCAAAAGAAAGAGGTCACTTTCAGATGGACCAAGTCTATGAGAAAGAGCTCTTGGCCGTGTTTCATGCGCTTTCTAGCTGGAAGCACTACCTCTTAGGTGCTGATTTTGTTGTCCAAACAGATCATCAGACCTTGCGATACTTCTTGACACAGTCAAAGTTATCCGAAAAGCATATGCGATGGGCAAACATTCTTTCCATGTTCCACTTCCAGATTATGCATATGGAAGGCAAGAAGAATGTTGTGGCTGATGCGTTATCAAGAAAGCCACAAATTTCAGCTGTGTCAATTCCTTATCATCATGAGTTAGATGACATGAAGGAACAGTATACTGCTGATGAAGATTTTGCAAGGATCTTTGAACAGTTACAAGAGGGGAACCATCACGAGCACTACCTCCTCAGAGATGGTTTTATGATGATGCATGGCAGACTTTGTGTTACTAGGCCACTGCGACATAAGGTCATGGAAGAGAGTCATGTCCCACCGTATGCAGGGCATCGTGGCATTGATGCAACAGTTAAAGCGGTAGAGACGTTCTGTTAGGGAATAAAGGCCTAAGTGCCTTGTACTTATTAACTTATAAGTTAAAAGACTTATAAGTGAGGGGGCCCAAGTGTGAATGGCCCCCTAGTCACTTACTCATATACTCAAAGGTCAAGCCCAAATAAATATAATCGTGACTTCTCCCAGATTTTGACGAGCGTTCTCTCTCTCTCTCACGTTCTTCTCTGCGTGTGCTTCTTCTGCGCCACTCTCCTCTTCTCCTTCACTCTCATTGCATAGGATAGCAAGTGGGCTCTCTCTCCTGCTCCCCCACACATGGTATCAGAGCTTTAGGGTTTCCATGAGAGCCATTTTCGCAACACAGATCAGAATTCTGTTCTTGCTCGCTGCGGGAAGGATATTCAACCGTTTTCGATCAACTCTGTCGCGTAGGGATCCTCTCACTGTGAAGAATCGACCTCCGGTGACAGTTTCCCCAAAATTAGGGTTTCAAAAACTGGCGAACAGCAGCCTATTTCTGCTGAAATTGACCAATTTCGGGGTCAATTTGATGCAATTTCATTAGGGCAAGTCTCACAGGTCAATTTTACAGGTGTTTCCACCAACGAGGTTCTGAAAATTCAGCAAAACAGGTGTTTACAGGTCTGATTTTTGCCCCAAAACAGGGAATTTCAGCAAGCAAATGATGTATACACCTTGTGGAAACCTTTGGTAAGGGTTTGGCAGTGAATGTACGCCGTTTTGGGGTGATTTCGCGTGAAATTTGCTCGCTGTTTTTCTGTAACAGCAAGCTGTTTTTTGCCCGATTGCGCACATTTGGGCGTGTTTAGGTCGGCAAAACAGGGTTTCAGTGTTTGCAATCACTCAGAATGGCTTCTAGCAGTGAAAGTGGCAATTTGTTGCACATTCGCAAGCTTGAAGGGGCTCATAACTTTGCTATATGGAAGAAGCAATGTTATAATGTGATGTTGCAGAAAAAACAGGCGAAACCTATTAAGTTACAAGGTGTGAAACCGGTTGATATGGAGGTTGAAGAATGGGAAGAAGTGGACGAGTTGACTCGCTCCACGATCATGCTTTCGGTGTCTGACAATTTACTCTTCAATGTAGAGAATGAGCAGACAGCATGGGGCATGTGGAAGCGTTTAGACGAGTTGTATGCATAGCAGAGTGCTGCCAGTAAAGTGTATTGGCTTAAAAAGCTTATGGATCTCCGCATGAAGGAGGGCACGCACATGTCAGTGCACCTCAATGAATTCAATTCTATTTTCAGCCAACTGACAGAGCTGAAATTCACGATTGATGAGGAGTTCAAAGCTACTTTTCTGCTATGCACATTGCCTGAGAGTTGGGATGTATTCCGGACAGCTCTTAGTAACTCAAGTGCATCACTTAAGTATGCAGATGTAGAGAGTTCTCTCTTGATGGAAGAGATGAACAGGAAGAACACCACAGGTGGGTCTTCTAATGCATTGCACTTGAGAGGCAGGTCTCAACAGAGGGAGAAATCTGACAGTAAGGACAGGGCACGCAGCAAATCTCGCAGGAAAGATGTTGTGTGTCATCATTGTGGAAAGAAAGGGCATTATAAACGGGAATGCTATGAGTGGAAGAAAGAGAAGAACAAGGGTGCTGAAACTGATGCAAAGGACAAGGGAAATGCCAAGAAGAGCACTGTTTTGATTGAGGAAATCAATGTCGCTAGTAGTTGTGACAGTGACAGCAGCACTGATGTACTCAATGCCTCTTCTGTGGATGCACATACCCTTGCTATGGGTTCTGATGTGGACATGCATACTTGGATTCTTGATTCAGGTGCCTCCTTTCATGTAACACCTCATAGGGATTGGTTTACACAGTACTCGGGTGAGGTGCAGGGCACTGTTTATTTGGGAGACAACTATGCATGTGACATTGCAGGTATTGGCAGTGTCCAGTTTTCCTTTGCTGATGGTATGACTTTTGTTTTGCACAAAGTGCGCCATGTGCCACAACTCAAGAAGAGTTTGATTAGTACAGGGCAGCTAGATGATGCAGGCTATCACACCACTTTTGGTGATAGCAAGTGGAAAATTTGTAAAGGGGCCCGGATTATAGCCAAGGGTTGTAAATCGGACACTTTGTATCCTTTGCATGTATCTAGTGTGCGTGACCATGATGTCGCCGTAACCGGGCAGCCAAGTGTTTCTTTGTGGCATGGCCGGTTGGGACACATGAGTAAAAGAGGAATGGAAACTCTGTATCGTTGTGGTTATTTGCCGTGTTTGAGATATGCTGATTTTTCTCATTGTGAGCACTGTATTTATGGTAAGCACAGTCAAACACCGCACAAAAGGTCTCTTTCTTTGAAGTCTGACAGGTTAGACTTAGTGCATTCCGATGTATGTGAAATGCCACAGTTGTCCTTAGGGGGAAAGAAATATTTTGTCTCGTTTATCGATGATGCTACACGTAAGGTGTGGGTGTATCCAATACGTGCTAAAAGCGATGTTTTGGATACTTTCAAGAAGTTTCTTTCGTTTGTTGAGAATCAAACTGACAAGAAGCTTAAGTCTTTGCGCTCAGACAATGGGGGGGAGTATGTATCAAAAGCATTTATTGACTTTTGTGCTACTAAAGGTATTAAAAGAGAGCTCACGGCTCCTTTTAATCCCTCTCAGAATGGAGTTGCAGAGAGGTTGAACCGGACTATCCAAGAGAAAGTTCGGAGTATGCTGTCACATGCTGCATTACCTCATGGTTTTTGGGCAGAAGCTGTGCAAACAGCTATTCACTTGATTAATCGCTCACCTAGCAAGGCTTTGGGTGGAAAGGTGCCTGAGGAGGTGTGGTCTGGCAAGCCACCCTCATATGCACATTTAAGAGTGTTTGGTTGTGAGGCCTATGTTCACATCCGGAGTGAACTGCGCACCAAACTAGAACCAAAGTCTCATAAATGCATTTTCCTAGGATATGGTGAGGATGGTGAAATGGGGTATAGATTATGGGATCCCGCATTACGGAAAATCATACGCAGCAATGATGTCATCTTCAATGAGAATTGCATGCACAAACAGCCCACAAAGGTCGAGGAAGTGCACCGGGTTGTTTTTCGTGAAGATGTTACATATGGACAGCCAAGAAGGCCCAATGTTCAGCAGCCTTTACATGCTGAAAATGGTGCTGAAAATCAGCCATTAGCTGCTGAAAATCAGCCCCAACAAGTTGCCATTGATGCACCACAGGTAGGGGAACAGGTTGATGCTCTTAGACCGCCCGTTGTTGCGATGCAACCGGCTGAACAGCCTGCTGTTTTTTATGGTTTACAGGCTGAAAATCCACCTGTTATGGATCATTGGGTGCGTAGGTCTACTCGGGTGACAAGGCCCCCCGATAGATATGAACCGTCTTTGGACTATGTCATGCTTACTAATTGTGGTGAGCCGTCTTGCTATAAAGAGGCTATGCAATGGGAAGACAGTAAGAAATGGTTCAAAGCAATGGTTTCGGAAATGCAGTCTTTGGAGAAAAACCATACATGGGACTTGGTTGATTTGCCTAAAAGGCATAAGGCTCTGCCATGTAAATGGGTTTACAAGACCAAGGTCACGTCTGATGCTTCTTCTAAGTACAAGGCACGTGTGGTTGCTAAAGGGTACAAGCAAAAGCATGGTGTGGATTTTGATGAGATTTTTTCTCCTGTCGTAAAGCTTGCCACATTACGTCTTGTTTTAGGCCTGGTAGCTTCTGAAGATATGGAGTTAAAGCAAATGGATGTCAAAACAGCGTTTTTGCATGGCGATTTGCTTGAGATGATCTATATGATGCAACCAGAAGGTTTTGTGTCAAAGGGGCAAGAGAAGAAAGTATGTAGACTCTTGAAGAGCTTGTATGGTTTGAAACAGTCTCCCCGTGCATGGTATCACAAGTTTGATACATTCATGAGGTCTCAAGGATACAAAAGAAGTAATTCTGATCACTGTTTGTATATCAAAACGGCAAGTGATGGATCTCTTCTATTGCTGATTTTGTATGTTGATGACATGCTTATTGCGGGTAAAAATGTCACGGAGTTGGATGCATTACAGCAAAGCTTAAAGAATCGCTTTGACATGAAGGATCTTGGTGATGCTAGTCATATTTTGGGCATGCGTATCTCTCGAGATAGACCCAACAGGCGTCTGTATCTATCTCAACGAGATTATGTTAATAAGGTGCTACATCGTTTTCATATGGATGGGGGAAAGGCACTTGGTACTCCGCTGCCTCCATATGTAAAACTGACTGCACATGACTGCCCAAACACAGATGATATGCGGGCTGAAATGGCCAAGATTCCTTATGCATCAGCCGTTGGCAGTTTGATGTATGCTATGGTTGCTACACGTCCGGACATTGCATTTGCGGTGGGAGTGGTAAGCAGGTACATGAGCAATCCTGGCAAAAAGCATTGGGAAGCAGTGAAGTGTATCTTGAGATACTTGAAAGGCACTAAAGACTTGTGCATTTGTCTTGGGAAGAGTGAGACATCTGTGCATGGCTTTACAGATGCAGATTTTGCTGGACATCCAGATTGCAGGAAGTCTACCTCTGGATATGTGTTTACATTCACAGGAGGTGCAGTTTCTTGGATTTCTAGACTGCAAAAATGTGTTGCTTTGTCTACCACTGAGGCTGAGTATGTGGCTGCCACTGAGGCATGCAAAGAAGCTTTGTGGCTCATGCGTTTGGTAGAAGAGCTTGGCATTAAGTCACCGGTTCCTGTGCTACACTGTGATAGTCAGAGTGCTATTATGCTTGCAAGGAATCCTGTTTTTCATGCCAAGACAAAGCACATAGAGGTGAAGTATCATTTTATCAGAAGTGTGCTTGATGACAAGAGCATTACACTTGTCAAGGTGCACACAGATGACAATCCTGCAGATCTTTTGACCAAGAGTCTTCCAGCAGAGCGGTTTGCATATTGCCGACAGATGATGGGTGTTGGAGGAGCAAGTGCATGATCAGCTGATGTATTATAGTTAGTTGATTCTTTGATCTCCCAAGGTACATTGCCTTTAGGTGGGAGGTTGTTAGGGAATAAAGGCCTAAGTGCCTTGTACTTATTAACTTATAAGTTAAAAGACTTATAAGTGAGGGGGCCCAAGTGTGAATGGCCCCCTAGTCACTTACTCATATACTCAAAGGTCAAGCCCAAATAAATATAATCGTGACTTCTCCCAGATTTTGACGAGCGTTCTCTCTCTCTCTCTCACGTTCTTCTCTGCGTGTGCTTCTTCTGCGCCACTCTCCTCTTCTCCTTCACTCTCATTGCATAGGATATCAAGTGGGCTCTCTCTCCTGCTCCCCCACACGTTCTTCTATTGGCCTACCTTGAGGAGAGATGTGGATGCCTTTGTGCGAGCATGCATAGTTTGCCAAAAGGTCAAGTTTGACAGGCAAAAGGCACCAGGGTTGTTACAACCACTGCCGATTCCGGATAACACATGGGAAAGCATTGCTATGGACTTTATCTTTGATCTTCCAAGAACGCCAACAGGGAATGATGGTATATGGACCATTATCTGCAGGTTTAGCAAGCAGGCCCATTTTATCCCTGTCAGGAAGAAGATAAAATCTGATCAGATGGCACGCTTGTTCATGTACAATGTGTTTAAGTACCATGGTATGCCACAATCGATTATCAGTGATCGTGATCCTCGCATGACCAGTTTGTTCTGGAGAGCATTGTTTGAGAACATGGGTACTACGCTCAAGTTCTCGTCTTCGTTTCATCCACAAACTGATGGACAGTCAGAAGAGGCCAATTCTACTGTCTTAGATCTGCTAAAATGCTATGTGTCAGATAATAAGGGCAAGTGGGAACAGTATTTGCCTATGCTTGAGTATGCGTACAATAATACGGTTCATTCGTCTATTGGCAAAGCACCTTTTGAAATTGTTGAAGGCGGCAAAAAGGTTCCTCCCATTTTGCACACAAAGGACAAGATCTTTGAGGCAGATCGATATGTTGAGAACATGGATGAGATGTATAAGAAGATTAAAGTTGCCTTGGAGAAGACTCAGGCAAAACAGAAAAAGGCTGCTGATCGTCACCGTCGTGAATTGTTGTTATCACCTGGTGATTGGGTTCTGCTAAGGTTCGAAAAGGCAAGGTTAAAGAAGATGAAGGGCAAGGAACGGCTGTTTCCTAAGCTCAGCATGCGTTACTATGGGCCTTTTCAAGTGCTTGACAAGATAAGCGATGTGGCTTACAGGCTGAAACTGCCTGATGCGTGGAAGATTCATAATGCGTTTCACGTGAGTCTTCTAAGACCCTTCGTGGGTGATGTGCCAGAAGATATGCCAGTTGAGGATCAGCCAGAAGTTGAGGAACTTGATGAGATCCTGGTACCTGAGCAAGTTTTGGCACATAAGGACAGAACAGTTAAAGGACAAGTTGCAAGACGCTATTTGGTGAAGTTCAAGAACTATCCGCCTATGGATACAAAGTGGATGGAAGAGCATGAATTGTCAGAGTCACCAAATGTATTGCAGCTTTACCTTGAAGCCTTTGGGTTACAGCCTACTTATGCCCCAACCCGACGTGTGCAAAGGAGGGGTAATGATAGAGCTAGTACATCAAATGTACATATGAATCCAGTGCCATAGATGGAAATGGCAAAAGTATGAAGGCCTCATCAAGTCATTTGTATCTATGTATGTTACGACCTTTCTTGCGGATACATGCGATGATAAGAGAGTGTTAATAGCACAAGATCATCAGTGGCGTGTATTTATGGTATGCAATTGAGGACGTTTGCGATTTCAAGAGGGGGGTATGTCACGAGGACGTGGCAGTTATTAACCATGTCACAGAGATGTGGCAACTGCTAACCTTGGTTGTTGGTTTCTTTCCAATGGGGTTTTTTTTTTTTTTTTTGAGACCCTCTTTTTGAAGTAGCAAACGGTCGGACATTGTATGGCCAATGTGAACGGTAGATTCACCCGCAGACGACAAGTGGTCGGCACTGGAATTCGTATGGTAAGAGGATGTCTAGGCTCAGAGCAAGATCATATAGGTCCCCCCGTCGCACTTAGCAAGTTGGTGGATACTAGGAAGTGAACTCAATTAAGGCGTAAAGTCAAGGTGGAACTACCAACAAAAAGTATCCGACAGTTCGGCCACATTGCATTTTTGGATGCGGTCCCAATGAGGATAGATGGTCAGAAGACCAGTGGGAGCCCAACGGAAGCATCTCCTAAAATTTAGGGAACTGCTATTTTGGGCCGTGAAATGTGTTCGCGTCATTACCTCCGGTATGACTAGGGGAACATTTTACAACTCTGCCGCGAAGTCAACTGGGCAACCGGTCAGGATATTTTTAAGCGGCGAGCCCGAAACGGGCAAATGCTTGTAAATGCGCCAAGTGTCAACTTTTCATGCACTTTCCTCCTGCAGAAGAATTGGCGCTGAATTTAGAGAAGGGAGAGGCCTCATTTCAGCTTTTGTCACAGGTTAAGAGCTATGGAGTGCTTTCTTTCCCTCTCATGTACAGTGTGGTGCTAGGAGTGATGCCCTGCACACTACACACTGCTCTCTCTCTCCCCTACGTGCAATTATGTGATGCCCCACAAGAGGGCTACTCATTTGACTGATGTACAGTTGTGTGGGTTCATGCTTTTGTGCTGAGGCAAGAGCCTCCTTGAGCAGGAACAGGGGTAGCTAACTGCTGCTCCAAAGCAGGCACTGGTGAGGGTCATAACCTCACCGTACAGGTGCAAAATCAGCGCTGTGTATGCGCTGTAAATTCACTGTTTTTCAGCCGTACGGACGCCAGGATCATTGGGAATCGTGCCCCACTGGCAAAGGACAGTTAGGGGACTGTTTGGGGCTGAAAACAGGGCAAAAACCAGTAAATACAGCGTGCTGAATTTACTGTTTTTGGACAGGAATCAGAGGGTATACGACAGTGCAAGCGAGTTCCAGCAGGGGAATTGGTTTCGCGCAAGTTTTGGGGCTGTTATGCTGCCGAAATTTGGCAAAATCAAATGGTATCTAGGTGGATACACGTGAAGGATTCCCAGGACCTTACCTTGTAATTTACCCTCCTAAAGAATAAAGAAATACCGAAAGGGGCGCCAATTTTGGGGCCTACAGGTTGTCGGCGTCTGCTCGGAGCATTCTAGCTTCCGAGCCGTGTGTGTATTCAAGTGTTAACTTCCGCCGCAGGTTCTCTTTGCAAAGTGCTCTGTGTGTGTGTTTAAAGTAAAGAATTTCGGGTGAAAGCCAACGCCTACCACCCTACGGGCCGGTTTCAATCGGTGCTTCCTGAATGATCGAATCGTCCTGTGGGGGTTATTTGGACCTCGACTCGAAAGCCAAGATCGGTTCTTTGTGATTGATCGAATCTACAATGAGGTTAGCTTCGCTAGAAAAAGCATCCACTAACACATCATCCTTGTGAACAATCATATCATCTTTATGCAACTCATCATGCTTGTGAGAAATCACATCTTGACCAGGCAAATCATCATGCTTGTCATTGGCATCCAAATCATCATGCTTAGCAATATCATTCAAATCATTGTGCTTATCATTGTCAATCAAAACATCATGCAAGTCATTGTCAATCAAATCATCATCATGATTCACACAATCATGCAAATCTTGTGTATCATGCTTGGGAGAAGAAGAGACTCAGAGAGTCTCCTTTCCCCAAATCTCGTGCATCTGTGCCTAAACTTGAGAATAGAGTCGCAAGAACTCTTTGTTTTGTCGATCGCTCTGTTCTTGTATTGCTTTGGCTTCCAAGTCGTACTGACACTCTATGGCAGCCATTCCTTCTTTGTATTCACGATCTATGGCTGCCCTTTGTTCTTCGTAGGCCTTTCTTTCTACTTCTCTTTCTGCTTTTCTTTCTTCGAGTTCTAATTGTCTTTCCTTAAACAACTGCCTCAACTCCTCCATAGGAGTTAGTGCAATCCTTGTCGTAGATAGGGAAGGGTCGGAAAAACCTCCTGGTCAGGAAAATTCTTCTTCGTCTCTCTCATGCTCAGAAGTATCCATTCCGCTTCGAGTGATGACCATTCTGAAGTAGTTGGTTCTTGTGGGTTCTTGGGCTCTTAAGTTCACGAGGAACTTGGGTTCTTGGGGGTCTTGGGTTCTTGAATTCTTGAGGGTCTTGAGGTTCTTGAGGTTTTCTTTCGCTTGCAAACCGCATTTGAGAAGGATCTTCTCTTCACCCGAGTTCTACTCTTTTCTGTAGGCGCACCCCTTGGCGGCCTTGCGCTCACACCAAGGTTGCTTTTTCCCACCTTACGTCGATTGGCTGGCCGCTAAATGCACGGTCCGCTCTCAATGAGTGAAAAGAGACACAAGGGGAGGCTGGACAAGCCCTTCTTTCTTGGGATTCCCGTCACTCTTCAACAAAACACGATTAGAAATCGACATGCCCAAGCGAGCATGGGTTCGTGCGATCTCAACAAGCAAAAAAAATTCTTGTGGTTCTTGTGGTTCTTTCCTTGAGTGATACAGAACACTACCAAAGCTCTGATACCAATGTTAGGCGCAGCGGAATGATTGTTTGCGCTTTGCTCAAGATGAGTGCTCCGAACTGTGCTCAAGGTTCCTTTTAGTTCTTATGGCAGGCAGAGCCTTCCGTTCTTAACGAGAGAATGCTATGATCACAAACAAAGTGAATGGACACTGTGCGTGCAAGTGTATGAGACTGAGAGATAGAGAGAGAAGTGAGATACGACACTAGAGCCGTTGTAAAACCCTCCTCCGAAGGCCCCACTCTCGTCGGCGAGAGTGGTCTACTTATGATTGCACAATCTGGTACAAATGGAATGCATGAGACTGATGCAAGTCTAGGCTATGTCGACGATGACGACGGTGATGACGAAGTCGACCTAAGGGCTGAAATTTGCAATCTTTCTACTGCTGTCCGAAAACGCTATGGGCTGAAATCTGCTAATCTTCTCTCTGCTGAATTCTGACTCTGTCGATGACGATGTCGATGGCGACGATGCGACGACGATGCGCTGAAAACACAGATGCTGAAATCTGCATTTTCCGGGCTGAAACTGTAAACCTTGCGGAAACTGTAAACCTTGCGGCGAGGAACTGCTACGGGAAGGTGAGATCTGCTAGGTTCGGGACTTGATCTGCGATGTCTAACTGCTGAAAACTGAAAACACTGGTCCTAGGGCTGATTCTGTCGCGATAGATCTGCAAAACGCTGAGGTTGCTGGCAGATGCAAAAACGCTAGGGGCTGAAATTGGTATTTCTGTCGCCGGGATTCTGCAGATGCAAAATCGCTAGGCTGATCTGCTGTGGTCTTGTCGCCGTGGCTCTGCAAATGCAAAACGCTGTCTGATCTGTGGTGTCTTGTCCAAAAACGCTAGCCAAGTTACTGTGGAGCAAAAACGCTAGAAGTCCTTCGGGTCCTGCTGAGAAGGTGCCTGTTGAGCATGTGCTCCTGCTGTCTCTTCTGCCAAATAGTGCTAGCTCTAGTTTGCTTATATATTAACTTAGCAAAATTGCCCTACCTACTTTTGTTGGAAAGTCGCTTTAAAATAATAAGTGAAAATTGTCAAAAATAGAAAAAATAGGCTAAATGCATTGGAAAAATCCCCTAACTGATTCTAATGGATTCAGATGGGAATACTAATGATCATGATGTGTGCAACCAGAGGATATGCATCTATGCTAAGTGACTGGGCATGCACGGTCTACGAATAGACTCACAAAAGTGCCAGATCACTTCTAATCTAGACTGACTGGACTGACTGAACCTTGATCATGTTGTAGCTTGTCCACGCACACATAGGGTTGGATGTGTCACGTGACACATAGTCTACTCCGATAGAACCCTGATTTCAGCAAGGGTGAATCTAGTGCAGCGGGTTTGCACAAGAGGGGAGTCACTCCGCTCCTTTGCAGCGGATTACCCCGATTTTGAATAGAGTCACTGATGTCCCTTTTGGGTTTCTGGGATACTAAAGGGCTGAATAGTATTCTACTGTATGACTTTATAGCAAGAATTCCCGAAAATGCAAATGATTGATTTATACTTGACTTGTTTGAGTGCAGGAACTGAAAGACAAAATGACTGCAGCATTTTGGTCTCATAAATCTCAAAGGCATGATTGCAATAAGGATTAGTTAATCGGGCATCCGTGAGGTCCGGAATAAATCTAGTTGTGATTACTAAATACGTTGCCGATTAATCATGGTGTGAGATTTGGAACGAATTTGTATGTGATTTGTCATGTGATGTCAAGTGATGTCCTGTAATGTGACTCTCGATTTGTACAAGTGCTAGATGTGTCGTGTCTAGTGCATCGGTACTAACAGTCAGTGTCTACTAAGACAGTTTATGGCCTCTGCCTGTTTTGCAGGCGTAATCGAGGGCGATTACAATTCTTTCAAGGGGGGAGTATGTCACAAACTGGTGACGCGGCAAGTCCTTGGACACATGACGTGGCAGCAACACATAAAAGGCGTCGACATGCTGACACGTGGCAGATTGTTCGGACCCCCGCAAATTGCGGTAACTACTAACGTGGCAGTTTTTCGTAAAACACGCTGACTTGCTAACGTGACAGTCCGTACAGATCTCTGTAAATTACACTGGCCAGCTTTTGTGCATAATGCTTTTGAGTTGAAGCTTTTGAGATCTTGGGGCTCTGCTATTGGGCATTCCTTGTAACAATAAATTAGTCTGTTACTCAGAGCATCTGGACGTAGAGTCTGAGTGTGAGTTCCCGCACACTCCCTTGTACTTTGCACACAGATTAATAGAAAAAAAAATACCAAAAGAGGCGCCAGTCTTTGGGGCCAATACCTCTTGGCACAGAACTATGCCGGGCTGTGTCGTCTTTTGTGAACTGTTTTAAAGTGAATCTCTGCTGTGTCGCGGTAGAATCTAGACTTGGGGTTTCCAAGTTTGTTACACCGGATTCCTCCCAAGCCTTAATACATAAGCGTTGTAGAGAAGCTTCATTCACTTGGGAGTCTATTGAGGCATCATGCACCAAGTGTAATGCATCCCATCTCCTAAACCACTTCTTTATGTCTTGCATTCATCTTGTGCTCAAGATCTTTCTTTTATGCGTCTATTGAACTATTTTGCTTGCTTTCCATGCAATTGTAGGAAGTCGATGTGATGGGTTTTGCCACATCTTATCATGTACTCCACAACAGTTCCATGCCTATAACCCCCATTAGTAAAGATCCCGACTCAAGAAGTAGGAGCATATATGGTGTTTGTGTCTTAACTTGGAGAAAGTTGTTAATACATACAATTCAATGGTCTGATTCTTCGCTCCATTGGCCAAGCATAAAACTCTTTATGTGATACATGATGGCTTCAAAGAGTAGGGCTCATGATAAATTTCGGCCTGCTTGTGTACATGTAGGTGGAGGCTACATGCCTAGCCAGTCACGTCGCTTTTTGGGGGGGTAGCACACATTTTGAAAATATGTAGAGCATGTGCCAAGCTTGTGCAGATGCACGCACGTAGCGCAGTGGTGAGGGCAGGGCCTCTAGGCTGTGAGGTCACGGGTTCGAGTACTACGTGTGAGCTCCGTGTGTTGACTTTTTGGTCAAAGGTCACCTAACGGCTGCATTCAACCGGTACCGGCTTGCCTTGCTTTGCCACAAGGGCAAGCAAGCCGAAATATAACCAAAACCAAAGAGTAGCATATAGTCAATCACATTTTCCCCATTGTGTTTTCTACATGTGGATCCATCGGTTCCACTTCATAAAGATACACCATTTGCAATGAGCATATCACATGTATCTTTGATCCCATAGGTCATATTTGACCTCCAAGGACAACAATAAAATATCTCGCTCTTTGATGGTGATGTTCCTTTTGATGAGATGTGACGTTGGCTACAACCTTGGAGGCTTGCAGTTAGCTCTTGGCAATTCTTGGTGAAGTTTTCCGTTACCTCAACAAGTTTGGGTGGCTTATTTCTGCTTCAGCTCTCTACTGTCTTCTTCCCTTACTCCCCTGCTCCCAACTTTTGAGTAGTATCACCTGTCTTTTGTAACTTTTTATCGCTGATAGTTTATAGTTTTTTCCAAGTAGGTTTGTAGTTCTTAAATAGCTCAAGGGTTTGTTCACTATTAGATCCGTCATGTTCTGTGTGCCTTGAGGCCTGTAATTTAATTACGTAAAGCAAAAGAGTACCACCATCCTTTTGCAAAAAATGAACACTCTCTCTCTCTCTCTCTCTCTCTCTCTCTCTCTCTCTCTCTCTCTCTCTCTCTCTCTCTCTCTCTCTCTCTCTCTCTCTCTCTCTCTCTCTCTCTCTCTCTCAGGAGCAGCCACCACTGCAGAGCTCGTCCCACACTCATTCGACCACTACTGGCACTCTCATCGACCGAGCATTGGAGCTACAGAGATACAGACGACCGCGACTGAGGAGAGGAGCTACACAGCATCGACGGAGACTACAACAGAAGATTCGAGCCATACTCTCTCGACATCCAGAGTGCAGATGAGGATGGATCCTCACCATTTCTTCCATCTTTGTTTCACACATTGTTACATCTAGTTTACCGGGTACCTATTGTATCAGCTGCTACACCCACGTAGTTTTAGATTGTAGTAGTAGTAGTAGTATTTTGTTCCACTTCTAGTTCTTTTCTAGTTCTTTTGTACCCAGACATGGTATTAGATTCACTATTTTGTAACTGATTGGTCTCATAGGTCATTTTGGCCTTTTGAAGACGTTAATATAACATTTCATTTCATTTCTCTCTCTCTCTCTCTCTCTCTCTCTCTCTCTCTCTCTCTCTCTCTCTCTCTCTCTCTCTCTCTCTCTCTCTCTCTCTCTCTCTCTCTCTCTCTCTCTCTCTCTCTCTCTCTCTCTCTCTCTCTCTCTCTCTCGCGAACACACACACATACGCATGTGAGTACACACATACGTATATACATATGTAGACACATACACATGCACACACATATGTATCTATTCGTACATGTATAAAAGGGAAGACGTATATACTTACGCATACATAGTATATTTAGGTTTTACTTCGTTATTCAGGTATGTCAAAGGGTGCATGCGTGTGTATAAAGGGGGGAAACAAACAACTCAAATCAATCCATCTGTAACCCACAATTAAGAAAAATCAAGAGAATCATATGAAGGAATGCTTTGAGAGGTCCAAGAAAAACCCAAGGTAGAAAGAAAACTGGGAAAGGGAGAGGAAAATTAACAAACAACAGAAACTTAATCATATGCATGCTCATACTAGAGCAAAATCAAACCTTTACAAGAGTCAATGCACTATGATGTCCCCAGTTCCAAGAGAAACACAAGGTCAAGAGAAGAATGGAAAGCCAAAAGAGGTGTGCGCACGCGTGCGTGTGTGTGCGTGTGTGCCTGCGTGCACACACTCGTGTATATGTGTTAAGCAAGGTACCAGTTAAATCTTCCATATTTGCAGGCTTGATATCCACTATGTTGAAACTTTGGTCACTAACTTCCAGATTCCAGAGATTTATCCGCAAGTCATCAGCTGAGATAAAAGTTTCCCCATCACTGTTTCAAGAATTAAGCAGGAGCACATTGTAAAAGATTGAAACTGTATAAAGTAGCAATATACTCCAGCTTAAACAGGCTAAATCAAAGCCTCAATGTCAATTAGACTCAGAAAAGGAAGGTTTCCTAGAACTCAATGTTCTGTGATACCATAAAGAACCTGATCTAAATGCTCATGCACACAAGGTAAGATTACTGATATCCTTTAATCACATTGTAGATTTGACAACCAAAAAATGCAGAAAACTCGTTCACAAAGCTGGCACAAAACTGTTCTCATGACAGATAAAGCCTGCACATTTCCAGAACTAGGACTTCACAGTTCTGAATCTTAAATGCACAACAACCATATTGAGAATATTGAAGTTGCAAGCTTCCGACCCTAGAAAAAGTTGAAAGGCATTAGAAGAGAGTAGCTCGAGGAAATTTTCTCATCATTTTTATGCCAAAAATACTCAAGCATCAGTACAAAAAACTTCAACCCTTATAATTATTTTGGTGACAAAACCTTGCAATGGTAGCATCAATCTAAGTCTGCTGCTACCGAGTAATAAACCCTTAGAAACGAAGTGTGATGAGGACGACAATAAGAATGATAAAATCCAGCATTATGGTACCCAACACCTCAAAAGTCATGAAATGAGGGAAAGCACATTGCTACCAGATGTGCCAATCACTACTAAGACAATAATAAAACAAGTAACAGAACACTCACAGTGAAGGACATACTGCAGCAGTTCAAGACAGCTCCTTAAAAACGCCCTCACTCCCTAAACTGCTCTTCGGAGATAATGGAGCCACCGCCAGACAGAAGATGAAACTCTAACGAAAAGGACCGGAGTCTGAGCCTGGCGACTTCGCGCTGTGAATCGCGGGCTGCTGACGTGGCAGTACGATGTTGATGATGTAGCAACGTGAATGCGGGTGCTTTCCGGCGAATAGTGATAGCAATTAAATTTTTAGGCACCAATTTGTAATATCAGTGTTTTGGAGCACCAGCTTTTGTATCAGTTGCTTTTGGGTGTGCATGCCTTTTAATATGAGGGCTTGGGAATCCCTTTGCATATCATTCCCTCGTTGACGATTATAGAATGACTCCCCGACAATTGTATCTATTCAGGGATCAATAATTAAAAAGTACCGTTACCATTTCAAATCGATTTGTGGTGTATTGATTGTTTCGCCACCCTGTCAATGACTCACTACTTACATTGGTACCAGGCAGTAGACTTTCCTTCTACGGAGAGTCCGATCATATTTTTTACGGCCACCATGAATGCAGCAGCACCTTGTAGGTACATGTGAGACGCTTATCTCACGGCGACGGCAAACTCCATTCGCTCATAGAGAAAATGAGAGAGAAGTTTGCTTATATAGGCAAATTTCTTGCCCTTTTCATGACAGCCAATGTGAAACGGCCCTTGAGGCTCCCATTAACCGCTTGGCATTCTCATTAACCCTCTATCCCACGTTTGCAACCTTTCCTTCTTGTAAGCACCCCCAAGCATAGGCTAGATTCCTAGCTACTTGCCGCAATCCATGGCTAATCTCGGCACCTTTCTGCTCGTGATGCAATCACACTCGACTTGCCTTAGCCACCCGGCCTACTTACACACTTGGGCTTGGTCATGGTTTAGGATCAAGGCCTTGTCCAGAGACCCCGTTCCCCTACAAAGCCTTCGAGTCCCTGTCAACTAGCAAATCAACTACAATTTACATGGTGTCTAACATTCTCACCCCCTTAACCTAGATCATTGTCCTCAATGATCACTTAGAAAGAAAAAAATTCTAGAGTGCAAAACACATGCCGAATTAGGAAAGTAGTAGTTATGGTCAACTTACCATTTTCTAGCTTGGTTTCTAGTCCAAACTTGGGCCTCATATTGCCCCTTGCAATATCTACAAACTATATAGCTACAGCTAAGGGTACTAGCGATTTAGTAGACAATAAACAACCCCATCAGAGATCATAAATTCTTCTATATGATGTCACAAGTTTGTGGGCCAAGAGGACAAGGAATTAATGTTTAAAAACTCTAAACCAAAAGAACTTATAGAGCACTCGCTGAGGGGCCTAAAGCCTATAAAACTTTAGCACAAGAGGATGACTTGGCAAGCTGGCGGCAAATCCTAAAAGTTTTGTTGGCATGTCGCACTACTGTACGGACTCCCACATTTTGCGTTGGTGGCAATTCAACACAGCTGTACAGATGACAAATTTTTGCCAAGCTTTTGGAAGCAGATGCTTTTGGATGAGAATCTTTTTGGGGCTCTACTTTTGAGCATCCCTTGTACTGTTTATAAGAGCTCTTGGGGCCAATCTTCAGAGAGCATCTGGATGCAGAGTCTCGGAGAGCTCGACCCTCGAGGAGTTGTACCGTTGTGCAGAATAATAAAGGAATAACGAAAGGGGCTTGAGTCTTTGAGGCCAACGCAACTCGATTCAGACATCCACCGTTCCGTGTCAACTCTCCTCTTTTCTCTCTCTCTCTGTTCAAGTTCAATTTAGTTATTTGCAGTTTCTGTTCATGTGTTTTTTCTGTTCATGTGTTTCTCTTTATCTTTGGCTTGGGGTGTCAAAGTCTATTACAATGGTAACAGAGCTCAGAGGATTCTTCTTCTACGGAAGATCTAATCCTTTCTACAGCACACATGGATTCTAGCAGTGAATCGGACGAAGACGACACCCCTGCGGCTACTCATCTGTGGGGAGATGCAAACCTAAATCCCTGCAGGGGAACACAAGAAATCAAAGGAGATTCCAACGGGAGCAAGGCTTCTTTCGATGATTGGAGAGAGCATAGCAAACTTCCGACGAGAATCTCGACAAGATAGACAACATACATCAACTTTAGGTTGACAAGTATGTGAAAGGACTGATCAAGTACTCGAAGAACCCAAAGTATTTGAAGCACACGAAGCAACATTCCCTTCACAAGGTTCACTCACGATGGCGAGAGGCCGTCCATGCAATTCTCAAGTCGGCAATGAAGCAAAAAGCAAAGCCGACTGCAAAAAAGCAGAAATTGTACTCGCAAGAAGAGTAAGACAAACTCTTGAAAAGAAGACAAACCACTTGATAAAAGGCGTAAAGCACTCTCAAAAGAAAAGAAATTAGTGGATTACCCCCCTTATTTGGGCTAGAAATCCACTTTCAAGGTGGCTAGCAAACCCAAGAAACGTGTTCATTTAGAGGATAACCCCGATTTTTCTTTGTCTTCAAACAATTCCAACAATTCCTCTTCCTTTAGTTCCAATTAGGATGAGAAAAGGCAGAACAAGTGGAGAAAGACCAAGAAAAGCAAGAAAAGAAAATCCTAGAAAGCATTGGAAGCAATCGAGTAGTTCAAAGGAGGAGACCTTGTCCTCTTCTAACCGTTCAAATAGTGGGAAAAACAGCAAGAAGACGAAGGAGATAAAGATGGAGGTCAAGTAGTTATGTTTGATATGTTTTCGAGCTACAATGACACCCATCTAACCCTTGCATTCATACAGCAGTTTGACATCTTTTTTTCAGGAGGACGTTTTCCGAAGCCTCCAAGGTACGAAGGGTGGGGTCCTATCTAAAAGGTAACGCTTGCAAATGGTAGTCTACTCTATTGTTGCACAGAGAAGCACCTAAGAAGTGGATAAACCTCAAGAGAATTTTCACTTTGCACTTTGTCTTGGCTAATGGAAGAATATGAAGAAGATGTCATCAAGGCTTGGTATCATATGAAAATGAAAAAGGGAGACACTTTGATTGACTATTGCTAGAGGTTTTGGGATACCTTTTAGCCAGTGTCCTCGTTTCGGAAAATCACCCAGAAGGGCCATATTGAGTGGTTTTATTGCGGACTACCAAAAGAGATTCGATGGTATTGCCTGAAGCAAAAGTCAAAATCCATTCAAAGGCATGCCGAGGAAGGTTTTGGTATGCATGCCGGCTCATTACAGACATGTTAGTGTCCACCTCAATAGGGCCAGAGTCTTCCAAGAAAAAGAAGAATCAAAAAAAGAAATCCACACGGCCCAATTTGACAAAACAGCAGCATGTTGAGTACTTCTAAGAGGGCAAGTGTTATGTTTGTGATGAATAGGGGCACGTCTTTATGAAGTGTTCAACAAAAGAACCAAGGGAACGATATGATAGTTCATGGGAGAGTTCCGACGATTCAAAATGATGTGCCGGAGGAGAGGGGGAAAGAGCAACAACCACGGGGAAAGAGCAACAACCACAGGTGCCAAGCACAAGAAAAAGAATAGAAGGGTAAGCTAGGTCCACCGATAATTTGGCCAAGAGCGGGCTTTTCTGGCTCTCCATGCAAAGTGGATGGGGGAGGAGAACTTCAAAGATTCTCTTCAATTTTGACTTGTACCTTTATGCTTTTGGATTTTTAGCAGTGTCTATTCCTTATGTGCACGTCAAATAAGCAGGTTGAATATGGTGCAATGTGTGCTGCACAAGAGAGGAGCCACTCCACTCTTTTTTCACAGGTTGCCTAGATTGAATAAAGTTTCTAATTTCTATTTGAGATTTTAGGGATATTGATTGTCTAACAGTATTCTGCGGGATGACTTTATGAAAATATGTACATCGACTTGGAAATTTCCTAGATTGAACAGATAACAAGTGCTCTTACATGTGTGTATTGTTGGAATAATGTAAAGAAAGATAAAATGTCTGCAACATTTTGTTTGATGAATGATCTAATGAACTTAGTGCATGTAGACATTTGTTAGAGAGCACCAAGATCTAGATGTGATGGCTAAGTGAACGTGATTCTCAAGCATCACGATTTCTATCTAGATGAGATGACTCGATACTGTTATGAGTGCATCAAGAGTTCCGAAAGGATGAGATGGCTACACACGAATCGAGGTGCATTAAGACTCAAGAGTCCTGGACTAGATGAGATGGCTAGATTGAATAATTGAAACACGATGTTCAGTGTGAACTGAGTGTGCGATTTGTGAAATGCATGTTCTATGAATGTATTGTCTTGTGGGGATGGTCATGGTCATGGTTTGCTTGAAATGTGAAAAAGGATATGAATCTGATAGTGATAAGATTTAGTAGATTAAAACGTTCGAGTCGAGTCAACACGGTTTGGATGTGATTGCTAAATATGTTGCAAAGAAAATTTTGGGGCTTTTCATGCATCAATGAAATTTCACTGAACTGAGTCGATTTCATTGACGTTAGTGCACATACGAACCCGAGAAATTTAGGGCTTTCGCAAAATTTGTCAAAATTTTGCAAGATTTACCCATATTTTGCTCTTGCGATTATGTATTTATGCAAGAACTCATGCATCCTTGGGTTCTTAGCCGATTGCTGAAAGATTTCCATGCAGTTACGCAATTGAGCTTTGAACAACCTATCCTCTTCTTGAAAAATTGAAGGAACTTTCTTTCTGCCTTGTGAAGAAGATCCCTATTCAGATACTTGGTCTCTCTTCTCTTCCATAACAATAAGCTCTGTGTTGCTTTCACCCACAAGAATCCACGCTGCACTTCTTGAAGAAAAGGTGGCTGTCCCATCGATGGAACCATATAATCGGCCAGTACACAATAGAGAGCGGTACTACTTAAATTACCTCTTAACTTTACACAGAGCACTGAGAAAAAAAGAGGGCACACATGCCAGTGTTGCACAGAAACGCATTTCATACCTGTTAGAAACTTACGATACGTTTCAAAACATTTCGTTCATACGAAACGTGTTTTTTAAAACCCAATCCTACTTTACTTCGTTGAGAGGTTTCTATCATCAAAGTGTGTGCCAAATCGTTTCGTACGCGTGGGCATCATCATCGTGGTGCTTGCAAAAGAGCTTGCGCGCAATCCCAACCTCCAGGTATGTGTCAGAGTGTGCATACGCAGCCCAAGGCCATGTGCTTCTGGCAGGCTCTCTCTCTCTCACAAATTGATGACATGGAAGTGCCCAAACACGGCAGTTTGATGATGTGGCAAACAATACGGGCGTCCGCATATACACTAACAGGCTATACGGCACGCTGACATGGCAATTGTTCGGACGCCCCTGAAACGTGCTACCTGCTGACGTGGCAGACTGTACGGAATCCCGCTTTTTGTGCTGATTGCTAACATGGCATAACTGTACGGAATTCCGCAAATTGCATTGATGCTTTTTTCTGGCAGATCTTTTGGACCTAGTTGCTTTTGAGGTGCTCATTGCTTTTGAGTTTACTTGCTTTTAAGCTCTGCTATTGGCATCCGTTGAAAGAATAAAAGAGCCCTAAGGGCCTCACTTCTCAGAGCATCTAGACGCAGAGTCTGAGAGCGGAGGTTCCCGACGGGAGTTGTACTTTGCTCAAGATTAAATAAAATAAACAAATATAGAACGGGGCGCCAGGTTTTGGGGCCAATACCGCTCGACACGGAACTACGTCGGGCCGTGTCATCTTGAATTGAACTGTGATTTAAAGTCGTGAATTATTTTCAGTAAATCTCTCTCTCATGTCCCAACAGATTCTAGACTTGGGGTGCCCAAGCCTCTCTCTCTCTCTCTCTCTCTCTCTCTCTCTCTCTCTCTCTCTCTCTCTCTCTCTCTCTCTCTCTCTCTCTCTCTCTCTTTCTTTTGGAAAAAGTCAAGGTGGGGTGTAGAAGCTAAATGTAAGGAGGAGAGCCATTATAGTGACAACTTGACTAGAACAATCTCATGGTGGTCGGTGTGACGAGTGGAGGAGAAACCACCGAGGAGGGGCATAATGCCACCTAATCTGGCCACCTGTAAGTGTGAAGAAGAGTGGGGATCGTGCCCAACGCCGAAGGAAGGCAAATCGGCAAGCCTCGGCTGCTCGAGATGTACCTGAGGAAGAACCCCACTGCCAAATCAGGGTGTGAATGATGTCCAGCTAAATGGCAGTGAGGGTATCCTGAAGGAGCTGTGGAGCCGCACTTAGAATGTGAAGACAACGAGCTCTCCAAACATTCCATAGTGTAATACTAGTGATGACTGATAAAACTTCATCCCGTGTCTGAGAATCCCCTTGCAAAGCAATCTGTGATTGCATAGCCAAAGTCCCTCGTCGATAACCAGTCGAGGTGAGCATAAAGGCTGGATCTGTGTCTGAGCCCTCGTAGAAAAGATGGGGGCCGGGCATCGGCATCAACCATGAGACAGATCCCCAAGTAAGAAATCCATGCTGAACACCCGCTCTGCTAAGTAGAAAGCAAACTGCAAGCCACACTACATGGGAAGCTGAGCATGACCAAAGACAGTGTGCACGTGACTCAAGCAGTCGCAAAGGACAGCGAGTACATAACGGATCATGACCCATAGTAGCTAGCAAACTCCCAACTGGAAGTCCCGCATGTGCAATCATCCACATGAAAAAAGAAATACGACGAGCCGCATGTAAATCCCAGATGGCGGACCGAAACTGTTGCAGATAGGCACGGGAGAGGCCTGAATGTAACCAGAAACGCATAAAAGTGGGCTGCTCTAGTTGCTGTCTCATCAATGCTAACCTTCCAATCCTGATAGTGTACTCAAAGAATGATACAAGTGCACCGGTGGGGTCAGAGTGAGGCCAATGTCACTCTCCTGGGTCCCAATAAAGCTAAGGTACACCTAGAGCCTCCAAAGTCCAGCATCAGCGGAAGCGAAACGGGGGTCAACACAACGACGCTTCCCGCGGGAGCCAACTACTCGTATGGCCTCCCATCGAGCACCAGGGGAGACAAGGTGCGGAGAGGTGGCATCATATATCAATCTAGTATGAAGCCCCTGAGAGTAGTCAGTATCAACTGTGATTAGCATGGTGTCTAAACGAACTAATAAGAGAGTGCTCTAAGCAAAGAGGCCTTCCCAGCCACAATGGGGAGGCATCTGGACCGTGCCTCTCCTGACTGCATCCCACTGTGAAGGAACGGCGGAATCAATCTCAAGCAATCTGTCTGTCACCCGCGACGAATGTCATAATGTTCTACCACAAAATCAGCATCCAGCATACGTGTCTCATGAAATAACCGCATAGAGGCAGCAGGGCCAGTGTCCCACGCAGCCCAATCAATGTGAGTCCTCTCTGCATGCTGACGGGGTAGATCAACCGAAGAATCAAGAACTGCAGCATTCCAAATGAGAGGCTGGTGCTCAATCTCCTCACGACATGAGGGAGGTGAGCGTATGATAGCCCGTCGCATGGAAACCAAAATCTGAAGGAGCGATCGGATGAAGGGTGAGAGGGAGGCGGTGGACAAGGGGGCATCAGTAAAGAGAAAACGATACCCTGTCTGCCAAGTATGACCATCTCTAGTGCCGCGTCGTGGAGTCACAGCGAAGAAGCATCTTCCAAGGTTCTTGTCCGGGAAAAAGACCGCGAACAATAAGCTTGGTAAGAATGGCGCGGCTCTGTAGCTCTGGATCAATAATGCCAAGGCCTCCCTCTGACCTAGGACGAATAATCGTGGACCAGCGAACTCGAGCACGAGTATCAGTAGTCCCATCTGTGCCACTCCATAAAAAGTTCCGCACTAGTCGGCGGAGCTGAGCTATCACACCAGAATGTAGCATCCAACAAGAGGCCGTATACCATACTATAGCCAGAATGACCTGGTTGGCGACCAATGCACGGCCAGCCAACGACAGATGACGTGAAGACCAATGACATAGCTTCTTGCGAATAGACTGTATTACGGGTGCAAACTGCTGCTGTGAGGAAACATCAAATCCAACCTGAAAGCCCAGATATCTGCATGTCAGACCCGGCTGCAGCCATGTGAAACCATCAGCTACCCCCCAAGTAGGTATGTCATCACTGCCAACCAGTAACCCATAGGATTTATGCCAGTTAATGCGTGCACCACTCGCAATGCAAAAAACCTCTAGGGCCTCCCGCATGGCATAAAGAGCAGCTAGCAATAGCGCAGCCTCAGCATAGTATCATCAGCAAACTCCTGATCAATAAGGTCCGGAGCTGTAGGTACTGGCATGGTCAACCCACGAAATGCATGACTCTGAGCACGAAGAAAGTCAGACATAGTCTCTCCTACAAACAGATACAGAGTATGCTGCTAGAGGACATCCCTAACAGACAGATCGCGAAAGCTCAAAACTGTGACTCACATGGCCACCAATAGTAATAGCACTGCTGGAAGACCTGAAGAGAGCGGAAATGCCTGAGATCCATCTCGAAGGGAAACCCATCCTGGCTAAAGTTCCTTCCAGAAAGTCCCACTCCACACGATCGTATGCTTTCTCGAAGTCAAGGATGAAAAAAGCGAGAGGTTCACAACAAGATGTGGCCCACTCTACTGCCTCATAAAAAGTGAAGATATTATCCAGGATGCATCGATCCATGACAAAGCCTGTCTGAGAAGTATGAATAATATCTGGTAAGAACGATCGCAAGCAATGGCTAATCAGTAACGCTAATATCTTATATACCGAAGGGAGTAGGGTAATAGGTCTCCACTGTCGGAGCTGAGTGGTGTCACCCCCCTTCGGAATAAGAGATATGAGACCTGAACAAAGATCCGGATGTATATATCCTGATGCAAAGATGTCGTGAAAACCGCGAAGCAGTGGTCTATGCAATACATCCCAATATGTCAAAAAGAAAGCTCGTAGTGAGGCCATCCTCTCCTCGACAGGAGGATGGATCAAGACTCTCGATAGCAGCATGGAGCTCTGCAAGACTGAAGGGTGCCAACAAGATCTCTGCCATAGTGTCTGTACAACGGTGTCGAGTGTGATGCCAGATCTGCTCACGGCCAAGTAAAACCTCAGTAGTGCATACATCAGCAGTGAACAATGTCTCAAAATAATCTGCACACATATCAAGAATAACATCAGGATGCATATGTAGTGTCCCCTGAGCATCACACAAAGTCCGTAGGGTGGTGCCAGGAGGGCGCTCTTTATGCGCAGCGAAGAAGTCTTTATTCATTCGATCAGCTTTAGCAATCCAATGAGATACTGAAGCATGATGAGTGAACTCAGACCTAGCCTCCTGTACGCGACGAATCTCCTCTGTGAGCTCTGTCTATCTAGCATCTAGATAAGCATCCTGAGGCCACTCCTCAAGCAAGCGCTCAGTGGAACCAAGAGGAATGTGAAGATCAGACTCGCGTACTCTCAACTGACGATGAATAATAGCAGTTTGATCACGGCAGTAAATACTAGACTGAGTAATGCAATGGGCAAGATCTCCAGGGGGACCACAATAAGAAGCACCCGTGGACCATAAGTCACGAATCTGCTGCTGCAAAACTTGAGTGGTGAGAACACTGTCAGGGATGCGGCAGCCTCGTCTCTGTGTAGAGGATCTAGTGAAGGAGATAAACAATGAGATGGGTAAATGATCTGAGAGGCTGGTCCCTCTCCAAATAGTGGTAAATCCACCTAGAGCTGCTGCCCAAGGGCCAATGTAAAAACGATCAAGTCGCTCTAATAATCTCCCCTGCTGTCTGTGAAACCCCCACGAGTAATGAAGTGTAGCAGGGTGTGTGCCAGGCGTCAACACCTTGAATAGCTAGAAGAAATCGATCCCAAGCTGGCTGCTTTTCGGAAGAGATGGATGATAGAACTAGAGGTGTGATGGCTCGCCAATCAGAGTCGCTCTCAACGTTGTTGAAGTCACCTCCAACAACCCAAGAGTCTACAGTAGGTAGCACAACAGCCAAAGAGGACCAAAATGTAGCCCTCTCTCGAGGAGTAGTTGGTGCATAGACTGACTTACGAGAACCTTTTACCCGAGAAGTCTGTAAACCATTAGCATTCCAAGAAACTACATGTAAATCCATAGACTGCATGAAAGAGTTTGAATAGCATCTGACTAACTGCGCATCTTCTTGGAGGCAGCTGGGCCATCCAAGGGGTGAGCTTCAGGCGGTAGGAAAGCTACCCGCAAGCCCTCTCTAAGATATCGTGTCTCATGGCACCAACTACATACCTCAGCTTGTTAACATTGCATTACCGATGCTGCAACTTCGACACCCCAAATGCGCATAGACATAAGAAGCACCACATCTGAGGATACATGAATGACCATAGGCAATGAATAGCAGGTATAAACATCACTCCACTCCATAGCACCAATACATGACGGCTAGTGAGGAGACAAAACATCAGGAGCGGAAGTAGACAACCATAAATGAAGTTGAGCCATAGTCTGTGCGTGCACAAAATGTAGAACCTGATCCTCGGACCATTCCTGAGCAGCGTGGAATGGAAGGAAAAAGGAATGGGTAGGCTGAGAGCCACTGCCTATTAAAGAGGGAACACAACCTGTCTTGTGATGCATAAGATAGAGCTGCACCCGCAATGGCCCTTCTGAGTCACCGCACATCTAAGCCCGATGAGTGCCCCAGGAAAGAGGGCAAGAGCTGAGAAAACTGCGTGAGACGTAGGTATTAGCTGTTGAGGGAGGGGGAGGACCAGAAGGCGGAGGGGGGAGAGTAAGGGCGAGAGGAAGAGGAGGAGAAGGGAGGGGTAGTAGCGGTGAATGATCCATCTGCATGGGAACAGGGACCTCGGGAAGAGGGGAAGGAGCGGGCGGGGGAACTGCAGGTGAAGGAGGAGCTAGTAGCAAAGGCAAGTGATCCTGTCGCGAAGAAGAAGAATGGCGGGGAGATGCAGGGGGTAAGGGGGTGGTGGAAACATGAGAGGGAGCAGGAGAGGTAACACTGGGAGCTGGCTGCGTTGTTGGTTGCTGACGAGCACGGAAGGAATGATTACGACCCACTGTCTGCCATGCTGCCTCAGTGGGAGCTGAAGCGGAGGGAGGAACATGGAGGACAGGAGCTCGAGGAGCGCCTATAGGCTGTTGAGGTGCTTCGGTAGTAGATGGGAAAGAAGGAGGAACCGGCTGTTGACGTTGACCACGTGGCTGAGCATGACTGCTGCGGGCCGACTGTTGTTGCCACCGATGTCGTGGCAAGGTGGGGCAATCTCACGCCAAGTGTCCCATCTCGTGACAGCGTAAGCACAGTCTTGGGCGGCCAGTGACTACCATACGGAGAGAGTAGTCTCGATCGCGCATAGCCATAGTAACTCTATCTGGTAATGAAGTATCCCCAAACACCAAGCCCTGAATGCGAAGTGGGCCAGATGAGAAGATGCAGGATCCTGGAACTACCGTGCCAAAAAGAGTAGCAATCATCTGGAGGAGATGTTCATCGATAAAATGGAGACGCATATCCAAGAAGGAGAGCGTCAAAGGGAATCTGGGAATAAGGTGTCGACTGTCAAACTCCTCAGTGGAAAACTCGGGATACCACCTCGTCAAGTATATCATCCTGCGATCAGAGAGTATCGGAGAGCGAGCCAGGAGAGCTGAGGCGGTGGAGGGATCTGAAAGACGTACCATGAATATGCCTCTGCCAAGAAGTGTAAGCTCCAAGATCCGTCCCTGAGTAGTGCCCAATGCAGTCTGACACCAATCACGTATAGAAGATCGGGGTGGAGACTGTCCAATCATCCGGCCAACTAAGGCATGCTGAGCCAAGTGTTGTACTTTGGAGTCAATGCGTGTCAATAGGTCGCCGCTGCAATCCACGCGACAGGCAAGTGGTGATGGAGCGCCGTGAGGAGCACTCGAGACCGGCAAAGCCGCATGAAGAATGGGCGAGACTGGCAAATGATAAAAGCAGGACCCAAAGTGAATCTTGGACTCTCTCTCTCTCTCTCTCTCTCTCTCTCTCTCTCTCTCTCTCTCTCTCTCTCTCTCTCTCTCTCTCTCTCTCTCTCTCTCTCTCTCTCTCTCTCTCTCTCTCTCTCTCTCTCTCTCTCTCTCTCTACGATCATGCTAGATATATGCGGGTGAGGCTAAGGACACGGGCCGATTTTTATACATTGCCATATGCTACTTTCCCCCAAGTACATCAGTCTAAGATGGGCCTAGAGATCAGTCACGTTTCTCAATCCTAGACAATGACATATGGGAGTTTTCCAGGGATGGTGACATCATCCTCTTAGGGGGCTTCGATGCCCAGACGGGCAATGCTGAGACAGTCTTCTATGACACTTCAGAGCAGATGCTTAGATAATTGGATGTAGGAGATTTGGGGCTTGATAGACATTCAGAAGATAGAGAGCAGACAGAGTATGGGAGACATCTCACGGAGGAAGAATCCCATACACCGAGCAAAGGAGAAACTAAGCAAGATCAAGCAAATTAAAACATTGAACGAGGTTTTTTTAGCCAACCCAATTCTAAGAAAAGTAAAATATGTAATTATTATATCGAAAGAAATATCATCACCCCCCTTTCACTTGCATGCACTTCCTCACCTACCTACCCACCCCCTCTTCACCTCCAAAGACAACCATCCTCTATTCTGCCCAATCCGTCGTTTGGAACTCCTAAAGCCCCTCCCCCTCACAACAAGGCTCGAGCACCCTTGATTACCTCACCATAGCTTGGAGCCAATTCCCCCCTAAATGGTGTCAATCCGTCTATCGACCTATGATGTCTGCTCTTTTTTATCGAGCCATTGTCTTCTGCGGACAAAACCTTGCTTACTAAATCACACCTGTCCCATAAGATCAATCAATGTTGTTATTCTATTATCTTTGCACTCGTGTTCAAGCTCCAAGTAGGTGTCACAAAAGTTATCTGAGCTGCTTGATTAGAGGGTATCTTAATAGTTACCCTCTGAAAATTAAAGTGAAAGGCCAATGCCTCTGTGTGTGTGTGTGTGTGTGTGTGTGTGTGTGTGTGTGTGTGTGTGTGTGTGTGTGTGTGTGAGTGAGAGAGAGAGAGAGAGAGAGAGAGAGAGAGAGAGGTGCTGCCAAATTAGACTAAAAAGAGAGACCCAAGAGACCTTTGGATTTGCGATGCATATGGGCTAGACATAGGGACAGAGAGAGATCTATCATGTGTTTGCCGCTCTCTCTCATGGTCGATTGAAGGGCCCGTGTGAAGGTACCCATTTGTATATCCATGCCAGCAAAGAGAGAAGGAAGGCTTCGAGGGCTCCCCTATAGGCCCCTTAAAGATGCTATTGGAGGGTTGTGTAAGCAGGTAGATAGCACCCCATATTGTATGTATTTCTCGGTAAAGTGCCCATTAGCTAGGTCACCACTACTTTTTTGATGGGGGGTCTCCCAACCACCCGCACATTACAATTGCACCATTTGAACCGGCTACAACAGGTGTCACGTGACACATTCAACCCTATGTGTCCGTGGAGAAGCTACAGCATGACCAGGGTTCCGTCAATCCAATTAGTCTAGATTAGAAGTGATCTGGCACTTTATGTGAGTCTATTCGTAGGCCGTGCATGCCCTGTCACTTAGTATAGTGCATATCCTCTTGTTGCACACAGAATGATCATCAGTATTCCCATCAGAATCCATTAGAATCAGTTAGGGCATATTTCCAGTGCATTTAACCTATTTTACCTATTTTTGGCATTTTTCACTTATTAATTTAAGTGACTTTCCAACAAAAGTAGGTAGGGCAATTTTGCTAACAAAATATATAAGCAAACCAAAGTTAGCACAAAATGGCAGAAGAGGCAACAGGAGCCAAGCTCAACATGCCTTCTCAACAACACCCTTGGCGGTACTCCCTCCAAGTAAGAACCCCCATGCTAGCGTTTTTTGTATCATACATTCTCTGGCGTTTTCAATATCTACACCATCGCCAGCAAGAACAGACACCAGCGTTTTGTATCAGCATCACCGCATCAGTAACCCCTTGCCTAGCGTTTTGCATCAGCAGGATCGCCAGAGGATTCAGCCAACAAGCTTGCGTTTTTGGGAAACCAGCTAGCTAGCGTTTTTGACCTGCATCAACAGCGTTTTTCAGCATGGAAAACCTACAAGTACAACCCTAGAACAATATCAGATTCAGCCCCTAAAGGCAGCAGATTCAGCCCATGAAGAAGTAGCAGATTCAGCCCCAGAATGACTTCAGTTATCAGCCATTAAACAGCAGATTTTCAGCATCAAGGAACCACCGAAAACAGCCCCCAAATCAGCGTTTTTGGACTAGTCGCAGATTTCAGTGCATAGCGTTTTTGGACAGCAGTAGAAAGATTGCAAATTTCAGCCCTAGTGTCGGCCTCGTCATCCCCATCGTCGTCGTCGACATAGCCTAGACTTGCATCAGTCACATGCATTCAATTTGTACCAGTTTGTGCAATCATAAGTAAACCACTCTCGCCGACGAGAGTGGGGCCTTCGGAGGAGGGTTTTACAACGTCACTGGTGTCGTATTTCTCTTCTCTCTCTATCTCTCAGTCTCATACACTTACAAGCACAGTGTCCATTCACTTTGTTTGTGATAATAGCATTCTCTCATTAAGAACGGAAGGCTCTCCCTTCCATAAGAACCAAAAGGAACCTTGAGCACAGTTCAAAGCACTCATCTTGAGCAAAGCGCAAACATTCATTCCGTTGCACCTTACATTGGTATCAGAGCTTTGGCAGTGTTTTGTATCACTCAAGGAAAGAACCACAAGAATCACAAGAATTATTTGTTGCTTGTTGCGATCGCACGAACCCAAGTTCGCTTAGGCGTGTTGATTGCTAATCGTGTTTTTGAAGAGTGACAGGAATCCCAAGAAACAAGGGCTTGTCCAACCTCCCCTTGTGTCTCATTTCACTCATTGAGAGCGGATCGTGCACCTAGGGGCCGGCCAATTGACATGAGGTGGGAAAAAGCAACCTTGGTGTGAGCGCAAGGCCGCCAAGGGGTGCGCCCGCAAAAAGGAGTAGAACTCGGGTGAAGAGAAGATCCTTCTCAAACACGGTTTGCAAGTGAACGAAAATCTCAAGAACCTCAAGACCCTCAAGAACCCAAGAACCCAAGAACCTCAAGAACCCAAGTTCCTCGTGAACTTAAGAACCCACGATTGCAGAATGGTCATCACCTGGAGGTTTTTCCGACCCTCCCCCTTCCCCATCTACGTCAAGAATAGCACTAACTCCTATGGAGGCTTTAGACCAGATGTTTATGGAAAGGAAGTTAGAACGCGAAGCAAGACATGTAGAAAGAAGAGCAGAAAGAAAAGCAGAAATGGAGCGCAGACACCAAGAAAGAATTGCAGCCGCCGTCAAACGAAAGAGCGACCAACACATGAAAGAGTTCTTGTGACTCGTTTCTCAAGCTCAGGCACAGATGCAAGAGAGTCGGGAAAAGGAGACTCTCTCAGTCTCTTCTTCTCCGAAGCATGACACACAGGATTTGCATGATTGTGAGCAGCATGATGATTTAATTGACAATGATCAACATGATGATTTGGATGATAAAAACAAGCATGATGAGTTGCATGAAGATGTGATTGTTCACAAGGATGATGTGTTAGTTGATGCCTTTTCTAGCGAAGCTAACCTCGTTGCAGATTCGATAAATCACGAGGAACCGATTTTGGCTCTCGAGCCTAAGTCCAAAGAACCCCCTCGGGAAGAACCGATCTTGGCTCTCGAGCCTAGGTCCAAAGAACCATCACAGGAAGTATTATGCGAAGTATTATGTGTTCGCATGATTGATACGCACGCATTGTTCGAGTGTTTCATTCGTGATCGTTTCCTGTATTTTAGTCAGCGTCTTTATGTGATCCCTTTTCATAGGCATAACATATTGTACGTTGAGCACGTTTCACTCATGAATGAGCACGGATGTATGCGGATTGTTCATGAAAAGCTGAAAATTATGCATTCAAGGAAGTCGCATTTCATGTCCATTCCTTGGCATGACACATTTGTAGAAAGAGCACATGAAAGTATGAGCACCAGGCATGGGCATTTCCATTGTGAATTGCCATAGTTGATTGCTTTAGATCATAAGAGAAAGATTCGATCTCATTGTTTGCGTGTATGTGGTGAACGGTGTAGCACTCCGTCTATTTGTTCATCTACATTGCATGCACAGTCTTTAGAGAAGACGAGCTTTTCCAGTCACTTTACATGGAATGGGTATGTTCATGTTTTTGTGTTGAAAATGGTTTCAGGAATTTTCAGCCATGGAGATTCTTGAAGAAGAAAGAAGCATGACTCTCGACGAAGTTGAAGCATTGAAGGAGCCTCAGAAGACTTTGTGCCGCTTTCGACGCGGCCCAAAGAAGCAAGCGTTGCAGACCTTTACGAAGTTCAAGTACCGCACGACCCACATGTCACAAACGGGAGCGCATAGCAATATAAAATACATTCGGATAAATAGATTTTATCACTTATTTTTTAATGAAGCCAGAGGATATAGAGAGAAATAGATAGAGAGAGAGAGAGAGAGAGAGTGAGAAGATCGACACAGTACTGGACCAGAAGATGGGCTGGTCCCCCTCCGTAATAGTATCTTTATTACTGAGGAGAAGTCTATACAAGCACTTGAACCGAACGTATTACCACGTTCGTTCTAGAATAAGACTTGATGGTTCCCGGAAGCCTCAGCTTCCGATTCCTAGGGCAAAACCCTATTCCAAAGAACTTCCGTTCCTTATTCCAATTCCTCAAGAATCAAGGTTCTCGTCTCTGGATCTCACCTTCCAGACTCAGGGCATGACATCCCTGCAACTCTCTTTTAGAATTCTATTTCCAGAGTCCTCTTCCCGCAGAACAACTATGCTTTCCCGGACACGAAGTCCTTACTTGGGAATCCCAACTTCCGGATCGCAACTTGAGAGACTACCTCTCTCTGATCCGTGGATCTACTTCCCAAACTCGGGTACGAAACCCCTAGGCTGATCTGGCTCTAGTTCCTCAGAGCGTTTTTCTCTTGCAGAGGCTCGTACCTTCCTCTGCTCCTACTCCCTCACTAAGAGGAAGTACACCTGCAAACAAATACTCAGAGTTCATAACATGAAAATCGTTACCTTCAAAGTCTCGACGCTCGAAACGCAACTCCGTTCTCGAAAAGCAATTCCTCGAAAGAGATCTCTCCATAGAAAATACTCTCTTCCAATCCTACACACGAAAGAGGTGTATTCTTAGGTTCCTTCTCATAAATCAGCCCCGTCTACGACGTTTAGGGGCTGAAATCAGAGAAAAACAGCAGCTTGTCGCGATGGAAACACGCTCCGTAGGCACTTCTTCGCGAGGGAACTCGCGCACTGGGTCTTGGCGACATCTGGTACACTTGGGACAGCCACTTGGGACAGCCATGGGCATCACCTGCAACGTCTTCTTTACGGCTGAAATCTGCAGCAACATCTCCTCCTTGCAAAGATTGGTCTTCCTCTCTGAGTAAAGGCATGTGATGCTTTTATAGCTCCTAGCCACGGGCACGAATAGCTGCTCATGTAGAGATCGTGGACGTTTTTTTTTTTTTTTCAAAAAAAAAAATCGTTTTTTTTTTCGCTGCTCTGCCAGAAAAAGAGAGAGAGAGAAAACGTTGGCTTAACTGTTGCCTTATTTATCAGATGGCTGCCCACTAATTAAGTGGGCGGTCGGTCACCTTTAAAATGGTATGAATCTGTCCAAAAACTGAATAAAACCTTATAAGTTAAAAACAATGCTTTCACAGCACTTCCCAGGCGTGCCTGGATGCAATCACATGCACAGTTGCAATGCAGACATAGACTTCCTCGCGAGAAAGCATTTGCTTTCCCGAAAGGCAATCCCGCTTTCTCAAAAAGCATCTGTTTTTCCTCAAAGTTTCCTCTGAACCCATCTTCATTCAAGTGCTTGCTTTTTCCTTATGCACAATTCTAACACAGTTCGGAATTTCCTCTCGACTATGGATATTCCCTTTCCGATGCACCGGTCACCCACCTTGTGATGCATCAGGAATACCCATTACCTAGTCCTTTCCTACCGAACTTACGGTACAATCTCCTTCACGATGCTCTATGTCACCCATCCTATGACGCATCAAAGATGTCCGTTCCTGGATGGTCGGATACTTCTTTCCGATCCTCCCTATCACCCATCCGATGTGACGCATCAAAAGTACCCGTTCCTGGTGGCCTTACAGATATTCCCGTTCTCAATGTTCCCGTCATTACTTTAAATGACGCACTAGGAATACTCTGTACTCGGATGTCTCCAGTGAGAAAAGCCCTCTCACTTAAAATTCCAATAATTCATTTAGAATTATTTTTCCTTGGTATTCCAAGCGAGAAAACCCTCTCACTTATAAATCCAATAATTCATTTAGAATTATTTTTCTGTAAGATAAAGCCAATTTAGCAACACCACACCTCAGAGTGGACCGGCGAAGAGTCCCTTCCAGGATCCCGGATGCTATTCGCGATCTCCCTCGACGCCATACAGTTCGGTACCAGTACCTCACTTTCAAAAGGAAGAGATGTCACGTGACACATCCAACCCTATGTGTCCATGGACAAGCTACAGCATGACCAGGGTTCCGTCAGTCCAGTCAGTCTGGATTACAAGTGATCTGGCACTTTTTGTGAGTCTATTCGTAGACCGTGCATGCCCAATCACTTAGTATAGATGCATATCCTCTGGTTGCACACAGCATGATCATCAGTATTCGCATCAGAATCCATTAGAATCAGTTAGGGGATTTTTCCAATGCATTTAGCCTATTTTACCTATTTTTGGCATTTATTAATTTAAGTGACTTTCCAATAAAAGTAGGTAGGGCAATTTTGCTAAGAAAATATATAAGCAAACCAAAGTTAGCACAAAATGGCAGAAGAGGCAACAAGAGCCAAGCTCAGCAGGAGCTTCTCAACAAGACCCTTGGCGGTACTCCCTCCAAGTAAGAACCCCCATGCTAGCGTTTTCTGCATCAAATATTCTCTGGCGTGTTCAACATCTACACCATCGCCAGCAAGAACAGACACCAGCGTTTTGCATCAGCATCACCACATCAGTAACCCCTTGCCTAGCGTTTTGCATCAGCAGGGATCGCCAAAAGATTCAGGCAGCAAGCTAGCGTTTTTGGGAAACCAGCTAGCTAGCGTTTTTGACCTGCATCAGCAGCGTTTTTCAGCATGGAAAACCTGCAAGTACCAACCCTACAACAGTAGCAGATTCAGCCCCTAAAGGTAGCAGATTCAACCCATGAAGAAGTAGCAGCTTCAGCCCCAGAAAGACCTCAGTTTTCAGCCATTAAACTGCAAATTTTCAGCATCAAGGAACCCCCAAATCAGCGTTTTTGGACTAGTCGCAGATTTCAGTCCATAGCGTTTTTGGACAGCAGTAGAAAGATTGCAAATTTCAGCCCTAGTGTCGGCCTCGTCATCCCCGTCGTCGTCGTCGACATAGCCTACACTTGAATCAGTCACATGCATTCAGTTTGTTCCACTTTGTGCAATCATAAGTAGACTACTCTCGTCGACGAGAGTGGGGCCTTCGGAGGAGGGTTTTACAACGTCACTGGTGTCGTATTTCTCTTCTCTCTCTATCTCTCAGTCTCATACACTTGCACGCACAGTGTCCATTCACTTTGTTTGTGATCATAGCATTCTCTCATTAAGAACGGAAGGCTCTCCCTTCCATAAGAATCAAAAGGAACCTTGAGCACAGTTTGGAGCACTCATCTTGAGCAAAGCGCAAACATTCATTCCGCTGCACCTTACAACAGGTGATCCATTGGTTGTATCGATTGAATCTGACCTTGTTCCACAAGTTTTGAGAGTCGATCAAAGAATCCATACCACCTTAATTGCATGAGAGAGAGAAGAGGGGGGGGGGGGGCTTGTGTTCGTCTATTGAATTAGAGTAGACGATGATATCATCAAAGAACACTCCAATAAAGGTTCGGTGAGGCCTGAATAGCTTCTCCATCAAGCGGTTGAATGTGGCTAGTACATTGGTCAAGCCAAAAGGCATGAAAATGTATTCGTAAAGACCAAACGTAGTGCGAAATGCGGTCTTTACAATGTCTTGATCAACTATCCTTAATTGATGATAGCCACTTTTTAGGTCAATCCTACTGAAGTAGGTGGACCCTTCTAGCTTATCAAATAGGTCTCCTACCCGTGGAACGAGAAACCTATTCTTGATAGTGATCCTATTTAGTGCTCTATAGTCGACACACATACGATATATGTCGTCTTTCTTTTGCACTAGTAGCACAGGAGAACAAAATGCAGATGAGCTAGGCCTAACCATGCCCTTCTCAACTAACTCATGCACTTGCCACATAATCTCCTCTTGTTGAGCTTGAGAAACTCTTTAAGGAGGTTTGTGAGGCGGTGAACTTCCTGGAAGAAGTTCAATTGCATGGTGATCATTGCCTCGTTTAGGAGGTAGCTCACAAGGGATGTCGTCAATAAAGACATCTTGAAACCCCTTCAGAAAATTGGATAACTCTAAATCCTTTTGATTGTGTATATTTTCTTTTGCTAAAACATTAGGTTAATTTTGAGAATCTTTAACAAAAATCATGTACACGGAAATAGAGCTCTTTATTGACTTGTTGAAAGCTTGTGTATGTACAATGGGTATAGTGTTACCCATTTCCTTAGCATCTATATATATATATCTTTTTCCCTGAACTTAAAGGAGATTCTCCTTTCAGGGAATTTAACATTGGCAGCCATGCGATCAAACCATGGTGCCCCTAGGATTACATTCTCATGCTTGAGAGGAGAGATAAAGAAGTCCTCTTTGTCCACATACCTTTGGACATGGAGCCTCAATTTCCCGATCAAGGGAGTGACTGAAGCTTCTTGCCCCTTGAAAACACCTTCTGCGGGTAGGACATCTCCCATCTTGTAGGCTTGTATGCCTAGCTTGGTGGCCAACTCTCTAGATATAAAATTGTGAATAGAACCAAGGTCAAAGAGAATAAAAGCATCATGTTCTCTTACCTTTCCCCAACCATGACATAGAGGAGATCCTTTGTGGCAAATTTCCTCCTCTTCGAGTTCGACCAAGGTAGCTCTAGGAGGTTCATGGCGGGTGTTCTTTCGGGATAAGCGCGGTACGCATGCCCTTGCTCACCGCACTTGAAGCAGCGATTATCCTTGCGATAACGTTCAAGCTCTTTAGGAGAGACTTTATTTTTGCCTTTATAAACTCCCTTCTCTTTAGCTTTGTTGGAGTTGCCCTTAGGAGACTTTTGGACATTGTTCTTCCCCTTAGGCTCATTGGAACCCTTGTTTTCCGTGGGCTTAGAATTTCTTTTAGCCCCCTTTGGAAATTGATTCGAGAGGCCACCATACTATGGTGTATAACCGCCGATATGGCGGCGTGGCCTTTGGGAGTTGACATACTCCGCCATTTCTTCAGTTAAGCCCGCACAAAATTGTTGCTTTCGCTATACAAAATCCAACTTCTTGAAGACAATAGCTTTGAGTTGTAAATCCCAAAACTTGTCTACATATTTGTGAATGGATTCGTAGGGAAAGAGCTTCAAGCTTCGCCATTCGGTGAGTACTTTGTCTTTGGCATAGGTGGCCAAAAACTGCTTCATAATGGAAGCTCTTAAAGCTTTCCATGTTCGTGGAGCTTCACCGTTGGCCCGTAGGCTAGACCACCATTGCCTGGCGAACTTTTGAGAGTGCATAGCTACATGGCCTAGCTTAGAGGATTCCGTGAAGCCCTCATCTCCAAACGCCGCATCGAATTGTTGGATAAAAGCCAAGACTTTGTCCGTAGCACCAAAAGCGCCATCGTAGGTAAGAAAAGAGCTGCTCTTCCCTCCCTCTTTGAACGTCTTGAGCTTGGATGACCTCTTCCACGCGGCATAGGATTTCCTATGGCCTATTCTTTTTGATGGTTCGAAGGTTGCACCATCACTTTCTTCAGAAGATGAAGAATTTGAGGAAGATGGAGAAGAGGGTGACCTCTTTCTCGCCTTTTTCTTGCCTTGATTTTCGTTGTCTTCACCATCACTTTCATAAGAGGAAGAGGATGAAGAAGATGGAGAAGAGGGTGTCCTCTTTCTCGCCTTTTTCTTCTCTTGCTTTTTTTCATCTCTCTTTAAAGTATGGTGTGGAGAAGTATGCGATGGTCTTCTTCGTTTTGGAGGCGATGAAGAGCATTTAGCCCGCCGTCTTCGTGGAGCCATCTCCACCGAGGTGACGGGAGACTCACTTCTTTCTCATTCCTTCGGTGGAGGCTCTTGAGTTCTCCTTTGAGAAGGAGATGCGTCATCAAGGAGCAATTTCTGAGCCCTTCATAGGCATCCTCTTCTTCTTCCCGAATCGGAGAGAGACCTCTTTTGGAAGTCTCGCAAGGAGACTTACTAGGTGTTCTCTCGTCATGGTGGGGAACTTGAAGAATCCCATGAGCACGAAGCTGCCGTTGCACTTCACTTTAAAGGGATGGATTGCCCATGGCTTGTTGAAGCCTAGAAACAAGATAGTTAACAAGCATCGGGGCATCATTAGTAGCTTGCTCATTAGCAAAATCAAAGTTATCAACGTTAATTTCACTCTCTTTACTATTGTCAGCCATTCTAACAACTTTTAGGTGTAAACTTTTTAGGTGTACTTTGGCACTTCAAGCCCTAGTTGCTACTCCTCTTTACCCCTTTAAAAAAAGCACTCAAGCTACTATACTCGTGGCTCGAATACCATTAATTGCAAGGAATAGAAGAGAGGGTCGTTCAACACCAAAACAGCACCGGCTCCTGTCAAGCTTCTAATAGCTCAATAGTGGTTAAGCCGTAGACAAGCCCCGTAGGACTCCACTATTAAGACCATAGCTCTCGACGGTGATGCCCCGTAAACTGCACAAAGGCAGACACACTGCAAGGCTGAAAAATCCCTATTCTACTTACTCACATGCAATTAATAGTACCAACCATTTATAGCTAGCTTGAGAACCTCCCTTCTTGAGCAAGAAAAGAGAAACCTTGTGCTCTGATACCAATGTAGTATTTAATGGCCTAGTAACTTGTGTGTAGCGGAAAATAGCATGAACATAGTGAGCATTTCATTAGAATAGATTCCTAATGAGATTAACAAGAGTGCTTGGATGGAGAGAGCAACAAAGAGTATAACACCTAGTTAGATAACATGAACAATACTTCAAAAGAGAGAGAAATTAAGCAATTGACAACAGTTGAGGACTGGATTTGCATGGAGCCCGTCCCCCCTCCAAAAGGCTTTGTATTATGGTTTCTCCCATCAAGAGAGACATTTTACAATACAATTCTTTGTGTTCCTTCAATACTAGCTAGTGCAATGAAGATGGAAACTTCATTGCCCTAAGCAAAACACTTAACAAACACAACATCAATTCCCTCACGGTCTCAGACCCAAGACCTCACACACCTTCGAAGACGGTGAGAGCTAGCGGGGTATAAGAGTAGATTGAGAGGAAGAAGGAGTATTCTTACGAGAAAGATGTACATCTCCTCACATAATCCTCATATTAGCATAGCTTAGCTTAGTAATTAGCATGGTAGAGCTTGGCTCTTGGTCGGATTTGCATCACAAAGCCAAGAGCTGTTGGTGTAGGCCTCCCTTCTCACAAGCTTGGAGTAGGTGGTAAGCTTTCCATGAAAGCTTGAGAAGGAGAGAGAGAGTCTTCTTTGCTTCACACATGAGATTGTGTGAGTGTGTGTGTGATAATGCCTTGCAAAATTCAGCCCCCTCCCTCTCTTGGTCGACCCCCCTTGCTAATTACTCATGCTACAACCCTATTGGACCTCCCCAGCCTCAGCCAATGGAATTTAAGTAGCATAAGTGATAGCCTTCTGACATGTGTCCCCCTTTCCCCTTTTGTGAGAGCTTTAGGTAATTATTTAATTCAACTAAACTCTCATTGGACCCCTTTGCCTCCTGGCCAATAAGAATCAAGCAAGCCATTGGGTTGTTGAATGCTCATTGGTCCCCTTGGGAGACTGTCCAATAGTCTTCTAGAGAGCTTAATTCCTCTTGGTTCTTTTATTAAGTGTTTTTAAATAATTAAACTAGATTTACTCTAGCCTAATTCTCATTGGTCCACCTCCAAGGCCATCCAATAGGATTTGAGTACACCTTGTGGGCATCTGGGCTAGGGAGCTGACATGTGTCCCTCTTTCCCCTTGAGTACAAATGAAGCTTGTGAGTGTGTGTGTGTGTGTGAGTTTCTCTCTCATCCCCTACTTGCAAGGCTCGCCCCCTCCTATGTAGGGACTTGTGAAAACTTTTTGTGACACACACAAAGCATCCAAATTTCCTAAGCTTTGACCTTTGGACACGGTCTTTGAATTTTGGAACCTTAGCATTTCGGAAGTCTTAATGGGCTGAACCTTAGGGTCTTTTAAGCCCATTGGTGCACATTGCTCTTTTGCAGATGGCCCCCCTTTTGGATCCCTATTTTCCCTCCTTTAGATCATTATTGTGGCCAGTCTGCTAGCTTAACCAATATTCTAGCTTTTTCTCCCGTGTGGGGTCACTATGCAACATCCTTATATACGGTTCCTGGACAAACACCCCTTCTAGATCCTCCTAAGCCATGCCCATCTACGAGTACCTTCTTTACCACTGAGATGGTCAAGACGGCCATTGACACGATGAGGACCAAGAGGGCATATGATCATGATGGTCTAGTAGCAGAGCACTTTATACATGCTAGAGCTATGTTGGCAAAGGTTCTTGCAGTTCACTTCAATCGTGTCATGTGTGAGGGTCTACCTGAGACTTTGAGACTGTCCACTATTGTGCCTATGTTCAAGGCAGGAGGTGATCCTACGGAGCCTGGAAACTACCGTACTATTATGATTGGACACACACTGGCACGATTGTATCCATCAATCCTTGAGCAGTAGTTGAGCAGATGAACAGAGAGTGAGGGCATGCGAGCAGCAGGACAGGCCAGTTTTAGGAGAGGCTTCTCTACTCTTGACGATATTCTAACACTCGGAGCCATCATTGAGGAGGGTAGGGCACATGGGAGATAGATTTATTCTAGCTTTGTGGAATTCTACAAAGCATTTGACATGGTGCCCAGAGCCAGATTGATGCACAGACTACAGGAGATGGGAGTGCCCATTGAGTTGATTTGGGGAATCATGGCTCTATACAGATCAGTGGTGCACTGGTGGGACATGTACACACTCCAGAGGGCATACTAACTTAGTTCACTCCACTATTAGAGTGAAACAAGGCTGTCCGTTGTCTTCTACTCTATTTGGTATATAAATAGATGAGGTTTCTGATTACATTGACAAAGAGGGTGATAGAGGTGCCCAGCTGGCAGGGACATGGATTCCATTGTTGTTATATGTTGATGATATTGTGTTGATCTCTGACTCACCGGAGGGTATGCAACAACACTTGGATGCATTACATAGCTTTGCGGAGGATAGTGGATTGTGTGTAAACCTTGGTAAACCAAGGTTATGGTGTTTAGCACCACACCGCAGTGGATCAGGAGATCAACAGCTACATTCACTTATGGTCAGGAGACTGTGGAGTACACAGATGCATACACGTAGTCTTCACTGGGCCAAAGTTTTCTTTGAAGAGAACAGCAGAGACTAGACTGACCAAAGCCTATGCGGCCTTGGGAGGATTGGAGAGGATGTGTTTGCAAGTTCAATTCCAAGAACCCTGAACAAAGCTCTGGCTCTTTGATACCTTGGTAGCTTCTCCTATGCTCTATGGGGTTCAAGTTTGGGAACGCTCTGTGGGTCGGGATGGGTGGAGAGGTATGGAGAGGCCCTTGGTATCTATGATCTCTCGGCTGATTAGAGCCAAGGCCTCCGTGCCACACGAGATCATTAGAGCACAATTAGCGGCCCTCCCTATGGAGATAGAGGCACTTACAGATCAATCTCCCTTATGCACAGCTTATGGGATACTACCAAAGACACATATTCCAGATTGGCCCTTGAGTCCTCCAGACAATTAGCTTTACAGGGGGACACATCATGCTGGTATGCACAGATGTCATCATGGTTCCAGATACATGGCTTCAACATGGACGGCTTGCCTCCCTTCCAGTACTCCCTTGATGCACCATCGTTGTCTCTTACATGGGTGGAGATTACTAGACTCACCTGCGAGGACTTGACCTAGTTGGACACCAAAAGGACATGGATAGAGCCGACACGAGAGTTGGGCACGAAGATAGCTTTCTATAGTGAGCATCTTCTTCAACTCACAAGGATGGGGTTTGTGATTCGTCCGAGCTATGTGGATACACATCTATCTCATGGGTTACGGTGTGCCATTCGTCAAATACGGACATCTTCCCACCAGCTTGAGATTGAGACTAGTAGATTCACAGGGATACCAATAGCTAGTAGGATATGCCGCCTATGCCATACAGAGCCAAAGATGGAGACACATTATATTTGTCAGTAAACAGTGTATTACGAGATACGGGGTCGCTTCCACTGTCTATTCAGAGAAGGCTTTGGACCCTTCTCGAGAGTCATGAGCTATCACGACCAAAGATGTGTTGGTCTGTATCTACTTGAGTTACACAGACACAGAGATAGTTTACTAAGGAGATCTAGAGAGAGACAATCCTAGAGACAAATTACTGATTTCTTCACACCAAACACTAGACAAATAGAGGAACAGCCACCACTGCAAAGCTCAGCTCTTATTCACACCCGCACTCTCATTGACCGAGCATTGGAACTAGGGAGATCGAGACGCCCACAACTGAGGAGAGGAGCTTCACAGCATCGACGGAGACTACAACAGAGGATTCGAGCCATACTCTCTCAACATGTAGAGAGCAGATGAGGATGGATCCAACATCCATCCTCATCATTGTATCTTTCTCTTGTATTGGATGTATCCATCCTTATCATACAATGGATGAATCCATCATATATTGTATCTTTCTCTTGTATTGGCACACATTGTATCAGTGATCACACATACCCACACAATTCAAGCTAGTGGCACTTTTTAATATTTCTTTTTTTGTACTCAAAACACGGTGCCAGATTCACAAGTTTGTAACCGATTGGTTTGATAGGTCATTTTGGCTTTTGAAGACATTAATATATCATTTCATTTCATCTCTCTCTCTCTCTCTCTCTCTCTCTCTCTCTCTCTCTCTCTCTCTCTCTCTCTCTCTCTCTCTCTCTCTCTCTCTCTCTCTCTCTCTCTCTCTCTCTCTCTCTCTCTCTCTCTCTCTCTCTCGGGAAAAGTCAGGGCTGTATATTACTGAGTACGATATAATCCCCAGCGGATGCCAAAATAGCCTATCACGTGGGGTGTACAAGTTGAATGTAAGGATGAGAGCCACTATAGTGACAACTCAACTACAACAATGTCATGGTGGTCGATGTGATGAGTGGAGGAGAAACCACCGAGGAGGGACATAATGCCATGTAATCTGGCCACCTGTAGGTGTGAAGAAGAGTGGGGATCGGGCCCAACGCCGAAGGAAGGCAAATCTACGAGCCTCGGCTGCTCAAGATGTACCTGAGGAAGAATCCCACTGCCAAATCAGGGTGTGAATGATGTCCAGCCAAATGGCAGTGAGGGTATCCTGAAGGAGCTGTGGAGCCGCACTGAGAATGTGAAGACAACGAGCTCTCCAAACATTCCATAGTGTAATGCTAGTGATGACTGAAAAAACTTCATCACGTGTCTGAGGATCCCCCTGCCAAGCAATCTGTGGTAGCATAGCCAAAGTCCCTCGCCGATAACCAGTCGAGGTAAGCATAAAGGCTGGATCTGTGTCTGAGCCCTCGTAGAAAAGATGCGGGCCGGGCATCGGCATCAACCATGAGACAGATCCCCAAGTGAGAAATCCATGCTAAACACACGCTCTGCTAAGTAAAAAGCAAACTGCAAGCCACACTACATCAGAAGTTGAGCATGACCAAAGACAGTGTGCAGGTGACTCAAGTAGTCGCAAAGGACAGCGAGTACATAACAGATCATTACCCATAGTAGCTAGCCAAGTCCCAACTGGAAGTCCTGCATGTGTAATCATCCATATGAAAAAAGAAATACGACGAGCCGCATGTAAATCCAAGATGGCTGACCAAAAATGTTGTAGATAGGCATGGGAGAGACCTGAATGTAACCAGAAACGCATAGGAGTGGGCTGCTCTATTTGCTGTCTCATCAATGCTAACCTTCCAATCCTGACAGTGTACTCAAAGAATCATACAGGTGCTCCAGTGGGATCAGAGTGAGGCCAATGCCACTCTCCTGGGTCCCAATAAAGCTGAGATAGGGCACGACCCTCCCACACCCAGAGCCTCCAAAGTGCAGCATCAACAGAAGCGGAACGGGGGTCAACACAACGACGCTTCCCGCGGGAGCCAACTACTCGTATGGCCTCCCATCGAGCGCCGGGGGAGGCAAGGTGCGGAGAGGTGGCATCATATGTCAATCTAGCATGAAGCCCCTGAGAGTAGTAAGTATCAACTGTGAACAGCATGGTGTCTAAACGAACTAATAAGAGAGTGCTCTGAGCAAAGAGGCCTTCCCAGCCACAATGGGGAGGCATCTGAACCATGCCTCGCATGACTGCATCCCACTGTGAAGGAACGGCCGAATCAATCTCAAGCAGTCTGTTTGTCACCCCGCGACCAATGTCATAATGCTCTGTCACAAAATCTGCATCCAGCATACGTGTCTCGTGAAACAACCGCATAGAGGCAGCAGGGCCAGTGTCCCAAGCAGCCCAATCAATGTGAGTCCTCTCTCCAAGCTGACGAGGTGGATTAACCGAAGAATCAAGAACTGCATCATTCCAAATGAGAGGCTGGCACTCAATCTCCTCACGACATGAGGGAGGTGAGCGTATGATAGCCCGTCGCATGGAAACCGTATGATCGGATCAAGGGTGAGAGGGTGGTGGTGGACAAGGGGGCATCCATATAGAGAAAACGATACCCTGTATGCCAAGTATAACCATCTCTAGTGCCCATGCGTGGAGTCACTGTGCAAAGAGCGGCCTAAAGAAGCATCTTCCAAGGTTCTTGGCGGGAAAAAGACCCCGAACAATAAGCTTGGTAAGAAGGGCGCAGCTCTATAATTCTGGATCAATAATGCCAAGGCCTCCCTCTGACCTAGGACGAATAATCGTGGACCAGCGAACTCGAGCACGAGTATCAGTAGTCCCATCTGTGCCACTCCATAAAAAGTTCCGCACTAGTCGGCGGAGCTGAGCTATCACACCAGAATGTAGCATCCAACAAGAGGCCGTATACCATACTATAGCCAGAATGACCTGGTTGGCGACCAATGCACGGCCAGCCAACGACAGATGACGTGAAGACCAATGACATAGCTTCTTGCGAATAGACTGTATTACGGGTGCAAACTGCTGCTGTGAGGAAACATCAAATCCAACCTGAAAGCCCAGATATCTGCATGTCAGACCCGGCTGCAGCCATGTGAAACCATCAGCTACCCCCCAAGTAGGTATGTCATCACTGCCAACCAGTAACCCATAGGATTTATGCCAGTTAATGCGTGCACCACTCGCAATGCAAAAAACCTCTAGGGCCTCCCGCATGGCATAAAGAGCAGCTAGCAATAGCGCAGCCTCAGCATAGTATCATCAGCAAACTCTCGATCAATAAGGTCCGGAGCTGTAGGTACTGGCATGGTCAACCCACGAAATGCATGACTCTGAGCACGAAGAAAGTCGAACATAGTCTCTCCTACAAACAGATACAGATATGCTCCTAAAGGACATCCCTGACAGACAGAACGAAAAAGCTCAAAACTGCGACTGACACGGCCACCAATAGTAATAGCACTCTTGGCAGTCCTGAGGAGAGCGGAAATGCCTGAGATCCATCTCAAAGGGGAACCCATCCTCGCTAATGATCCTTCGAGAAAGTCGCACTCAACACGATCGTATGCTTTCTCGAAGTCAAGGATGAAAAAAGCGAGAGGTTCAGAACAAGATGTGGCCCACTCTACTGCCTCATAAAAAGTGAAGATATTATCCAGGATGCATCGATCCATGACAAAGCCTGTCTGAGAAGTATGAATAATATCTGGTAAGAACGATCGCAAGCAATGGCTAATCAGTAACGCTAATATCTTATATACCGAAGGGAGTAGGGTAATAGGTCTCCACTGTCGGAGCTGAGTGGTGTCACCCCCCTTCGGAATAAGAGATATGAGACCTGAACAAAGATCCGGATGTATATATCCTGATGCAAAGATGTCGTGAAAACCGCGAAGCAGTGGTCTATGCAATACATCCCAATATGTCAAAAAGAAAGCTCGTAGTGAGGCCATCCTCTCCTCGACAGGAGGATGGATCAAGACTCTCGATAGCAGCATGGAGCTCTGCAAGACTGAAGGGTGCCAACAAGATCTCTGCCATAGTGTCTGTACAACGGTGTCGAGTGTGATGCCAGATCTGCTCACGGCCAAGTAAAACCTCAGTAGTGCATACATCAGCAGTGAACAATGTCTCAAAATAATCTGCACACATATCAAGAATAACATCAGGATGCATATGTAGTGTCCCCTGAGCATCACACAAAGTCCGTAGGGTGGTGCCAGGAGGGCGCTCTTTATGCGCAGCGAAGAAGTCTTTATTCATTCGATCAGCTTTAGCAATCCAATGAGATACTGAAGCATGATGAGTGAACTCGGACCTAGCCTCCTGTACGCGACGAATCTCCTCTGTGAGCTCTGTCTGTCTAGCATCTAGATAAGCATCTTGAGGCCACTCCTCAAGCAAGCGCTCAGTGGAACCAAGAGGAATGTGAAGATCAGACTTGCGTACTCTCAACTGACGATGAATAATAGCAGTCTGATCACGGCAGTAAATACTAGACTGAGTAATGCAATGAGTAAGAAACTCTCCAGGGGGACCACAATAAGAAGCACCCGTGGACCATAAGTCACGAATCTGCTGCTGCAAAACTTGAGTGGTGAGAATACTGTCAGGGATGCGGCAGCCTCGTCTCTGTGTAGAGGATCTAGTGAAGGAGATAAACAATGAGATGGGTAAATGATCTGAGAGGCTGGTCCCTCTCCAAATAGTGGTAAATCCACCTAGAGCTGCTGCCCAAGGGCCAATGTAAAAACGATCAAGTCGCTCTAATAATCTCCCCTGCTGTCTGTGAAACCCCCACGAGTAATGAAGTGTAGCAGGGTGTGTGCCAGGCGTCAACACCTTGAATAGCTAGAAGAAATCGATCCCAAGCTGGCTGCTCATCGGGAGCAATGGATGATAGAACTGGAGGTGTGATGGCTCGCCAATCAGAGTCGCTCTCAACGTTGTTGAAGTCGCCTCCAACAACCCAAGAGTCTACAGCAGGTAGAACAGCAGCCAAGGAGGACCAAAAAGTAGCCCTCTCCTGAGGAGCAGTGGGTGCATAGACTGACATAAAACCAATGATAGATTCCCAAATCCGAATAGAAACATAGATTGCTCTGCCAGCGACAAGGGTACCATGCCGCTGAACTGAGGCCAAGTAACATGGCCGCATTGAGATGCATACACCGCAACTCTGTCCATGAAGGCCAAGAGCAGGCTCCCAAAAAGTGCGGGCGCATGGGGGCATGAGATTGCCAAAGGGAGTGGCAATCTTATGCTCTTGTACTAGTAATATATCCACAGTGTCCACTACATGAGCGTGTAAATCTCTACAAAGTAAAAGCTTACGGGAACCTCTTACCCGAGAAGTCTGTAAACCATTAGCATTCCAAGAAACTACATTTAAAACCATAGACTGCATGAAAGAATTTGTAGAGCATCTGACTAACTGCGCATCTTCTTGGAGGCAGCAGGGCCATCCAAGGGGTGAGCTTCAGGCGGTAGGAAAGCAACCCGCAAGCCCTCTCTAAGATATGGTGTCTGATTGCACCAACTGCGGACCTCAGCTTGTTTACATTGCATTACCGATGCTGCCTGTGTGTACCTGCCTGTCTGCGCTGCATCGCTAACCCTAAAAGACGACAGCAGCCTGTGCGTACCTTCTGCAGCCTACGCGTACCTGCTGCTGCCGTGCGAAACCCTAACAGCCTGAAAAATGAACGCTGCGAAACCCTAACAGCCCGAAAACCCTAACTGCCCGAAACCCTAACTGTGAGAATCCCTAATTGTGCTCTACTCGCATCTTTCTACTGCCTGCAAGAGAGAGAGAGAGAGAGAGAGAGAGAGAGAGAGAGAGAGAGAGAGAGAGATAGAGAGAGAGAGAGAGAAAGAAAGAAAGAAAGATTTTTTAACGTCTATAAAGAGGCCGAAATCGGCCTATGAGACAAATCAAAGTACATGAGGTGGGTATCCTCTGTGTATCCATAAAGGATAAAAGGGTACAAAAGTAAAAGTAAACTATCTTGCGTAATGTCTGGGGGGAGGTGATACAAAGAGGGTGGGGGTGGAGCTCCAAAAACTGGGAGAGAGATGCAGTCCTATATGCTGGGGTAAATACAATCATGAGAGAGCGAAAGAGTCCAAGCTTCACTTCGGGTCTTGCTTTTACCGTTTGCCTGTCTCGCCCATTCTTCATGGCGGCTTTGCCTGTCTCGAGTGCTACACATGGCGCTCAATCACCACTTGCCTGTCGCGTGGACTGCACTGGCGTCCTGTTGACACGCATTGACTCCAAAGTACAACACTTGGCTCAGCATGCCTTGGTTGGCCGGATGATTGGACAGTCTCCACCTCGATCTTCTATAGGTGATTGGTGTCAGAGTGCATTGGGCACTACTCAGGGACGGATCTCGGAGCTTACATTCCTTGGCAGGGGCATATTCATGGTAAGTCTTTCAGATCCCGCCACTACCTCAGCTCTCCTGGCTCTCTCTCCGATACTCTCTAATCGCAGGATGATATACTTGACGAGGTGGTATCCCGAGTTTACTACTGAGGAGTTTGACAGTCGACACCTTATTCCCACATTCCCTCTGACGCTCTCCTTCCCGGATACGCCTCTCCATTTTATTGATGAGCATCTCCTCCAGATGATTGCTGCTCATTTTGGCACAGTAGTTCCAGGATCCTGCATCTTCTCATCTGGCCCACCTCGCATTCAGGTCTTGGTGTTTGGGGATACTTCATTACCAGATACAGTTACTGTGGCTGTGCGCGATCGAGACTACTCTCTCCAAAAGGTAGTCACTGGCCGCCTAGGACAGTGCTTACGCTGTCACGAGATGGGACACTTGGCACGAGATTGCCCGACCCTGCCACGCCATCGGCGGCAACAACAGCCGGCTCGTGGCACTCATGCTCAGCCACGTGGTCAACGTCAACAACCCGTTCCTCCTACTACTCCTCGAGCACCTCAGCAGCCTACACGTGCTCCTCGAGCTCCGACCCTCCATGTTCCTCCCTCCGCTTCAGCTCCCACTGAGGCAGCATGGCAGACAGTGGGTCGTAACCATTCCTTCCGTCCTCGTCAGCAACCAACAACGCATGCAGCCCCCAGTGTTACCTCTCCTGCTTCCTCTCAAGTTTCCACCACCCCCTTACTCCCTGCTTCTCCTCGTCATTCTTCTTCTTCGGCACAGGATCACTTACCTCTTCTACCAGCTCCTCCTCCACCTGCAGTTCCCCCGCCCGCTCCCTCCCCTCTTCCCGAGGCCCCTATTCCCATGGAGATGGATCATTCACCGCTACTACCTCTCCCTTCTCCTCCTCTTCCTCTCGCCCTTACCCTCCCCCCTCCACCTTCTGGTCCTCGCCCTCCCTCAGCAGCTCATACTTACGTCCCACGCAGTTTTCTCAGCTCTTGCCCTCTTTCCTGGGGCACTCATCGGGCTGAGATGTGCGGTGACTCAGAAGGGCCATTGCGGTTGCAGCTCTGCCTTATGCATCACAAGACAAGTTGTGTTCCCTCTTTAATAGGCAGTCGCTCTCAGCCTACCCGTTCCTTTTTCCTTCCATTCTCTCTCTCTCTCTCTCTCTTTTCCAAGATTTCTCTGTTTATGCTACATATGATTATTTCTCGGTTTTTTCTCTGTTTTATTGCTGGTTTTTGTCTTGTTTTTGGCTGCTTTTCCTCTGTATTGTTTTCTTTTATTTGTGAGCATGATCAAAATCAAAAAATGCTGTGAAAATTTCTGAAAATCAGTGTTTTGATCACATTTTCAGAGTTCTAATGAAATTCTCCTTCTAAATGCCTTGGAAACTTTGCTTTATGCAATGCAGACTCCAGATATTACTACCCTGTCAGCATGTCTCGGAAAGTAGGAGCTTTCTGGTGCAACGTTGACAAGGTCAATACATATATGGGTTCAGTTCAAAGCAATGGTAGTGCAAATTTTGCATTAGGACACTCACTGGGGGCTCACACGAGTGAAGGCACACTTTAGCCACGGGATAGGACCGTGTGATTCTGAGTCTGTGGAGGTTTATAATGGTCTCAAAGCTTGGAAGGCTGTACAATTATGCATTCCTATGAAGAATGTGGCTGACTTAGGACAACCACAACAAATCAAAGGTCAGGCAGATAAAAGGCCTTGCGAGGATGATGAGGATGTTGAAGATGATGGTCCTCGTGCAAAACGGACACCCCTTGATGGTTTCAAGGCGGGGAGCATAAAATCAACCATACAAAAACAGCAAATCAAGGAAGCGACACGCAAAATCATGAAGCTTTTTATTCAGTGTGGGCTAGCCTTCCATGTTGCCCGCACTCCTAGGTGGAAGAAGGCAATACGTGCCATTTCTCGCCTTGGGTTTGAGTGGGAGGGGCCATCGTATGAGACCTTGCGCACTAAACAATTGCGCAAGAAGAAAGCAAGTTGTCAGGCGGACTCGAGGCCACATGGTCCAAGTATGGTTGCACTGTCACAAAGTGATGACATGGCTACCGACAGAAGAAAACCTAATTTCTGCCAGAAACACTAATCTGCAGAAACCCTAATTTCTGGAAACCTTAACCCTAATTTCTGGCTGAAACCCTAAAAGTTGCCACGTGGCCAGCGTACGGATTTCCGGATTTTGCGGAGTTGAAAAGCAGCCCCATGGGCGACGCAATTTCGCCAAGAGAGAGAAAATTAACTGCTTTATTTTTACTCTCTTGAGAGAGAGAGAGAGAGAGAGAGAGAGAGAGAGAGAGGGAAACTTTGCTTTTATTTTTTGAAAGCTTTTGGGGCTCTGCTTTTGGGCATCCTTTGTAATCTTTAAATACGTGGTGAGGGGCTCACTCTGCAGAGCATCTGGACGCAGAGTCTGAGAGTGAACCCTAACCGCTCTTTGTACTCTGACATTGATTTTAATACATAAAGAAATACCGAAAGGGGCGCGAGTCTTTGGGGCCAATATCTCTAGGCACGGAACTCCGCTGGGCCAGTGCACATCTATTGTGATCTGTGAATTGTTTTGAAGTGGTTATTTGGTGCTATGGTGATTGATTCTTGACTTGGGAGTAGCAGCATGGGATGAGAAGGATGAGCCACGGTCCAAGGCATTTTCTCATTTAGTCATGAATGAGAATTGGTGGTTGGTGAAAGCACAAATCCCATATACAATGTTCTTCGGCTTACAGATATCGAGGGGAGTACCATGGGCCTTCTCTATGAGTTTATGAACAAAATTGAGGAGGCACTAAATGTGTGCACTAGTCTATCACAGCAGAGGTAAGTGTACTTGTTGAATATTCTATTTATGATTATGTCTTGCAAGCGTACATTGTGTCATAACTAGTAATATATTTTGGCAAGTTTGTTCTTCTATCATAGAGTACAAGACATTACAGACGTTTGGCAAGATCGTTGGGATTGGTTCCATCGCCCAGTGGCACACATTCTCCACCCTCTTTGGAGGAGTGAAGATCAATTTGTGAATACTGAGTTGGAGGATGGGTGGAGTACTTACATTGGGCATCTTGTGTCGAGCTTATGAGTAAGCTTGAAGATCAATTACTTCTCTACCATAATGGTAGTAGTAATCATTTTGGAAAGTCCACTGCATTACATAGGGAAGCTCAACTACAACCAGTGTCATGGTGGGAGAAGTATGGTATTGGCACGCCTGAGTTAGTACGTTCCTAAATCCCAACCTACTCTTACGCATTCATTATTCTTGATTCTTGTGAGAAATCTTAAAATAACCATAGTCACAAGGGACGCATTCCGGGACGGGGAACGGGTGACGAGGGACGGGGCTCAAATGGATTTTAGTGTAAAAAAGAGGGCGGGACGGCAAGTGGGGACGGAAAAGTAGGGGCAGGAAGCCCGAAAAAGGGCGTCTCCTGTTACTATGAAAATAACTACTAACACTACAATATTCCTCTTGTACAAAGAAGGATTGCAATAAGGGTGCTCTCCCAAGATTGTAGCTCTGGACCAGCCGAGAGGAATTGGAGCACATGGGCTCTTTTTCATACCAAAAAGAGGGACAAGCTCTCCACTGCAGAGTTGGAGAGACTTGTTTATTTTCATTGTAATCTGCGGTTGCTAGAGCTTAATGGAGTTGATCCTAACAAGGTAGACATCAACAAGTGCAATGAGATTCCATATATTCCTAACGAGGAGACATATATGCCATGCTCTATGAGGAGATGATAGCTGCAACTCAAAGGACACGCTCTCAGACACAGGCCAGCACTATTGTTGCAGCTACAACAAGGGACGAGGCCTTACTTGAGGAGTGTGATGCACATGAACAATGACTCTGGAGAGCTTGAGGATGCTACAGACGACGAGGAGGATCAGGACGAAGTTGAGGCTTGAGCCTTGATTTTGATTTTAGACTCTTCTTTTATTTATTTGTAACCGCATCTTCCCTATTGGCTAGAGTTATGTATTGTTCTTGTTTTGAGCATTTCAATGCTCATTGAGTAATGGCTTAGATATCTTTTTTTCTATGTTGTATCAAACTATTATTTGAGAAAGGTGGAGATTGTAGTTTGTGGCATGCTCTCGCTGTAAACATGTGTTTGTTTGAACCTTGAAATTTTACTAGATTGATAGCAGTTGCCAGTGAGATTAATCACATGACGGGTTATTTATAGCTTTTTTTGGGTAATTGTGTCTATAAGGTTGAGTGTTTTCAACCATATTTATGGTAATTTTCAACGGATTAATTGAATATGATTAAATTTTTAAGTTTTTAAAATACCGTGTTTCTTAAGTTTCAAAAGATATTTGAAACCCATTTCATACCTACGTAAGTTTCATATATGGACCTAGCAACATTGACAGATGCGTCCAACGACTAGATCGTCATTGCGCACACGAAGACCGACACCCTGTAGGCCCCAAAGATTTGCACCCCTTTCAGTATATCTTTATTCAATTGAAAATAGACGATCCGAATACTTAGATCCAAGCTGTCCAAACCTGTCAAGGGCTGAAATCACAGCTCTCCATAAAAGCTTCAAACCTGAAAATCCACCCACCAAACTGAAACACAGCCTCCTCTCTCATATTTGGGGTGTTAGCCCTTTACAGACGCGCACACAATTAGGTGTTGTTGAAAGGAGACAGGGGAAACGGTTAATGCTCACATGGTCAGTACGACAGGCCTGCCCTCTTGCCCCATTTCTGTTCCTTTTCTATGCTGAGATGATGAGTAGATTTTTGACTTCACGGGAGGTTGGTTTGCGTAGATTACAGCTACCTATTCAGAGAGATATCTTATGGACGATGAGTTTGCCGATGACTCAAGCATGTATTTGGAGGGCCAAGAGGCCAATTTGCACAAATGTCAGCAGTCTCTTGAGGTGTTCTCTTGCGAATCATGAGCATTGATTAACTGGCGGAAGACAATGCTGAGATGGGATCTTGGTGTAGGTGCTTGGAGCTGCAAAACTAAGGGCTGAAAATGCAAAACCCTAGGGATCTGCAACTTGACGAGGCTATGGGCTGGCGATGGCAGAAATGGGCTGAATGCTGAAAACGCTGGCTGATCTGATGGATGGGGCTGCAATTTGCAGGCGATGGGCTGATCTGGTACAAAACATTGATGCTGATGGCTGAAAACTGTTAGCCCTTGGGCTGATCTGGTTCTGCATGTACTGACAGAGGCTTTAGAGCTGAAAACGCTTAAGTGGGTGGATGGATGCTGAGGACAAAACGCCACGGTGCTGAGCTATCGCAAAAACGCCGAGGCATGCTTGTGTTGGGTACTGTATTGCAAGTGCTAAATATGCTTTGAGAAGTGACCCCTATGGTCAATTATATATGCCCGAAAGTCTATGTCGAGCAGAGCACAAAGAAGACCCCGTGACTTTTATAAATGTTGCTAGAATGTCACTTATTAATAATGTCCTCATTATTAAATAAGAGATGCTTTGTACGCGTATACTACCTAGGGCTTGGTACTGATGCTACTGCCTAGGAACACTCCCCAATGCCTACACCTAGCAAACATTGGTTGTGCTCATGTGCAATCAGAGGGTATACAACTACACTAAAGTGTCTGGACATGCAAATCCTATGGGTGCCGGAACACTTCCTAGGCCCTCATAAACCCTAGAAGTAGGAGTTAGCTTGTCCACATCCACATAGGGTTAGATGTGCACCTGACACGTTCCGCTACATTCACATTCAAATTGTGTACTTCAAGGACAAGAAAAATGTGGTTGCAAATGCACTATCTCGCAAGCCACAAATATCCATGATCAGAGTAGGGTTTCAACATGACTTTGATGATATGAGGGAGCACTATAACTTTCATGAATTATTCGACAAAATAGTAGAATTGAGATAGAATAAACCATTTTTGTCTCTCATATTTTGGGGTACTGATTTACTGACAGTACTCTTCATTAAGCAACTACTTATTGCAACTTGTTTCAGAACATAGAACCTCCATTATCTTGATGGTGTCTATTTTAAACCTGTCTTGCTGCTGATGTGAATTTTTTGACTCTGGTTTTAATGGTGGTTTCAATGCTTGGCGATTTTCTCTTGAGTGGAGTACTGAAGAGAATTGATGTTTGAGAATGCTTGCACATACTCATGGCGGGGGGAGTATTGAATGTTTGAAAAGTGTTGTTTTTACTCATGGCCCGGACCCTCGTGGTTATTTACGGGGGAAGTATTATTGCTACTCATGACCGAACCTGGATAGTTATTTACGGGGGGAGTATTGTTGTTTGTTACTCATGGCCGGATCTGGATGGTTATTTACGAAGGGATATTAAGAAGTCTAAGCAGTGATTCCTCTCAACACCTCCAACGACGTGGGTTGCGGTCTCGGGGGGGGGGGGGGGGGGGGGGGGGGGGGGGGGGGGGGGGGGGGGGGGGGGGGGGGGGGGGGGGGGGGGGGGGGGGCGTTTGGTTGTAAAAGGCCTCTATATCTCATGGCCCGGACCTTTTTAGGTTATTTACGAGAGGAGTGTTGAGCATGTAGTTAAACAACTCATGCCCCGGACCGGGATGGTTATTTGCGGGGAGGAGTGTTCATCAACGACTATATGTTTCTACGTCTTGTAACATACATATGTGAGCACTTCTGTCACATTGTGATGTGCCAACCACTGAATATTCCTAATTGGATGAGATTGCATGGGTTTGTAATTATTAGTGCATCAAGACACCCATTACAGATCAGCGCGGTCTTGGTGTGATGGTTGATTTTGCTACGTCGGAATATCAAGAGCTCCAATATGGAATGAGACTATACTCATTAGTGGATGAGATTTTCTGAGAAGTCAATGACTCAAGATATCAAGAGCACCAATCTGGAATGAGAAAACTGATTGTCCCTCAGAATGACCCTCGGAAATTTTTTAGCTAGCTTAAGTTGTTTTGCAGATATACGGTAATCCTAGACGATTACTCTTCATCAAAAAGGGGGGATGTCACAAGCTGCTGACGTGTCAAGCCACTAAAGAACGGAGCCAACCTGCAGATCTCAGTCAAGGGGCCTAAACCCTAAGAGAAGCAGCAGCAAAAGAAGTCTGAACCAACTTATGAGGTTCCCGTCCGATGGGGCCCATAATAGAATAAAGTAGAATCTACTCTCACAAATAGAACTTGCAATCAACTGATGATGTGGCACTATTGTACAGACAACCCCGATTTTACGTTGACAGTGTTGACGTGGCAGATTTTTAAAAATTCCGTTGATATGCTGACATGACAGGCCTCTACCGACAATTCCACGTTTTATCGCAACAGTGTACAGATTTTCCTACTTTTGCGTTGGCTGCTTTTGGGAGGCCAGATACTTTAGAACTTGAATGCTTTGCATGTATACTTTTAGAGGCAAGGGGCCTTTAAAATGACCCATGGGCTCTCACTCTGGCACTCTACCCGCGGCAGAAGCAGAGCAAAGCCATGGGAGTTGTACCATGTTGAAGCAATATAAAGAAATATCGAAAGGGGGGCCAAGGTTTGGGGCCAGTGTTCTCTTGGGGTGGAGTTCCGTCACTCCCAATCTTGTGCGTCGTGCATCTCTTTCAAGTTCAGTTGTTATTTGAAGTGCTTAAAGTTGTTCAGTTTGTTCTTTTCTGTTAGCACGTGGTGCACGTTCTCGTTGTCATAATACGGGAGCGTACACGAGCACTTAGAAAATCTGAAAATTATAATACTTTGCAAACATGAGAGAAGGGAGAAGATCGACACAGTATTGGGGACCAGAAGATGGGCTGGTCCCCCCCCCCTCAAGAGTATTCTTTTATTCAGGGAGAATTCTTATACAAGCACGAGAACCCGAGGAAACCCCTCCGTTCTGTAATCTTAGACCCGAAGGTCATGCTTTCCCGTAAAGGGCTTGGGCACAAGGCCGTTCCTTCTCGTAAGGGACTTAGGCACAAAGCCGTACTTTCCCGTAAGGGACTTAGGCGTGAAGCCGTACTTTCCCGTAAGGGACTTAGACGTGAAGCCGTACTTCCCGTGAAGGGCCTTCCCGTAAGACGGGAGATTCCTGCAAAACAAACCACACAAAGCAACAATTCTCAATGCGTATCAACACCTTATACCTGTCGCTCCTTGCTCGGAGAATCGACCTCCATACTCAGTCGTCACGCGAACACTTGCAAGTTCCGTCGCCAGCCTCTACTCCAGAATCCCAGCGCTAGCACTCTCTGCTGCTTCCGGCTTGCTGAAAACTAGAACGCTGGCTTACCCTTTTATAGGGTCTGGCACCCGGTGGGAATAGAGGCCCAAAAAGCACAGCCTGGCGCTCCTAGAGAGAGGAGAGAGCGAGATCGCAATTTCAGCCCCCTACGTTAGCTTTTAGCGCTAGCTTTTTTTTTTAAGAGCCTTGGTTGCTTTATTTTATTAATAAAAGGGTTGGTCACTTAAAAGTGACCGGCCACTTTATAAAATAAAGTGTGAACCTGTTCAAATTTTAAAAACTCACTCAGTTAGTGAAAACAATGCTACACGAACACATTCCAGGCGTCCCCGGGTGCAGGACACGACACAGATGCAATGCAGACACAGACTCCTCGCGGGAAAACATCTGCCCTCCCGCGAATGTTCCTGCTTTTCGTAAAAAGCTTCATTGAACCCATCTTTATTCTTGTGCTTGCGTTCTTACGCGTATTTTCTTACTCAGTTCGGATTTCCTCCTTAGCCTACGGGATGCCCCCTTACTGATGCACCCGTCACCCATCATGTGACGCATCAAGGGCACTCGTAACCCGGCCCTTTCCACCGAGCTTACGGAAACTCCTTCGCGATGTTTACCGTCACCCATCAAATGACACATCAGAGTTTGTCCGTTCTTGATGGCAGTTCCTGTAGCTACAATCTTTTAACAGTTCCTAGTGCACATAATAAAATATCCTAAAAAAGAGATTAATCATTAAAAATAAGAAAATAGTCCAATTAGCAACACCCGTTATAGCAACAATTAAGCGAACAAGTACATAAATATGCTATGCAATGCAACATCAGTATGGATGGTCCTCTTTCATGAGCCTATGACTAGAGAACGTGCTAGTACACAATTGGAGCAGACCTTGAGGAAAGTTCGTGCACAAGGTATTTCTGGGCATGTGCATGTGAGCACAAGTTCCAACAGAAAGCCAAGTCCACCGTTTTGCACATGAACTCAAAGTTCAAGACTCAATGGAACATAAGATCTAAGAACAATTAGAAAGAGGTGTCCATCCATGGGGTGATATCATTTATTTTCCTCAATGCAAGTATAACATTTGGCCCACAATTTCCATTTAAGCGACCAAAAGGTGACACTCCCTCCCGCTTCTAAACAGTTGTCCGCAAATGAGAAGCATCCAAATATGCATGAAGCAAATGTGGGACTGAGCACTTATCTTAAGCATTCACCGTATCACTTCCGCTACACATTACATTGGTATTAGAGCTCTAGTCGTGCTTTGGCTTCACAAATTTAAGGAAACATCAAGAACCCAAGAAGAAACAAGAACCCAAGGAATCTCTCTCAAATAGTTTCGTGTTCTTGTCCCGCACTAATAACTGTTGCCTACAGATATTAGCCTCCCACCCTTAGTTCGGGCATCCCTATATACCTAGATGAATCCAGGATAACCCTTGAAGGAAAGTGCAAGGTATGGACCCATGGTAGTCACCCACAAGACAATATAACCATCAGTTCCATCATGCATAGTATTGACTAAATACCATGACATCCCCACTAACCTCGTCAGTGCCCAATAGTGGGTGTAGAGCTAGGTACTAACATATGCTCCCCAACAAAACACACACCACACGTGCACACACATGAGCATACATCAACACAAAGTTCAACGCACTGAGTTTCTGTCATGACTCTGGAGATCAAGGGCAGACTTAGCCATAATGAAGCCTAGCTCGGGCATCCCTATGTCTTGGTTACCCTTAAGGCATAACCTCATCATCATGATAGAAGATCGGCATCGGATACATGAAGATCTAGATCTTGAGTACCAAGATCTGCTTGCCTCGTATGCGGGTATGGCAGGAGTTAGAGGAAGAATCCCTGACCCTCTTTTGCATTCGCATTCGCATTCGCACGTAGCGTGCATCCACTTCTGTCAACATGGAACCATTGGAAATTTGGAAATACCTCCCAAGTACCCTTACTTTCCATCTTCGCCCGCAATGTTTTCATGATAGGACTATTCGGGTGGAAGTACTTGCTCACAAGGCAGAGTCAACATCAAGGTTGACATTCTGTGACAATAGTAATGCTGACTAGTAGCTTCTATGGTCAGTGTTTACATTGCAACAGTACCTACATCCGCAGTATCTGTAAGTTTGGAGGAGTTTTTGTTGGTTTATGCATCCACAAGCATTCAGCATCAGAAGTAACGTGCACATAGCACTTGAGCCACATGGACAAGCTACTATTACTGGTCCGCATCCGTCTTAGTTAAAATAGCTTAGGATCTAGCCTAGCACTTTGTGAACCTCTAGAAGGACATCCATGATCAGGCAAATCACAGGTGCATACCCTTACTTGCACAGTACAATCACTTAAGCATATAAGCATATGAACGGTCACTTAAGTCATTTATTAATAAGTGACTTTGACAATACATTTATAAAAATTAGGTAGGCCAATTGGCTAAAAAACTACAAAAGAATCACCTTGACTTCAATTTTGGGATATCAGATTCCAATGCCCAGTGCCCACATCACCTCAAGACCTAAAGTTTCCATTGCCAACACCTCAGCATCATCAGCGTTTTTGCATAGGTGCTAAAAAACAAAGAATTCGGCAATATGATGGACTGTTTTGATGAAAAACACCTCCATATATAGATTAGTGGCATAGGATGATAAAAAGAAACTCCCCCAAGGTAGATATGGCTATGGAAAGCTTCAAAGTGCAAAAAAATGCATCAAAGGCAAGCCCCCAAAAATGCCCTAGAAGCTCAAACTCGCAAATTCTCTTACAAGTAAATCTTTTTAGACTTGCCACTTGTCAAAATTCTCCAAATGGTCAAAGGGATTTAATTTCAGTCCTTTATGTCCACTTAAAGATTAAAATTGTGTGTGAACACACATTTATTAATGTTTTGAGCGACTTTTAGGTTGCCCAAGGCTCTAATCCTAGGAAAACTAATCCCGAAAAAGGGGTTGTTCACAAGCCACAAAATGTGTCAGCAAACAACATACGCACAGTTTTGGGGGAGCATCCCCATTTCCCAAAACTATTCACAACGTTCATGCAAGAAGGTAGCATGCAAAAAAATTGAGCACGCAAGCACATAAATATGCTATGCAATGCAACACCGACATGGAGGGTCCCCGTTCATGAGCCAATGACTAGAGGACGTTCCAACGCAAGTACAAGATCGTACCAAACCCTGCAGAAAGTTCATGCACAATGCATTTACGGGCATGTGCATGTGAACACAAGTCCGAGCAAAAAGCCAAGTCCATCGTTCCATGCATGAACTCCAAGTTCAAGACCCAATCTGAGAACATTGAGAAACAGGTGTTAATCCATGGGGTAATATCATTTATTTTCCTCAATGCAAGCATAACACTTGGACCATAATTTCCATTTAAGCGACCAAAAGGTGACAATTTTGCCCATATGCCATGGCCATGCTGAAGGTCAAAGTTTTGCCTCATTGGCCACTTGTGCGTCACTATGATGTTTTAATTATTACTTGCCGCCTAAGGCACTGTTCAAATAGAACTTCAGTTACTGAAGGTTGAGACAAACACAGTTTGTTTGGCATGAGTTAGAGAAAAACTGAAAAAATAGATAAAAGCTGTGCGTTGAAAGTGTAGAACATAATCAATAGGGATTTCCACATACCTATTATTAGAAATCGAGTTGATGTGATAGTCATGTGCATGGGTGTAAATCCGTCTACACCTTGCTATATGAGTTACTTCGTTGCTGCAGACCTATACCAGTAAACAATTGTTGATGACAATGTGAATCGAACATAGAATGGTGTACCGAAAATAGCGTATAGTACAGTTGAACGGACAAAAAGAGTGGGCACAACTACCGTGGGCAGATGAAGCGAGGAAATGCCAGCTGATGGGAGCAAATTTTTACCATCTAAAATTGATCCCACCCAATTAGACGTGCTTCCATTTGCCACACTGCCTGCAACTCTCAAAATTTGAGGCTGTCCTGGCGAGTTCCCATTTGATAAATGATACGTTGAGTCCACATTCATTTCGATGACTTTCTTTACCTTCCTTTCTGAAACCTGCAAAATATAGACAAACCAAAACATACAAAATGCGACGTTCAAAACAGCTAAATCCCCTCCACCTGCAAACTAAAAAGCAACAAAATACCTTCCATAGCTTTATTGTCTTGTCATTTGTTGACAGAAGGAAGAGAGCACGATTGGCACTTTCACACCACCTTATCTTATTAATTTTCTCTTCAATTTCAAGACTTTTCAAATAATCAAACTGCAAACAAACATAACAATCGATAAACACTAAAAAATAATTTGAACATTCGGCAATAGTGTGTCCTCCTACAAACATAGCCTAAGGAAGATAATTGCAAAGCCCTTATGCATAGCACCAGTCAAGTTGTGTCCATATCTCAAAGCAAGAAATTACACATTGAGGACTTATTCAGGATGAAAGGGTTTGAACTTGCAGCAAAGTTTACACCTCAGGCTCGTGACTTTGGAATTCAGTCTTATATCGGTACTCAGGATGTTTTGATACTGAGGTATCTGTCCTCTCTAATTCTTTGCGAGTGCGACACTGCAAAACAAGCTATGCTTATGCAGTAGGTACAACCACCTTGTACAGTGTACAAATTATTAAACCCTGACTAATAACGAAAAGACAGCTTGCACAAACTTACATCTTTACCATCTGCCCTCTCAAACAAAACAAGACGGCCACCTCTATCCCCTGTTGCTAGATGTTCACCAGACTTGTCAAACTCAATAGCAGAAATGATGTCCACTGCACCAGTTTTAATGGAACAAGAGAAGTAAGATGGTGGCAGCACAGGCACAAAATCAAATGTCTTAAAAAATGACCTGGTGTTCCCCCTCATACGCCTATTTGAGTCATGATTACGATCCAAATTAGCATTTACACAGTAACAGCTGAAACGCAATTATGACATGGAGAATCAAGCATTAATGGGAAGAAACACAATAGAAACCATCCTTCTTATATAAAAATACAATTTGACACCTTTGTTGTCTTGGAAAAGTAGCAGTTACTTGTTCCATCATTATTGAATCTAGTATCACTTTCATAATCCTCCCAAGCTACCACCTTGAAAACCTGATCTAAATCTGACTGTTAAGAAACTCTCTGTGGAGAAACGTTCTAGATCCAGCTGGGCAACCAATTTCTGCACAAGCCGGACCACCCGATGCAAAAGAATTTGTTCAATGATGTGATGCATGTCACTGAGAAAAAATGTTGATAAAAATTGCCCAGAAAAGAGACGCTGGTTGGATGTGCACCGAGAAACGATGACTATTATGAAAAACGGGAGGCTACTTCAAGAAGAGAGAATTTCAATAGTTTGCAAGGCACAAAATTCAACACTATGCAAGCCATAGAAAGTTCGAAGCGTAATGTCCAGAAGATGTGGAGGAACCTGGGCTAAATGCAAAGAATCCAAGAATCATATTTCTGATCACGAATTTGTGCGGCTTTTACACCAAATAGTGTAAAGCGGGGGAGGGGGGGGGGGGGGGGGGGGGGGGGGAGAGAGAAGAAATTCAGCACTATGGAAAGATTCAGCGCTATGCTAGCCATAGAAAGTTTGCGTATGTGGAAGTGTAATGTCCAGAAAATGTGGAGGAACCTGGGCTAAATGCAAAGAATCCAAGAATCATATTTCTAATCATGAATTTGTGCGGCTTTTACACCAAATAGTGTAAAGCCAAGGAGGGGGGGAGAGGGGGGAGAGTGCGCTCTAATTCTTGTATCAAGAAAGAAGAAATTCAGCACTATGGAAAGAAGAAATTCAGCGCTATGCTAGCCATAGAAAGTTTGCGTATGTGGAAGTGTAATGTCCAGAAAATGTGGAGGAACATGGGCCAAATGCAAAGAATCCAAGAATCGATCGACAGTACGTGCCGTTTTTCTAAAAGTGAGCAATAGAAGAAAAATGTGTGTGTGTGTGTGTGTGTGTGTGTGAGAGAGAGAGAGAGAGAGAGAGAGAGAGAGAGAGAGAAGAAAGAAAGAAAGAAAGAAAGATTTTTAACGTCTATGTCAGGCCGAAATCGGCCTATGAGACAAATCAAATGTACATTGTGTGTATGTCATCCGTCTATCGGAAAGACAAATGAAACAAAATTGATACAAAACTGAGCTGAAAGTAGGTAGTGGAGTATCTGAGGAGGGATGGAGCTCTATCTCTAGGGGTATATGCATGTCTATATGCTCAAGGTAGTACAATCATGAGAATGCATCAAGCTATCTAGCTCCATCCTGTACTAATGGGGGGGTGTAAGATGTGGTACATGGGTGGGTCTGGTGCCAAGGCTACCCGGATGAAAGCTGTCGGGTCAGCCCTCATCTGAGCCACTCGCTCCTCAGTGGCACGGCGCTCCCGGGCTCGGACCTCCTCGATCTGTCGGTGGTGGGAGCTCGCGCCCCTGTAGCCTGTGACTCGTGGTCGTCGTCTAGCTCGGTTCACCTCCGCCTGTGGGAGTGTCACTCCCCTCTGAGTGTCTGGTGAGGGGGGGGCGGAAATCCTCTGAAAGAAGTCTGTGAGCTGCGACTGTCTCCCCTCTGTCTGTGTAGCTGTGTGTGGCTGTAGTAGTGTGTCCCGATGGCTCTGTATCTCTAGTAAGAAACGTCCGAGCTGTCTCTGATCTCGAGATTCCATGATCTCTCGGAGAGTGGGCTGTCCTCTAAATAGGGCCTCATACCTGCCTCTGATCTCAGTGTATGCTCTGCATCTACATACAAAGTGCTCCTCACTCTCCACCTCCTCTGTGCAGGCTCTGCAGATTCGCTCCCCCCTCGGAACACCAGTATGTCTCCCGATCTCAATCTCTAACCTGTGTGAAGCCACTCTCAGCTGACCAATCGCCACCCGTGAGCTATGTGGCATATATGTGTCCATGTAGCGTGGTCTCTGTATGAACCCCCCAGACAATATGGTGAGAAACTGGTCTCTGTAATCTGACATCCTCGTCCCCAAGCTAGGTGCCGCCCAGACTCTCCTACTGTATAGCTGCCACAGATCCTGTCTCAATACCAAGTTCCTCTCACTGCGAGAGAGGTGAACATATGGTGAGTGGGGGTCGTACTGGAATGGTGGTAGGCTCTCCATGTCAAGACCGTGTCCCTCAAACCATGCTCTGACCTGTGAGTACCATGCTCTCTCATGTCCACTCTCTGATAGCTGTATAGCTGCCTCAAATGCTCTACGGGTAAGTCTGTCAGGAGGTAGCTCTCTCATCCTCTGGATGAAGCAAACTGTCTCGAATAGTGCCTCTACAACCATAGGTGGTGTGGCGAGCTCGGCTCTAATAATGTCGTGTGGCACTGTCTTCTTGCTGCGGAGCAAGCGTGAGATCATATATACCTGTGGTCTCTCAAGTTGTGTCCACTGGTCAGCTGTCAATCCTGGTGCCCATACTGCCGCCGAGTACATCAAGGCCGGGGTGACTAAGGTGTCGAAAAGCCACCCCTTCGTGCGGGGCTCCTGAAAGTGTGCCTGGTGGCACCTCCGCTCTAGCATGGCCAGAGCTGCATATCCTCGGGTGAGCCTGTCAACAGCAGCCTGCCTCATAGTGAAGGGTCCTGGTAGGCTGGTGAATGTGATGCCAAGGTAGACATAGGAGGTGACTACATCAACCTGTCCTCCTGCTGCTGTGAAGGTGGCGGCGCTCCTCACTGCACTGGATGTGTGAAAGATCATAACCTTGGTTTTGCCAAGGTTCACAGTCAACCCCCTGTGTGTGCTGAATTCGTCCAAGGCCTCAAGATGGCGTTGCAAGCCCTCGGGTGACTCTGAAATCAACACAATATCATCAGCATATAACATGATGTGGACCGGAGTACCTGCCAAGTCGCTCCCCTCTCCCCCTGCTCGTAGTATGTAGTCGGAGATCTCGTTGATGTATAGCCCAAAGAGTGTCGGGGAGAGTGGGCATCCTTGCTTAACACCAATGGTGCTAGCAATGGTCTCTGAAAAACCGCCTGGGCAACGAACCCGACCCGTCACCCTCTCATATAGAGCATATATGGCCCAAATCATCTCTGTTGGTACCCCAATGCTGTGAAGGCGCTGGAAGAGTCTCTCGCGTGGGACTGTGTCAAAGGCCTTGCGGAAGTCCACAAAGCAGCAGTAAAGCCTCTTCTTCCGCGCCTTTGCCCCATCAATGAGGCAGCGCAGAACGAAGATGTGGTCAATGGTGGAGAAAGCTCGTCTGAAACCTGCTTGGCCTGGAGCTCGTAAACCCTCGATCTCTGCGTAGCAACTGAGCTGTGCCTCAAGTACTGCTCCATATAGCTTGGCCATCGTGTGGCCAATCATGATAGTCCTGTAGTTCCCTGGGTCCAGGGTGTCGCCAGATTTGTGGATAGGCACTATGGTGTGCTGTGTCCACTCCTCTGGGAAGCCCTCCCCTATAGCCCGGTTGAAGACATGTGCAATCAACGGGGCTATAGTGGAGGCCGCATAAATGATGTGCTCACTCTGTAATCCAGTATGGTCAGCTGATCGTCTGTGCTGCATGCGGCGTATGGCCCTCTCTACCATCTCTGCCGTAAAGAAGGAGGAGCACGTGGGGCGAGGCTCGTGTGGTTGTGGAATAGGAGGCTGCCCTGGCACTTCATAAAGTCGCTCTGCATAATCATGCCATATCTGTGGATCCTCAATAGCTGTAGTCGGACGTGGCTCGCGTAGGGTGCGCCATGCCGTCGCGCTATCCATGCTCATGAATAGGCGGTATAGCTCAAGCTCATGTGCCTCTTCGAATGCTCGCCGCTTTTGGCGTGTCAGCGTCTTCATATGCCGTCTGGCCTCTCTCTCTGTGATCTCTCCTAAGGCTCGTCGTGCCTGGAGGCGTCGGTATAGCTCTCTGCACTCATCATCATACCAGCGGTTCTGAGGCATAGCCCCGAGGGGGGAGTGCGTCCTGTGTGAGTGGTGTGTGGAAAAGAGCTAATAGCTGAAGTGTGGAGAACGGAAGAGATATGTGATGTGAGAACTGAGAGTGGTGTGGATGGGTGGAGGAGACATAGGCCATGTTCGACCTTGGCCGAGTAAATAGAGGCTAACTCATGTGTGAAATGGATGGTGGTGTGTGGAGTGCGTGTTGTGGAGCTGTGTGTGATGGTATCTCCGGTGATAGAGAAAGAGAGGTATGTGTGGTCGGCTCCGATGGGTATGGGTGGAATGGTGAAGGATATGATAAGGTGTGTAGCCTCCCTGGGTCCCAGAATATAGTCGACTGTACTCCCCCCTCCTTCTGCAACTCCATGTGGCATACAAGTCAGGCCCCCTGAGGTGGGCCACTGGACCATCCCGTTATAAATAACGAGACGGTGCTGGGAGCCAAGTCGAAGTAGATGTCGTCCATAAGCTGTGACTGGAGCTCTGTCTGCTGTGTCTCTCCTAGTAGCCTCCTCATCTAGAGTGTGTAGTGTCTCTGGGTCCTCATGGTCATATGTCTCACACTGCTCACTGCGTGTACGAGCATTGAAGTCTCCCATAAGGAAGACTTCACCCAGTGTGGAGTACTCCATAATCTCCTCCGTGAGGCATGCGTACGGTGACTCCTGCTCAATAGGGGCGAATCTGGAGCCTGTGGGAGCAAAATAGCAAAGGGCAATGTAGACGATCCTGTCTCGTGAGAGCTCGAGGCGAATCCACATGTAGCGGGCCTGTGGGTCCCGGGCAACAATCTGTAGTCTGCTGTGAAGCCCCTGTCTAAAGAGTATGGCCACTCCTCCTGAGCCGCGAGTGGTGTGCTGGCGCATACATCCTCGATGTAGAGACTCCCACTGAAATCCATGTATCCGTGGTAACCCTCTCTCCGAGCTCTCGTGTGTCTCTGTAAGTAGAATGATGTCTCGACCTCTCATCACCTCCTCAAGTCTCTCTGGGTGTGTCCATAAGTCTCCATTGCAATTCCAAACCGTGACATGAATCTCCTCGTGTGTCCCACAGGCCGCGAGTCCCTATGCGATGGTCTTGCCATCAATGATAACCCTACCATCCCGATATACTGCCTTCTTCCCTTCTTTGCGGGCTTGGTGGACTCGAGGCATGCACGCGCGACGGTGATCTTGTTGCATCTTTGTGAGGTCATCATCTAGATAAATCGGTGGGCCGTCGATCCCTCTCAGGATGACCCTCTTTCGGAGGAAGGAAGTTCGAGACTCCTCGGAGGCGAATTGGAGGATGAGAGCTCTTTTCTTTGGATCTTTGCCGGCTCTCCAAACTTTGGAGAAAGGGATCTCTTCTTCCTTGTATCCCACTTTCTTGCATAAAGCTTTCCCATCGCTTTCGGGTGTAGACCCTTCTTCTTCTTTGATGCCGGTCACTCGCACATTGAGACGGCGAGCTTGTCGCATCTTCTCCTCTTCGATGGTTGTGTGTACGATGAGTACTTCATCTTTTTGGGCTTCCTCTCTTGCTACCTTCTTGATGTTCTTTTTGACTACTTCGACCCATCCTTCTTTGGTGGCCTCTAATTTGTCCTCAATGCTTGCGGTGAGGGCTTTGGTGATCTCCTCCTTGAGGGCTTCCTTAGCCTCCCCTTTAATCTCTCCTTCCTCGGGGGTGAGGGATGTGAGGGAAGCATGAAGGAGATCGATTTGTGCCTTCATCTCTTCTTGCTCTTTCCTCCATCTCTCCCTCTCCTTCTCGTTCTCCCGTTCCCTTCTCTCCTTCTCCTCTTTGAGATTTTGGATTTCCGCTCTCATGTCCTCCTTCTCTTCGTTCCATAGCTTGATGAAGTTGGCTTTCTCCTCCTTCCATATTTCTCTCTCCATCCGCCATTCCTTCATGTCCTTCTCCAATTGTGCAAGCCTCTTATTCGTGAGCATGAAGGACGTTGTCTTCTTTGTCGGTGTCGGCGTCTTGATGATGGGGGAAGACATGGTTGGCTTCGTAGCTATCGTCTCTTCATATTGTGAAGAAGAGGGGAAGAGAACACTCAGCTTGTGTGTATGCAGGGGGCAGCGGGCAGGGGATGGGGATGGGGTGTGTGTTTTCACTTGACGTGCAGGGAGCAGCGCAGCGCGCAGGAGGGAGCAGCACACAGGGGTAGCGTGCAGGGGTGGGGCAGCGCGCAGAGGAGGCAGCGCGCAGCAGGGAGCAGCGCGCAGTGAGCAGCGCGCAGGGGAGGCAGCGCGCAGGAGGGAGCCACGCGCAGGGAGCAGAGAGAGAGAGAGAGAGAGAGAGAGAGAGAGAGAGAGAGAGAGAAAGAGAGAGAGAGATGAAGCTGGCAAATCAATAACTCCAGAGGCGAAATGATACAAGATGACTAGAGAGTGGACACGGGCTGCACTGGTATAGTGAGCAACTCTTGGTCGGGTAAAACCTCTAAAAGTACCCAACACAAAAAATCCACGAAAAAAAAAAACCCCCGCGCAAATCCTATGTGTACCTAGAATCCTTATCATGTCACATGCAAATCTAACCCTATGTGCGTGTGGACAAGCTGTAACTCCTACTTCTAGGGTTTAGGACAGCCTAGGAAGTGTTCTAGCAACCTTGTCAACCTCTCAAAGGACCTACATATATACCTCATTTTTGTGCTAATTTTTTTGATTTAATGCTTCTTTTAGTGCTAGGCTTCATTATGGCTGAGTCTGCCCTTGATCTCCAGAGTCATGACAAAAACTCACTACGCTAAACTTTGTGTTAATGTATGCTCATGTGTGTGTGCATGTGGTGTGTGTTGTGTAGGGAGCATATGTTAGTACCTAGATCTACACCCACTATTGGGCAATGACGACATTAGTGGGGATGTCGTGGTATTTAGTCAATACTGCATGATGGAGCTGATGGTTATATTGTCTTGTGGGTGACTACCTTGTATCAACCTTGCACTTTCCTTCAAGGGTGAATCTGGGCTTATCCTGGACTCTTGTTTAGTTGGTTCCATACCCTCTAATTGCACAGGGCATTAGCAAGTGTCATGCGGGCAATGGGCATCAAAACTGTCCACATTTTAGGACTCCGGTCTTTAGAATTGAGCCTAGGTAGTTAGAGCATGTGAAGCACCTCTTAATGATAAGTGACCTTATTAATGATTGACATTTTTCATGTGGAGTCGTGAAAAACTAATAACTGCTAGACCCCTCTTGGAAATCCTATATATGTCACATGTTCATGACGTGGCATGCCCAACTTAAAAAGATTGGCCAAGAGGACCATAGGGTAGTTTAAAAACTCTAACCCACAACAACTTGAAGAGCTTAAGCGAGTGGCCCAAAATCATAGCAGACCCAAAGGACAAATTTGCATTGGCAGGCTGGGCCGAAAAAAGCGAAGTTTATGTCGTGGCTATCAACCCGCAAAACGCAGAAGTTTGTTGACGTGGCAAGGCAAATTTGCGCTAATCTTTTGGGGTCACAATTTTTGAGGATCACTGCTTTTGAAAGAGAAGCTTTTGGGGCTTTGCTTTTGGGCATCCCTTGTATAGTTTATAAGAGTCTCTGGGGGCCACTCTCTCCAGATCATCTGGACGCGGAGTCTCAAAGAGTTATACCCTCAGGACATGTACCTTTGTGATCGGCAATCAATAAAGAAATACTAGAAGGAACGCAAGTCTTTGGGGCCAGTGCATCTAGGAATGGAACTCCGTCGTTCCGTGCTCTGTGTGTGTGTGTGTGTGTGTGTGTGTGTGTGTGTGTGTGTGTGTGTGTGTGTGTGTGTGTGTGTGTGTGTGTGTGTGTGTGTGTGTGTGTGTGTCACAACTCTGTAGACAAAGATCCTGTATCCTTTTTGTAATAATGCTTATTTTTGCATTTGCAAACTATTTTTCTCTTTGAAAGCTATCTTGAATAGTACATTTGAGTGGGCCACTGATGAGTGGTCACACCCACGCAGTGGGTTAGAACATAGATAATGCACACTCCCACCTAGCTAGCCGAAACGGGGCACATGTGGCTTGCATATCAGGGTCATACAAGCGCACAGAAAGGATTAATGCCTTGGATTGTAGGTTCGATCCACCAGAAACAACTGTTACAACCAATAAAATGGCATGATCATGAAAGATTGCTCATTGTGCATATGTGGGTTGAATGTTTTAAAAGCTTCTATGTTTTCACAAGCATCTTGGATTTATGCTTTAAAGCTACACGAAAAGAGCTTTCATTTGATATCCATATTAATATTTCTTTTTGTTAGCAGTTTGTCAAAGAAGAAAGATTCTAGAAGCTTTCTAGGAGATTCTAGGAGAATTCGAGAAGGACAAGTGGAAGGACACTTGTTACAAAGCTTCCCGAAGTTGGGACACTAGTTGTCACAGACTGCTGACGTGTCGAGTCACTGAAGAACGGAGCCAATGTGTAGATCACGGCCGAGGGCCTACATCCTAAGAAGAATAAGCAACAGCAGAAGAAGAAGTCCTACCAACTTATGGGACCCCGTTCGATGGGGCCCAAGTGACAAAGGAATTAAAATAAAGCTGGACCCTCACACACACACACAAAAGACTTGCGCAGAAATTGATGACGTGGTAGCTGTATGGACAGCCCAGATTTTTGGCTGACAGTGCCCGGATTTTTCGCTAACAGTGTTGATGTGGTAGATTCCGCAAAACGTGCTGACATTGCTCACGTGGCAGTTGTATGGATTTTCGCAAAACGCGCTGGCAGATTTTGGCACTAGAACTTTTTGGACAAGTTGCTTTTGAGTTTGAATACTTTTCATGTAAGCTGCTTTTCAGAGGCCGAGGGCCTTTAAATAAGTGCAGAGGGCTCAGTCTCTGGCACGCTTCAGGAAGAAGGTGCAGAGCGCAAGTACCGGCATTGTACAGAGTTCAAGTAATATAAAGAAATACCAAAAGGGGCGCCAAGGTTTGAGGCCAACAATCTCTAGGGTGGAATTCCGCCACTCCGTGTCGCGTGTCGCCTCTCTCTTTCAGTTCAGTTATTATTGAAGTGCTAAAAGTCTGTTCAGTCTGTTCTTTTCAATTGGCACGTGTGCCTGTCTTGTGACACTAGTCCACTCTTTTTGACCGTTGAAAGGGCACTTGTTGTAAAGCTTTTCAAAAGCTTGGACACTTGTCATACATGCATCAATCTTTTAAACATGTGGCTTATCCTTTTTGTTCATAAAGCAACTCCACCTTAAATTCAATCTCTTCCACCCCCATTGGAGCATCATCTACTTGCTGAATGGTTTTTTTGGGCAGTTTGCTTTTTTAGCTTATGGCTTTTGGGGCTCTGCTTTTGGCATCCCTTGTAAGAATAAAAAGGGCCCAAGGGCCTCACTCTTCAAGGCATCTGGACATAGAGTTTGAGAGCCGAGGACCTGTGGGAGTTGTATTTTGATCAAGCATTAATATAAAAGAAATACCGACAAGGGCGCGAGTCTTTGGGGCCAATTTCTTTGGGCACGGAACTACGTCGGGCCGTGTGGACCAAATTGCACTGCGATTCTAAAGTTGTGAAGTATCTTAAGTGATTCTCTCGTGTGTCGTGCACGATTCTCGACCTGGGGTGCCCAAGCCTATGACATTGGGTGTCATTATCCTATTCACTCTCGTTCCCTCTCCCTCAGCACATCTCTACAACACACTCTCATTCCCTTTCTTCAAGGAAAAGTAAAGGAATCACTAACGCAAGGAAAAGAAGTAAAGGATCGTGGAAGTGTAAAACCTAGATCTTCACCAAATTCAATTCCGTTGCACCTGACAGTCTCTCGTTGGTTTCTTTTGTTCCTCGGTTGGGGTTAGGGTTTTCTTCATCGCCCTATGGACGAGTAGTCGGAGGGGTGTCGTCTCTATCGTATTCATTGCTAGAACCCATGTGTGCCGCAGAAAAGGATCGAATCTTTCATAGAAAAAGAATCGTTTGAGCTTTGATACCAGTGTTACAAGCTTGGACACTTGAAGCGAAAAATCAATAGCAATACACGAACATAATGTGCAAATAATTGAGCTCTACTTGTGGAGAGTGTAAGCACCCTGTGCGACTAAAAGAGTTCTTATTCGTGGTTCAATACTAAAAGAACTTAACAAAATATGAATCACAACACTAGAAAGAGACAGATTCCAATACTAAGAAAATTCAAGTGCTTCTTGGGATAGAGCAATAGTCCATCTTCTTGATTGCATTCATGGCGAGAGAAAGAGCTTGAAGTTTCAGGAGAAGAGCTGAATTTTCTGACTTGCCGGTTTGTTGCCCTAAAAATCAGCAATGCTAGATAGAGAGAGAATTGTCTACTTGGAGAGAATTTTAGGAAGATGTGGAATGAGAGGATGGCGGTAGCGTAGAGGCTTTTTGGGCTAATGATTACAGCTGCCACATCATCTACCCGTATTGTCTGTCCATAGTAGCAGGTGGTCATGCCACGTCACCATTTTGTGACATACCCCCCGCTTGAAAGAATTGTAATCACCCTCAGTTACGCCTGCAAAATCGGACATAAGCCATAAACCAATTCATAGACACTGACTCTTAACTACCGACCACTAAACGACACAAATCCAGCACTTGTCCAAAGATGACAGTCACGTCACATACATCACATGACAGATCAAATCAATCACAAAAAACTTCATTCCAAATCTCGGACCGTGACTGTCAAGCAACGTATTTAGTAATCGCATCTAGATCCATTCGGGACCTCACTAATGTTGAATTAACTAATCCTTCTTACGATCATGCCTATAGAGATTTTGAAGACTGAAATGATGCAGTCATTTCGTCAATCCTTCCACTCAAGCACTGTCGTGTGCGAGTAATCATTTCCAAGAATCCCATTTCCAAGTACTTCTTTCATAAAGCCATCTAGCAGAATATTGTTAGCACATCAGTATCCCTGAAGTCCAAAGGGAAATCAATGACTTTATTAGTGACTTTATTCCATCCAGGTAATCTGTGACAAAGGAGCGAAGTAACTCCCCTCTTCTACACTCCCACATGCACCAGATTCAACCCGCTGGCTTCCGGGAACTCTTTGAATAGCCAATGCTAGACCCAAAAGCGTCAAGGTAAAGTTCCAAATCTGAGGAGTATTTGCTAGGTCCTCCTCCTCCATCCATTTCGCATTCAATGCCAAATGGTTCTTAACTAAGAACCACTATTCACTTTACCTTTCTCTTTTCTTTCCAGTATCCGTTCTCTTCGACTTCAGGTTCATTCAGAAGCTATCATTGCTCCAAAATCATCATATCTCATTCTTAATCCTGTTATCTATTCACAAATAGTGGGTTCTTTCATTAGTTTTATTCAAAATTCATGATATTTATCGAGTTAATTCTGGAGCTGTCATTGCTCCGAATTCATCATCCATTATCATCGATTTCACTCGTTATTTGCACACATCTAGCAACTTCTTCCAGAGAGCATTAATCTGATACATAAATCAAAATCATCTTCAAAAATTCCTATTTCAAAGTTCTACACTTAATTCATACTAAAAACAATGTTTCCATCAACTAGTCATCTCATCCGTCCAGAAGGCTTGATGCACCTAGATCTTTGAGTGGCCATTTCATCCCGCAAGAACTCTTGATATGCTCACCACAGTATCTAGTCATCTCATTCATATGGGAATCTTGATGCACTAGAATCATTCAACATGCGTTATCATCCATTCATTCAAATTCATCATTCTTATCTTGAATTGACGGATCCATTCTTTAGCTTCCGTCGCTCCCGATCTCACCATCTCATCCTCGATTTCACCTGCAAAACAAGCAAGAAGATGGCTCACCTTGTTGCAAAGAGTGGATGTCCAGCTCCATGCTTCCCAATCCATACAGACGCGAGTTCCTCGCTCCTATTTCTCGTTCTTTGTCACAAACAACCAAATTGTCAGTACATCAATATCCCTTGCAGTGTTCTTTCCAGTATCTAGTTCATCTACTGGTCAACAATTCTATCCCGGCTCTTCTGCAAGTAAAGCTTTCGCTTTTCTGCACTCGTCAGTCCTTTCAGCTTTCATCCCGTCTTGAGAGGAGAATCAATGGCCTCACGCCATCTCGAGTGAATCTCGTCAATCAGGTAATCCTTCAGGTGTTTCGCAAATCTCGGGTTTTTGGGGTACTTGATCAACCTTTTCACACGCATGTCAACCTACAATTGACGCTTGTACTTCGCTCTAGCAAACTTCTCTGTTGAAAAAATTTGCCCAAATCTTCATTCTTTTCTTCAATTCCCGCACCACATTTCAAGTTTTCTTTGCCTTCCCACTGAGAGGTGTTATCTCTGTCAGATTCTCCACGAGAACCCATGTGTAATCTGGGATTCTTTATGGCTAATGACATGTAAGCCAGAGCAATGAAGACGGGAGCGCACTCGATGCGCGATGAAGTAAGGGTGGGAGTGCCTAATAAGTCTGAGATCGGGACACGGATTCTTAAAAAAGAAATTTCCAAAAGTGCCCTGTTTGCTCTTTGATAGGACCGATATGCTTTGAGAAAAGCACACGCCTCATGCTCTGATACCAATGTCACAAGCTTGGGCACCCCAAGTCGGGAATCGGGCACGACACACGAGAGAATCCCTTAAGATACTTCACAACTTTAGAATCACAGTTCAATTTGGTCGACACGGCCTGGCGTAGTTCTATGCCCAAAGAGATTGGCCCCAAAGACTGGCACCCCTTTCGGTATTTCTTTTATATTAATGCTTGATCAAAATACAATTCCCGTTGGTCCTCGGCTCTTAGACTCTGCGTCCAGATGCCTTGAAGAGTGAGGCCCTTGGGCCCTTTTTATTCTTACAAGGGATGTCAAAAGCAAAGCCCAAAAAGAAATAAACTCAAAAGCAAGCTGCACAAAAAAAAACAAGTGGTCCTCATTAACTGCCGAAAAAAAAGCACTCAACGTGATTTTCGGAATTCCGTACAGTATGCCACGTCATCATGTCAATGCGAAAAGCGAAAATCCGTATTGTTGGTCCACATGGCATGTCAACGCGAGTTTTGAGCGTCCTATAACTGCCACGTCATCTCTCCGTATTGTCTATCCACGATAGCAGGTGGTCATGCCACGTCACCATTTTGTGACACCCAATGGGCTCCCAACCAACCCTCTCTCAAGGGCCCCCCACACCATTGCCGATTTGGTATTTGCTTTTGATTTCATAAATGGAATGTACACACATGCAATACCTTAGTTCAGACTCTACTAACTCAAATGGAGAATGTCGCCTCGTTAACTCCTCAAGACGAGGCACGTCCGGGGCTCATTTGATACACCTTTGTATCTTTCTCGATGTGACATTTCAGATGGCCACCAAGGGGTAGATCTCGGGCTGATTTGCACTCTCGATGTGAGAGGAATGAAGGGCTGAAAACGATGATGGACAGCAATGGAGCACTCGATGCCGGTGAGGGAACGGCCAAGGGGAGGCTCATTGGGTTGCCGAAGTACCGGACCTCATCTAGGAGAGGCTAGCGTTGGCAGATCTCGCACACTCCGACGACGGAGGGGGCTGAAAATGAAAACGGTGGCTGTTCTGCTGAAATTTGCGAGCGCTTGGGCTGCAAATCTGAAAGACGGTAGCAGCTTGGGTGGCGCTACGGCTGATTTGTCAACGGCTTGCCAAAACGCTGATGAGGCTAGCTGCTGGCTGAAAACGCTAGGGGATCTGCTGAAAAATGTCAGGTTGTCTGCTCTCTTCTTCCAGCGCTAGACCAATCTGCCTGAAAGTGCTAGGCTAAGTGCTCCCTTTATAGGGCTGAATTGTGGGTTATAAATCTCCTTAGGCTTAGGTAGGGCAAACTGTCCACCACACCCAACAAAATAAATCATTATTTAATGATTTATTGATAAGTTTGGCCAGGGGGTCAGTTTCTGGGTGAAACTGTCACACATCTGCTACCCGGGAACTCGCTAGATGTGGGGAATGGCTCGTTGGATTCCTCTAACCTAGAACTATATGCATGTCATGCCAGATGCCCACCGTAGTGTAATAACATCTGTCAAAACGCGTGTACAAACCATTTATGCAAGAGGGTTCCAAAACTGGAAAACCTAATCTAATGGACTCGTCCAGACATGTAGGTCCTGTGAACAAGCTCACAAAATTGCCAATACTAATCCTCCTAGGATTCTAGACACTCCTATCTAGGAACAAGGGGAAAACTGGCTCTGGAAGTCAATGAAGCATGTCCATGTGGCACACACGTGACATCCCCTCTTGCTTAAGGTGAGGTACGGGCACCAATCTGCATGGCCTCCTTGTATGAGGCTAGCAAATTTGGATAGTTAATTCCTCATCCACCCAAGCAGCTTCATGGGTTTCTGATTCTTGAACTTCAGGAAGTACTGCCTTGCTTACTTCCCTTTGTTCCGTGCTTGAATGGATGCAAAAGGAACATTTCTGGCTCCATAACTTCGACTTCATCAATTATCTCTAGTTGCTCCTCGTATGGGATGCTCCTTGGAGGTTCACCCTGAAATAATTTAAGCCAAGAAACATGGAAAACATGTCCAAAAATGTGGAACATGTAACTGCATGGAAACATCATTTACCTTTTGGTCGATCGGAAACGGACCATACATACGAAATGAGAATTTAGGACACCTCTTACCAACTTGCTTAAGATGCTGCTTCATGATCCTTAAAAACACCCAATCACCCTGTTACAAACTTGGAACACACGAACAGAAACTGCAAATTCATTGAACTTGATGAGAGAGAGAGAGTCGACACGGCACGGCGGAGTTCCGCACCCAGATGCACTGGCCCCAAAGACTAGAGCCCTTTTGGTATTTCTTTATTATTATACACGCAACAGTGCAACTACCGAAGATCTGCTATCAGACTCTACGTCCAGATGCTTTGCAGAGTGAGGCTCCAAGGGTCCTTATAAACATTACAAGGCATGCCCGAAAGCAGAGCCCCAAAAGCATCAGGTTCAAAAGCACACTAACGAAAAGCACTTTACTCAAAAGCCCATGAAAAACTAAGCAACGCAAAACGCGGAAATCCGTACAAGCTACCAAGTGGCACTGTCAACGCGTTGTAGGAAAACTTGTCCAGATTTGAAGCTTTTGACTTTGTTAGGGTTTTAAACCCCTCGGTCGGTGCTTCCTCGGTTCAGAACTTCCTTAGTTCTTTGGATTCCGTTTCTCTTGTCCACTCGGCCATCTCTCTTCGAGTTAGGCATGCCACGTCATCGCTTTGTCACATTCGTACCTCTTGAAAAAATTGTAATCACCTTCGATTACACTTGCAAAAACAGCCAAAGGAGAGAATCTTCCTTCAATAGACACTGACTCTATGTACTCATGCACCAGACTCCACCAATCCACAACTTCTACAAAGACATCAGCCACTAATCAATCACATTTTTGTCGAGGGTCTCAGATACAAATCTTGATCATTGTAACAATTTAGAAACCACATCCAGACCGCATCGATCTTTCCCCGGATGTCTTCATATACTAAATCTTGTTACTATCAGATTTAAATCCTTTCATTTCACATGTTAATCAAGCAAACCATGCCCATGACTATCCTCACAAGACAGTACATCCACATAGCATGCAATTCACACTAAGTACCGTATTTCCAATCATTCAATCTAGCCATCCCATTCCATCCAAACCTCTTGATGCACCCAGATCACTGTGCAGGCATCTAATCCTTCCGAAACTCTTGATGGACTAGAATTTCATTATGTGCAGTTAGCCATCACATCCAAAGCTCGCTGATCTCTAACAGATGTATAGATGCACTAAGTTCAAAGCATTCATCAAACAAAATGCTGCAGACATTTCATCTTTCTCTACATGTCTCTAACAATACACACATGAAAGAGCACATGTTTGAAAGCGCGAAGGACACGCTACCGGGAGATGCGCGAGGTGGAGTGCAGGTCTGGGCCGGGTGTAGCCAAGCGTGAGTGCAGGAGAGCGGAAGCGCTACAGATCGAAAGCAAAGAGAGACAGAGAGCTCGCACCATTGGGAAAAAAGAGTATGAGCAGGCATGCCAAGTTCTTTTGCAAGTCTACCCAACCAAATGGCCTCCTTTGAAGCCTCAGTGGCTGAAATGTATTCAACCTCAGTAGTACTCAGTGCCACAATTTTCTGCAACCAAGAACACCATGAGACTGCACCACCAGCAATAGCAAATACATATCCAATGGTAGATTTCCTGGTATCCATGTCAGCAGCCATGTCTGCATCACAATAGCCTTGCAACTTTAAGTCACTTTTGCCATAACAAATACACTTTGATTGTGTACCTTGCAAATATCTCAGAATGCATTTGACAGCTTCCCAATGCGCTTTGCCAGGATTCGACATGTATCCACTAACAACTCCCACTGCATAAGCAATGTCGGGACGAGTGGCAACCATAGCATACATAAGAGAACCACAAGTTGATGCATAAGGGATTCCCTTCATTGCTTTCAATGCCACCTCATGCTTTGGGGAATCTGCTTTGCTAAGCTTAGTGTAGGGAGGTAAAGGTAGCCATATTAAATCTGTCAAGTACTTTTGCAATGTACATAAAAACAGCAATTTCAGCTTTCTATCTCTTTTAATACGCATGCCCAAAATATGTTCTGCATCACCCAAATCCTTCATAGCAAAAGCTGAATTTAGCTTACCCTTCAAAGCATCGAGACTAGTTTTATGTCTCCCGGCAAGCAGCATGTCATCAACATAGAGAACAAGTATGATGGGACTACCATCTTCATCTCTTTTCATATACAAACAATGATCTGCATGGCTGCGTTTAAAGCCTTGAGACAACATAAAAGTGTCAAACTTCTTATACCACTGCCGTGATGATTGTCTCAAACCATACAGAGCTCTTTTCAGTTTGCATACTAGATCCTCGCGTGTAGGAACTACAAAACCCTGAGACGCACTATCATTTGATCCCTGTTCTTCTCCGGAATCCTCTGATGAACTTGCATTTGGTTCCCTTAGTTCGTCGGAACCCTAGGATGCACTACAGTCTGATTCGCTTACGGCGTTGAAATCCTGTGATGAGCTGTTTTCCGCTTCCCCCAATTCATTCCCTTCACTAGAAGACTCTTGCCCTATTGCGGTGGATACTATCTTGTCCATAGGATAAGTCAATGAGCCACAATGCATCCCAAATCCTTGCTTAAGATGTCCCATAAGTCTCTGCATAGAGTCAGACTTCTATTCTACACAATACTCTAAAGTCTCTTCTGGTAAACCACTCAATTTAGTCCCTCAAAGTAACTTTATCTTCCAAAACAAAGATTGGCAAATAAGTATCCCAAAACCTCTGGGATCCAATGTATCTTTCTTAGTCATTCTCAAATGATGCCAAGCCGTGATGACATCTATTTCATATTCATCTGATATCCAAGTTGACGTGAAAATTTTCTTAAATTTTACCCACGTCACAGTAACTTCTCTGCGTAACAACAGAGTAGACCGTTGTGTATGTGCAGTTCCTTTCAATTAAGATGCCGCGCTTCGCACCTTGGCGTGTTCCATGAATCAACCTCTAGAGAAAGCACCGTCGAACTCCTGTATAAACTCAAGGGCTCGATGGGTGTTCAGGCAGCCTGAAAACATCTCAAACTTGACGGCCGGACCCCCTTCCTTGCACTCCTGGTTTTCTTGCTCATCTGCTCACTGTCAAAAGAGGACGAGCTCTCCTCCTCTGACCTACTAGATGGCCTCCCATGCCTTCTAGACTTGTTCAAAAATCTGCTTTTCTTGCTTTTTCTCCACTTCTTCCACCTTTTCTCATCCTCACTAAAACAAGAGGACGACAAATTGTTGGAACTCTTTGAAGACGAAGAAAAATCTAGGTCATCCTTGAAATGAACATGCTTCTTAGATCTACTTGCCACCTCGAAAGTCGACTTTTGGTCCGAATAACCTAGGAAATCCGCCGATTTCCTCTTGGGATTTCCGATCCTCTTCTTCTGAGAGTGCTTCAAGGTTTTCTTTATCTGGTTCATCTTCTTGTCAAGCTCTATCCAGCTCTTTCTACGAGTACAGTTTCTGCTTTTCTGCACTCATCTGTCCTCTTAACTTTCTTCAAAGGAGAATCAATGGCCTCTCACCATCTCATGTGAATCTCATCCATCAGGTAAGTCTTCAAATAATTCACATATTTTAGATTCTAGGAGTACTTCATTAATTTTTTCCCACACGTGTCAACCTGCAGTTGACATTTGTACTCTGCTCTCTCAAACTCCCCCCCCCCCCCCCCCCCCCCCCCCCCCCGGGGAATTTGTCCATGGCTCGCATTTCAGTGTCACAAAATAGTCACGTGGCATGACCACCCGCGGACAGAGCTTACGACCTGGCATGACCACCCGTGGACAGAGTTGACGACGTGGCAAAAAACTTTACGGACAAGCAGCAGTACGGATTTCTTGGATTTGCCCCAAGCTTGACAAAGTTCGGTACTTTCATTGATCGTGCTTGGGTCAGTACCCATGCAATCTGGAACCAGTCCTACTTTCATCTTGCCTTTTCTGCCACGTTCCTCAGCTGCTCTCGAACTCTATGGCTTGTCTTCATGTTGTTCTTTCTTTGCCTTGTTAGGGCACTTCGCAAACACATGCCCATGTTCCTCGCATCCAAAACACTTCCCTTCTTTGATGTAATTGGCCCTCTCTCGAAGAGTGAGCCAGTGTCGTGTATCCTTGTCTTTCTTTTCTTGGGAACTCTTTCTCTTTCTACTTTCATTGTTAGAAGTCTGTTGGGTTCTCTGAGTCAAGATCTCATCAATGGGGTAAGTCAAATTTCCCGAATGTATCGCAAAACCCCGTTTCCCATGACCCATCAATTCTTGAATAGAATTAGACCTTTGTTCCAGCCAATAGTCTCGGATCTCTATAGAAAGTGAAACCGGCCTGTTCAATCCAAAAGGGTGGTAGACTTTACTTCAAACCTTGATTTAGCTTTCACCCATTATTAGTCGTCTATTCTACCTGTACTTTCAAGACACAACACGGGGGAAAGGGATACAGGCTGCTAGAATGCACCTGTATGAGAAGACCGACACCAGATTGGCCCCTAACTTAGGCGCCTCTTTCGGTATTTCTTTATTGTTTAACAGAGGGAATAAACGTTGTGGTTCCCTACAAGCTGCCCCACACAAGCTCGGCTGAATTTCAACTGTTCTAGCCCGATTTCGGCAGCATAACTATACTAGGATCCTTCACAGTGAGTATTCCCACGCATTGAATGACTTTCCCGACGCATACGAGCACTTTGCAAAACCTGGCAAGAATCTGCAGCATGCTGAATTCTCTGTTTTCAGCCCCGAAAATGCGCCAGATCACTTGCACAGCGGTCCCCTCGCGTCCCCGAACCTCCTGGGGGTATTAGGGACCGTTTAGGGCCAAAACCCTAAACCTGCAAAAATACACAGCAGGCTGTAATTTACTGTTTCGGGCTCCGTTTCGCGTGCCGGTCGCATCCGTACCAAGTCCTCGAGTTCCTACACCTGTAGGGCTACTTGCCCTTTGAATCGGACGAGATTTCTGGCGTGAAACCTCTCCAAATTCACCTGTACCTGCGGGGGATTAGCCGCTAGCTAATCCAGTACCTGTGCAAGAGGCTCTTGCCTCGGCAATCGCGCATGAACCCACACAACTGTACGTTGGTCAATTGAAAAGCCCACTAGAGGGGCATAACATACTGCCACAGGGGAGAGAGAGGGCAGTGCGTAGCGTGCAGCGCATCACTCCTGGCACCGCACTGTACATAGGAGGGAAAGCAAGCACTCCATAGCTCTTATCCTGTGACAAAATCTGAAAATGAGCCTCTCCCAGCTTCAAATTCAGCGCCACTTCTTGTTGCATGAGGAAAGTGCACCAGAAGGTGCCACTTGGCACATTTACAAGCATTTTCCCGTTTCGGGGTTGCCGCCTAAAAATCTCCCAACCGGTTGCCCAGTTGACTTCACGGCAGAGTAAGAAAATGTTCTCCTTGTCATTCCGGAGGTAATGACGCAAACACATTTTCAGGTCCCAAAATAGCAGTTCCCTAAATTTTAGGAGATGCTGCCATTGTATCTTTCTAGGTCATCCGACCCTCTTTGTACACTCCAACCACATCAAAAACTGAAATGTAGCCTATGTAGCAAAGGATTCCACTTTGGCTAGTCAATGACCCCACTTTGGCTAACCATAGTCTTTGCCCAACCTTAGTGCTCTCTTGCCCTCAGGCCTGGACTCCCTCTGGACAATTCCACACTAGCTATGCAATGCAGGGCGGTTAGATTTCCCGAGGGGTGTTTCCAAAAAGTGAAAGTAAATAAATAATAAGAAAGAAATCAACAAAAAGGATAGATAGTAGTCACACGCTGGTGACAGAAAGTCAACAACAAAATCGCTCAATCTGTTCTTTAAACGAGACCTTCTTAAATGAAGAGGCTGGTAGAAAGAGTTCCAAAATCTCTCACAATAAGCATCCAGAGAATCTCCCTTGGTCATCTGAAGATGATTCCAAGCAGTTCGTACATCTCATTCGTACTCCCGAGTCAACCAAGAAGAAATAAAAAGCCTTTTGAATTTCAACCGTTTAACTGGAGCTTCCTTCCTCATAAGAAGAGTGGACCACCATGTTCGAGCATTTCCCTTGAAGAAAGTTGTAGCCCTTCTAATCTTGGAGTGCTCTGAGTAATGCCCTCCAAAGAAAGCTATATCAAACTGTTGAATGAAGGCCAAAGCCTTCAGAGCATCTCTGAATCCAAAAAAGAGTCAAACTTAATCATTGTCCACCTTTTTTGAATTCTTTTACTTTCTTGCTTTTATCTTCGAGGAAGTCATATTGGTTGGCTTTGTAAAAATGCTTCTTCTTTGCATAATACATGTGATCATGGGATTCCGAACTATCTGAGGATGACTCCTCTGTAGAACTGTCAGAAACTGGGCGAAATCTAGGCTTCTTTCCCTTTTTCTTGCCCTTTCTCAAGCTTTGTTTTTTGCTTCGCTTTTTGCCTTTTCTGTCTTCTTTGCTCGAGTCAGAAGAGCTAGAAGAGCTATCAGAAGAAGAAGAAGAAGAAGAACTGGGTAGTCCTTCAAATCGTACACGCTTCTTTTGCTTCCTTGTCGATGCAAAAGAAGATTGATGACTTAAATAACCCGGGAAGTCAGCTTCTTTCTTGTGCTTTTTCTCGTGTTTTTGGATTTGTTATTTGCGTCCAAAAGCCAACTGATCTGTGTCTGAACCACCTCTTGTAATTCTTGCTCTATAAACATCCTCGTAGAAGGAGGTTTCTTGATTGCCAGTTTGATGGGTGGTTCTGTGGCTTTCTGCCATTGGGTATGCACTTCTGCAATGGATTGCTGAGACAAAATTTTGCAAATTTCGGATCCTTCGCAATTTTAATCATTTGCTTTGTTAACTTGTTAACTAGTTGTCGACGTTCCATCTCTTCTATCTCGAACTGAGTAGGCCGAGGTTGGTCGTACTCTTCCTCCGTTTGATTATGAGAATCTTCTTCGTGATCTCCTCCCGCATTCGCAAATACAGAATACGTCGACTGTTTCTTGTTGAAATCCATAAGTGTTGTGAGAAAAGGATCGGATTTCCTGGTAGAAGAGAAATCGATCGCGCTCTGATACCACTGTAACAAACTTGGACACCCCAAGTCAAGATTCTACCGCGACACAACAAAGATTCGCTTCAAAACAGTTCACAAAGATGACACGGCCCGGCGTAGTTCCGTGCCCACAGGTATTGGCTCCAAAGACTGGCGCCTCTTTCGACATTTCTTCTTATATTGATCTGTGTCCAAAGTACAAAGAGGGCCCATAGGTCTCACTCTCAGACTCTACGTCCAGATGCTGAGAAGTGAGAGCCCGTGGACCTAATTATTGTTACAAGGGATGCCCAAAAAGCAGAGCCCCAAAAGCATTAATTTAAAAGCTTCTCCCTCAAAAGCAGAGAGCCCAAAAGCAGCCAACGCTCTTGGAAGAAATACTTACAGCCTGGTTAGCGCTTTTTGCGCCGCAATTTGCGGAGGTTCCATACGGCAGCTACGGCAGCTACGGCAGCTACGTGAATTGCGGATATCCGTACGACAGCCAGTCTTTCCTTTATTTCTCTTATTTCCTTGTGTCCCCGAGGTCCCCTCGTCACTAGCCATAAGTTGGGACAACTTCTATGGTTGCCACATCACCAGTATGTGACATTTGCACTGAGTGCTAATGTGGACAAACAGTACAGATTTCCTGAATTTGCATTGACATGTGCTGACGTGGCAGCCTGTACGGATTTTCGCAAATTGCGCTGCACTCAAACAAGTGAAGTACAAATCAATCAGTATCATTTTCATTTTCGGGAGTTCCAGTTCATAAAGTCATACAGCAGAATACTTTCAACCTAGCAGTATCCCTGAAACCCAAAGGGACATCAGTGACTCTATATCGAAAATCAAGGTAATTTGTTGACAAGGAGCGGAGTGACTCCCCTCTTGTGCAAGCCCATTGCACTAGATTCACCCATGTTGAAATCGGGGTTCTATCAGAGTAGGCTATGCTAAACTGATGCTTCAAGGTAAAGTTCCAAAATCTGAGGAGTATCTGTTAGGTCCTCCTCCTCCATCCACTTTGCATCCAATGCAGGATAGTTCTTTAATATAACCAAGAACCGCCTAATCGCTTTACCTTTAATCTTTCTATCCTTGTGTGCCAATATCTGTTCTAGAACGAGTATCTCCTCGCTTTCCTCTACTACTGGTTGCTCATCTGGCTCCCCATCATCAGACACATCGCCTATAAAAGGCTTCAAGAGACTCGCATAAAAAGCATTGTGAATTCTCCAAGTATTGAGCAGCTTCAGTCTAAAGGAGACGTCATTTATCTTTTCTTTTATCTGGAAAGGTCCATAGTATCTCATGCTAAGCTTTGGGAAAAACCGCTCCTTTCCCTTTTTCTTTCTCAGGCGTGCCTTCTCAAAACGTAAGAGCACCCATCGTCTTCCTTTAATCGATCTGCTACCTTTTTGTGTCTTTCCTAAGATTTCTGTAAAGCCTCCCGGAGCTTGGCAAAAGCAATGTCCAAGTCCCTCGTGTACTGGTCAGCTTCAAAAATCTTATCTTTCGTGCTTAAGAAGGGTGGAACCTTCGGAGCACCTTCAATAATCTCAAATGGCGCCTTTCCCGTCGAAGAGTGAATCATGTTATTGTAGGCAAATTCCACCAAGGGCAAATACTTTTCCTGTCACAAGGCGGGCACCACGTGCCATTAGAAATGAACAGACTGAACAGACTTTTAGCACTACAATAACAATTGAACTGAGAGAGAGAGAGAGAGAGAGAGAGAGAGAGAGAGAGAGAGAGAGAGAGACGACACGCGACACGGAGTGGCAGAATTCCACCCCAGAGAGTATTGGCCCCAAACCTTGGCACCCCTTTCGGTATTTCTTTATATTGCATCAACTCAGTACAAGCCGGTACTCCAGACTCTGCACCTTCTCCAGGAAGCATGCCAGAGAAAGAGCCCTAACCTCATATTTAAAGGCCCTTGGCTTGAAAAGCAGTTATAGTGAAAAGCCTTCAAAACTCAAAAGCTTCTGGTCCAAAAAGCATTGCCAAAAGCTGCCAACATAATTTACGAAAATCCGTACAGCCTGCCACGTCATCCGCCAACGCAAAACGCGGAATTCAGTACAGCATGCCACGTCATCATGCCAACGCAATTTTTGAAAATCTGCCACATCATCAGTTTTTGTGTGTGTGCGGGTCCTGCTTTATTTTAATTCTTTGTGTCACTTGGGGCCCCATCAGACGGGGTCCCCATAAGTTGGTAGGACTTCTTTTTCTGTTACTTGTTCTTCTTAGGGTTTAGGCCCCTCGGCCGGCATCTGTAACTAGGCTCCATTCTTTAGGCTTTGACACGTAAGCAGTTTTTGTTACATCTCCCCTTCTTGAAAGAGAGTAATCTTCCACGATTACAGCATATCTGCAAAACAACTCAAGTTAGCTCAAAAAAAATTCCGAGGGACATCCCGAGGGACAATCAATGTGCTCTTTTTATTAAGGAGTTAGCTTCTCCTTTCTACTCTTTTGATCAAGGAGTTAGTTTCTCCTTTCGGTTGTTTTGATCAAGGAGTTAGCTTCTCCTTTCTACTCTTTTGATCAAGGAGTTAGCTTCTCCTTTCGTCCAGATCGGAACTCTTGATATTCCGACGTAGTAAAATTAGCCATCACACCCAGACCGTACTGATCTTCCACGGGTGTCTCGATGCACTAAAATTACATACCTAGGCAGTCTCATCCAATTAGGAATATTCAGTAATTGGCACATCACAATGCAACACAAATGCTTACATATGCATGTTACAAGACACAACAAACAGCGTCGTTGAGCACTCCCTTGAGACAAACGGTCTGCAGTATGAAGCTACTCAACGACTACCTCGTCACTCCCCCCGCAAATAACCTAAAAAGGTCCGAGCCATGAGCTCAGAAAACTGTACAACCAAACCCTCCCTAGACCGCAGTCTGCGTCGCTTGGAGTTCAAGCATACAACCAAACGCTCCCCAGGCATCGGCCTGCGTCGTTCGGAGGTTTTCTAGCATACAACGGAACGCTCCCCAGGCATCGGCCTGCGTCGTTCCGAGGTTTTCAAACATACAACGAAACGCTCCCTAAGCATCGGCCTGCGTCGTTCCGAGGTTCAAACAATACCAAAACAGTATTTCTCACTTCTCCACCCGGGAGTAAAATCACCAATCATTGAAACGAGTATCAAACCAAAGTCAAACAATTCAAACCGGCACCAAAACAAGTTCAAAACAGATACCATCCATTTCAAACAAATTCCAAACAGGATCACCAAACAAGATCAAACAGAACTCAAACTTAAAAAGCAATCTCGACATCAATCGAGCTCGAAAAGTCGACTGACTTTCCATCTTGAAACCTGCACCAAAAAATTAGGGTTAGGTTTTTTCCATGAGGTCGTAGCCGAGCACAGCATGGTCCATCAGCTCTTGGACAAAGAGTCTATTCTTTGGCGGCGATGGTAGTCCCAAAATAGCAATCGCACTGGACCTCCAAGGTCATCTGCTCGTGAAGAGACATCTACTGAGAGATGTCGAGAAATTTCATGTTATAATCTGCTAGGGTTTCCATGGCAAGCATTTCAAGATACCCCACTCTGCTAGAAGTTTCACTCCAAAGGAAGATGTCAGAAACCCTATAACTTCGGGCAAAATTTTTCTTGAAAGCTTGTCAAGTACTTGGAGTATGCTGCTTGGTAGCTATAAACGTTTGCATGGCACTGCCTCTGAGAAAAACAGTGACTCGAAACAAATCTAGGATCCTTCTTTTGCAAGTGATCTTAATGGCTTATGCCCTGTAAGACATGAGCGGTGAAGACGGGAGCGCGCAATGCGCGATGAAGTAAGAGTGGGAGTGGCTAATAAGTTCGGGTTGGAGGGCGAAGATACCTCAAATAAAAATTTGTCTTCTCTTTTATAGGACCGGTATGCTTTCACAAAAGCACACGCCTGAAGCTCTGATACCACTGTCACAAGGCGGGCACCACGTGCCAATAGAAAAGAAAAGACTGAACAGACTTTTAGCACTTCAATGACAATTGAACTGAGAGAGAGAGAGAGAGAGAGAGAGAGAGAGACGACACGCGACACGGAGTGGAATTCCACCCAGAGAGTATTGGCCCCAAACCTTGGCGCCCCTTTCGATATTTCTTTATATTGCATCAACTCAGTACAAGCCAGTACTCCAAACTCTTACACCTTCTCCAGGAAGCATGCCAGAGAATGAGCCCTAATCTCATATTTAAAGGCCCTTGGCTTGAAAAGTAGTTATAGTGAAAAGCCTTCAAAACTCAAAAGCTTCTGGTCCAAAAAGCAATGTCAAAAGCTGCCAGCGTAATTTACAAAATCCGTACAGCCTGCCACGTCATCCGTCAGCGCAAAACGCGGAATTCCGAACAGCATGCCACGTCATCATGCCAACGCAATTTTCGAAGATCTGCCACGTCATCAATTTTTGTGTGTGTGCGGGTCCTGCTTTATTTTAATTCTTTGTGTCACTTGGGATCCATCGGACGGGGTCCCCATAATGTCACGTGACACATCCAACCCTATGTGTCCGTGGACAAGCTACAACATGACAAGGGTTCAGTCAGTCCAATTGGTCTAGATTAGCAAGTGTTCTGGCACTTTTGTGAGTCTGTTCGCAGACCGTGCATGTCCAGACACTTAGTGTAGATGCATATCCTCTGGTTGCACACAACATGATCATAAGCATTCCTATCAGAATCCTTCAGGGGAATTTTCCAGTGCATTTAGCCTATTTTCCCTATTTTTGACATTTTTCACTTATTATTTGTAAGTGACTTCTGTTGGAAAGTAGGTAGGGCAATTTTGCTTAGTTAATATATAAGCAAACCAGAGTTAGCACTTTCTGGCAGAAGAGGCAGCAGGAGCACCGCTCAACAGGCACCTTCTCAGCAGGAACCCCCAGCAAGGCCTAGCGTTTTTTGCTACACAGCAGAGAGGCTAGCGTTTTGCATCAAGACCCCAGATCAGCCAGCATTTTTGCATTTGCATATTCCCGGCGACAACAGAACCACAGATCAGCCTACTGTTTTGCATTTGCAGGACATCCAACGATAGCAGATCAGTTTTCAGCCCTAGCGTTTTTGGTTTGCAGATCAGCCCCGGCGTTTTGCAAATTCACCATGACGGAACATCAAGAACCATCAGCGTTCTCAGTTTTCAGCGTTTAGACACTGCAGATCAAGTCCCGAACCTCGGAGATCTCACCTTCCCGCAGCATTTCCTCGCCGCACGGTCAGTTTCCGCAAGGTTTACAGTTTCAGCCCGGAAAACGCAGATTTCAGCATCTGCGTTTTCAACGCGTCGTCGTCGTCGACATTGTCACCGACATAGAGTCAGAATTCAGCAGATAAAGATTTGCAGATTTCAGCCATTAGCATTCTCAGATTTCAGCCCGTCTCGTCGTCGTCCTCATTGTCGTCGACATCGTCAACAAGTCCAAGCATTGTAGAGATTTGTGCAATCATAAGTAGACCGCTCTCGCCATTGAGAGCGGGGCCTTCGGAGGAGGGTTTGACAACATTCTGGTGTCAAATTCTCTTCTCTCTCTATCTCTTAGTCTCAACACCTTCATTCACAATGTTCACCACTTTGTTTGTGTCCATTGCACTCTCTCATTAAGAACGGAAGGCTCTCCCTTCCATAAGAACAAAAGGAACCTTGAGCACAGTTCGGAGCACTCATCTTGAGCAAAGTTCATTCATTCCGCTGCACCTAACACATAAGTTGGTAGGACTTCTTCTTCTGTTACTTGTTCTTCTTAGGGTTTAGGCCTGTCGGCCGGCATCTGTAACTTGGCTCCATTCTTTAGGCTTTGACACGTCAGCAGTTTGTTACATTTCCCATTGAGTCTTCTGATCCAAAATGTAAGACTTCAATAAATCCAGTACGACTGAATTTGCAATCTCAGATTGCCCATCAATCTGCGGGTGGAAAGATGACGAGAACTGCAACCGTGTGCCAATGTTCTCCCAAATAGCCTTCCAAAACAAACTCGTGAATCGGGGATCTCTGTCAGAAACAATTGTCTCAGGCATGCCATGTAATCTGAATATCTGGGCAACGAACAATCTCACTAAGTGATCTGGCTTGACTATTTTCTTCACTGGAATAAAATGAGCTTGCTTGCTAAATCTGTCAATAACAGTCCAGATACCATCGTGCCCACTCTGTGTCTTCGGGAGATCAAAATTTCCCAGGGGCGGGTGGAAATGGATAAAGGTTGTAACAATCCCTGTGCTTTATGCCTGTCAAACTTGACCTTCTAGCATACCAAGCAACTACGTACAAAGTCGTCCACATCCTTCTTGAGTCTCGGCCAAAAGAAGTAACGCTCCACACCTTTCAAGGTGGTATCAATGCCGCGGTGACCCATAAATGGTGGACAGTGGCATTCAACTAGAACCTTTTCCCTCAACAACTGTATAACGCACAACATCGTTTTCTTTATCAAGTAGCCATCTCGTATGAAATATCCCGCTACTACCTCCCCATTCTGTATTCATGTGAATACATCCGAAAAATCTGGATCTATGGCGTACTGATCGACCTTGTCCTCGAAGTTTCTATGGTGAATCGCGGAAATAGTCAAGACTAACGACTTCCAGGACAAAGCATCTCCCACCAAGTTCTTCTGTCCCTGTACATGAACAATCTGGAAGTGAAATTGTGACAAGATGTTAGCCCACCGCATCTTCTTTTCCGAAAGCTGCTTCTGTGACAAGAAGTAGCGTAAACTCTGATGATCAGTAAAGACCATAAAATCGGCTCCGAGTAGGTAATGTCGCCAGTAATAAGAGCATGGATAACCGCCAAAAGATCTTTCTCATAAATCTGTGCTGTCAGTTCCGGCCTTGAAAACAATCGACTCTCATAGGCAATGACATGGCCTTCTTGCATTAAGAAGACCGCACCCAGACTACGACCACAAGCATCACAATATACTTCAAATGACTTTTGCAAATCTGACAAAGTCAAAACTAGTCCAATAGTCAATATATCTTTCCGTGTCAAAATATGCAAAGGAGAAGCAACCTCTGCAGATTTTCTAATGAACCGTCGGTAGTAAGAACATAAGCCCAAGAAGTTTCTAACTTTATGAACCATTCTTCAAATCGGGCCAATCACGTAGAGAGTCGATCTTGGCCGGGTCCATTTGTACTCCTGCTTCTGAGACGATGTGTCCCAAAAAGTGTATTTCCGGTAAGAAAAATTCACTCTTCTTGGCATTGATTACTAACTTGTGATCTCGCAATGCCTGAAAGACCTGTAGAGCAAATGGTGTCTATGTTCTGCCTCATCCTTGGAGAAGACTATAATGTCATCAAAGAAAGTGCCAACAAAAGATTTGTACTCTCTAAAAATCCTATCCATCATTCAGTTGAAAGTCGTTGGAGCATTGGTAAGGCCAAAAGGCATCACCAAAAATTCATATAAACCGAAGCTCGTCCAAAAAGTTGTCCTTGTAGACATCTCTCAGCACGATTCGGATCTGGTGATGTCCACTTTTCAAATCGATCCTGCTGGAACAAGAGGATGCATGTAGTCGGTCAAGAATATCATCGATCCTCGGAATCGGAAATCTGTTCTTGATGGTGATTTTATTGAGAGCTCTATATCATTACACATTCTCCAAGATCCGCCTTTCTTTAAAACCAACAACACCAGAGAGCAATAGGGTGAAGTACTCGGCTGGATAAGACTCTTTTCCAAGATGTCTTTCACTTGGTTCATAATCTCTTCATTCTGGGCTCGGCTCATACAATAAGGTGGCCGATTCGGTGGAGTGCTTCCACGTATCAGATCAATAGTATGATCCTCAGGACGAGATGGTGGCAACTCGCCTGGCAGTCCCTCAGAAAAGCAATCGGCATGACTGTGGAAGCTCTAACATATTTATCACGTGTTCATCATTTAACTCTTTCAAATAGATCGACTAAACAAACAGACTGGATTTCATTAATTTGGAAACGGCCGAAGCTGATACAATAGAAACAGACTTGCCCTTTAGTTTCACATCAAGTACAATTTTTCGGCCCTTTTCATTTGTCAATGTCGCTTTCTTCGCCCAATAATCGACCACGGCGTTGTTCTTATGGTACCAAGGGACTCCAAGGAGGACATCACAACCTTCCAAGGGCATTATGTAAAAGTCCTCGTGCCCCAAATACCCCTGACAATGCCATCGAAGTTTGCTAATGACGGGTGTAATGGCTATGTCTCATCCGGGTGCCGCTAGAACTGCCTCTGCTTGTGGTTCTATCCGATTGGGTGTAATCTCAAGCCGCGCCGCCAATTCAGGTGAAATGAAGTTGGCCGTGGCCTCTGCTTGTGGTCCTATCCGATCGGGTGTAATCTCGAGCCGCGTAGCCAATTCAGGTGAAATGACGTTGGCCTTGGCTCCTCCATCAAAGAAAATCAGGGCTTCTTGATCTTTCACTATGCCCCAAGCTCGACAAAGTTCTATACTTTCATCAATCGTGCTTGGGTCAGTACCCATGCAATCTGGAGACTGGAACCAGTCCTGCTTTCATCTTGCCATTTCTGCCACGTTCCTCAACTTCTCTCGAACTCTCTGGCATGTCTTCATTTTGTTCTTGTTGTGCCTTTTTAGGGCACTTCGCGGACACGTGCCCATGTTCTCCTCATCCAAAACACTTCCCTTCTTTGATGTAACTGGCCCTCTCTCGAAGAGTGATCCGGGGTCGTGTATCCTTGTCTTTCTTTTCTTGGAACTCTATTTTCATTGTTAGAATTATGTTGGGTTCTCTGAGTCAAGATCTCATCAGTGGGGTAAGTCAAATTTCCCGAATGTATCGCAAATCCCTTTTCGCATGACTCATCAATTCTTGAATAGAATTTGACTTTTGTTCCAAGTAGTAGTTTGGGATCTCTATAGAAAGTCCGGAACAAAACGGCTCAATCTGTTCTTTAAACGAGACCACCTTAAATGAAGAGGCTGGTAGAAAAGAGTTCCAAAATCTCTCGCAATAAGCGTCCAAAGAATCTCCCTTGGTCATCCGAAGATGATTCCAAGCAGTTCGTGTATCTCATTCGTACTCCCGAGTCAACCAAGAAGAAATAAAAACCCTTTTGAATATCAACCATTTAATTGGAGCTTCCTTCCTCAGAAGAAGAGTGGACCACCATGTTCGAGCATTTCCCTTGAAGTAAGATGTAGCCCTTCTAATCTTGGAGTGCTCTGAGTAATGCCCTCCAAAGAAAGCTATGTCAACCTGCTGAATGAAGGCCAAAGCCCTCAGAGCATCTCTAAATCCAAAAAAAGAGTCAAACTTAATCGACAGTCCACCTTCTTTGACTTGTTTTACTTTCTTGCTTTTATCTTCGAGCAAGTCATATTGGTTGGCTTTATAAAAATGCTTCTTCTTTGCATAAAACATGTGATCATCGGAGTCCGAACTATCTAAGAATGACTCCTCTGTAGAACTGTCAGAAACTGGGCGAAATCTAGGCTTCTTTGCATGTTTCTTGCCCTTTCCGAAGCTTTTCTTTTTGCTTCGCTTTTTGCCATTTCTATCTTCTTCGCTCGAGTCAGCAGAGCTAGCAGAACTGTCAGAAGAAGAAGAAGAAATGGGTAGTGCTTCAAATCGTACACGCTTCTTCTGCTTTCTTGCCGAGCCAAAAGAAGATTGACGACCCAAATAACAAAGGAAATCGGTTCCTTTCTTGTGCTTTTTCTCAAGCTTTTTGGATTTGTTGTTTGCGTCCAAAAGCCGGCTAATCTGTGTCTGAACCACCTCTTGTAATTCTTCCTCTATAAACATCCTCAGAGGAGGAGGTTTCTGTTGGGGTATAAAGCCCAATTTTACTTTTTACTTTTTTACTTTTTTGGGCTAGAGCCGGCAAGCCAGCAAGGAACTGCCTTTGCTTCGCGTGCACGCAAACGAGTCAAAGACAAGTTATCTTGCGGACTTGCCGACAAGGGGAAAAGCGCCTCCATGCCGTATCGTGGCATGTCAACGGGGAATGGAAGCAGGTTTCCCCCTCGGGGGAGTAAAAAGTCTTTTCATGCCATGTTAGTCAGTCCATGTTCCCTTGTTAATCACGCCACCCGAGGGTAACGTCGGGAAATCACCAAACGAATTCAGTGATTTGGTATAAAGCCCAATGTGGTCACCCACGTAAGTGGGCGGGCCGCCAGGTATGTACACATATTCTTTTGTAAAACCTAATAAGAACTCACTATGCTCTACGCATTACAGTAGAGCGAGTTCACCATATCGTCGTGCTCTTCTTCTCGCACTCTCTCGCGTCGCACTTCCGCTCGTACTTCTTCAACTGGTATCAGAGCTCAGATCGAGGCTCGGGGCAGCACTGCAGGAGGCTAGAGTCACCAACTCAGAATGGAGTGAAATTCGACAGGCGAAGACACGGCCCCAATCTCCGCCACCGTTCGGCTTCGACAAAGGTCTGCGCAGGCCATTTTCGACTACGTGGTCTCGACGGGTGCAGATCCGACTCTGCAAATTTGGGGTTTTCGGCCTACGACTGCAGGTGCTGAGGATATCGACACTCCCAGAGTGTTGATTTGTGGCTGTCTACACATCAAAGGACGGCTCACAGTTCTTGGAGGCGTGTCACATACGACACAGGCGCATCTACACACAGACTGTAGGCGACATCCACTAGTTCATCAGGTAGCTTGTGTTTGCTGCTTGATATTCCAGATTTCATCCTGACATTGCAGGTACTTCCACATGGGATGTATTGTCAGAGATGATGTATGTTTGTTGAGGGTTTGCTGGCTGTGAGTCACGCAGCAAACAACCGCCGCAGCGGTTACAGCATACAGTGGGAAATTTGCGGATGTATAACTTTGTGGGAAGTCTATGTACTGTCAGATTTACTGTAGCCTTTGTTGAGGGTCGAGTGAGGTTTTATTGAGCTGGGGGATTCTCGAATGTTGAGATCCTTTCGGTGATACAGGTCTTGGAGCGATCCCTCGAGCACCCTTAGATAGGCAGCTAGGATGTATTGACTGTGAGTTAGACAGTTGGGATTGCATCTTTGCTTTACTGCCGTTGAGGCATTGTCGCAGTCTATGCGTACAGGACAGTGACAGGACAGTCAGAGACAGTACAGGTGCAGGATAGGTTTACCCGCAGCTTACAGTGTCAGAGAGACAGTGTTTTTGAGCTGTTTTTTGGTCTGTTTTTTTAGTACAGCAAAGCCATTTGACAAAGGAGACTCTGTCAAAATTTCTGCAGAATCTGAAGCTTTCTTGGTTCATTTGACAGGTTGATATTGGTTCAGAGGTCAGTTTACAGGGGAAACTCTGCCGAATTTTTTCCAGGAAAGTAAACCACTGTGAAGCGTAGCTATGGCTTGATCACAGGACACTGCTCTTTACAATATCAAGAAGCTGGATGGAACCAATTTCCCATTGTGGAAGAAGCAGATTTGGCACGTGTTGGTACAAAAGAAGCAGATAAAACCTATAAAGCTCAAGGGGATAAAACCAGAAGATATGCACGAAGATGAATGGAGCGAAACGGATGAATTGGCACTTTCTACCATTATGCTGACTTTCGCAGAAAGCGTTTACTTCAATGTAGCAGACGAGATGTCGGCTTATCAAGCATGGTTAAAGCTGAGTGATCTTTATGAGAAGCAGAGTGCAGCTTCACAGGTATATTGGCTTAAGAATCTTGTTGACTTGAAGATGAAAGAAGGGACACCTATGTCCAATCATTTAAATGAATTCAACACGATCTATAGTCAGTTGTCAGCTCAAGGTGTCAAGTTTGATGAACCTGTTAGAGCTATGTTCCTGTTGATCACATTGCCGGAAAGTTGGGACACTTTTCGCACAGCTCTGAGTAATTCTACACCTCCAGATGGTTTGAACATAGCAGGTGTAGAAGGAAGTCTGCTTACTGAAGAAACCAATAGAAAGACAATGGACAAAGGCAAAGGAACAGCCTTAGTTGTCAGGGGAAGGACCAAAGAAAAGTACAAAGGTGGAAAGAGGTATCAGTCTCGTAGCAAGTCTCGCAGTGCTAAAGGCAAGAGTGACATAGAATGCTACCATTGTGGAAAGAAGGGTCACATGAAAAGAGACTGCAGAGAATGGAAAGCAGAAAAAGGCAAAGAGAAAGCTGAAGACCATGGTGAGAAGAACAAGTCCTCAGTGAAGATTCAAGAAATAAATGTGACAAACACTGTTGCAGAGGATGACAGTCTAGTGTCAGGAGACATCTACTTCTTGAAGAATACAATGGACTCAGCTCTTCTTCCAGCATCTAATGGAAATGCACTGAGTGACTGGATTATAGACTCAGGGGCATCACTTCATGTGTCTCCAAACAAGGAGTGGTTTACTTCTTATGTGACCACTAAAGATCATGTTCGGCTAGGCAATGGGCAGACATGTGAGATCTTAGGTGTTGGAGATATTCAATTGAAGTTTCAGAATGGCTCTTCTTTCACGCTGAAGAATGTGAGACATGTTCCCGCAATTACAAGGAGCTTGATCAGCACAGGCTTACTTGATGATGCTGGCTACGTCACCACCTTTGGACAGAACATGTGGAAGATATCCAAAGGTTCTATGACAGTAGCACATGGAGTAAAGTCTGGAGAACTTTACATGATTTATGTATCAAATGTCTCTAAAAATGTAATCAATGTAACCGAGCAGCCGAACGTTTCTTTGTGGCATAGCCGGTTAGGACATATGTCCAAGAAGGGAATGGAAATCTTGTCTTGTTCTGGTTATTTGCCTGGCTTTTCATTTAATGATTTTGAATTCTGTGAACATTGTCTGTATGGTAAGCAAACACAGCAGCCACATAAGCATAGAAGCAGTAGAAGAGATACACAGTTGGCACTTGTTCATAGTGATTTGTGTGGATCTATGCCTAACCTATCTCTAGGGGGAGCTTCTTACTTTATGACATTTATAGATGATTACTCGAGGAAAGTATGGGTTTACTTTCTCAAGCACAAGGATGAAGCATTTAGTGTTTTCAAAACGTTTGTGACACTTGTGGAGAATCAGAGTGAATCAGAGTGGCAAGAAGCTTAAATGCTTACGCACTGACAATGGTGGAGAGTATGTTTCAAAGGCCTTTCAGGACTTTTGTGAGTTAAAAGGTATAAAACGTGAACTTACTGCTCCTTACAATCCTCCTCAAAATGGTCTTGCTGAGAGGATGAATAGGACCATACAAGAGAAGGTCAGAAGTATGTTGTCTAATGCTCAGCTGCCAAATGGGTTTTGGGCTGAAGCTGTATCAACAGCTGTTCATCTTGTAAATAGATCTCCTAGCAAGGTTTTGCAGATGGTATGGTCAGGCAAAATGCCCTCATACAAGCATCTCAGAGTCTTTGGCTCTGAGGCATATACTCACGTTCCAAAGGAATTTAGGAACAAACTTGAGCCAAAGAGTAGAAAGTGCATCTTTCAAGGCTATGGTAATTCTGGTGAGATGGGGTACAGACTTTGGGATCCCGAATCCAGAAAGGTTGTCCGCAGCAATGATGTTCACTTTAATGAATCCAAATATCATTCTAAACCAGAGAGGGTTGAGGAGATTAGAAGAGTTGTCTTCCAAGAAGATGGACCTACACGTGCAAGACAAAATGTCAGAGCTCAAGAGGATCAAGGACAGGATAGAGTGGAACCACAGGTTGTGGCTGAGCCTGAGCCACCTATTGTGCGTAGATCTGGACGTGTCACACTACCTCCTGATAGGTTTGTTCCATCTATGAACTATGTCATGTTGACTGATTGCAATGAGCCTTCATGTTACAAGGAAGCAGTGCAAATGAAGGACTCCGGGAATTGGCAATTGGCCAAGCAGTCAGAGATGACAGCTCCGCATAAAAACTAGACATGGAAGCTAGTTAAATTACCACGGGGCAAAAAGGCTCTACCCTGTAAATGGGTTTACAGGTATAAGATCACCGCTCATGATAGTCAGCCAAAGTACAAAGCAAGGCTTGTTGCCAAGGGTTTTAAGCAAGAACAAGGCATTGACTTTGATGAAGACTTCTCTCCGGTGGTCAAGATGACTACATTGAGATGCTTTCTTGCATTGGTTGCCATATTAGATTTGGTGTTGCACCAAATGGATGTCAAGACAGCGTTCTTGCATGGTGATTTAGATGTGGAAATTTACATGCAGCAGCCAGAAGGGTTTGTTGAGAAAGGCAAGGAAGATTGGGTATGCCAGTTGTTAAAAGAGTCTTTATGGCTTAAAACAATCACCGAGGGCATGGTACCATAAATTCCACAAGTTTATGCTTTCTCAAGGCTACAAACGTAGTGAGTTCGATCACTGTCTATATACAAAGAAGGCTAAGGATGGTAGTTGGCTGATCCTTATTTTGTATGTGGATGACATGTTGATTGCTGGCAAGCACTTGGAAGAAATTTCAGCTTTGAAGTCAAAGATGGCAAAATCGTTTGACATGAAAGACATGGGTGAGGCAAGTCATATACTTGGTATGCGCATTGGGAGAGACAGATCAAAGAAGTTGATTTGGTTATCTCAAACAGAGTATATTGACAAGGTTTTGCAACGTTTCAATATGGAGAAGGGAAAGGCACTGAGTGTTCCATTGCCACCATATGTGAAACTTAGCAAACAAGATTGTCCTGTGTCTGAGGAAGAACAGGCAGAAATGGATAAGATTCCATATGCGTCTGCAGTGGGTAGTTTGATGTATGCAATGATTGCTACTCGCCCAGACATTGCATTTGCAGTGGGAGTAGTAAGTCGATACATGTCAAACCCAGGCAAGAAACATTGGGAGGCAGTGAAAAGAATATTGAGATACCTGAAAGCTACAAAGAGTATGCGTATATGCTATGGGAGTCAGGAGCTAAGTGTAAAGGGTTTTACAGACTCAGATTATGCAGGTGACTTAGACAACCGAAGGTCTACGTCAGGGTATGTCTTTACATTGGCTGGTGGAGCAGTATCATGGCGTTCTAGATTACAAGATTGTGTTACTCAGTCTACTACAGAGGCTGAATATGTTGCAGCATCAGAGGCATGCAAAGAATCAATTTGGCTTAATCGACTAGTAACATATTTGGGAATCAAAGAAGAGATGCCTGTGTTATATTGTGATAGTCAAAGTGCTATACAATTGGCTCGCAATCCAGTTTATCACTCAAAGACAAAGCATGTGGAGGTGAAGTATCATTTCATTAGGGAAATGCTCGAGGATAAGCAACTTCAGCTTGTCAAAGTTCACACCACAGAAAATCCTGCTGATCTACTTACAAAAGGACTTCCCTCAGAGAGCTTTGCGCATTTTCGCAAGCACTTAGGTGTAGGGTAGTACATCACTTCTCTACATCTCTTGTATATTAGCTTGTATAGTAGCTTCTCTCACACTTAAAGTACCACATTGGACTTTAAGTGGGAGGTTGTTGGGGTATAAAGCCCAATGTGGTCGCCCAGGTAAGTGGGCAGGCAAGGTATGTACACATATTCTTTTGTAAAACCTAATAAGAACTCACTATGCTCTACACATTACAGTAGAGCGAGTTCACCATATCGTCGTGCTCTTCTTCTCGCACTCTCTCTCGCGTCGCACTTCCGCTCGTACTCCTTCAGTTTCTTGATTGCTAGTTTGATAGGTGGTTATGTGGCTTTCTGCCAACTGGGTGTGCACTTCTGCGATGGATTTCTGAGACAAATTTAGCAAATTTTGGATGCTTTGCAATTTTAATCATTTGCTTTGTTGACACGTTAACCAGTTGTCGACGTTCCATCTCTTCAATCTCGAACTGAGTAGGCCGAGGTGGGCCGTACTCTTCCTCTATTTGCTTCTTCGTGATCTCCTCCCGCAATCGCAGATGCAGAAGAAGTCGACTGTTTCTTGTTGGAATCCATAAGAGCCGCGAGAAAAGGATCGGTTTTTTCGATAGAAGAGAAATCGGTCGCGCTCTGATACCACTGTAACAAACTTGGACACCCCACGTCAAGATTCTACCGCGACACAACAGAGATTCACTTCAAAACAGTTCACAAAATTGATGCGGCCCGGCGTAGTTCCGTGCCCAGAGGTATTGGTCCCAAAGACTAGCGCCCCCTTTCGGGTTTTTTTTTATTAATCTGTGTTCAAAGTACAAGAGAGTAGGCAGGTGCTCACTCTCAGACTCTGCATCCAGATGCTTTGAGAAGTGAGGCCTTGCCCACTTATTTAAAGGTACAAGGGATGCCCAAAAAGCAGAGCCCCAAAAGCATTAAACTCAAAAGCTTTTAATTCTCAAAAGCATTTGTCCCAAAAGCTGTCATAAAAATCAACCATCGTAGATTGCGCAATTCCGTATGCCTTGCCTTGTCAGCAACGTAATTTTCGCCGCGATTTTCAAGCTGCCACGTCAACCTGTCGGCGCAATATCCGGGGTCTGCTGCCACATCAGCAGTGTATGTCCGGGGACCTGCTGCCACATCACCAGTTTGTGACAGCATCCCTTGTAAGAATAAATAAACCCATTGGGGCCTCACTCTTCAGAGCATCTTGACGCAGAGTCTGAGATGAGATGTCACCAACGTGTGACTACTATCTATCCTTTTTGTTGATTTCTTTCTTATTATTTATTCATTTTCACTTTTTGGAAGCACCCCTCGGGAAATCTAACTGCCCTGCATTGCATAGCTAGTGTGGAACTGTTCAGAGGGAATCCAAGCCTGAGGGCAAGAGAGCACTAAGGTTGGACAAGGACTATGGTTAGCCAAAGGGGGGTCATTGACTAGCCAAAGTGGAATCCTTTGCTACAAGAGCTACATTTCAGTTCTTGGTGTGGCTGCAGTGTACAAAGAGGGTCAGATGACCTAGAAACATACAATGGCAACATCTCCTAAAATTTAGGGAACTGCTATTTTGGGACCTCAAAATGTGTTCGCGTCATTACCTCCGGAATGACAAGAGGAACATTTTATTGCTCTGTTGCCAAGTCAACTGACGCACCAGCTGAGATATTTTTAGCCCAGTTGGCCAAAATCGAAAATTGGGCGAGGTGTCACTCTGTGAGCATTTCTGCTACTCCTGGCCAGAGAAGGGGGCGCCTAAAATGAGAGAGGAGGCTGATTTGCACTTTTTGTCACAGGTTAAGAGCTATGGAGTGCTTCCTTTCCCTCTTATGTGTAGTGCGGTGCCAGGAGTGATGCCCTGCACGCTACGCACTGCCCTCTCTCTCCCCTATGGCAGTATGTTATGCCCCTCTAGTGGGCTTTTCAATTGACCAATGTACAGTTGTGTGGGTTCATGCGCGATTGCCGAGGCAAGAGCCTCTTGCACAGGTACTGGATTAGCTAGCGGCTAATCCCCCGCAGGTACAGGTGATTTGGAGAGGTTTCACGTCCGAAATCTCGTCCGATTCAAAGGGCAAGTAGCCCTACAGGTGCGGGAGCTCGAGGAATTGCTACAGATGCGACCAGCACGCGAAACAGAGCCCGAAACAGTAAATTACAGCCTGCTGTGTATTTTTGCAGGTTTAGGGTTTTGGCCCTAAACGGACCCTAATACCCCCAGGAGGTTCGGGGACGCGAGGGGACCGCTGTACAAGTGATCTGGCACATTTTCGGGGCTGAAAACACAGAATTCAGCGTGCTGCAGATTCTCGCCAGGTTTTGCAAAGTGCCCGTATGCGTCGGGAGAGTCATTCAATGCGTGGGAATACTGGTCCTAGTACAGTTATGCTGCCGAAATCGGGCCGGAATAGTTGAAGTTCAGCCAAGCTTGTGCGGGGCAGCTTGTAGGGAACCACAGCGTTTATTCCCTCTTTTAAACAATAAAGAAATACCGAAAGGGGCGCCTTAAGTTAGGGGCCAATCTGGTGTCGGTCTTCTCATACAGGTGCAATCTAGCAGCATGTATCCCTTTCCCCTTTGTTGTGTCTTGAAAGTACAGGTAAAGTGGGCGACAAATTAAATGGGTGAAAGCAAATAAGGTTTAAGTCTAAAATCTACCGCCCTTTTTGAAAGTACAGGCCGGTTGCATGGTTCCATCGCTGGGATTAAATCACTTTTTCCCATAGAAGTGAGCCTTGGTCAATTTGGGCTTGAAGACACAGGGGATCATAGACCAGACACAGGAAATTGCAATTATGGTTGACAGACCAGATGATGTGACTGAAGAGGTTTCCTCTTCGCACGGTCAACAGGCACATGAAGTGGGTGAGTCTTCAAGACCACCACAGACGGATGATGATATATTCAGGACCCTGTGGCTATGTTCACACAAGTAATGCAGAACCCGAGGTTTTTAGCCTTTCTGCAACCTCCTCTTCCATCTCAGCAAGTTGGGTCACTTGATCATATTCAAAAGCCTGTTAAGGCTCAAGCACAGGTGATTCATACTGCACAGTCAATGGAAACACCTGTACACTTGACGGAGAACATGCACTCTCCACAACCTGTGCCTAAGGTGCAAGAACAGGTGGCTGAAATGCCAGTCTTTCAAGTTGTACTAGTTCAGCCAGCCACCTTTCGACAGCCTACAGCTGGTTCTAATAGGCAGGGAAGCAACCTACAGGCTATGCAACAAGTCTTCCCACTACCTTCAGTACACCCTGGCTATTTTGGAGGTGGATCGGTATTCCAGAGCATGGCTGGTCATGCACTTGGAAATCAGTTTTACACGCCAGGAACAGTGTTTGGGGGTGCTCAAACGATGATGCCTAACCCCATGAATGGTGTCATTGGCATGCAACCAAGGTTTCAAGGCACTCAGGGCCAATTTGGGATGCCACAGGCACATTTTGGTATGGCTGGAATTACCAATCAACAGCCAAATATGTCAACTTAATAGCGGCCAAGGAACACAGATGAACCCTAACAGTGTTCCCATGTTTCAGTCACTTCAATATGACAACTTAACGCCGCTGGAGAAGCCAACTCCGTACAAAGAAGGTGGCAAAGGTGTGACATTCACGACCTTTACAAGGTTTGATGACAGGAAGAAGGCTCTCTCATTCCTCCAGCAGTTTGACAAGGCCTATGCCGGGGGAAACTTTACAGAGGCTTCAAAGGTCCGCAAGGCAACCACTTTCTTCACAGGAAATGCGAGACAATGGTGGATAACTTTATTGCTGCAAGGGCAAGCTCCGTCCACATGCATTTACTTCAAGCAGATTTTTGCAACAGCATGGTTATCTGATGACTTTGAAGCAGATGTCATGACAGAATGGCACCAACTTAAAGCTGCTACTTGCAAGAATCTGGATGACTACAATCGGAAGTTTTGGAAAGCTCTACTTCCAATAACTTCCTATAGGTTTGTGCCATTGACAGAACAGATTGAAAAATACTCTTGTGGCCTACCCAAAGGATTGAGAAAGTACTGCACGAAGACCAAAGTCACTACTTTGACGCAGCTCATCGAGGTAGCAAACACTGGCAATGGTTTGCTCAAGGGAAAAGATTATGAATTTAATACTGGCGTCAAGGAAGGATCAGCCAAGAAAAATTCAGCGAAGAAGCACGTTCCCAATGAGGTTCCTAAAGGGACTCAGGAGCCAACCAACGCAAGGAAAGGCAAAGCTACGGCTGAATCAGAAAAGGGACCAGCAAAGAAATGGAAAAGACGTTTTCCTCGCAAGTCGGAAGAGCAAAAGAAGGTCCTGAGGTCAGAGAACAAATGCTTTATCTGTGAGCAGCCTGGCCACATTGCTTACAATTGTCCTCAAAAGAAAAGGCCAGTTGATTCTGAAGACGAGGAAGACAAGAAAGGAAAGAAGCCCATGGCTGGTCTAGTGCCAGATATGGTGGGCGACAAGCCAAATTCAGATGCAAGTGAGCTTTGCAGAGCATGGGGAAAGGTCAGGGATCAAACAGTCCTTATCTTCTTTGATCCAGGTGCCAAAGCCAACTTCATTTCCCTAGAATTGGCTTCAAAGTTGGGAATCAGACCTGAAGAGATGGGGTATACAACAGAGGCAGGTTTGGCATGTCCTGGCCATACAAAGGCTGTGACACCCATCATCGGAAAGTTGCGCCTACATATCCAGTCCTATGTAGATGCTGAAGAATTTTATATCATGCCACTGGACGGATGTGATGTGTTGCTAGGTATTCCTTGGTTGTTTCGTGTACAGGGAAGCATGGATGCCTACAACAAAAAGATCACTGTATAGAGCAGGGGAAAGACTCACATTCTGGATGTAAAGCTTAAAGGGGAGTCTATTTCCACTGTATCAGCTTCTGCTATTACTTCTGTAATGAAAAAGCATCTTTCTGCGTACTTGGTTTTTACACGTGAAGTGTCAGATTGTGATGAATCAAATTTATCTGTGTTAGATAAAGAAAGGTCAATGTTTTTACAACAGTATAGTGACTATTTTTCCGATTCATTAACGTCTCAATTACCGCCAGAGAGACCCGAGGACCATGCGATAGATTTGGTGCCAGGCGGTAGCCCACCAAATAAGCCTCCGTACAGGGTTAGTGCGGCTCAGCAGAAAGAGATAATGAGCCAAGTACAGGAGCTGTTAGAAAAGGGGTTGATTCAGCCCAGTTCATCTCCATTCTGTTCTCCATTGTTGTTGGTGCAGAAAAAGGATGGCTCATGGCGTATGTGCATCGACTACCGTGCACTGAACAAGAATACCATCAAGAATAGATTCCCTATACCTAGAATTGATGATATTCTGGACAAATTAGGAGTAGCAGCTATGTTTAGCAGGATAGATCTAAAGAGTGGGTACCATCAGATCCGCATTAGATCAGAGAATGTGCACAAGACTGCTTTTAGAACAACGTTTGGCCTTTACGAATTTCTAGTGATGCCCTTTGGTCTCACAAATGCTCCTGCTACGTTCAATAGGATGATGGACAAGATTTTCCGTCCACACCAGCAGTTTGTTGGTACATTCTTTTATGACATGATAGTCTACTCAAAGAATGAAGAGGAGCATAGGCATCACTTGGCCATTGTGTTCAAAGAGCTACGCAGCCATAGGTTGCTCATCAATGCAAAGAAAAGTGAATTTTTTCTGGAAGAGATTCATTTTCTCGAACACATTGTCTCAAAGGATGGTGTCAGATGGATCCTGCTAAAGTTGAAGCGATCAAGTCATGGCCAGATTTGAAGACGGTGCACGATGTCCGAAGCTTCTTGGGACTATGCTCCTATTACAGAAGGTTTATCCGAAATTTCGCTAAGATTGCTTCACCTTTACATGCTCTTCAAAAGAAGGCAGTCACCTTTAGATGGACACAAAAAGAGATTTCAGCTTTTAATCTCTTAAAGGAAAAGATGACTTCAGATCCAGTCATTGTGTTGCCAGATCTTAGGAAGTCATTTGTGGTCCAGTGTGACGCCTGTGGTAGTAGCATTGGTGCAGTGCTAATGCAAGATGGCAAGGTAGTAGCCTATGAGAGTAGAATCTTGCAAGGGCCAGAAAAGACTATGCAAGTCTATGAAAAAGAACTGCAGGCCAATATTCATGCGCTCTTAAGTTGGAAACATTACCTGCTAGGTGCAGATTTCGTTGTCCAAACGGATCACCAGACCTTGCGATACTTCTTAACACAGGCAAAGTTATCTGAGAAGCATATGCAATGGGCAAATATCTTGTCCATGTTCAACTTTCAGATTGTGCATGTGGAAGGCAAGAAGAACGTTGTGGCTGATGCCTTGTCAAGGAAGCCACAAATTTCAACTGTGTCAATTCCTTATCATCATGAACTTGATGATATGAGGGAACAGTATACAAATGATGAAGATTTTGCAAGGGTCTTCGAGCAGCTAATGGATGGACAACGTCATGAACACTATCTTCTCAAAGATGGGTTCATGATGATGCATGGCAGATTGTGTGTCACAAAGCCATTGCGACGCAAAGTTATGGAAGAGAGTCATGTCCCACCGTATGCAGGGCATCGTGGTATGGATGCTACAGTTAAAGCGGTTGAGACATTCTTCTACTGGCCTACATTGAGAAGAGATGTGGATGCCTTTGTGCGAGAATGCCTAATTTGCCAGAAGGTCAAGTTTGACAGGCAAAAGGCACCAGGGTTATTGCAACCACTACCTATTCCAGATAAACCATGGGAAAGTATTGCTACGGATTTTATCTTTGATCTTCCAAGAACGCAGACAGGAAAGGATGGTATTTGGACCATCATTTGCAGATTCAGCAAGCAGGCTCATTTTATTCCTGTCAGGAAGAAGATAAAGCCAGATCAGATGGCACGCTTGTTTATGAGCAATATTTTCAAGTATCATGGCATGCCACATTCGATTGTTAGCAACCGTGATCCACGCATGGCAAGTTTGTTCTAGAGAGGCTTGTTTGAGAATATGGGCACAACGCTCAAATTCTCTTCATCATTTCATCCTCAAACAGATGGGCAGTCAGACGAGGCAAATTCTACTGTCCTAGATCTGCTGAAGTGCTATGTGTCAGAGCATAAAGGAAAGTGGGAGCAGTATTTGCCATTGGTGGAGTATGCATACAATAATACAGTGCATTCATCAACTGGCAAGGCACCTTTTGAGATAGTTGAAGGTGGCAAGAAAGTTCCTCCCATACTGCATACAAAGGACAAGATATTTGAAGCAGACAAGTATGTTCAGGACATGGATGAAATGTACAAGAAGGTCAAAGTGGCCTTAGAAAAGACTCGGGCAAAGCAAAAGAAAGCAGTTGATGTCACCGTCGTGAAGTGGTATTTTCACTTGGTGATTGGGTGCTTCTACGCTTTGAAAAGGCAAGGTTAAAGAAGATGAAGGGCAAGGAAAGACTGTTTCCAAAGCTCAACATGCGTTACTATGGGCCTTTTCAAGTGTGCGACATAATCAGTGATGTTGCATATAGGCTGAAATTGCCTGACAATTGGAAGATTCACAATGCGTTTCATGTGAATCTTCTCAGACCCTATGTGGGTGATGTGCCAGAGCATATGCCAGCCAACTGAAGATCAGCCAGAAGTCGAGGAACTTGACGAGATCTTGGTCCCCGAACAAATTTTGGCACATAAAGAAAGAAAAGTGAAAGGCAAGGTTGCTAGGCATTACTTGGTAAAGTTCAAAAACTATCCACCAATGGATGCTAAGTGGATGGAAGAAGGTGAACTTGCAGAGTCACCAACTGTGTTATCACTTTACCTTAAAGCCTTCAATTTGCAACCTACCTTGACCCCTTGAGTTTCAAAGCTACATGGATTGTCAGTGTGACAATGGCTTCTGAAAGAAATGATGTACATGGTATTTAAAGTGAGCTCAAATGAAATACCTGTTACATGAATCTTAGAGCTGTACAGATTGTCAGTTTGACAATTGCTCTTATGGAATGTCCAAAAGTTTGGTTAGTGCTATAGAAGTGAGTATTTCTTGTCAGTTTGTCAAGGATACAGTAATTGCTTCTATTAAAGGGTACATGTGTAACTACATTCTTAAACTGTCGGTTTTGGTATGCTCGAAAGTGTTACTGGGTCCAACGTGTACTATAAGATAGTGGCAAAATGTGTAGCTACCATTTTGTCATTAGAAAGTTAGTGACTCAAAGCAATGGCAGAGTGCGAAGCTACCACTATGTCATTGGAACAGGGTTCACGCGCAGGCAATACATGTGTCGACGAGGTGTTGAATACACCAGGGTTGACAATGAGCATGTATGTGTCATACATGTGTCGACAGGTGTTGAATACTTCAACGTTGACTGTGAGCATGTACGACATAGATGCAAACGAGGACGTTTGAGATTTCAAGAGGGGGGTATGTCACCAGCGTGTGACTACTATCTATCCTTTTTGTTGATTTCTTTCTTATTATTTATTCATTTTCACTTTTTGGAAGCACCCCTCGGGAAATCTAACTGCCCTGCATTGCATAGCTAGTGTGGAACTGTTCAGAGGGAATCCAAGCCTGAGGGCAAGAGAGCACTAAGGTTGGACAAGGACTATGGTTAGCCAAAGGGGGGTCATTGACTAGCCAAAGTGGAATCCTTTGCTACAAGAGCTACATTTCAGTTCTTGGTGTGGCTGCAGTGTACAAAGAGGGTCAGATGACCTAGAAACATACAATGGCAACATCTCCTAAAATTTAGGGAACTGCTATTTTGGGACCTCAAAATGTGTTCGCGTCATTACCTCCGGAATGACAAGAGGAACATTTTATTGCTCTGTTGCCAAGTCAACTGACGCACCAGCTGAGATATTTTTAGCCCAGTTGGCCAAAATCGAAAATTGGGCGAGGTGTCACTCTGTGAGCATTTCTGCTACTCCTGGCCAGAGAAGGGGGCGCCTAAAATGAGAGAGGAGGCTGATTTGCACTTTTTGTCACAGGTTAAGAGCTATGGAGTGCTTCCTTTCCCTCTTATGTGTAGTGCGGTGCCAGGAGTGATGCCCTGCACGCTACGCACTGCCCTCTCTCTCCCCTATGGCAGTATGTTATGCCCCTCTAGTGGGCTTTTCAATTGACCAATGTACAGTTGTGTGGGTTCATGCGCGATTGCCGAGGCAAGAGCCTCTTGCACAGGTACTGGATTAGCTAGCGGCTAATCCCCCGCAGGTACAGGTGATTTGGAGAGGTTTCACGTCCGAAATCTCGTCCGATTCGAAGGGCAAGTAGCCCTACAGGTGCGGGAGCTCGAGGAATTGCTACAGATGCGACCAGCACGCGAAACGGAGCCCGAAACAGTAAATTACAGCCTGCTGTGTATTTTTGCAGGTTTAGGGTTTTGGCCCTAAACGGACCCTAATACCCCCAGGAGGTTCGGGGACGCGAGGGGACCGCTGTACAAGTGATCTGGCACATTTTCGGGGCTGAAAACACAGAATTCAGCGTGCTGCAGATTCTCGCCAGGTTTTGCAAAGTGCCCATATGTGTCGGGAGAGTCATTCAATGCGTGGGAATACTGGTCCTAGTACAGTTATGCTGCCGAAATCGGGCCGGAATAGTTGAAGTTCAGCCAAGCTTGTGCGGGGCAGCTTGTAGGGAACCACAGCGTTCATTCCCTCTTTTAAACAATAAAGAAATACCGAAAGGGGCGCCTTAAGTTAGGGGCCAATCTGGTGTCGGTCTTCTCATACAAGTGCAATCTAGCAGCCAGTATCCCTTTCCCCTTTGTTGTGTCTTGAAAGTACAGGTGAAGTGGGCGACAAATTAAATGGGTGAAAGCAAATAAGGTTTAAGTCTAAAGTCTATCGCCCTTTTTGAAAGTACAGGCCGGTTGCAACAGAGGACCCCTCCGGTGTTGTAATTTTGCTCAAGCCTCAATAAAATAAAGAAATATCGAAAGGGGCGCCATGTTTTGGGGCCAACACCTCTGGGCACGAAACTACGTCGGGTCGTGTGGACTTAAATTTTAAAGCTGTGCAGTATTTTAAGTGATTCTCTCGTGTGTCGTGTCGGATTCTCGACTTGGGGTGTCCAAGCCTGTGACATTGAGGGTGGGCCCCCCTCTGTGGTTCTTTCATGGCTTAATGGCCCTTAAGACAGAGCGATGAAGACGGCCTTAAGACAGAGCAATGAAGACAAGAGCGCATCCGATGCGCGATGGCCTAAAGATGGGAGTGGCTAGTAAGTCCAGGGCAAGGACACGAAGATCCTTTGACAAACAAAATCTTGACTGCTCTGTCAAATTCTTGCAACTGTCTCTCCACTCTGTATCCGGTAAAAGATATCTGCAAAATCAAGATCTGTGGTGTACTGATCTACCATATCCTCGAAGCTTCGATGATGTATCGCGGAAATAGCCAGAACCAAGGGCCTTCTAGACAACGCATCTACCACTAAATTCTTTTGTCCCTGAACATGTACTATGTGGAAATGAAATTGTGACAGGATGTTAGCCCACCTCATCTGCTTTTCCGAAAGCTGCTTCTATGACAAGAAGTAGCGTAAACTCTGATGGTCTATGAAGACTGTAAAGTCGGCTTCGAGTAGAAAATGTCGCCACTGCGTAAGAGCATGGATAATTGCCAAAGCTCTTTCTTATAAATCTATGCAACCCGTTTCAGGACGTGAAAACATCCTGCTCTCGTAAGCAATGACATGGCCTTCTTGCATCAAGATTGCTCCCAGACTACGACCACAAGCATCACAGTAAACTTCGAATGGATTTTGCAAGTTTGGCAAGGCCAACACTCGTCCCGTAGTCAACTTTTCTTTGAGTCTGAAAGGTTGCAATCTCTGTCAGGCCCCAAGTAAAAGGTACCCCTTTCTATGTCAATACATGCAAAGGAGAAGCTATCTCTAAAAATTTCCGAATGAACCGTCGATAATATGAGCACAAGCCCAAAAAGCTTTGAACCTCATGAGCATTCTTCAAATCAGGCCAATCACCAATAGTCTCAATTTTGGCCAGGTCCACCTTTACACCTTCAGTTGAGACGATGTGTCCCAAAACGTGTATCTCGCAAGAAAAACTCGCTTTTTTCGCATTTACAACCAATTTATGTTGCCACAGTGTCTAGAAAACTTGTAACAGACGGTGTTTGTGCTCTACTTCCCTCTTCGAGAAGACGACGATGTCGTCAAAGGAAGTGCTCACAAATGATCGGTACTGTCTGAAAATCCTATCCATCATGCGGTTGAATGTAGCCAGAGCATTTGTATGGCCAAATGGCATCACCAAATATTTATATAAACTCAAAAGTCGTCTTGAAAGTTGTCTTGTACACGTCTCTAGGAGCAATTCGGATTTGACGATAACCACTCTTCGGATCAATTCGGCTAAAGCAAGTAGAACCATGAAGTCTGTCAAGTTTATCATCGATCCACGGAATGGGGAATCTGTTTTGGTTCATTTTTTCTTCATTTTGGGCTCGACTAAGGTGGCCGGTTTGGTGGTGTTCTACAAGGAATCAAATCAATAGTATGTTGTCCTAGTAAGCCTTCACAGAAACAATCGGCCTTAGCTTGTAGAAATTATTGTCGTTCCTTGTCGAGGTCATACATATTTGACCTTTGATCATCATTCAGTTCTTTCAAGAAGATCCAATAAACAAAAAGACAGGATTTCATCAAGTGGGACGGACTCGCCTTTCAGTTTTACATCAAGTACAACCTCTTTGCCCTTCTCATTCTTCAAGATGGTCTTCCTTGCCCTATAATCGACCACGACGCTGTTCTTGTGGAAGCAAGGGATTCCTAGAAGGACGTCACATCCTTCCAAAGGCATGATGTAAAAGTCCTCGCGCCCTAAATACCCCTAACAATGCAAACGTAGTTTGCCAATGACAGGTGTAATGGCAATATCCCATCCAAATGCCGTTATTAGAACAGCCTCAGCCAGTGGCCCCATTTCCTCGGGCGTAATTCCAAGTCTAGCCGCCAATTCGGTTGAAGTTGGCCTTGGCTCCTCCATCAAAGAAGATAAGGGCTTCCTGGTCTCGCACTTTGCCCTATGCTCTGCAAAGTTCGGTACTTTCATTCATCTGGTTAGGGTCAGCAGTCCCCACAAAATTTGGTACCAATCCTGCTCTGTAACTCTCGTTGGCTTATCTTCTGGTGATCCTCTGGTTCATCTTCTTTTCAAGGGTTCTGTCCAGCTCATTCTGCAAGTAGAGGTTTCGCTTTTCTGCACTTGTCTGTCCTGTCAGCTTTACGCCTGACTTGAGAGGAGAATCAATGGCCTCACGCTATCTCGGGTAAATCTCATCAATCGGTAATTCTTCAGGTGTTTCGAATATGAATTATAACAAATAACCTCAAGTCGAATTGCACTCGTTGTTGTTGCTCTTCCCCCCGCCTCCTTGCTCGCCATCGCGCTCCCCCCTTCTCTAGCCCGTCCCCCCCCCGCCCCCCAACCTGCCCGCCCTCTTGCTGCCCTGCCCCCTCCTCGCCCACTCCCAGTCCTGCTTGGCTCGCTAAAACTACATGCACATCATGTCAGATGCCGGTCAAAATGCTTGTACAATCAATTTATGAGAGGTTCCAAAACTAGAAAACCTTATCTAATGGACTCGTCGATCCTCGACCTTGCCTGCTGGTCCAACTGCTCTGGCAGAATCTCTAGCTCCTGGTTTGGTAACCTCTCATTAGGAGGTCCATCCAAAGGTTGTTGCATCCTCCACATGTTGTCTCACTACCCGTCTGTAAACAAGGACATGTTGCCTCAAACCCTTTGTCTTTGTATCTGTCTTTGTCTCTCCTATTTACACTAACCCCTTTGATCTTTGTCTTGCTTGCCTACAATGTCCTGCCGATGAGAACTTTGGTGGGTCTATTGTGCTAAGATCATCGGGCCCGTAGGGCATCTAGTTTGCGTCTGCCAATCTTATCACGAATTTCTACAAAATGGCTCTCTCTCGACCTCCCCTCCCGAGCCTCCGTCTACCATTACCCCAAGTACTCATGATGAGGAACTGCTCTATCAGCCTCCGAATACAGCCAAGAGTGGCATGGAATCCTTGGTCCTCACTTTGCAAAGCTTGTCCTCGCAAAGAGGCAACATAGCAGCATGTTGACTAGAAGCATCAATGCATGTAGCAAGCCTCCACTTAGGATCCTAAAAAGTGTTTGACACAATATATCACAAATGTTCTCTTTGAGTTGCTTATCAGAATAAGTAAACAGAGGCAAGGATCTTGGAACTACCATGTTGCATAATGGGGAAATAAAAGTGAACGCACAAGGAGAATCGGGCATGGACTAAAAGCTCGTTGCCTAACAGTGATCAAGAAATCTCTCATTGTTGCTAGCTCAAGCATAAAAATGGTCCAACCACTCTAGCAACAGGATAGTATGTTTTGTTAACCGACATATGTGCATACATTCGAATCACATTCATCACCAATGTCATATACAATTGGCCCTTCAACCTCCAAGAGCTCTCTTGCAATTCATCTCTCCACAATGCATGTTCATTTCCAGAGTAATGAGAACCTCGTGCGTGTCAAGGTCAACCTTGACCAGAGGTCGTCGTAAATCCCCACGCTGCTTGAGATGCTTGTGTCCCTTTCCAAGAGACGAAGTATTCAATGCATTTCATTTGCAATATGAAAGTAAATAAATATCTGCCATCCTGGGCCTCAAGTCTTCTTTTAGAACTATTGTGTGCTTAGGAAATTAACCTCTCTTTGGAGCCTCAGGAGGAGCACCAAATAAGGAATACTTCCACCACATGCACGTGTCAGAGTATGGAGCTTCTTCTTCCATGTGTTGAGCTGAGACTGCACTACCAACCATCACTTGCATCACACCAGCAGCATCACAAGAGGCATAAAGCGCATCAACACAAGACGCATGAAGTAGAACATAAATTGACTCTTGTGTAGGTACCATCCTCCTTTCACCACAACTAGCATCACTTACGAGTAGACCAAAGTTTGAGGTCTCTAATTCTATCGAACATAGCTAACTCAGCACATTTGAAAATCAAGGTGCACATTATTGAGTCTATTTTTATTATGCATGAAGTACGAATCACCATAAGCATGACTAGATATAGCATCCTGTCATAGTTTGCTTGCCACAACAAGGACAACCACCTCAGCGCAATAAGTACAAGGACTTGGCCAAACCTCATCTTAAAAGGCTGTACAAATTGGAACTCAAAACTGCTAGTATTGAAGACATCAACATGCACCAATATTTCAATATTTCTGACAAGCCTACAAAACTCATTAGCAGACAAAAGAATGTGTGCACCCATGACAAGAAATATCCACTCTCAAGAAATCTCTTCTCTTCACTACTCCTAAGAGTTTACTTGCACAAAACAGTTGTCTTCTGTTTTAAGTTCATTACTTATCTTAACCCAAAAACGTTACCATCCCAATACACTCATTGTTCTTCAATCGCATACAGTGTTACATGATTGCGAGTAATATACTGACCTCCTGACACGAAGAGTGGGATCAGGAAAATGCACACGTAAAAAGGGACAATTGTGGGAGTCACATGTAGAAATGCTCTCTCACAAAGTGCATAACCATTTACTATACAAAAAGAACTTATTCAACAGCATTACACCCCTTGACAGCTGTGATAGTCCATACCTTCTTGAACCTCCTCACCAGCAGCACACTCTCCGAAAACTTGAGAAAACTTCCATTCCAATGGCTGCAATGCAAGAGCATCCTCTGATGGAAGCAAAGGCTCTTCCCTGCCAGCATTACCATCGCTGGGGACCATCGCGAACTTCAACACAATGTTTTGAATTAAATAGGGAAACCATGAAACAGTTCTTCACAGCCTAAATAGGCACATTAATGAAGGCATCTGTGTTTTCAGACTTCTGCTCTGATCCTCCGGGAGTAAAAGACAAAATTGGGGGTACGCAGCTGGACTTAGCATACTGGCATCGCAAGAAAGAGCCCAACTCGTGGAACCAGGTTCACTGACCCAAACGAGCAAGAGCTCATCTCAAAATGAACCAAAGGCACCTCTATGTCACATAAGAGCAGCAAATAGGGAGGGGCGAGTTCTCACACATTCACTAGTGCTAAAGTTTCCACCTATACAGACGCGTTGCTATTGTCAGAAAATCTCCTCTTCCTTGTAATTCCGCTGATACAGCTATCAGCTGTGGAAAGAAATACACCGTAACCTGTTTCTCCTCTTTCCTTGGGTACCTGCTGGGCGATCTGAGCTTTGCTAAGTACCTTATGATCCAATCCTCCTGGAGGTCGATGTTAAAGGGATGTTCGTGTCTAGAGAAACGCAAATGCAGCGGTAGAGAGCGAGACGAGCGAGGGGAGAGAAAAGTTAGGAAGAGAGGGGTGGGGGGCAGAGAGACGCGCATGCACGAAGAGAGAAGAAGAATAGCCCGTCGTTAGTTTTCTGTTTCCTCTCCTTCCTTCTCTTCTCTCCTCCTCTAAGTGCTGAAGGACAGCAGGGGTAAAACACCATCAGAAATTATATAATTTCCAAGGGGGGGCCCTTAAGATTCTTCTCCCATGTATAAACTAATAAGGCAAAAATGTAATCGAGGATCTAATTCAATTGCCCCTATGAGAATTAAGTGATACAGTGTGAGCCCAATCCTGCATTTGCCACGTTGATTATGAGGGGTAATGAACTGAGCCCTTCGTTGTGCATCCAGAATGATGCATCTTTCTAGCTCGTAGTGCACAAGAAGCGCTACTGTAATTATACATGCGTAGAGGTGGCTTCTCTTTTGCACGAAAATATCCTTCTAATTCAAACAGACTTAATGAAGATTGCAAAATCTGCACAACCAAGTGGATATATGGTCCTTTAATTCTTCAGTCCTCTCCTTGCAAACACATAAGAATCGTTTAATAGCGACAATTTTTTGATACCAACGCGATTGCACGTACTTAATACTAATCATTTTGTGCATGTTCTACACTACAAGTAAGTATAGACACACAACACACACAGGATCATTAGAGGAGTGTGCCGAGGGGAGGTGGCGTTATTCTCCCCTATTGAAATAATCATGAAAAGACGTGCCTTCCTTTCTTGGCACGGGGGACTCCTAGTGGTAGGAGTCGGGTTTGGGCTTCCAATGTTGGAAACAAGGTGATGATTATTTGTTTACAGACTAGGAGGAGTACTTGTACATGAAATGATCACATTGTGGACTCTATAATATGCTCATCTCTACGAATATACACTCTAATGCAATGAGTACGTTTCAAGAAGGCATAAGGACTTGTAATTTTGTGAATAATTCGCACCTTATGTACATTGGCAACCAAAGCCATTGATTAACAAGTTTTTCATGATTTATTTATTTTATGACATCATCTCAACCCTCACATAATGCCCCCCTATGGCTTCAAGCATCAAGTAGAGGGAATTATATTTGGAGACACTTCCTTGTTTTGCATTTGCTGCTCACTTCTTGTACAAGTGGGCTTGTCAAGCAGTTCAAAATCTGAAAATAAAGTCTTTTCTAGTCACCCATCCTCCAACAATGTATATGTTTCATGAGTTGACATCGCGGACAAGAAGATCATCAAAGACTTGTGCTTCCACAAATACAACACATATGACATACATGGCAACCAAAGCCATTGACTTACAATGGCACACCCCCAAGATTCTCTCTCTCTCTCTCTCTCTCTCTCTCTCTCTCTCTCTCTCTCTCTCTCTCTCTCTCTTTTCTCGTCTATGACTTATGTGAATGGAAGCCATGTGCAAGGAAATGTTGTTTGTTAAAGACAAAGACGGTGTGAATGAAGGCCAGAGTGAGGGGAATCATGGCTTGCCTGAGGGAAGGCCAACTAAAGAGAGAATTTTGAGCATGTGGTGGCTAGAGAGGGAAAGAGAGTAAGAAGCAATTGGTGCTATAGTGAGGAGGTGTTAGGCCTAGGGTAAGACGGGCTAGGATACACATGCGATACAAAGGAGCCCATATTTAGCAACCCAAGGGCCTATATCAAACATGGTTGGGTGTAGAGTTGCATGTGCTAGCCCCCAAACTCTTTAATTGGTATCAGAACCAGGGCAGCCATGGAGGAGGGGGAGAAGCATGCAGAGATGCTTGTCTTCTCGTTGCTTCTCTCTCTCTCTCTCTCTCTCTCTCTCTCTCTCTCTCTCTCTCTCTCTCTCTCTCTCTCTCTCTCTCTCTCTCTCTCTCTCTCTCTCTCTCTCTCTCTCTCTCTCTCTCTCTCTCGTTCTCTCGTGCACCATGGCATGGAAGGAGGCCACATGATCTCTCTCGCAGGACAAGCTACCTAAGGTGGATATCCTCATCTTGATGTCGTAGTGTGGGCATGGCCCCTTGGATCAAGGAGGAAGGGTCGGTAGACGAAGGCAACGAGAACGATCTCTAGCGCGCGCACACACATATGTGTTTGATCTGCACAAAATTGTATGGGATGTGGCTTGATGGAATCGTCCTGTCAATTATGGAGTTTTTTGCTTCTTGAACACATGGTGCAGTTGCTCGTAGCCCCTATGGTGACCAACGATAGGAAGCGCGCAGACTATTCATTGAAGACCCCATGAATAGAGCTTTTGTTTCACAGTGGGCATCCCCAGTTTGAGCCATTGAGTGTCCAAAAACCCTTAGGGGTTAGCTCTCATAGGAAATAGCCTCGACACGTTTTGATGCAGATGGACTCGTGATTGTCGGCATGATGGTAGCATGAGGGATTCAAGGCTATGAGCAAGCTACACACTATTTGCAACCATCAGCAAGGAATCAACAAATATTTGTATGTGGGGAATTCCCTATGGTATGAGAAAATATCACAATGGGAATCGCCAAGGCTATGAGACGACACAATATGGGATTCAAGCATGGTTCAAAACCTCGTGAGACATTGAGGTTTATTATGAGTTGTATCATGCAAAGGGAAAGGACGACTAGCCAAGCTTCATGATATTTTTAGCAGAGCTTTAGGCTCTTTCTCCTCAAAAGCTGGTAAACAATCCAATTGTGTTGAATACCGTAGGCACCCAAAATGTTCGGAGAGGGTTTTCCATATTTGGGAAGCTATGACACATGCAAGGCATCATGCAAAACAAATTAATGAGCAAGGACCATAAGGTTGGCAATTTTATGATTATGTGATTTTTATTGACTACATATATGATTGTGTATTGCAAGAGGCCTCCAATGGATGCAAAGGCAAGGCATGTTGCTAGAATAGAAAACGAGGCAAACATGCTCGGCATGGCTGGCTCTTTGCTAGTCAGACAGAGCTCTCTCTGTCATGCTTATGCTTGACAAAGGAGACAAACATGCTCGCCGTGGACGAGCCATTTTTTCAGCTCACAAAACTGGCAAGAGTCTCTCTTTCTTCATCTTTGAGTTGTGGAGTATGAATATTTGCTCGGGCATGGTTCCTAGGCAAGGAAAAATTGCAATTGATTTGATCAATTTTCATGATATGATTTCAATGCCAAGGATAGTTATTGAAGAAAATCGATAAATGCGTTAAATTTTAGTTTCAAATTTTGCTCTTATTTGATCTTGCAGCATTTTCTATAATGCCAACTTGCCAAGCAAAGGTTGCTTTAGTCAAGCAAAATTTGGCAGTTAGATGAAGTTGGATAGCTACATTTCCTGAGCTGTCTACTAACACAATTGGGCAATCTAAGGTACTTGTATGTTGCTCAATAAGAGGTACAATTCGATAAGGTCAATAATTTGTGAACGATGGACAAGGTTGATTTTATTTTGCCATGATATATGAATATTGAGAGGGGTACCCGTTGGCTATGAGCACAACGACTCCATCCTGTCTTCTCTTTTTGATGTATTTATGTGAAGCAAGGCTTCGATTTTGGGCGTATTGCATAATAGTTTCCAAAGTTTGTTATATGCTACGAGCATACAAACTTGGGAAAATTTTGCAACATGTTTGCCTGATTTTCATTGGAGGTTGGTATGAACCAAGCCATGAGGTCATGAAAGGTACATCCCACTACTCTAAATTTATAAGCATACATGGCTATGAGCTAAATTCAAGTAAAGGCAACCACCTGAGAGGGGCGAACTTGTTAGAAAATTTCAATTTGTTCTTGTTTTGTTGTGCTTTAATGTTTACTTTGGACAAGATCTTATATTTTGCAAAGCAAAGTGCTTCGACGATCATCATGAGAAGCAAGGCTTCTTTCCCCATGTCGAAGTACTGCTCATTGCCTTCGGATCAAGAGCAATGGTGGACACATTTGGGGCATTGGCAATAAGAGGACATAAGCTCACAATCTATGTTTGGCAATGACGACCTGTGATGTATCCATGCCAATACAAATTGTGAAAGGCACGTATGACATCTACTCAAACTATTGAAACCGTCATTGAAGACAAGGGCTTATCCCTATATTTTTCTTATATGCATGCATGGTGTGCCAATATGGTGGGCTTTCTTACACTGAATCATTGTTTATGCTTTTGCTATAGCATCTGCTACTTTGCTAAGGAAAATCTTAACCGCCTCATCATCATGGTGGATTCCACTAGTTGTGATGTCCGGATGACTGGACTCACATGATTTTTAAGATGAGGTAATACCCTATTTGTTTTTTATGTTTTTTCTCAATGCTTCTTGTGATTATGTTGTTGCAAGGGTTTCTCATAGTTGCAACCTTTTGTTCAATAACAGTTGAGGCATGTATATTTCCTTGTGATCACTTTATATGACTATAACGACAGGCACTTTAAAACATTGGCCATATGCACAAGGTGCACCCAATACATATGATGCTTTCTGGGGATAGCAAGAAGGCATGGCCTTGCTATTAAGCAACTAATTCTTGGGATGGGAATGGAGGGAGGATTTTTCATATTTTTTCTCAACTAGGAATTTTTTTTTAAAAAAGCTCGATTTGATTTTTGGAGCGAGTTTTTTTTCTTAATTGCTCAATCTCTCTCTCTCTCTCTCTCTCTACTCGTATATATATATATACGAGTAGACTAAGAGAGCCTCAAAGCAAGTAATCCCTTGTTTGAATACCCAAGAAAATCTAGTACGACTAACTTCTTTTTTGTATTGGGATCTTTTTTTGTCTTTCCATGGGAGATAAGATTTTTTAAAGATCCATTAAGAATATGATTCCACCTTGAGAGAATCCACTATTCAACTTGATCGAGGTGTGAATATGATTCCAATTGAGAGGATACCATGTTTCATTTATGGCACTGATTGTGCCTAGAGAAGTGGCATTTTCATGGGTATGACCCAGTAAATGAAAAATCACTCCATATGGTTGGGAGTCACAAATTGACCTCTTCACAATTGTACTTAAGGAAAGAAGTCCTCAATCTGTCGAGGGGTAGTGGACAAGTTCAACTCCCCAAGTTGATTGTTATGGGGAACCATAACATGAAGATAAGAATGAGGAAAAACAGTCTTTACTTCCATTAATTCACAGAATCCCTTTACAAACAGCAGTCGATACATAAACAGAATCAAGAATCAGTCAGATGACTACATTTTTAAATCTCCCTGAAAACTGATTACGCAAAAAAACAGGAATCAGACACTACACACGGCGTCAATCCTCTCCTTCTTCTTCATTCACCACATTCAAAATGTTACAAACATCAAGGATTAGCCCCATTTTTTGATATGAAGAGGTTTGTCTCTTTTCACATTACAATTACTGACCATCTACTAAAAAACTACAAACACTAAACTGAAAATACAAAACTATTTCACTTTGGTTTTAACACCTGGCATAGCCCACTGGTTTAAAAAATTTGCCAACAAAAACTTTTGACCCGATTTCCATAAATCCCTTGTTCAAAAAACCTCAATGCTCATAGAATACCATGATGCAAAGTGTAGTGCCTGGAGTATAGTGCTCATAGAATACCATGATGCAAAGTATAGTGCCTGGAGTCTACTCCAAGGTACACATATACACCATGATAGACCACAAGACACCGCCCTTTTTTCCCCCCAAGCATTTAGAAAATGTAAAGTAAAGTGCGTGGAACTCAATTCAAAATTCACAAATACATTCCCTAAAGCAAATGGATACAAGTGCCAAACTGGATATAGTGTGTTCTTCACCAGTAGTGTGAATAGAAGTGCACCATTTATTGGAAACATGCTAGGATTGAGTGTTATGTTCCCCATGCCAAGATTGAGTGTTATGTTCCCCTCACTAGGAAGTTTTTTCCCCCGTGCATTGCATATATGCATTCTAGGGATAATGAATATTCCCATTGTGCACTAAGCAATAGACTCTCTGTTGTGTGCCTTAAGCTTCTTAATCTTCTCTAAATTGTGTGTGTTTCCATGCAACCCTATTTACAACAATTGGTATTAGAGCAAGTTGTATCCTCCTGAGCATAGTTATTGTTAAGTATGGAGCCTGATTTACCCTTGTAATTTTCTGTGGTAAAAGCGCACATTTGTAAGGCCCCCATAATGAGGAGAAGCCATCGTGCGTGAAGAAAAATCACTCACCGGAAACCAAAATTTTCATGGACAAGAATCAGGGGAAACTTTAAAGGCCTCGGAGACTTTTTTTTCACCGGAATATTATGGCCGGACGGCGGCCGGAAAGTGGTCGGAAAACAACCGGTCGGTTGGCCGGTGGCCGGTAGTCAATGGCCGATGGCCGGTGGTCGGAAGTCAATGGCCGGTGGCCGAATTCAAAAGAGGACTTGTCTTCTCAAGGGCGGCCACACATGGGCGGATTGGAGGGTCCGATTTGGACTTATTCGCACAAGGGCGGCTACACATGGTTGTCTCTCATAAGAGAGGGCAACCCTTTTGGCCTATAAAAGGAGGCCATTTCTACACACATTTCATAGTGTGAAGTTGATGCAACAAGGTGAGTGTGAGGTGGTGAGAGTGAAGCAAGGCGGGAGCTCCATTAAGGGTATAATCCCTTTGTAAACTACTTCTTGTTTTGAAGTACTAAAGCCATTGAGTGGCTGCTTTCCCGTGGACGTAGCCCACATTGGGTGAACCACGTATATTGTGTGTACTCTCTCTCTCTCTCTCTCTCTACTCTATAATCTCGTGTATATAAATCTGTCTCTCTCCATTAAGTAATCTACTCAATTATCTATTTAGCTACGTCTTATTTCCTAACAAATGGTATCAGAGCAAGGTTTGCTCGTAGCTAAATTATCTCAAGGAAAGGATTCCTTGAATTGAGTGGGAGTTATGGCGGAGGAAGGGAAGCTCAAGATTGAGAAGTTCAACGGCAAAAACTACCAACATTGGAAGATGCAGATTGAAGACTATCTCTACCAGAAGGACCTCTATTTGCCACTAGGCACTCTTGCGAAGAAGCCCGCAACAATGGCAGATGAAGCATGGATTGTCCTTGATCGAAAGACACTGGGAACAATCCGGTTAAGCTTGGCGTCAACGGTGGCCTTCAATGTTTCGGAGATGAAGACCACGGAGGACTTCATGAAGTCACTTGACGACTTCTACGAGAAACCATCGGCATCCAATAAGGTATTTCTTATGAAGCGCTTGTTCAATCTAAAGATGGCAGAGAATGGTTCAGTTGCAGAACACCTAAATGACTTTAACACAAACATAAGTCAACTTCGATCAGTGAAAATCAATTTCGATGACGAAGTGCCAGCTCTCCTTATACTATCATCTCTACTGGATAGTTGGGACAGCCTTGTGATGGTTGTAAGTAATTCTATCTCTGGCACAAATACTCTTAAGTTTGATGATGTTGTGGGTGTTCTCCTAAGCGAGGAAATGCGAAGGAGAAGCACAGGAGAATCATCAAGTGCTGCACTATCAGTGGAAACAAGAGGAAGGCTTAAGGAGAGGTTCAAAAACCAAAAGGGTCGTGATCGCTCAAGGCGGAGCAAGTCACGCACAAAGTCAGTTCTTGAATGTTGGAACTGCGGCAAGAAGGGCCACGTCAAGAAGGATTGCTGGTCCAAGAAGAAGAAGGAGACAGAGTCTCAAGACAACAAGCCAACATCGGAGGCCAATGTGGCAGGTAAAGTAGAGCAAGATGCTCTAATTCTCTCATTAGACAATGTGTCTAATTCCTGGATAGTAGATTCCGGGGCTTCATTCCATGCGACACCACACAAGCAACATTTCCAAGACTACACCAAAGGTAATTTTGGGTATGTATACTTGGGAGATGATGAAGCTTGTGAGATTGTCGGCAAAGGTACAATTTCTGTCAAAACTGCTAACGGAAATGAATTGAAGCTTAAATATGTTAGGCATGTTCCTTCTCTTCGCAAAAAATTGATCTCTACAGGACAATTGGACGATGAAGGTCACAACATTGCATTCGGAAACAAACGATGGAAGATCTTTGGTGGTTGCCAAGGGTGAAAAAGTCAGTACACTTTACTTGTGTATTGTTAGCACGCAACCTTCAGCTTGTGCAGCAACTACAGAAGTTGACAGTGCGGGTGTGGCACTACGAATTGGGCATATGAGTGCCAAAGGAATGCAAATCCTTCAAACAAAGAAGCTCTACCAGGTGAAAGAAGTGGACTAAGAGTTCTGTGAAGATTGTGTTTATGGTAAACAAAAGAGTAAAATTTCAAAAAATCAGGAAAGGAAAGAAAAAATAAAAAACTTGAGTTGGTTCATTCTGATGTTTGGGGTCCTGCAAGTACACCATCACTTGTGGCTCATTGTACTATGTAACATTCATAGACGATGCGACTAGAAAAACATGGGTTTATGTCATGAAGAATAAATCCGATGTATTTTCCATATTTCAAAGGTGGAAAGCCTTTGTGGAGAATGAAATAGGTACCAAGGTTAAATGCCTCAGATCCGACAATGGAGGTGAATATTGCAGCCAAGCTTTTGAAAGATTTTGTGCTAGCAATGGCATTCGGAGGCAAAGGACAACCCAAGGACACCTCAACAAAATGGGATTTCGGAAAGGATGAACAGGACAATCATGGAACGAGCACCAAGCATGCGGCTATATGCAGGCCTACCGCTTGAGCTTTGGGCGGAAGCTGTAAGTACGTTTGTGTACTTAATCAATCGGTCACCCTCAACGGCATTGGATGGGGGAGTTCCAGAAGAGGCATGGACAGGTAAACCGGTGAATTATGCATTTCTCAAAGTGTTTGGGTGTGAGGCTTTCATGCACATAGATAGAAACCTAAGATCAAAGTTAGATGCAAAGTCCAAAAAGTGTTTCTTCATTGGCTATGGAGAAGGAGACTTTGGGTATCGCCTATGGAATCCTGAAGATGGTAAAATCTTAAGGAGTAGGATGTAATTTTTAACGAACAAAATATGTACAAAGATTACTTGGAAAGAAAACACAAAAAAAGAAACAGGTGATGAGTACATGGAGCTTGAGGACGGTGAAGACTCAAGGACTGCAAACGGTGACAATGTGCAACAACGTCAACCAAATGAGGAGCCTCAACCTATTCCCCGAAGATCTACAAGAGCAAGTAGACCTCCAGAAAGGTTTGTTCCTTCCTTCAACCATCTCTTGATCTTAGATTCTGGAGAGCCGGAATCATATGAAGAAGCTATGCAACATGAATCCAAAGAAGAATGGACGAAGAGCATGCAAGTGGAGATGGACTCACTACATCGCAACCAAACATGGGAGTTGGTTGAGTTGCCTAAGGGTAAGCGGGCACTTCAAAACAAATAGGTGTACAAGCTAAAGGAAGAAGAAGGTGGGAAGAAAAGGTACAAGTTTAGGCTTGTGGTAAAAGATTTTTCTCAAAAGAAAGGTATTGACTTCAATGAAATATTTTCTCCTGTTGTAAAAATGAACTCAATTAGGCTTGTCTTAAGCCTTGTGGCTGCTCATGATCTAAATCTCGAGCAAATGGATGTAAATACGGCATTCCCTCACGGTGACTTAGAGGAGGAAATCTACATGCTTCAACCAAAGGGGTATGAAGTAAAAGGTAAGGAGAAAATGGTTTGCAGATTAAAGAAGAGCTTGTATGGTTTAAATCAAGCATCAAGACAATGGTACTTGAAGTTTGATCGATAGATGTTGGATCATGGATTCACAAGATGCAACTCGGATCACTGCGTCTACACGGAGAATTTGGGAGATGGGAAATTCATCATCCTAATGTTGTATGTTGATGACATGTTGATTGCAAGTGCTAACATGCAGGACATCAAAGACCTAAAAGAGGAGCTGTCCAAATCTTTTTCAATGAAAGATTTAGGTGCTGCAAAGAGGATACTTGGTATGAAAATATCAAGGGACAGGACGAAGAAGACAATAAAGCTATCTCAAGAAGATTACATCAAGAAGGTACTAGAAAGGTTTGCAATGCAAAATGCAAAACCAGTTTCTACACCTTTGGCTGGTCATTTTAAACTAACGAAGGATATGTGTCCAAAGACACAAGAGGAGATAGCCTATATGTCTAAAGTTCCATATGCTGCAGCGGTAGGTTCTCTAATGTATGCTATGGTCTGGACAAGGCCAGACATTGCACATGCAGTGGGAGTTGTGAGTAGGTTCATGGACAACCCAGGTAAAGAGCATTGGCAAGCTGTGAAGTGGATACTTAGGTATCTAAAAGGGACAACAACAAATGCTTTGTATTTTGGAGGAACTGATATTTTTCTAGAAGGGTATGCTGATGCAGATATGGTAGGTGACAAAGATACTCGAAGGAGCACTACTGGCTATGTGTTCACGGTTGGAGGCACAGCAGTAAGCTGGGCTTCAAAGCTGCAGAAAGTGGTTTCACTTTCTACCACGGAAGCAGAGTATGTAGCAATGACGGAGGCAAGCAAAGAAATTATGTGGCTTCACAGATTCTTAGAAGAGCTTGGATTCAAGCAAGACAATTGTGTCTTGTACAGTGATAGCCAAAGCGCTATCCATCTTGCGAAGAACTCAGCCTTTCATTCAAGGACAAAGCACATTGAGGTGAGATATCACTTCATACGCACTCTTTTGGAAGAGGGACAACTAAAGCTAGGAAAGGTACATACAAGTGAAAATCCTGCAGACATGTTTACAAAGGTGGTCAACAAGGAGAAGTTGAGCTTTTGCTCATCTTCAATCGGCATTCAAGGATAAGAAGCCAGAATGGAAAGCAGTCACAGGTTTGGTTTGGAGATCAGTCTCCAAGTGGGAGATTGTTAAGTATGGAGCCTGATTTACCCTTATAATTTTCTGTGGTAAAAGCGCACATTTGTAAGGCCCCCATAATGAGGAGAAGCCATTGCGCGTGAAGGAAAATCACTCACCGGAAACCAAAATTTTCACGGACAAGAATCAGGGGAAACTTTAAAGGCCTTGGGGGCGGAGGCCCCCGAGACTTTTTTTTCGCCGGAATATTCTTTTCCGCCAGAATATTATGGCCGGACGGCGGTCGGAAAGTGATCGGAAAGCAATCGGTCGGTTGGCCGGTGGTCGGAAGTCAATGGCTGGTGGCCGATGGCCGAATTCAAAAGCGGACTTGTCTTCTCAAGGGCGGCCACACATGGGCGGATTGGAGGGTCCGATTTGGACTTATTCGCACAAGGGCGGCTACACATGGTTGTCTCTCAGAAGAGAGGGCAGCCCTTTTGGCCTATAAAAGGAGGCCATTTTTACACACATTTCATAGTGTGAAGTTGATGCAACAAGGTGAGTGTGAGGTGGTGAGAGTGAAGCAAGGCGGGAGCTCCATTAAGGGTATAATCCCTTTGTAAACTACTTCTTGTTTTGAAGTACTAAAGCCATTGAGTGGCTGCTTTCCCGTGGACGTAGCCCACATTGGGTGAACCACGTATATCGTGTGTACTCTCTCTCTCTCTCTCTCTCTCTCTCTACTCTATAATCTCGTGTATATAAATCTGTCTCTCTCCATTAAGTAATCTACTCAATTATCTATTTAGCTACGTCTTATTTCCTAACAGTTATCTGCATTGCCAGCAACGCCTGCTCACTTTCTCCAATTTGGGTGAGCTTTGGTGACCTTCAGCATGTTGACAAATACTTCAGGTACGCTCATAGAGCTTGGTTTGCTCAAAATTTTTATTCATGCTCATTTCGGCCTATGTTTCCACTACCTATAGTAGTGGGCATGCAATTTTGTTCTTTTGTGTATAATTTCTATCAATGTAATTTTTTGCAGAACAGGTCCCTTACAGACTTCTTTGGGTTGTGTTATATAGCATGTGCTGGACCTGCTTTGTTTTTCCTCTTTCCAGGCAGTTTTCACATTAGGTGCAAACATAGATTTCAAGATGTTTGCTGCTACTAAGGATAAAATTGGATGGGGACAACTGACCAATGTGGGCTTACATGACACAACATGTTCTTGTATCAAAGGGCATTTGGAATGTTGTGCAAGGCATTGATGAACGTCCGCCTTCTGTGGATGTAGGTTCTATTGAGGATGTTGCAGGTTTTGGTGGTAGAATTGCTACTGCTAGAGCTGTTTTGCATATGGCTGAGCAATCTCGTTGGGATGTTACAGATGTGTAGGCTCATGCATTGATTGCATTATCTATGAACCACACTATTATTCCTCACATTTGCTCAACTAAATCAACAAAACAAGCTTGGGATATTCTAGCTAGTCTTTATGCAAGTCGCAATGAGACTAAAGTTGCATTGCCGCATAAAGAGCTGGAGTTGAAGATTATGCATGAGGAAGATGACATGGAAACTTTTCTTCATGGTAACAAGGATATTAATGAGAAACTCATTTTTTCAGGTACAGTCATTTCTGATAGTTCACTTGTGCTAAACAACATGCAATTGAACATGCTTTTGTTACTGCTCAAAGAAAAGGTGGTAACAGTAGTGCAACCTGTAATGCCCAGGGAATTGCCTGCTTGGATTCACCGCCCAACCTCCCTTATATAGCCCCTGGCTATCGAATCCCCTGTTCGACACTATCAGTCGACCACTTACTGGCCCAGGTCCGTGACCTCCTCTGGGTATGCCCTTGGCATGACATTACCCCCCCCTTGGAGAAGCGTTTTCATCCTCGAAAACAAGAGTGATGATACACTTAATGTTTTCCACAATGGCATCCTTCATGGGTCCAGTTGTTTGCTTGAGTGGAACACGGTTTAGTAGGAGGTTCAATGAAACCAAGAGTAATATCTTGATTTTCCACATTGTTGTCCCTTTGTAACCATTTTGTGTTACCAGTTCCTATCTAATCATAGTGTGTAGACTCCATTTAGAATGCACATGAGCATGCTAAACGAGCTATCACAAGAAAGATGTACCCGAAAGAGTACCTCTTGTCATTGTCCATGAAAGTTACTTGATGACATAACTCATCGGTCAAGTTTAAGTCCTTGGCTTGTTCTCAAATTCCATCAGTAAACAACCCCATCATAGCTAGTATTCCAGGTTGAGAACTTGATTTATACATGAAGAGACTAAACTTAGTCACAAACATGCTTTAACTTATGGTAAGAAAACTCCAAGTAGAGCAATAAATGCTTATTAATTTCTTATCAATTGGATTGCTTGGTGCTAATGTACGCACTTTGCATATCCTTTAGCACAAGATTACACTCTGTAATCTGCCTATCCCCTTGGATAACTGACAATACTGAGATGTTTTTCCCCCATCGTAACGGAGGTCACAATATCGTACAATAGTACTGACGAATCAACAATGTTCTAAATAACCATCATGGTCACCTTGAAAGATCCACAAGCACCCAAACCAAGCCATGACCTCTATGGGTGATTGGTAGACCCCATAAGGAATCTCATAGAGATATTGCACATAGAGTGCGGAATGCTTCATCAACAACTAATGTGATGAATATGCATGCCGCTCCAAATCAGCCTTTGCTAAAGCACTAGGGCCCATAACATCTAGTGTGCATGCATTTAGCAAAAAACGGATCCGAACCTGTATATCCATGATCATCCTTGCCAATACTTATGGCAAATGTGATGCGCCTAGCACACATTAAAGAGGAATGTAAAGAGTTTTAAAAAGAAACTAAATACTGTCCGTTGCAGTCATTTTCAAGCCTTGCTGAAACATCAAGACCATAATAAAAGGTGAAACAGTTATCACTTCTAGGTACAAACAATGAAACTTTGTCATTAACAATCCATAGCCTTGCTATATGTATAAACAACCATCCATTAATGTTATTTAGTAGTACTTGTACCTTAACAAGTCTTTCTGAGTATCCGACAATTTTTGGCCACTGAAAGTGCTCTTGATACGTCGTGTTGAAAATGGTCTAGAAAACAAATTTGACCAGCACATAGGGACTTTTTCGTGACACATACTTGAAATACTGGGCGCCAGTGTCAGTCCCAGAGACTCATATTCACCACATGTGGAATATGTCTCAACTAAGGATGTCTAAAAAAAGAACATCCTACAAGTACAAGATGTACTTGTGTGTTGAGGTAACTGCAAACACTCTACGATAGGAGTGAGAGGGACCCTCATTAGCCTTGCTCCACACTGGCTAAACCAAACTCCTTGAGTCCCTAGACCATGTTGTATCCATTTGACAACATGTGCCAAATAAACCCTACAAGTGGGTCTATAATTGCATAATGTAGAAACTGATTGTGGCCACCCAAATGGCTTGGCTCTTACATGACCTTGTCATTTCTCTTAAGAGAAAAATTGGATGATAACATAGTGTGCACATCCAATGTGGAAAAACAAACAAAAAAGAAACAAAACCAAATTAGATGTGTACTTGAAGGTTGAACTTAAAGTTCATTTACCCGTGCTCAAATGCGTAGGAGCACTAACGGAAAAATAAAAAATAAGCAACATTGCAATGGAAAACCTGGGTGTTACCTTAGCAATCCAAACCCGTTGGTTAGAATCTCTGTAGTCAAACCCCTTGGCTTGACCTGTGAGAGAAACTACACAAGTAGTAGTTAACGGTAACTAACATAGTCGACCGTGTACAAAAATTATTGGATTTGTCCACTACCCCGTGAAGGATTGTGGACGTCTTTCCTTGAAAGTACAATTGTGATAGATCAAAATGGGATCTTGAATGTCGATGGAGTGATTAAGTAATCACTCGCTGAGTCTTACCCTAAATTTGTGCTTCCATAGACACTTGTTGTGCTATAGTGAGAGCATGAGATACACAAAAATGAAATGTCTAGCTCCTATGGATAGCCATGTTGTCCTAACTGTTTACTGCATCTAAACCCCATGGTATAGAGCAGCTGAGGTGAGTTTGAAATTATCAAAAACTCAACTTGAGCATCACACTAAAAACATGTAGTGCAAAAATGACACCCAAAACATCTGTAATGGCAAGACGCCTGCTTGGCCATTCACAGTGATGGGTACTCCACTGGATAGATTTGTTCGATCTTGAGAACAATCACCCAAGAAATGCCAAGAGTTGGGGCTTAGCCTCAGTCTGACATTGGCTCTTAGCCTTTGTGGCTCATAGCCCTTATGGCAATAACAAATTAGTGTGCAATCGACGAATCGATGAAGACTAATTTGGGTGGAGTCTTGGCCACTTTCTAGTGGAGAGTTAGAGCACCTTGGCTCAGGCTGACTCACGAGCAAAACATGTATCAAAATCTTCTTAGAAAGTTTTCATTATTTGTCGAGAGAAATAGGAAAAAGAGAGAAGGAGAGCATGCTGGGCTAAGGAACTTTCCTTAGGTTTCTAGAGTGTGTACCCAATCTGTGTGCTCTTACGCATCTTATGTATGGCTTGCAGCTTATTCTACAAGCATACCACCGTTTTCCGGTACGACTCTCTCATTGAGAGAGGTAACAAAAAAACACAAAACACATCCTGACCCTGCAGGGGTCGTGATTGTATGAGGATGACTTGAATATGGCACTTTGCCTGTGATGACAGCATCCAGAAATAATGTGAAACAATCCAAAAAGTATCTTATCCTTGATAGAGTTTCCGGTGTTATAGCGAAAGCGTAATCCATAGGGTAGCATACCTTGCATGCAAAATTGTAAGCCCTTGGCTACAGTGACGGGCTCAAACATAAAAGCCAAAATCATAAGTGTCTTGCACCATCTGTACTGGTAGGGATGCTGTGAGGTGATATCCCAATGTTTGCCAGTGCCCCAAACTTGTGTGCCAATTCCCTCGACATCTAGTCAAGAGGCAGTATCTTAGTACATGGTAGAAGCCTTGCTTCACGTGTTACTGGCAAAGCATAACTGACAATCCTTTACGACGGAAATGCATAAGCATGAAAATCAAGCAAATCTTAACATAGTTTAGGGTTAAGGTGGCTTGAACTTGTGAAGGAAAAACTTGCTCGAATCCGACTCATAGCCAATTCGAATGAGCGAGAGAGAGTTGGCACGTGTATCATATACACTCTCATATGGCATTCACGCCCATCTGGTGCTGCAATGAAATATCATGCAAGCATATTGTCAAATTCCTTCCAAGTTTGTATGCTCATAGCATATGCCAAACATGCGAAGTCTCAATACAAAATTTATCAATTGTGAAAGCCGTGCTTCACCTAAGTACTTCTATGCTCATAGCGAACAGATATTCTTGTCAATTTACAGAGCAAAAGCTTGTCGAGCATTCACAGCTAATTGACCTTGTCGAATTGACAATGTAGTGAAAAACACAAAAAATACTTGCTAGGGATGTACCTCGTACGAGCTTACTGTATTCTGGAAGTTTGTGGAAACAGAGCCGTGCTCCCGTGATGTCTTAGAAAAGTCATCGGATCATGCTTGTCAACAATGAGTGGATCCTATCCGTATCTGAATGCATCATGGGCAGACAGCTTGCTGAGAAGTCAAGCCCGAGAAACTTGTTTAAAAACTACTTGAAAGTGTAATTAATGGTCGGCTGTACTGAGTATCTACGCCTACTTCTGGGCCATCCAACCAATCATCGAGCTTTGGATAGCCAAAGTTTGTTAAAAACAAACCTTGGCATGAGCCAACCGTGCCGGGTTGTGACACCGTGGAGAAGCCATGCTTAAATTTGATAACAACACGGTTTGCACAAGCCTTGCTTGTGTCTTGATGCAATATGTTTTGAAGGAAAGTAATAAGCAAAATTGAAAGCGATTGGTTACCTCCAAAATGCCCTCGAGCAACTCGTCATGGCGGCCACATTGCCTGCGTGTTTGAGCATCCTTGAACCTCGAACCATTTCCAATCTTGAGTCAAAGCCGTGCTCGAACACGGAAGATCATATCCTTGTCGTCTCAATACTTGCATACGGAAAGTGCTCCATACCAAAAGATATGGCTTTAGCATCGACAGATTTTCGGACGTCCTCGAGCTGATGTGCAGCCTTACATGCCTTACAGGTTGTGCTTTGCATGTCGTGCATGGCTGTGGATACTCCGCATGGTCCTTGCTGTCATGCCTTGTCGACCCTAGTCGTGGGCTTCAACCCTTAATTGGGTGGGGGTGCCGCAAAATTAGGGTGGCCTTTCTCAAAAATAAAAAATAATCGAGTTTTGTGTCAGAGAAGTCATGGCGGCAATACAAGCAGCGCGCGAGGCAGAACGGGCGAGGCGGAGCAGAGGGTTGCATGCTGAGCTTTGAGCTTGTGTCGAAACACCCTCCTACTGCCCCTGTGACCTTCTTGAGCCCGCCTGTGATGGTTTTCTTGCAGCTCGACCCTGCAAGTTTCTCCTTCCTGAGCCCCCGTGCACACGATTAGCCCTTGCTTCGTCTTTGACCCCAACTAAGCGGCCATGCCCGCAGAACCCCTGCTTTCATGTCGACCTCAACCTCAACCTTTGCATGGCTTTGCAAGAATTCATGCAAGATTTGAGGGACCATGCCCCTTTGCTGCCATGCAACCTTGACAAGACAGCCAAAAAGAGAGCAAGGATCCGTGCCAAGGAAGTTGGGGAGAGAGAGAGAGAGAGAGAGAGAGAGAGAGAGAGAGAGAGAGAGAGAGAGAGAGAGAGAGAGACCATGCTTCCTCCCCTCCTTCCCTGGCTCTCTCCCCTGGCTCTGATACCAGTGTAATGCCCAAGGAACTGCCTGCTTGGATTCACCGCCCAACCTCCCTTATATAGCCCCTGGCTACTGAATCCACTGTTCCACACTAGCAGCCAGCCACTTACTGGCCCAGGTCCGTGACCTCCCCTGGGTATGCCCTTGGCATGACACAACCACTTCTCATGGTTCTTCAGTGAGTAGCAAATCACTTATTCTTAATGCTTCAACTAGTATGACCTCTCTAGTTGCCATTATTGCAAGGCTAATGACCACTTGATTAAGCAATGTCCTAAATTGAATGCAAAACAGGCCAAGAAGAAAGAGGTTGGTTCCACTACAAGTGAAACTACTCTAGAATCTTCTGTGAAAGGAAATTGTGATGTTGATGTAGATGCAAAGTGGGCATTTAGTACAGAGTGCACTTACGATTCTTCTGTCCTTGATGCATGTATGTCAATTGTTGGCAGATTCACACGTGTGGGACTTTGACAGTGGTTCTTCAAAGCACATTACCTCATGTTGTGACTTGTTTACCTCTCTCGAGTCTGTCCCTCATGGGAATACGATCACTTGTGCCATCAATGCCTCTTATGCGGTCAAGGGACTTGGAAAGATTGTGCTAACTCCTGTGAATGATATTTCTTTCACACTTGTTGATGCACTTTATGTGCCTAGGATAAAAAATAACCTTTTGTTTTTAGTTGCACTTGCTAGACTTGGTCTTGTTGTGAAATTTGTGGATGGCAGATGTACGGTTCATGATCTCAATTTTGGTGATTAAATGGTTGCATATGGCATTTTGTGTCGTGGGTTGTATAAGCTCACTTTGTATGATAAGTGTGGGCAAAATTTTCCAAATGTAGTTGTGGATTCAAAGGCCATTTCACATGGAAAACTTTGGCATGCACGTTAAGGGCATCTGAATTTTGGTTGTTTGCTGCGTTTGCAGAAATCAGATATGGTTTCTTCCTTGCCACCTCTTGAAGCACCTTCAAAGCATGTTTGTGAAGGCTATATTTTGCGAAAGATGCAGCGTTCAAAGTTTCCAAAGGATGGTTCAATAAGGGCTACATGCAGGTTGCAACTTGTGCATAGTGATGTTGTGGCCTATGAAAAAGAGGTCGCTTACAGAGATGGCACGATGTATGGTCAAGAGCCAAGATTTTCCACATTCATTTTGGCTTGAGGCCATCATGTGTGCTACTTATGTACTTAACAGGTGTCCTGCAAAAGCTTTGAAATATATGAACCTTATGAAGCATGGCATGATAAGAAGCCATCTATTGATCACATCAGCATTTTTAGTTGCTTAGCTTATGGTTTGGTGCCACAAACGCAATGCAAAAATTAGATGATAAAGCTGTTAGATGCATTTTTGTTGGTTACAATATTGAAAGCAAGGGTTACAGGTTATATCATCTACAAACGAAACGTATTCTGGTTTCATGATATGTCGTGTTTGTGGAAGATTATATTCAGCCTTTGTTGTCATGTACTAGAGACATTAATGTAAGCTCACATGACATTTGTGAGAATTTTTTGCCTCTTTTTAACGGTGGAAACTTGAATGTGAATTGCAATGAGGCAAATGTACATCCTATGGGGGTTTTTGAAAATGCTACGGATCAGCCTATTATTGATGTAGATGTACATGATGTAGAAAGGGCTGAGAATGACAAGGCTAGAGGTATGCCAAAATGGTTGGTGCATACTTTGTGTGACAATAAATTGGATACACCTATGTCTACTCGTACTCATTCAAGTTCTCTCCATGCATCTCATGTATGACATTGTTATGCTTTGGCTGCTTCTAGTTTATGTGATGTGGAGGAACCTCTATCTTTTGATGAAGCAAAAAATTGAGAAATTTGTATGGTTGCCATGCAACGCACTATAGAAAATGACACATGGACTTTATGTGTTTTGCCCCTCGAAAAAAGGCCATTGGTACGAAGTGGGTTTAGAAGTTGAAACAGAAGCTAGCTTGTGAGATTGATCGTTATAAGGCTTGACTTGATGCAAAAGGTTATGCGCAACAGAAAGGCATAGATTAAGATAGACTTTTGCTCCCACTTGTTGTATGACTACTGCTCATTTTCTATGTGCATTGGCATCTCATTTTGGATGGGTTGTACATCAATAATACATTGTTATTGCTTTCTCAAATGGTAATATATTTAAGGAAAACGCAGCCTCACGATTTTTTCAAGAAAGAAGATATAGTGTGCATATGTAAGAAAGCTTTGTATGGGTTGAAGCAGTCTCCTCATGCTTGGTATGAGAAAGCTTGCACTCATTTAGTTGAACGAGGATTTCGTAACAGTCCATACCAACAGAAAACACTTTGTATGTAAAGCGTGAAGGTGATGTATTTCTCATCGTTGTCTATATATGGATGATTTGCTGATTATTGGCCTGAATGAGACACATATTGCTGAACTTAAGGCTGATCTAAATGTTACTTTCAAGATGAAAGACTTGGGGCTTTTGCATCATTACCTGGGCATACAATTTAAGCATTGTGATGGTGGCATTTCCTTGTGTCAAACACGTTACATAGAAACATTACTATGTAAGTTTGGACTTGAGGACTACAAACACATTGCTACTCCCATGGAAGTAGGTTTGAAATTGAGTCTTCATGGTGCTGGGGATCCTAGCAATGTCACTCTTTACCAGATTGTTGTTGGATGCCTTATTCATGTATGCAATATGCGGTCGGATATTTAGTTTGCAGTCTAATAGGTCTGCAAATTTATGCATAGCCCAAGGTCTAAGCATTGGTAGGTTGTCAAGAGGATTTTTGGCTACTTGAGTGGCACTTTACATCTTGGCTTGTTTTATCCCAAGAGGGGATAATTGCCACCAGATTTACATGATTTTTTGGACTCATACTGGGCTGGCTATTATGACACACGAGTGTCCACGATTGGTTTTTGTTTCATGCTTGGCAATCCATGTATATCATGGTTGAGTAAGAAGCAAACTACTATGGCCACTTCCAGGTGTGAAGTTGAGTATAAGGCAGTCTTCATAGCTACAGTTGAGTGTATATGGCTCAGACGCCTTATGACTAATTGGGGTGTTGGACATGACACTGCCAACATCATCTACATTGACAGTCAGAGTGCATTAGTAGTTGAAAGGAACCCAATTTTTCATGCTCACACAAAGCACATTGAGGGAATTATATCAAAGAGAGACTCCTAGCAAGAGAGATCAGCTTGGCTTATTTGCCGACACAGGAAAACCTTATAGATCTTTTCATAAAGGCATTGCTTCATGAGAAGTTCAAAGCTTTCCGCAAAGCTTTGGGCTTAGTCTCCTTTGAGGATTCATTATGCGCTTAGAGCATGACACTTCTTTATACATTCTGTGCCAGCTCTCGTTCACCGCATCACTCCTAAGGGGGCTTTGTTACCATATATTTGTGGTAGTGATGTGTATGAACATACTTAGGACCGTCAGGGCATTTTTTCCCTCACTAGGAGGTTTTCCCCCCCATGCATTGTATATATGCCCATTCATTCTAGAGATAACATATCTTTCCATTGTGCACTAAGAAATACACTCTTTGTTGTGTGCCTTGAGCTTCTTCATCTTCTCCAAGCTGTGTGTGTTTTCTTGCAACCCTATTTCCAACATTGGGAACCATCATGCAAAGATACATCCAAGCAAGATCATACAATAGAAACTTGTAGAACCATAATTCAAGGATCAAGCTTTTACTCCATAAACATTTGGTTAAAACAAACAAATTTAGGGTCAGGATTCTCTGCATCCCTAAAATCTGCACTCCTAAATTTTGCATGATTGGATTCTTTATGGTTAAAAAGTGCATTCCTACAAACTGCATCTCTTTGCAAAGCTAAAATTCATCAAACATATCCCCAAAACATCTTCACAAATAAACAAATTACTTCCAAGAACCATGAAAACAGTGATCCAAATTCTTCACAAACATCTCCGCTTCAACATCCATCATTCCTGACAAATTAGACTCAAAACAGTTCCCTCTTTGCAACTGAACCATTCAGCTCATGAAACATTGCAACTTTAGCAAGAAAAAACATCCAAAACATCAAATCCCTTTGAGCTCCACAAGCATTTTTCAAAATCAGGTTCAAAAGCTTCATCTGCCGATCATTATTTTGCAAAATTTGATCCAAACAATACAAGAATGACAATTTTGAATCATCAAAATCAACATCTCCCATCTACAAAATTTGGTTTTAAAGCTAAAATTCACGAAATTTGAAAAATTCATTTCAGGTTGAGCTTCATCCACTTTTGAAACTTGAAGATTTGGAGCATCTGCAGCTTTAAGCTCGGTAACCATCATCACATACTTGCAAACCATCAAGCATTGCTTCTTTAATATCTTCAACACATGCGAAAGAAGAACATTAGAATCAACTCTGGACTCCACATCTGCAAAAACAAGCTTTCCTTGAGCTTCTTGACTCATGCCAGGCAAAAAATAACCAAATTGGTATTTTCTTATTGCATTTTGCTTGAAATCCCTTCTACAAATAAGCAAATTCTCCTCTTTTTCAAGTGATTTCATGTCTTTAAGTCCATTTTCATATTCAAGCACACATTGAAGTCCAAATTCACTTTTTGTTTGAGGTTCAAGTTCATGTTTAGGTTCAAGGTTAGGTTCCTTTTCAAAAGATTGAAGAAAGATTCAAGGTAGGATATTGAGAATCAATATGCCAAAACGATTGATTTTCTTGAAAATCTTGATTCAAGAAACACCCAAACTGATCTGCTTCTTCGTCAAATTGAGTTGATTCAAAGCATAAAAATAACAAATTGGACTGTTCTTCATACATCAAAAACACCACCAAGATGGCTCACATTCCCCATCAAAACCATGAAGAAATCCATCTTTTGGCTACAAAACACTCCAATTATCAATATCTCTCTGATAACTATAAGTTCTAGGTTCATTTTCAAACTTATCACACTCCATTAACACTCTAAAGAACATGACTTGACTTTCAGAAAAAAATACTTGATCTCTGATTAGAAACATCTTTGTCTCTAATCCATCAAATTTGACTTACATTTGGCTAAAAGAGCTAGATTGCATTACAACATGCAAAACACTCCCAACAAAATTGCAGTTGTGGATGTAAGAACACTCAAGAAAACCAACTTGAACTTCAATAGAGTTTAGATGACTGCACTCGACAAATATGAAAACACTGAGATGAATAGAGTTCAAGTGATTTAACCTGATTTTTTTTTACTTGTACTCCTTGAATTTCATTCCACTTCTTCTCTTCTTGCATATATTTCAATGCATCATCAAGATTCAAGTCAGGCTTCTCATCTAATTGTTGAAGAGGTTTCAAATCTTTATGCATTTGTGACTTATCTTTTTATACATGAGAATCCAAAGCTGCTCTCAAGAATGATGTGCATGCATGAAGCTTCTTCCCTCATAGAGAATAGATAAAATCAGCAAATCCATCATTGATAGCGTTCAGCATGAAAGAGATAATAAGATCATCCATATCTCCTTCATCTTCATGAAACTAAACTTCCTTGAAAAAAGATGGACTTCCAATCTCCTTGACTGAATTTGTAAAAGCAACGACATCATAAAGATCGTTCACAACAACATCATCATTCAAGACACCTTCCATAACATCAAGGTTTCAAGAAGACTCTATCTTCTTGATTTGAATAAGTTGAAGATTCAAATCCTCAATTTGATTATCCTTCTCTAAATCAACTCGCTTAAGAGCATCATGAACTTCATGACAATAAGAAATATGAAAATTGGCTTCAGCTTGAATCTGGGAAAACTCCACGACTAATGATGTCTTCTCTTCTTGAAGTTGACTAGTCTTGGAAACCACTTCATTTTTAGCAACCATACTTGAAAGCCTCTCATTCTCCAAATCTAATGAGAGATTGATCATCTCTACTTCAGAAACAACAAGACTTTGAAATTCAGCAAACTTAGGTCCATAATTTTTTTGCAAAGTAGTAATTTGTGGATCAGAGACCTACATTCTAGAACTTTGCACTACTAAACTCTTTTTTGGTAAATGGAGAGTTGAATCCGTGAGGGATACCAATGTGAAAAACATTAATGTTCTCATGAGGATATCACCACTTTTGTTTTAGAGGACAAAAACGCTTTTCCAAGGGGGGAGTAATGTCAGGCTTAGGATAAGATGGGCGAGGGCCAAGGGCCAAGACACACATGCAGTACAAGGGATCCGATATTTAGCAGGCCAAAGGGCCTATATATAGGCATGGTTGGGAGGAGATTTTCATGTGCTACTCCCCACAGAGGAGGGGTACATTTGTTAGGGTAAGGGTAGAAGGAGAGAAGGCAATGTGGGGAAAATGCAGGATATCATGAGAGTGCCACAAATAGAGGACGGGGCATATAAGGCACTCAAGAAGCACACGACAGTTGAGTGCTACACAAGAAAAGCGAGGGGGAGGAGAATATTGGGGTATTTCATTAGCATGAGATAGTAGACATGAGGACTATCACCACATTGGTTCTATGGTCTACCTACCAAGAGTGATGGACACTTAACTTGCCAGCTCACTGACTACTGAATTCTCATTAACTATTGTACATAGTCTCTTAGTATGTTGTATTTTCTAATTTTTTGTAGACCTTATCATCATTTTGAGTGGTCAAGATGAAAAAGCAACTTTCAACCTCCATATTCATTGCGTGCTCTCTTAGTTGTGTGCATGTATGCTTGCAAGAGCTCAAGCTCTCTCCTTCTCTATTTCTTTACATGGTATCAAAGATTAGGCATGGCTAAGGAGCTATGAGTGGGAAGAAAGAGCAAACTAAGAAATTTAATCCTCTCTAAATTTTCCATGTATAGTATTATATAGTCATGTGTTTAATGCATGGGTGTGTACCACTTTCCCATTGGAGAGATCTCTCACTTCCTAATACCCACCTATGGTTTGTGGATGCTCCCATAACATTAGTTGGTAACCTAACAAGACATAAAAGTGTTCTTTTAGGGTTTTGGAAAAAAAAAAACGGTCCTATCGTATGTATGTATGTATGTATTTGCACATGCCCTTACTTTAGCTCAAACTAATACCACACTTTATGTGGGAAAAGTAAGAAACACTTGATATGGTCATGAGGAGCTCTCAAAGCCAAAAGAGTGCTCGATTTGACCAAAAACAACATCTTTGCTGGACACAACGTAAAAAAATCTCTAGACAACAAGCCTATTTTTTGCATCAACATCAATGAGTTCTTGACCAAAGTCTATGGTTGTTGTAGGCCCAAAAATTTTCTTTTGAACATAGAATTAAGTACAAAAACAAGGTGCATTTTTTGCAATATGTTGACCTATCATCATTGTTTTTATGTGTACCCCATCTTTATCATTATAAATACTTCGACTTCACACACTTTAGTTCTTTACTTTCATGTTCAAGCACAAAAAGCATCAAAAGAATCAAGACATGTCTTCCTAAGACAATTTGGAACACACTTATGCACAAAAACTGCACGAATGTTTATCAACTGTTGTTGAGTTGCTTTGTCACAAACAACCTGCTGCGATACCCCTCCTGGATGCTTTGGCTACTTCCTTAGATGCCCATCCCTAAGAAAGTAGCCATAGGCCTTTTTCATGATCCTCTTATAATCTTGGTCACTCCATCCTTCTTCCGTGGTTAGAGTGCTGAGGTAGCAGCCAACCAAAAGCCACTCTGCCTCGTAGAACTCTTCAGAAAATACTTCAAAAACATGAGCAATAGTACCACAATTTGTATGTAAATAAGAAGAAGTGTAGAACTTCAAGCCAACATCATCACTTGTGGTAAGGATCTCTTATTCATCTTCAAACATGACCCTTGATAACATATCTGCAACATGATTATCTCTACCTACAATATGGCAACCAATCTGTCTCTACCACAGCTGAAGCTCCAATAAAATATTCTTTATCAGACCTTAGAGAAGTAGCAACACCCAAAAGCTCTCTCTTAACCTGTGGGTAATCTCGTTGACAAGCATTGAGCACCTTTGTTCCAAATTGAACTGCATATTTGTGTCCTTCTGCATCATCTTGACCTATATCCCACTTAATACCTATCAGGCTAGCGTCAAACGTTAAGATTATTGGACTTTCGCATTTGTAGTCAATCTTCCTCAAGGTAGGAGCCTCGAGAAGCATCTTCTTTAGTTTGTGATAGCCTTCATGTGAGCTTCTTCCCATGCAAATATTTTACCTTTCCTTAGCAATTGGTAAAGCACCTCTGCAGCATGAGAAAAATGTGGCAACCAAAGGTAGAATACATACGCACCCAGAAATCGATGAACTTCAATAACTGAAGAGAATGTTTCTTTCATCTTTTGAATAGCTTCAACTTTAACTAGACTTGGCCTTCTACCCTCTGGGCCGTACATATGCCCCACAATCAAAACCTCTTTAGCACCAAAAGTTGATTTTTGCCCTGAAAGTGTCAAGTTAACTTCTTCAAGCTTGGATAAGATAGCATCACATTCAACAATATGTTGAGCAACAAATTGCCGGTACCCCCTCTGATCTTTTACCTCAGCTTTGAACCCTTCTTCACATCCTTTAATTGGTAGATCATCAATGAAAGGCATAGCAACACGAGGGATAAAGTCCCTTAATACCTTATTCATACCGTTCATCATACGAGCTACATAATTAGTAGCATCCTGTGGTAGAGTGCAGATCCTTACCAAACGGAGAGGTGTGTGCATTGTAGTAAGATCCTTGCTCTCCAAAGATAACTGAAATTGATTGTATTTTGAGTGACGATCACCCGTAGAGTAAATAGATCTACCTACAAAGGCCTCAACAAATTCATCCACAATTGGGCCAATACCCACGTTGCGAATTGTTACCTTGTTAACCGGTTGCATGTCTTGTATGAACCTTAAAGTACCATTTTTCTTTGCAACAATGAACCACCGATTGGAGTATGGCACACATGATGGCTCCAAAATTCCCATTTGAATCTTCTCATTAAGACAATCAATAAGCTTTGGCAAGTGAGCTTTAGGAACTGGAATGGGACGTAAGTCCATGGCATGTGAGGAACAATCGATATAACCATAGGCGAAACAACACTTGGATCCCCACACACAATCTCACTTGGATGAAAAGAAAAAGCTTTACCGTGCTTTTTGAGCATACCTTGAAAGCATTTGGTCTCCTCTTCGTTGAAGAAACCATCCTCTCCAATTTTCAATTGCTCCTATGTCTCTTAGTAAACTTATGTCCAATGTTCTTCGGATTTTTTAGCATAGGCTATCGAGAAGCTTCCTTCATCACCCCATCACTTCCTTCTGGTAGAGGTGTAGCCACTAGTCTCACTTTCTTTGCAACGGTCTTGTAAGTTTGTCTCTACCCGAGCTTCAACTTCTTCACCTAAATCTTCTTTGACATGATTACGTGCCTCATATACATCCAAGTATTCATACGTGTCCATCGGGTGCACTTTAAAAATGTCAGCTCCACTTTGTAACCTGTTTGGCTTGATCTCCTCAAGCTCCGACATAGTATCTACATAAGATACTTCTTTAAAGAACCCTGAAATCACATATTGTTTCTCCCACTTTGGAAAATCATTGAATTTCTTGTAAGATACTGAACCTTCACATGTTAACCCCAAAAACCTTGAAGAGAAATTTTCTCTTTGCCAAAACTTCTCCTCATTTGTACCACCATAGTCCCACTTTATAATGACACCCCAAGAAAGTCCTGTGAAAACCTGTGTTCTTTAAACTCCTTACATATCTTTGGTAATGGATGATCATATAAATAGTCTTTATTCCTGGCATGGCCAACACTTACAATAAAACATTGAATTGCTTGGATTTGAACCCTAGCATAGGTCAAGCCATCATCTAGCACCTTGTTTCCATACGTACAACCGTAATGTAGGGCTGTCCCAAAATCAGTGGATAGGAGGAATGCTCCTGTACAAAAAAGTTTTGCTCATCACAGACATCCCCTACAATAACCTTAACATTTACACACGCACCATAGAGATTGTCTGGAAGCATGTTGGTAGCTCAAATCCGCCAACTGTGGTCCACATTAATAGGCCATTTCCCCCTTTTGTGCAAGCCTTTTGCCATCAAATTTATTTTCGAGCCATGGTCTACAAGTGCTAAGACCGTCTCTTCAATGTTGCCAAGATTCACAACAATTTTAGTTGCTGCTCTTGCCCAACAAGTCCTTGAAAAATGACTCTGGGTATAATTTCACTGTCTCCTTCATCATTAAAAATGAACATTTCTTACCTCAAGTACAATCAGATTTGAAACCAGCACATGCCTCTACTCTCATCTTCAACTTCTTCAAATTCTTCTTCATACTCATTCAGAATTGTCAAATCATCTGGCTCTTAACTGACTCTAGCTCCTGCTCACTTGGTATCTGCCGCTTCCTTTTGATAATATCAATGATCTCCTCATGGAACTCGCGCTTGGCAATTCCCAGAATATCACCCAATGTGAGCTCCACTTTACTATTAAGAATGTGCTCTTCAAAGACCTTCTTTGGATCTGTCGCCAATTCAATATCAAATTTCACCTTATAATAGGGTCCCCTGGGCTTACTTGCTTCTTGTCCTTTGGCGCCTCCTCCATAACCACTTCAGGAGCAGGTTTGGGAGCAGGCTCGTCTTCCCTCTTATACTGCTGGATCTTTTGGCTCTTTTTGATGTCCCTGCATTGTCTTCATCCCTCTTCCGCTTCTCTTACACCATAGCCTCATTACCTTGAGACTTAGCAATAAATGCATATACCGAAAGAGAATCCACTGGATTAGTCCACCCTGTGGTTTCTCGAATGGAATTCCCTACTTGTCATAATTTTCCATAAGTCACCTTGCTTGCTTCTGCTCGTCTTCAGAGCATAAACCCATAGTTGGACCTTTGCACCTACACCTTTGTCATCTCCCTTTTCGTAGACCTGCAGTCCATATGTTGCTGCTTCCACAAGAGAAACATTATGTTGCATTTCTTCCACTAGCTTTTTCATTCTACCCCTACCAAGTTAAGGCGGAGCATCTCACTTGTTGCCTTGAGGTGAATCTTCCCGTCTTTCCAAAAAAGCACATTTCTTTTATAGGCTTCATCAAAGTCATCACGCTCCTTAACATACTTATGATCTTCGCTATCGCACCACATGCATTGATTATCCCAACCTTTGCATGGTGGTTGCTACTTAGGCTCGGAAGTAGACCCCTTTGCAGCTAATCCTTCAAGTTTTATAGATTTTAAATTCAAATTTAACTCTTGAATATCTTTCACCAGTTCATCAAGAATCGGCTCCTCCACTTTGGGTATTACTAAGGATGATTTCTCCTTAGCGTCCTCTTCAACAACATCCATAACATCGGCCACGATCAACTTATCAACCCTCATCTGCCGTTTCACGATCATATTCACCGCTTCAGTGACTATCTTCCAATCAAATGTTAACCCAGTTTACCTGTTGCATCCTCTAGCAATTGCACCAAACTCTTTTGAAGTCACGGATAAGCAGCTTGAATAAAAAATTCAACCTTCTAATGCTTCATCAAACGCTGCTCTGTCCAGGAAACTGGTCAAATTTCTTCTCAAATTCCCATAGCAGCTCTCATGCAGACAAGTTTTTATTCTTCTTCTGCACTCACACCACGAAGCTTTGTTTGGATACTCTCTAAAAATCTACAAGAAAATATTTCTCTTGCAGTGCCTTCTTGAACTCTTGCCAATCTGGTTCGTCAGCCGCCTGAATTTCCTTAATTTGGGCCCTAAGTTTAGGCATCACAAATAAATGAAAACCGTCTATTGCATTTTGGTCATCAATTCCATTATCTTCCATAGCTTGCTCATAGGTGTGACAAAATTTACTGATATCTCGGCCTTCAAACCGATGTAGTTTATTTGTAACTATCTACTGAGCTTTACAAACCTGCTCTAATAGATTATATTGTTGTTGGGCAACATGTTGTTGTTGCATGGATTCCTGTTGCGGTGTAGACATCTTTCTCCACAAAAATTCCACCTCGGCTCGTTTCACGTTGGGTTCACTAAGTTATCGGATAAAGGGTTCAAAGGCAAGCCAGGCTACTAGCTGTTAGAAAAGAGAGAAGAAGAAGAAGCACCACACCGTACAATAGACTAATAACTTCTTTGAAATGAAACAAAGGACGAAAACAAATGGATTTGCTAACACAAACAAGATATGATGCTCGATTGCCAAAGCGGCACCATTAATGACATCATAACTTAGATTAGCTATAGATTAAGGAGTTTAAGCTCCCTTACAATGGGTTAACCCAACTCAATATTGGTAATAGAGAAAAGGCTAAAGAAAACTATGTAGAAGAAGATGGGGAGCTTGCGGTGATCTCAATATATGGTGGTAAGGAAGTTCCCTTCTCTCCGCTACCGTAATTTCCCTTAAGAACTCCCCTTCTCATGCTCTTCTTGCTATAAAAAAATTCTCTTGTGATTGCTGAATTTTTTCTCTCTCTTGAACTCCCTAAAAAATGCTCAAATAATTGGTTTTATAGAGCCCATTGGCTATTTTTAGCAAGTCCCTTTGAGCATCCCTTCCTTGCATGCAAATTGCCTCTTATAGGCGTGTCGAACACACCTCTCTCTTTCATACTATCTTGTGAGCACCGCAAGAAGGACCTGCCCCCTTTGGCACTAGCGCTAGCGCTAGCGGGGGCTCCCCTTACTCTCAATAAAAGAGTTGTCGGGTGAGGGACAAGGTCCCAACAAGTGCCAAGTTATCAACTTGGCGCACAAACAAACGTCGTTGTTGACAACCATCATTTCCATCGTCAGCAATGGCAACACCGCTCAGCGCCACCCCAATGCCCGCGCCGCCCTCATGCCGAGTACAACGCCCACTAGGCAGACGCCATGGCCATAGAGCTTTGACCTCTCTCAACCACCTTGTTGATATGAGATGTGTTGCGCACACTATATATACCCCACAGGGCGCTAGTTGTGACTCCCATGTGGGTTTATAAACTGGCCACGCGGTGCTTACTAAGTTGCCAAGCCCTCCAAACTGTGTAAACTCTTCAAAACCCCCGTTGTTTAAAACATTTTTCCACCAACTTGAAGCCGTTGCAGTTTATTGCCCACCGACTCGATGATCGAGCTGCAAAGACCAATTAGAAATTCGCTTCACCAACTTTGTATCATGCAAATCTTATCACATTTTGGTTTCCCTAAGACTTCCAACCGTCAATTTCAAAAATTGTAAAAATCACCTGGCACTGCACTGCCATCAATTGGCAGAATCTTTATGACCTGGGCTCCGTTTAACAAGCCGTCAACTCCCATGGCCTTCTTATGCCGCATACTTATTGTACAAATGCAGGCAAAGCCACAAAAATCCTATGTTGTGCTATTTTTGGCATTTTGCAGGGATCTCCACACTCCCGTTTGTAGCAACGGCTATACTCATCATCATCAAAGATCTTCCCATGTACTTTAAGTAGCAAGGGGCTTTTAGGTCTTCCCTCTATGATCTTAAAAGGTGCCTTTTCCGTAGTAGTATGGACAATATTATTGTATGCATACTCGACAAGGGGTAAGTACTTCTCCCATCGTGAGCGTTGATCTACTTCTGTAACATAAGTCTTTAGTAGATCGAGAATCGTAAGATTGACTATCTCACTTTGGCCATCTGTTTGTGGATGACAAGCCGAAGAGAAATTCAATATTGTACATAGATTTTCAAAGAGACCTTTCCAAAAATTAATGATCATTCTAGGATATCTATCTAACACGATGGATGTTGGAAATCATGGTGTTTGAAAATCTGGTATATGAAGAGGGTTACCATTTGGTGTTCCTCAATAGTCTTTTTGACAGGAATAAAGTGTGCTTGCTTGCTAAACTTGTCGACTATTGTCCATATCCATGTATTCCCATGGATAGACTTGGGTAATCCAAAGATAAAATCCATGGATATACTCTCCCATGGTGAATTAGGGATTGGCAATGGCTAGAGTAACCCAGGTTGCTTCCCTCTATCATACTTGGTCTTTTGGCGTACCATACATTTTGAAACATACTCTTGTATGTCTACCTTCATGGTAGGCCAATAAAATTACGTCCCTACTCCTTGAAGAGTAGGTTGAATTTCCTCTATGCCCCGCATAGGGAGGAGCATGGGATTCATATACGTCTTTCTCACGAAGGGAGTGGGTAACACATAGCCTATTGCCATGGAGAAGATAACGATCCTACAAGGTGAATGGTTCTTCCTTCTTCCCCAATGCAAGGACTAAGATTATGTCTTTAAAGTCAGGCTCAATAGCATACTCATCTATCATAGAAGATAGATCATTGTGAGTTGCTATAAACACCGCATTGACTCTTGGTCGTCCCGTGAAAGTGCATCGGCCACTTGATTATGCTTACCAGCAATGTGATCAACATGAAAATAAAATTGCGAAAGAAAATTTGCCCACCTCATTTGTTTGTCGGAAAGCTTGGTTTGCGTCATGGAGTACTTGAGACTTTGGTGGTCCCTTCACAAAATAAATGGAGTCCCCAATAGATAGTGCTTCCATGTGTCTAGGGCATGTAGAACAACTAAAAGCTCTTTTTCGTATATGCTCAAGATCCGTTCATCAGTATTGAGCCTTTGACTCTGATATGCTATGGCATGACCTTCTTAAAGAAAAATTGCTCCAAGGCAATCACCACAAGCATCACATTGGACCTCAAATGGCTTTGAGAGATATGGAAGCATAAGCATTGGTTGGGAGGTAAGCTTCTCTTTGAGCTTGCCAAAATCATTTTTCTCTTTAGCAGTCCATGAGAACTTAACGTTTTTCTTTGTTAAGTCATGTAATGGTCCTGCTATTTAAGAGAATTTTGCTATGAAGCGTCTATAGTATGCACACATACCAATAAAGCTTCACAGGTCATGTAGATTCCTTGGATTAGGCCATGATTTTATTACCTCCAACTTTGATGGATCCATACGGATACCATCTTGAGAGATAATATGACCTAAGTATTGAATCTTTTGAAGGAAAAATTCACTATTCTTTTGATTGATAAGAAGCTTTTTCTCCATTAAAGCTTGAAAAAATACATGGAGATGTTGCTTGTGCTCCTCCAAGGACTTGGAGTAGATGATGATATCATCAAAGAACACTTCACTAAACTTCCAATGGGCTCTAAAAATTTTATCCATTAAAAAATTGAATGTGGTTGTGGTGCATTAGTCAAGCCAAAAGGCATAACTCGATATTCATAAAGACCAAATGTTGTACGGAACGTAGTCTTTGCGATATCTTCATTCACTATCCTTATTTGATGATAGCCACTTTTAAGGTCAATCCTACTAAAGTAGGTCAAACCTTGTAGCTTATCAAACAAATCTTCTACCAATGGTACGTGAAGTCTGTTTTTGATAGTGATATGGTTTAGCGCTCGATAGTCCACACACATGCAGTATGTACCATCTTTCTTTTTCACTAAAAAGAATGGAGAACAAAAGGGAGAGGAGCTAGGCCTCACCATCCTTTTGTCTACCAATTCTTGTACTTGCCTCATGATCTCCTCTTGTTGAGCTTGGGAAACTCTTGATAAGGAGGGGTGAGTTGCCTGGTAGGAGCTCAATTCGATGGTCATCATCCCCTCATTTTGGAGGTAAGTCCATAAAGATATCATCGATAAAAACATCTTGGAATCCCTTTAGAAAATTAGACAAGTTTAACTCTTCTTGATTCCTACCATTTACATTTGATAAAACATTAGGACCTTTTATGGATTGTTTGACAAAAATCATGTATGCTGAAATTGAGCTTTTTATTGATTTGTCAAAAGCAGGAGAATTTACAAGGGGGCATGGTACGACCAGACTCATTAGCATCTATGTACATTTTCTTTTCCCTGTACTTGAAGTACAACCTTCTTTCAAGGAACTTCACATTAACAGCCATACGGTCAAACCATGGTGGCCCTAGGATGACATTTTCATGTTTGAGAGGAGAGATGAAGAAATCTTCCTTGTCAACATAGCCTTGGACATGAAGTCTCAATTTCCCAATCAATGAAGTAAATGAGGCTTCTTGCCCCTTGAAGGCTCCATCGGCTACAAAAACATCTCCCATCTCATGAGCTTGAATGCCTAACTTGGTGGCCAACTCCGTTGATATGAAACTGTGAGTAGAGCTAGGGTCAAACAAGATGAAGGCATCATGCTCCCTTACCTTTAAAAGGATAGGAGAGAGGTGATCCTTTGCAATGAGCATCCTCTTTTTGAGCTTAGATCGTGGAAGCTCTAGTGTGCGCTCCTTGCTGCACTGTCGAAGCAAATGACTTGCCGTTACACCGTGTGCGAGCCATAGACGGCTCCAAGCACACAACTAGCTTAACTAGTAAGCTCAAAAGAGGGCAATGGTGTGTCACTCACCGCTCTATGCTCCTGCCGTGGAGGATTCCTCGCCGCGAAGAAGAAGGAGACGCCGCTACGTCGCGCTCAACCGCTTCACTGTTGTCGTGCCGCCGCAATGCTCGATCGCACTCTTTCTCTCTCTCTCTCACACACACACACACATACACACACACAAGGAGGTGAAGAAGAAGAAGATGGAGATGGAGATGGAGCAAGAGCACTCTTCTATTGCACAAATGAGAGAATGAGTGAATTTTAGGTTTAGTTGGCTTTTATATGAGCTCACCCCATTCACACTTGGGTGCCCATGCTTAGCCAACTAATCCCTTGAATGTCCCAGTTAGAGTGCGCCTCTCATCGGCGATCACTCTTATCCTTTTCCTATTGGTCCGACAAGCCCGGTACCTGACTCTACCAAATACATAATACACGTCCATCATAGGTGATGGGGTGTCCGTGAGCCATGAGGGTTAACATGCCCCCCTTCCTGATGTAGATTCCGTCCTCGGAAGCTATTGAGTTGAAGCTCGTTCGTCGAGGTGGAAGAGCATTTGAGATGAATGTCCTTAGCCTTCTTCAGTCACTGCAAAATCAAACAACATTGGCACAGTAATTGCATTCTCATAAGTCATTAAAAAGCATATGCAGTTTTAGGTAGACAAATTGATTGGTAAAAGAATTTCAAACAATTTGTCAGCAATGAACATTAAATTGCAATGTAATAAAATGCATAAACAGATGTAAAGGTAAAAAATTAAACAAGTATGGGGTCGCTAATTTGACGGTCGAAAGGCACTAGAGATCGAATATTAATACCATGGGTAAGCTTCTTAATTTTCTGTGGTCAATTAAGTTGTTTAATCGCGAGAGCCAAGTATTCATGTTCGAGGGCTGACTAGAGGGTATATCTAGAAGACCTTGTAGTTAAGCTACCATAAAAGGAATTTCTCATGAAATCATCGCCTGACTGATTACTTTTTCTTTGACCCCCCAAAGTCTTTTCACAATGATTCAATTTTGATGTGTGTGCTTATTTTGTATGCCTTGGATTTTTTGCTTTTCAAGTAAAAGCACCCATACTGGGAACCTCTAGGGCTCTAGTACCATAGGCAATACATGTGAGTGAAGTACCAAATCAAGCTGAGATTTCTCTTCCAGCTTAAGATTTTACAGTGTGGCACTTTGATTTTTTGTTTGTTCATTTTCAGCATTTTAATTTTGTAACTTTGGGGGGTCATATAACACTGATACACCTCCCCAGTCTCATCACACTAGTAAACTCCCTTTATAATACTTAAGCTAAAGGTCAATAGGGTCAAGCCCACTAGAAAGCCCTAGTACATTTCACACAATGCTGCCTAAATCAGATTAAGAACCTAAGTAACCATTAATTATTAGGAAGGCATTCCCCATGGTATTAAGAGAAGATTTCTGACACCTAACTTGGTCAAACTAGTTTGTCGGACTGCTTGATTTTTAAACCTAGACAAGTGATTATGACAAAAAATTACATTGAACTAAATGTTTGATACTAAGCAAATGCGGTGAATATTAGGCTACCAATCACAATTAAAGCTGACAATCATAGATGCAAAAAAGATAAGGGGCAATGCTAATGGACAAGAAACACCTGTTTGTGTCGATGGTCGCGCTTGATTTGAAGAGTGAGTTGAGATAAAGATTCCATGAAGGTCCAAATCCTACCAATAGCAACACGCTCCTGTACACACTAGGAAACAAAAGGAATACCTCCAGGAGGCACATGAGTGGAAAAAGGTACCAACACTTATTGAACACAACCAAAAAACATAAGGAACCCTAACCTAATTATTTGCACTCCCCCTAGAGAGTTAAGGGAATAGGATATTGTAGAGGTTGGGGGGAAACCCTAAGGCTAAACCCCTATCCTCGTCGTCGAGATAAACAAAGTCAACATCCATGAGACCATATGTGCCATCCGTGTAGTCATGTAAATTTTCTTCTTCATCATAGGTGCCCATCTTTACTAAGAAGGTCACTAGACGCCTATAGTCATCTTGGTCAAAAGGGTAGGCTTGTGCAATGGGAGAAACGCTCTCTACTAAGTATGGATCAGACGTGGTCAAGAGACGTATCAGCCATTCTAACTCCTCAAAATTCCTCTCACATGCTAGCGTACCTATCAAATCCCATTCACATGCAAGCATTGGAAAGACCATGTGAAACATTTGTGAAAAGTAACGAGGGTACCTCTCACCCAAGGCAGGAGTGGATGACTCTAGCGTACTAGCCATATCTGTACACGCAAATAGATGATGGTTAGAGTGCAAATATTACAAGGGTCGTGTTCTTGTGCATAATTTGTTTTTATGAGTTGTGTTATGGCTCTTGCTCTTTTACTTTTTTATCTTGTTTTTGTGAGTATAAGGCTTTATATATACATTCCCTAAGATCGGAAATTAAGAGGTCAGGGAGAAAGGTTGAGAGGGAAGCAAGTGAATGATGGATGTCCACAAACACTCCCCCCTTCCTTGGGTAGATCATACCATTTGAAATGATGTCGTCACCCTTTGAAACCAATTGTTCCAGTTGGTAATAGGTGAGGATTTTTGCCAGTAGTTTTCTATTACCCTAGGTGCCTCGTCAAGTTGCAAGGGTGGTAAGGTACTCTCCCAGGATCGAACTTGAAGTGGTTCATCAGGTGATTCTTGAACACTGGGAGGTGTGGATTCTTTTGTAGCTTCATGGAGGTCCATTACTATAGATGGAGGCTGTGTAGAAGCTTTTACCTCTATGGATGTATTACATGAGGAGCTAGAAGCTTCATGGAACTCCCCCCTTCCTGAGCTAGGTGGAATAAATTGGTTTTGCCTTGGAGCCCAAACTAGCTCTGGACTAGGTGTGTAGCATTCTGTGCTCTTTCCCTTCCCACGGTCTGTCATTGGCTTTAGCGTTACACTGTTTGACTCATATGGGTTTGTTGTCGATAGGGAAGGACACATTTTACGTTTAGGTACCCAAATTTGCTCATTTCCATCATAGTAGCCTTGGGCTTCTAATAGTTGTTTTGGAATCCATCGTGATTTGGTCTTGACTCTCCTAGGGCGCGCTCTTGGTTTTCCCAGGAAATTTTTTCTTGGAATGGATGGGAGGGTTGAGGTAGTTGGAAGTAAGGCCTTGGGGACCCATTGATATGTACTCTTAGGTCGTGCAGGTTGAGTACTTGCAATATTACTGCTTGCTGCAACTACAAGTGTTGAAGTGCTAGGTTCATGGGTAGCTGGCAAAGACGAGTTAACCACCTTGGCTTGTGAATGTTGGCTATCCTTCAACTTTGCTAGAGTTTGCAACGTAGGTGACTTTGCTTGAATGATAGCGGTAAGAGTCGGTGGTCGCGTCGTGACACTACCAGTATCCCAATCAATAGTGCATTTGGTTGCCAACATCCACGTGCGTCCCAGGTTTACGTTGCCTTCCATAGCTCCCGCGGGCATGACTAGAAACCTATGCACTATGCTTCCATTGTCATAGACAACAGGGGTCTGAAGGACTCCAAGAATAGCAATTTTCTTTTTATTAATGCCCTTGACTTGCATCGTACTCGGGGATAGGGTCGGTTTCCCTAATTGACACCAAACTCCATAGGATAACAAATTGTGTTTAGCTCCCGTATCTAATAAGGCATTGTATAGTACTTTCCCATAGGGGCTATTTAGCTCAATTGGGTATCGTAGGGGTGGCTCAGATTCTAATGAGTCGTCATCTGTGTCCTCGAAAAATGCTTGCGTGATTCCCAGATTAGCCTCTCGTTGGCGTCTAAGACGTTGTTGTCGTTCTCGAGTCTCAACTCTTGCTTGGATTTTTTTAAGCTCTGCTTGTTCCTTGGCAGCCTTCTTTTGATGGATGGCTTGCAACTCTTCCTGGCTTAGAGGATCATAATATCTTTTGAATTTACTCCCATTAAGGAATCCAATGGTTTCAACTCCATCTAGAGTCTCCACACGAATGGTACCTTGCGGGGTAATTTCACACACTCGATATGGTCCCTTACCAGCGTATTTCAATTTCTTCTTTTCATTACATACCCCGTACATAAGAACTTTATCACCAACCTTGATGTCTTTATCCTTTAAATGGCTATCAAACCACTTCTTTCTCCTATCCTTCTCCACTAGAGCATTTCGCACAGCTAATTGCCTCTCTTCATCTAGCCTTTCCAGGATATATAATCGCTCCACTAAGGGGTTACCATCCCAACCTTCTTGAGAAGCTACTCGAAGACTAGGAATGACAAACTCCCATGGCATAACTGCTTCTTGGCCATACACCATCTTAAACGGTGTGCAATTAATAGCAACTTTATACGCAGTACGATAAGCCCATAAAGCTGATGTAAGCTTTAGGTCCCAATCAGTGCGATGAGCCTCGACTGTCTTTGTCAAAATGGAGATGAGAGTTTTGTTGGTACTCTCAGCTTGGCCATTTGCTTGGGGATAATAGGGTGTAGACTTGTGGTGAGATATCATGAAGTTTGATGTGAAATCTTTTATTACTTCATTTATAAAATGAGTTCCATTGTCACTCATAAGTTCAATGGGGCATCCAAAACGTGTGATAATGTTCTCAAAGAGGAACTTAGCTGTTGTTTTTGCATCCGCCTTTCGTGTTGCTTTTGCTTCAGCCCATTTGGTTACATAGTCGGTAGCGACAATGACATATCATGATTGCGTGTTACGTGCAGCCGGACTAATCGGTCCTACAAAGTCTAAGCCCCACTTTTCAAATGGTTGGGTTACCTTGATGGGATGTAGAGGCATCCTATCACTTCTTTGTGGCTTCTTGAAGCGTTGGCATTCATCACATCCCTTTGCAAAAAGTGATGCATCCTTAAACAGAGTGGGCCACCAATAGCCTGACTGTAAGATCTTTCGGGCAATCAGGTTTCCTGAAAAGTGACCACCAGCTACGCCCATGTGTGCCTCTTGTAGAATATATAAATACTCATCCTCGCGGGCACAGCGTCTAAGAACATCATCTTTTCCTCTCTTATAGAGAGTTCCAGCCAGTAAGCAATAGGGTTCGCATTCCTTGATTAATTTTCGAGCTATATCTTTTCGCAGTTCTTTGGGTGGAAAACCATTAACTAAGAAGTTAACAATCTTTTCACTCCATTCAGGCATTGTCTCAACAATGAACAAAGGAGTATCAGGCAATTCATCATCAACCCCCGTAGGAGCTTCGCCATTAGGGATACGAGATAAATGATCCGCCATGACATGTTTCCTCCCAGGCCTCACAACAACGGTGAAGTCAAACTCAAGAAGAATTAACAACCATCGTGTAATTCGACCTGTGGAACACGGCTTGTTTACCAAATATAGCAATGCTTGATGATCAACATAAAACACAAACTTGGTAGCAAGAAGGTAATAGCGAAATTTCTTTACTGCGTAAATCATAGCTAGACCTTCGCGCTCTGTAGTAGTGTAGTTCATCTCGGCATCATTTAATTGGCGACTTACAAAGCTAATAGGGTAGTCCAATTTATGTTCTCCTGGTTGAGTTAGAACACACCCAATAGCAAAATTTGATGCATCAATATGCACATGAAAAGGTACATTCCAATCAGGTGTTCGCAAGATTGGAGCACTTGTTAGGGCCTTCTTTAATAACTCATAAGATTGATGACATTCTTCCGTCCAGTGAAACTCGATAAGAAGCTTGTACAATGGACGCGCTATCTCGGCAAAGTTTAAAATAAATCTTCGATAATAACCAACATGGCCCATAAATCTTTGAACTCCTTTATAGTTAGTAGGTGGTGGCAAATCGGCAATGGCTTTAATCTTACTCTCATCTGTGGATATCCTGTTCTTGGACACTATATGCCCTAGAATGACTCCATGCTTAACCCAAAATTGGCATTTGAAAGGGTTCAATGAGATGCGATAAAATCTGCACCTTTCAAATATTTTTTGTAGATATAACAAATGCTTCTCCCAAGAAGAATAAACACAAAGGTCGTTTAGGAAAGCTTCACAAAACTCCCTTAGAAATTCTTTAAACGCAGTGTTTATTAATCGTTGGAATGTAGCAGGGGCATTCGTTAAGCCAAAAGCCATAACACGAAATGCAAACACTCCAAACTCTGTGATAAAAGCAGTTTTAGCTTGGTCCTCTAATGCAATTGTGATTTGATTGTAACCAGAGTACCCATCTAAAAAGCTATAAGCCTCCTTGCCCGCAACTCTTTCAAGCACATGTTCTGAATATGGCAAGGGATAATGATCTCTCCTAGTGGCTCTATTAACTTTCTTGAGGTCCACGCACACTCTTAGTTTCCCATTCTTTTTTGGCACAATGACTATTGGAGAAACCCATTCTGAGTGCTCAATAGGGTATATGAATCCACATTGGATAAGTTTTTCAATCTCCTCTCGTACAATTTTGGCGTACTTAGGATTCATTGGATAGGGTCGTTGTTGGACGGGTTTAGCAGTGTTGATCATGGGAATTGTATGTTGCACCACAGAAGGTGGAACGCCCTTCATGTCATGATATGTCCAAGCAAAGATATCCTTGTATTCCTTGAGGAGCTCCTTAAGTACAGCCTCTTCACTTTCGGTAAGGTCTTGAGCAATAAAGACTGGTTTAGACTCCTCACCTGGTTCTGCTAATTCTATCTCTTTAACTACCGCTGGACCATCATAGACTCCACTGCTTCCATTGGTAGGTATTCGTTGGGCTTTGGCATACACAACCTTTCGCTCCCCCGTGGTATAAGATTTAAAATGTTCAGGAGCCGTATGTAAGTCAGCAGGCTCTTGTCCTGACGGAGACTTTTCTTTTAGTTCTGCCTCCTTTTGTTGTTGTGCTAACTCTCGGTTTTGACGTCTTCTTATAGTTCGACTCAATTTCGGCTCTGTAACCTCCAATTGAGCGAGGTCAATGGGTCGCGGGCTGCACCACATGACACTTTGGAGATGTTCACCCCAATTGTCTACTAGCTTTCGATGAGCATCACATGCCCCTAGATAGCTAAGCCATTCTGCAGTAGATCTTTCCTTGTTTATCCTAGCTCTCACATTTGCTCGATATCGTCGCCTCTTAAATGACCTTTGCTTCTTGTTAAGGTTTTGATTTTGGTAAATGTTTGAACTCGACTCGCTTGATAGGTCTTCGCTTGTATCTTCTTCACTCTCATATAAATTACCATAGATGGTCATACTAGACCTTGAGTGTTCAGTTTCTATACTTGGCTCACTCGATGTTTCCTTAGGTTCTGAATCCATTTCTCCCTGAGATTCCGTTTCTGATGTGTATTGGCCTGAAGCCTTTGAGGAATCATCGGTTTCACTCTCAGGTAGGTGTGCCTCTTTCTTTCATCGAATGTTACATGCGCTACACCTAACATGTTTACTAGTGCAATGTGTGGTATCTCTTCCCAATCTGGTGTTATCCAGGTTGTTCCTCTAGCTCCCCATGTATCTATAGTTGCCGCTAGGTGTACCCAATTGACATTGTCTGACTTAGCCATTCCGGGTAGGATATCCATATAAGGAGAGTTCTCCCCAATATCCGTGTCTTCGTTACACGTGTAACAATACTGTAATGGAGCTGAGTGAATTGTTGTGTCTGATCGATTATCAATGATGAATTTATTTCCTAGAGGATGCGTTCGACCACTTAAAAGATCAACTCGAATGACAGAGTCTTGGAACTGTAAGTAGACGTGGTTTTTGGACCAGTCATGCACCATTTTTGCTTCCCTCATGAATGGACGCCCTAAGATCATCTCAAATGACATAGGATGCTTGGAAAAATCCATAACAATGAAAGTTTGCCTTACCTTGTGTCCCAAGACCTTGATTCTGAGATCCTTTAGCATTCCAATAGGCGTAACAATAGATCCATTAGCCATTTTTACCACTACGCTTGTGGCTTCAAGGTGAGGTCGCCCCATAGACTCCCAACAACTCTTTGTCACCATGCTGACTCCCGCACCACCGTCAAGGACTCCCTTTACAGTTAATCCTTTAGTAGTGATTGGCAGAGTAGCATTAGATTCATCACCTTCAAAGTATTGCCCCAACTTGTTAACGGGTACTTCAATTATAGATTCATGTCCCGCTAGGTCAGATGGTGGTGCTAAATGTTCCTCATTATTCATTACCGAGTCAGGTTTTTTCATATGTGCAAACTGTGGTAATCCGGCCTGTAATTCTCCATTGAGGAAGGCTCGAAGAGCTGAGACTAGCTCGGGGTCTTTATATAGTTTGGACATGATGGTGGTTCTAACTTCTGAAGACATGAAATCCATCAATTTGGCAACATTTAATGGCATCTTGTGGGACGTAGGACCCTGACAAGAGAATGGTGAAGATGGAATCTCCACTTCCTCAAGGGGGTCGGGTATTCCCTCACCAAACATTCTCTCTAGTAGGAAAGGTGTGTGTCCACTTTCAGATGTCCTACCCTCACTCTCTTCCCAAATGATATTGGGTATAGCTAACGGCCTGTAGTTCTTGTGAGGTTGAACTTGTGTGGGAAACATTGTGTCCGACATCTGGATATGTTTGGGTTCAGGTTCTAATGTTCGTTGAGTTTCTTCCACCAAACCCCTCAGTTGTTGGACTCGTTCGATTTCCACTGTTGGGTTTGGATAGGTTCCAATCTTTCTCTTGCAATCCTTATTTTTCGTCTCTCGTGGCTTATCTTGGGGGTTCGCAACTGGGTGGTTTAACTTTGAATACTCTTTTGGTGCTCGTCGTAATTCCCTCTCGTGATCCTCCTCACTGGCTTTTTCCTTTGTAGTAATAGTTTTGGTCTCCGTGGTCTCTATCGAATCTGAGTCATCCTCAGGGTCATTCATATACACGGGATCCTCTCCTGTCCCTATGTTAGTCTTTGAACTAGGTTTTGAGCTAGAAGCATTAACGGATTTCTTTCTTCGTGTTTTCTTCTTTCTCGCTTGGCCAATGGATACAACATCTCTCTCTTCGAGGATGTAATTTTGCTTTTGGAGCATCGACCGTGTGAGTGCATTCACTGGTGCTATTTTTATAGTTGGTGGTGTCCCATCAACAATCTCTATTATGTTCAATAGTGTGATTTTTGGTGCGTTTGTATTGTTAGGACACTGTGCGATCAAATGATCTATGCCAAAACAATTACAAGTGAGTATTGGCATTGCCAATGCACTCCCTTGACTTGTTTGCATTAGTGCAACATTATTTTGCATTCTAATGGGGCACTCAGCTACTCGATGTGGTCCACCACATTTGTAGCACTGAAGAGGTGGTCTCCTGGCAAAACTATTAATGTTTTGGCCTCTTGCTGCTAGCGCAGTAGCTTGATATACCGGTTTGATTTGTCCCCAATGGTCTTCCATATAGTACATGGGACACTCCTCAAGCATGTCGACTCCATAGGTGATACTAGAGTCTATGTCTTCTTCGCAATCTACATAAGTACTAGATGACTCGCAACCTATTTGGTTCATAGGTGTAACTCTTGGATGAGGGGGTTGCGGTCCTAGCACTGGAGGTGGCAACGGTGTGGTTTGGACCACATTTTGGGTTCTAGGGACCATGTGCTGTAATGGCAACTGTTGCTCCATGGATGGGGTAGGCATCAATGCACGAACTCGAGGTGAGTCTGCCCAATCTATAGGCAGTCTATTTTCCATGATGCGTTTAAGCATTAGGCAATCCTTCGCTTGATGGCCATACCTACCACACGCGTTACAAGTCCCGTTAAACTTTACTCTAAAAGTAGGGCATTCACTCGTAGTATGTGGGCCCAAGCAAATTGAGCACCATTGTTGCTCCCTTCTTGGATACATATGAGTGTTTTGTGGAGCACGATTACCCCTAAGGCTTTCTTGGATGGCCTTGGTGAGATCTGCCAAAGTCATCTTAGATATCGTTTGCTCTTTCACGATTGGCTTTATCTTCATTGGCTCATGCCCTGATGCTTGCGAGCTACTTGACTTCGGCTCGGCAGACACTCTTTCTCCTGCAATCATTAAATTATCCTCCAATTGGATTGCATTCATGGTGACTGCTTCCCAAGTAGTGATACCTCTAATGACTAGGCCATTATAGATACTTTCATGTCGTAGTCCCCTAATGAATCTATCGAGCAATTGGTTGTTGTTGAATCTCTCGTTTGGATTGCATCGAGAATTCAAATTGTTAGGCGACTAATGAAGTCTCTCACGGATTCACCTTCTTCTCGTTGGGCTTTCTAGAGCTGAGAGGCTACACCCCAAAGTACTCCCTCTCGTATGTATTCTTTTAAGAACAGTCTCCTAAGAGTAGAGTAGATCGTTTTTTCTTCTACTCTTAAGGTTCTATACCAATCTCCAGCAATTCCGCTTAGGGTCAAACTCAAAGCCTTACACTTATGTAGCTCATTGTGCTCTTCCAAGGAATTGCACACATGTTCAAAGACTTCCATATGATTTCTAGCATCTCCGTCTCCACTGAATTTCTGTGTGAGCTTAGCTACTTAAACTGCCTTGCTCCTAGGCTCTCTATCAGGTGCACTACGCATGTTTTCCGCAATAGAGCGACCGATAGTTTGAGCAAATGCTGCCAAATCTCCTATTTGAGCAGGTATAATGGGTGTATGTGCTCTTGGAACCACATGTGAGATGGGAGTTGGCCTTGGCCTTGGCATACGCGCGGCTCTTGGGTCCCAAATTTCGTATGGTGGTGTACCAGACGGTGGTCCAAAGTTTATAGGCATGGCCCTAGGCATAGGGGGTGCCTGATATGGCATGTTATTATTAAATGGCATGGCTCCACTTGTATAAGAGCTTGGATAATTCCATTGTGGATTGTAAGCTCTTGGAATAATCGGAGGTGTAGGAGCTACATGAGGCTGAGGTACGACAGGTGCACATGATTGATACATACATGTAGGTATAGTTGGGGGCACTGTGCTACTAGGCATTGGCGCAGTGTTAACAAATGAACTCCATGGTGTACTTCTTGTCATGCTCACCACTGGGATATGCATGGTAGCCATAGTGTCATTAAGAGAAAGATGAGCTAGATCTGGGAAGGTAAAGCTGCCACTTGTGGGCTCAGATTGTACAGAGGCTCCTGGCAAAACAACATATGGAGGATCAATGGGGCTCACTGAGGGAGTCTCCATTTGTGATAGGGTTGGTTGGTTGGCCTTTCCCATATCCAAGAATCTCATTAGGCCTGTTGAAGGCATGTTGATCCCTGTGTTCTGTCTTTCTAACTCGACAATCCTATGGAGGACATCACAGACTTTCTGTTGTTGCTCATCTATGCTAGTAGCACCCGATGTGGATTGTAGAACATCTAACCAACCCACATGATAGGTGTGTCCTGTGTACCGATCAGTTAAAGCTTCTGCTTGTAGGTCATACTCCCAATTTTCGTTTAGGAATATCCCATCTAGGCCTGGTGTGCTGGAGGTTTCCCTTGAAGTGGAAGCATTATTGCTCCCCATAGTTTGCCCCTCCGTGACTGCTACCTTGGGAGCATTGGTTGCTAGGCTGGCATGATTGTTGTCATAGGAGCCTTTGCTTTCAGGGCTCGACTTTGTTCTAGCCTTCGTAGGTTCTCAATTTCCCTCTCCCTTGTTGCTTGCATATAGCGTTCGATCTCTTGTACTTCGACAAGACTCCTACCATCGGGTAGTAAAACCTCAGAGGGAGATAGTCCTAAAGGATCAGGAGGTGCAGTGGATGGAACATTCACATGCACACTCTCAAGAATCATAGGGTCCATTTTAGGCATGAATGGCGAATTTACTTCCCCACTCCCTTCATTTATTTCATTAACCGCATGTTCGGAGCGAGTAGCTCTACTAAGGGTCTCTTTTAAGCGGCTAAACATGCTGGACCCGGGCCGTGACCCCATGGCATGCATGTCTTGACTTGAACTATCAGGGTTTGGTGTAGGATACCCCTCCATGACTTCGTAGTCAGAGGAAGAATCACTAGACGCGATATGAGGATCTTGGGTCGCGCTACCTTGAGTCCCGGCCGAAGGTCCAGAACCTAGGGTGGAGGAATAATAGGTGCCCGCGTAAATGGAGGCACTACCAATATGCTCGTGCTCTAACACTCGTCCAGAGCGTAGGTTCATATGACTTGGATCCCCTAGAAGTGTCAGTGAGGGCCCGTGAAGGCTGCTCACCTAGTAATTTTGGGTGTTTTGCAACCCAAGTCTTTTCTTATTTATTTATTTTTTGTTTTTTTGGTCCTTTTTTTTTGAACCAGCTATAGAATAGAACGTATGATAGCTCAAAACAAGCATCTCGGTCAGAGGGACATGCCGTGCTTTACAGCCCTCCGTTTGGTCACTTTATGCCCTCGGAATCCCTAAAACCGTCAATTTCTAGTAGGGAACTAGGCCCAAATTAGAAAGTCTAAGGGTGCAAGTGGGAAGAGAAGGGAGGAGAGTGGAGGACTTGCCCCACATGCTCTCATTCCCTCTTGAGGGGGTAGGGTATATATATAAGAGTGAGTTTAGTATATATCTTAAGACTGAGGACTGAGGCTTGGGCTTGGGAAAATGATCCCGATCAAAATTTTAGTGTAGCCCCCCAGTCACTCACGCTTAAATATTTTCGGTTATTATTATTATTATTATTTTTTGGGCGACGACCGCGCGAGGTTTTGGTGACCCTTTCTTGGCCACACACACTGTCACCTACCTAACCTCGCAGTCCACAGCTCACAGCTCACAGACAGCTCACTACCTTATCTACTTACTAACAGTGCTGCTAACCACTAACTAATCTGTTAACTGCTTACTGACAGTGAGCTAACTGTCCACCTACTTCCTCTCTCACTACCTTACTGTGTAAAGACTGTGTCCAGGTAAACCTTGACAGAAAACTGTGTACGGACTGTGTGCAAGCAGAAATTGCTAACTGCCTTCCTACTTATTCATTCACTGCAAACAAGCTAACGACTACTAATTGTGCAAAGACTGTGTGCAAATAGAAAACACAACATTATGCAGAAATCACAGAACTTGCAGACAATACAGAAATTAACAACTTGCAGAAAAACAACTCATTCCTCTTCCTCTTCCTCTTCTTTCCTACTACAAACAACTCATAGGAGAAGCACAAAGTGCCTCTTGGGCTTAGTGCAGGGCGATTCCCCGGCAGCGTCGCCAAAAATGTGCGCTCCTTGCCGCACTGTCGAAGCAAGGTACTTACCGTTACACCGTGTGCGAGCCATAGACGGCTCCAAGCACACAACTAGCTTAACTAGTAAGCTCAAAAGAGGGCAATGGTGTGTCACTCACCACTCTATGCTCCTGCCGTGGAGGATTCCTCGCCGCGAAGAAGAAGGAGACACCGCTACGTCGCGCTCAACCGCTACACCGCCGTCGTGCCGCCGCAATGCTTGATCGCACTCTCTCTCTCTCTCTCTCTCTCTCACTCACACACACACACATACACACACACACAAGGAGGTGAAGAAGAAGAAGATGGAGATGGAGATGGAGCAAGAGCACTCTTCTATTGCACAAATGAGAGAATGAGTGAATTTTAGGTTTAGTTGGCTTTTATATGAGCTCACCCCATTCACACTTGGGCGCCCATGCTTAGCCAACTAATCCCTTGAATGTCCCAGTTAGAGTGCGCCTCTCATTGGCGATCACTCTTACCCTTTTCCTATTGGTCCGACAAGCCCGGTACCTGACTCTACCAAATACATAATACACGTCCGTCGTAGGTGATGGGGTGTCCGTGAGCCGTAAGGGTTAACATCTAGGAGTCTCATTGTGGGTATTTCTTTTGGGGCAAGAATGATGGCCATGTCCTTGCTCCCCACACTTAAAACATTTGTGGTCCTTATGAAAATCTTAAACTCTTCAGGAGAGAGTTTATTTTTACCTTTGTAAACTCCCTTCTCCTTGGACCGATTGTTGTTGTTGTTATTGGAATTGCCTTGGGAAGAGTTTTGGGTATTGTTCTTCCCTCTTGATTCATTTTTGTCTTTGTTTTCCATGGGCTTGGCATTCCTTTTAGCCCCTTGTTGAAAACTGATGCGCAAAGCAACCATAGTGTGGTGGATTACTTCAGTGATAAAACCAAGCCGTTTGGAGTTTACATACTCGGCCATTTCTTCAGGTAATCTCGCACATAATTGTTGATTTTGCTCATCAAAGTCTGTCTTTTGAAAGCCATTAGCCTTGAGATGTAAATCCCAAAACTTGTCCACATAGTTGTGGATAGACTCGTTGGAGAGAAGCTTCAAACTCCACCATTCTGTAAGACTTTGTCCTTTGCATCGCTTACAATGAATTGCTTCATGATGGAAACACATAGAGTTTTCCGTGTCTTTGGGGCTTCGCTGTTGCCACGGAGGCTAGCCCACCATTGACGAGAAGATTTCTAGAAGTGCATAGCTACATGATGTAGCTTGGAGGACTCTATGAAGCCCTCGTCTCCAAAGGCCGCGTCGAATTGTTGGATGAAGGCCAACACTTTGTCAGTAGCACCAAAGGTGCCATCATAGGTGAGAAAAGAGTTACTCTCTCCTCCCTCTTTGAACTTTTTAAGGTTTTGGGACCTTCAAGCAGGGTAGGATTTGCAATGTCCTCTCGTCTTGTATTCTCTAGGAGAATAGCTGTTGCTTTTGTCAGGAGGAAGGTGAAGAAGAAGGAGAAGAGGGTGAACTCTTTCTTGCCTTTTTCTTCCTTTGTTTCCTCTCTTTCCTTTTGGAGTGATGAGGAGAAGGACTATGGGTTGACGTTTCCTCTTGGGAGGAGTTGCCGATCATCTAGGACGCCGTCTTTGTGGAGTCACGTCTTCAGAGGAACTTAGTGATTCACTTCTTTCTTGTTCTTTGGATTCCTCCTCTCTTATGGGAGAGAGTCTTATTTTGGGAGTCTCATCAAGAGGCTTTCTAAGCTCTCTCTCCTCTTGGAGAGGAAGGGAAATCCCATAAGCACGAAGTTGTTGAGTAACTTCGGCTTGCAAAGCAGGGTTGCCCATAGCTTGTTGCAACCTAGTAACAAGATAATTAACAAACATGGGGGCATCATCATTAGCACCTTCATGTGCAAAATCAAAGTTGTCAATATTCATTCTACTCTCTTGATTATTGTTAGCCATGCTAATTAAACTTATGTATAAATTACTTTGTGCTTTGGTACCCTAAAAAACCTTAGTTTCTACTCTTCTTTACCTTTGAAAATTAGTCCTTAGACTGTTGATTGCAAAGACTAGTGGAGAGGGTCTAACATTGCTCGGTTGATTATGGTTCCTGTTGAGCTTGCTAGTAGCTCAATAGCGATTAAGCCAAAGGCAAGCCCCGAGAGACTCCATTATTAAGACTATAGTTCCCAACGATGTACCTTGAACTACGTCCTTTTCAACCAAGATAATTAATACCTATCCCACTTACCCTATTGCAATGAACATGTCCAACCTTTCATGGACAACTTAAGGACCTCTCTTCTTAAGCAAGAAAAAGAAACCAATAGCTCTGATACCAATGTAATAGAAATGGCCTATGAACATTGAGAATAGCAGAATTAAGAGAACTATAGTGAGCATTTTTATGGGACTATTGAGGGTGAACTTAATTAGCGGGCAGTAATATAACCATTATACTTAAATTTTAATTAACTTCTCATGAATTTTTTTTGCAAGAGAGAGAGAGAGAGTTAGAGAACTTGACAACAGTTGAGGACCGAATTTATGTGGAGCCGACGGTCCCCTTGCAATATGCTTTTGTATTATAGATTCTCCCAAAAAAAAAGACTTGATACACTACAAGCTTTGGATTCCTTGCGACCTAGGTGATGCAATGAAGATGGAGAACTTCATGCATCACAAGCATAGAATAATCTTTGTAAAAGCATTAACCATCCCTGGCCTCAGTCCCAAGGCCTCAAACACCTTGAAGGTGGAGAAGGCTAGCAGGGAATGAGGGTAGGGAAGAGGAAGAAGAAACATTCATATGAGAAAGAAATAGTTCCTCATCATCACTCTTCTTGCTCACTTAGCATAGCATAATAGCATAGTAATGAAGATGGAGAATATGGCAAGCTTAAGCATTGAAGCATGGCTCTTGGCTGGATTTGCATTCCATAGCCAAAAGTGTTGGTGTAGGCTCTCAACTTCTCAACAAGCTTGGAGAAGGAGATGGAGTTCTTGCACTTGGCACTTCACACAATGAGTGTGTGTGTATGGAAGAGAGTACACCCTCCAAGCTAGCCCCCAAGTTGCATGGTTGAACCCCTCTTTTTGGCCTTGCTTGAAACTCATTGGCTCTCTCAAGCCTAGTCTTTGGACAAGTGTCCTCCTTTCCCCTTCTTTCCCCTTTGAGAGAGAGGGCTTGATAAATGCTTAAACAATTAATTTAATTAGTTAAATTCTCATTGGACCCTTTAGAAGTCAACCAATAGGCTTTAGGCACCTTATGAGGGCAACATGGGGAGGAACTTGACATGTGTCCTTGTTGCCTCTTTAGACTTGGCTTGCATGGAGTGAGTGTGTGTGTGTTCTCTCTCATGCCCCTACTTGTAAGGCTCGCCCTCCCTTGTGTAGGGATGTGTTGGACTTTGTGGAACACCTCAAGCCCCTCAAGAACCATAGTCATGAAGCACCTTAGTCATTAATCACCTCAAGCACCTCAAGAACCTTAGTCAGCAAGCATGACTAGCACCTCAAGCTTGGGCCGCGGGTTCCCACCTCAAGCACATCCCTAGCTTGCCTAAGGTCCTAGGTCTAAGGACTTTTAACACTAACTTGAGGCCTTTAATGAATCTAACCCTAAGATCTTCCAAGCTCCACTAGCTAGCATTGCTCTTTGACAGACCATCTCTCATTTGGACCCATTGACTTTGGCCCCGTGTCGAGATAGATCCATAAGCACATGTCTATATTCTAACTCTTGTTACCGTTTATTCTCCCACATTAAATGAGCAGTTTAATATGAGGAAATTATTTGGGTTAGTTAGTTATTAGATTTTATGACATCAATTATACACAATGTGCATCCTTCTGCTCTTTTTCTTATCATGGAAGCGGAGCTGCATGACAATGGGATAAAAGAGGGTAGCCTTCTTCCCTTATTGATCTACACTTGCCATACATCCTTTGAAGATTGTTGATGAGATCATCAGAATGAAATCCTTTTCTTTGGACCACATCTCAATGCAATTTTGGGACAATTCTTAAAGCTAAATTTTTGTTGGTTGGCCATCATTGAGAATAACTCTCTATTTCTAAGCTAATATACAATGAGCTTGAAGTTCCACTATCAACACCAGGTGTTGGGCATTTCCTTTGCATCAGGCTAAACAATTGCAAAGCATTCTCTCCTACTCCACGTTCAACAACACAAGAAAAAAACATTGAATTGCACAAACCATTATCTCTTCTTTGAATGCTACCAAAAAGATGCTTGGTGATCTCAATATACCTACATTTAATATACATACTGATAAGTGTACTTTCAACAAAGACATTTGAATTCAGGCCATTCTTCCATGCATAAGCATACAAAGACTAGTCTATCTCTAAACTACAAACAGTGGATACATTCTATTCTACTGCAATTTAGGTGAGTAGCCTATGTTGACCATGGCCAAGGAGATCAAGCTTTACCACTATACAAAGTGTGTAAGAAGACAACTGGATAGAAAAGGTGCACTTAAAGCATGTGCCGCTTTTTGTATAAGAAGGGAAGAAGCTATTGGACATGATTATAGTTTCAAGATGTAACTCCCTAGCAATTTTATGGAGGCCATATAACAACAAAAGCCTATTGTATAAAACCTACAAAAATGCACATTAATTCATCAAACCCGCACCCTAGTAGATGCACATATCAAGTCATAAGATGTCTCACTTCTCAAGCAAAACTCATAAACATTGTGCTTGCAGGTACCAACTCTTTTAGTTACTAAACATAAATCCAAAAGATGGCAAAGGCAAAGGAGTGGAGCTATTGACCATCCACTGGATGTAAACATCATTCTACGCCTAGTATGATACACCTAGACGACCACGAACATTTCAAGAATTGGCAGGAGCAGTACTTCACCTAAAACATGTAGTATTGAAGCTGCTTAGGAAGACAATGTAAAAATGCAAAGCAAATGTTCCCTAAGGCAACGAGCACAAACTAATTAGAGATAAGTCTACTATGAGTACAACTAGTCCATCTTTTTTATGCTTCTCTTCATGTAGTGCATTCAAATTGCTCACAAAAATTTTGAATTCCAAAAACAACATTGTTTTTTCCGACCCGGTTGACTATAAATCAATGGACGTGGATTATGCTCAAAACCATCCCATGAACTTTTCAACAAATTGTACCCATAGGTGTGGAGTGCCTTGCCACAAACATAAAGTAGTGGACTACAACACAGTCATGCACTCGCTTGCCTTGATGTGCCAAGCAACAAAATTGAGCTTACTACCTCCTTGCAACCTTGTAAAAACCATGCTAGCACAAGAGTCTTCGTGAATTGGATAGTCGAGACAATCCATCTTCACAAAGCAAAGAGCACTACAGAGATAAGCGTAGCTGGTTCGAAGCGTAGTGGGAGAAAAACAAAAACGAGGAAGAGAGAGTCAATGCTCCCGAGCTGAGTGTCTTCAAAGAGAAAGAGAGAAGTTGCGTACAAAATGTGGTTTCTAGACAAGGCTTGGACGAAGCTTTCGATGACTCGATATCTTCCACAGGAGGAGTTGTCATACAGAATGAGACTATGCGCTTCTATGTTTCTATGCTAGTTGTGCAAGACGATGCAGTGAGCGCAAGTTCATAAATAAACTGTTTGTTGAGAAAAGTAACTTTCCATAAGTGCTCTAGGTATAGGGCCACACTTTTCTTAAAAAATTGAAACGATGCCGTAGCAATTGGCTTCGGTAGAGAACCTCATGTAGCCCTCAAGACTTGATTTGATCAAGTTCAAGGCAATTGGGTTGTCCGTGGAAATTTGAGACCCATGTCACAGACGGACACTGGACAAGCTCAAAAAGAGCCTCTTCAGGGGCTCCTATGTACAATACAACAAATAATTTTATCTAAACTAAGGGAGGGTTCAGACTAGGCGGCGGAAGAAAAATGCAAAGGGGCGTCGATCCTTCATGGCGAAATTTCATTGGTTGGAGTTGAGGCACTCTTCCGCCGGGCCCTCCATTTTTCTTCCGACCCCCCCTCGAAAGAGTCGATGGCCTCTCTCAGCCCCCTTCACTTTTTCACTTTTTCACTTTTTCTCCTCCACACTGTTCACAGTAGGCGGCGACACATTTAGGAAAGCTTGTTTCTTCCGCCGGTTCAGCCTGAACCTAGCCTAACATAATATGGCGGAAGGGGTAGCCCTTTACAAATGTCTAAATCTGTGACATAAAGACTAAACTCCAAACAGAGAGAAGCCCTGTGCACGCGATGAAGAGGGAGAGAGAGAGGCCGCCGACCTTAGGCCGGGTTCACAGTGCGGGGCGGCAGCAAAGGAGTGCGTGTAGGCAGCCAATCTGTTTCTTCCACGTCAGATGGGCTGTTCACAGTGCGCGGCGGAAACCTTGCCTCCCAGCTGCCAGCGCATGGAAGAAACTCTCTCCTTTTCTTCCGACCCCCCCGCCCCCCCTCGGCCAAACGACTTCCACCCTCCAAGTGTGCCTTCCATTTGACTCGGCACCCTTTTTTCTTCCAAAAGTTCCTGTGATAACTTTAACAACCATAGCTTAACTTTCAGCAATCAAATTTTGAATATTAATATTGTTTTCTTTCACTATTTGTTCCGTCGCCATCCAATGTTCACACAAGAAGGCGAAAGAAAATAGAGTCGCTTTTTGTTCCCACCCTCTATGTGAACAAATGGGTGGTGGAAGTGTGCATTTTGCATCTCTTCCATCCGAAAAAGCACTTTTTGGAGTGTTTCTGCCGCCCCCCCAATGTGAAGCCAGCCTTACTAGTTTTAGTGTTAGCTGAATTAGGCTAGCGCTGGCGAGGGGGTCGAGCTCCGCCAACTGACCTGCATATCACCTTTGAATGAAATTGCACACACGTCCGCCGGGCTTACATGGAGCCTTTTAGACCCTGGTTTTGAGAAACGGGAGACTCTCTCTCTCTCACTCTCTCTCACACACACACACACACACACACACAGCTCTTGGTTGCCGCTCTCCATATTTCTTCTGGCTTGCTCGTCTCATGCCGTGAAGAGTGTGTGCCATTTTGAAGTTGTTGGAAGTCAAGCCAGAATTACCATCTCCGAAGAGCGCCTTCTTCAATGGAGGCCACTAAAGAGTTCAAGCTGTTCGCTCCTATCGGTGTGTGTGTGTGTGAGAGAGAGAGAGAGAGAGCGAGGGAGCACCTCCCGCAGAATTTTCTTGTTTGCGTGTGTGTTTGTGCGTTGGCAAGCTTTTCATAAAAGGTGTTTATCTTTCATTTTTGCGAGCTTTTTAGGACTGGAGAGAGAGATGGAAAAGGCATCTTCTCTGCAAGCAATACCAATGCATTCTATGCCATATCTGCTTAACTACTGACCACAACGCATTCATATTTTGTTATTTGGACCTCTTGGCTGGCTGATTGCTGTTGTGTTCACTTAACCTGGATGCAGAAGATGACCTCAGTCAATATAGCTATGCTGCATTTCTTCGTACGGTTGCACAATGGAAAGAGCAAGTTTTGAAAGGAAGTCAAAACATTGCTAATGATAGTGCATCTGGCTCGAAACAAAGCAGCAATCCTTTGGATGATGAGATACACTGTATGCTTGAGTTGAGGGATGAACATGATTGGTTGAAGGCTCTTTTCACAATGTCAGAGCACAAATTTGGTAAGCTGCAAAGAGAAGCCTCAGGGTTACTTTGAGAGCTGAAAGCTAGGCAATGTGAGATATCATAGTGGTGAAGGAGTATGGCACTTGCATCGATATTGGTAGGGTAGCTTAAAAGCATCGCATTGCTCAAGTTTTTCCTTTTCACACTTTACTCTAGGAGGCGCATTGCTTATCTAGAAAGGGTTAACAGGTAGGGGGTACCCTCCCTGAGCAGAAGATGATTTTTTTGCACTGTTCTCAAGTTTAGCATAATGTAGCTTCAGTTTCACCTCGCCCAGTCAGTTTAAGGCAACTTTTGCATTGTATATTGTACAGTATGCTAAATGTGGCCTCTTGTAGATGGTGTCATGGGGTCCGAATCTGGTGCAGAAAAATCTCAAGGCAGGACGTGTGAGGAGAGGCCTTTGAAAGTTTCGGATGTCTTGGTGGCAGCTCAAGTGGAAGCTTTTAGAGAAATTTGTTTGTGCTTATTGGGCAATCATGTTTTGGAGGTAACCCATGTAGAAAATATTTTTCAAAACAGTAACTTATTGTTCAGTCTGGATGCACGAGCGATAACATGTTTTTGTAGCCATTTTCTGCAAAAGTGCTAGCTGGTAGAGGGGTTTTGTGGAGGTAGTGCATGGCAGTGCTACTACCATGCACTAATATGGATCCTGGAAGTTACTCTTAAGCATGTATTCATGTTTTTATCGTTTATTAGCTAGATTTTTACAGGTAAAGGAGGATGATGATCGCTTCAGACTACTTGGCTCTCACCTCTGCATCTCCTCTCGAATCTTTAAAATGTTGTTGCAGGTCAGTCCGCCACTGTAGATTAGGCTTTGAGCCTAGCATCTCAAGCGTTGATCAAGTTGACGTGTTTTTGTTATCCAATGATTGTTTTCATGGAAACATTGGCACGTGGAAGACAGCATTCCGTGTGATGTAGTGCTGCCTCCTATGCCCAGTCAACTCAGTGACCTACATTTGCAGGAAATTCGAGATTCACACCGTGACTTTTCTTCTGGAACTGTGACATTGAGGACTAGCAACAAAATATTTAACATTCTGATTCTGTTACAGGTGCTCCCCGTTGTTTTGTTAGTCAGTGGTGCAAGTAGTTGAGTTTTGAACTCTAAAGCTTGATGTAGCACAAGCTTTTCTTTACAAGTATTTATTGCTCCTAGTTTTCTTGTTTGAAAGTGGTGCAAATAAGTGGATTTTGTAGATTTTAAGAGTTGATGTTGGTTGCACCTAATCTGCGTGATGTTTTGATGTGCTGTTTGAAGTGCATGGCAGCCAGCAAAGATACATGGGGCGGCTTCATGAACGGTGAGTACAATTAGTGCAAGTTATTTAGTTGTTATCGATATTGACCGCAGATGCTTCTTTATTTTTGCAGCACTTGATCCTGCAAGTCTTTTGGCTGGTTTCCAGTTTTGAGCTTAACTCCTTACTTGTTTTGCAGCACTCACTCCAAATTGCTTGAAACCTTTGATTCTTACTAATCATACAGATAATCATTATGAGACTATTCGAATGGCATCCCTGTCTGTTATTTTCTTGATCTGTCAGGTGATCTTTTGTTGTTTGTCTAAATGTGTTCTAAAGAGAGAAGGGTTGTAGTTTCATGTGGCTCTTAACATTCCAAATAAAGATATTGGACAAGAACCACATTCTAAGTCGCTTAGCAAGTGCAAATTAACCTACTGATCTGTGAATATCAAATAACACCTTACTGCTCAAAACTCAACTCAAGCCGAGCTTACAAATGTTTTAGCTGCATTGTAATGAATGCAATCAAACTTGATCTAGGTTTTGTGCGCTTGCTTGAGCGTTTTACTTAATTGAAATCAAGTTCTTTGGCCTTCAAATATGGTCTTTCTGAGAAAGCCTTGCTGTTTTTGCGAAGCACCCTGAAGAGAAAGTTGCGAATTGGGCACTGGACAATGATGTTATTTTGATTTACCGACATTCAATGCAGACAGGAAGCTATGCGTCTAAACTGGTATTCAACCACATCCATTTGGCTTGGTTTTAATCAGCAATTATCCAGAAGAATACATCAATCACTTAATTCTTGAAATTCAAATTGTTGTGCCTTACAGGTGGCTCTTTTAATTTTGGAGTCACTTTTGAAGAGCAAGAATGGGATAAGCAATTTCTGTAGCAGAAAGTCCACGGATTTGGAGATGGTGATAGAAACTTTTGCAAATCTGGTAACTTTCTGGTTCTCATTTGATGCTATGTTGAGATTGCCACACTTAAGGTAGGTCTTTCATGAGTATCGAGTTTTTCAAACATACCACCTTGATAATCAGGTGACATTGGTGGCAACTGCTTGGGCTTTTTCTCCTTTGTTTATGGCTCCTATAATTCGCTGCTATCTTCTCCTGGCAAAGGATCGGAGGTTAAGTATTTGAAACTAATGCACGAGCTGAAAAAGGTTACTGAAAACTTCACTTTGTTATAAGGATTGTGGCTCAGTGATGTCCCTGCATTTGGGGAACTGTGGACTCTTTTCTGTGAAGGGCTCGTGAATGGCTGAAGATTGTTCTTCCATCAGAGCTTCAAAGTGACAGATTCAATTACATCTTGAAGGTTATTTCTCTGCTACATGTCATTGTTATTTGCTTTAATGCATGATCTACACACCTGGATTTTCATTTTTGATTGAATGAACATTTTCAAGGGTTGGTGGTTGTGTACTTCGCGGTGGGGTATCTACGCATCACAGATCATATCGGTGACGATGAAGTTCACTTGTCTGACGTATTCAATGTCTATGTTTTGCAGGGATTGCCGGAGTTGGAAAAGCTTTGGCAGCTACTTCTGTTTACTCTTGAGAAAACAAAAAATGCCAGGGGGCCGTTCTTACGGGGTGCTTAATGAGAGAGTTCTTGTTTCATTCAACGATTCTTCCATGTAGGCAAGCAATGCAAATGCAACAGTATTCGCAGTGCTTGACACAAGCAGTGTGCAATTTCAGCCGTGAAATGACCTTACAAGGAAGGTTTGAACTTTGCCATTGTAGTGGACAACCAAATTGAGTGGATAGCATATGTTACCTGACACAAGCATGACAACAGTCAGTGGTAATTAATAAGTGCAGGAAGGCTGAAAAATTTGTGAAGTACATGTAGAAAGGAGAAAATCTGCAATGTCAAAATCAGCTCTAAAAAAAAAAACCTTTTTCCATGAGCTTGGGAAGCCTACATATGAGAAATCTACGGGGGTAAATTGACTATATTTGAAGTCACCCTTCAAACTTAAAATTTCAAGCTGAATTTCAGAATTTGTGATTGGGATTGCACTAAACCTAGTTTTCTAGGAGCATTGGTCAAAATGCCCTTAAAACTCGAGCACTAAAAAAGCAGGATTGGGTCTCAGCGTTTGCCAGTAGATCAAACTAAAGGGGATTCACTTGTGTAGTTCAAAATGTGCATATAACTTTTTTGCACGACTACGAGAAATATGTTGCAAGACTTGGTTATTAGTGCTCCTCATGTATCTCTTATTGTATTCTTGTTCTGATCAAGAAAATTGATTTACGAATAAGAATTCTTGTCCCGATCAAGAAAGTTGATTTACTGATAAAGCCTCTGAAAATGTAACACCTACAATAGTAGAGTGCTTGCACATGAGATAATACTATACTTTGCAACTTTGTTTCCAATATCCAATTTGTCTCACTCTCTCTATATCCTAAACGATGGTGAGCCGCCCAAAAACGGTTGGGAGGTCACTATCCGCCACGTGTCCCTCTCTCTCTCCCTCTCTCTCTCTCTTCCCGTTTGGAGGACGGGCCATGCACTAGTTGCTTTCCATAGCTTTCAAAAGGGACATGCCTCTAAAATGATCCTAAAGACTTATTGGCCTAAAATGATCCTAAAGACTGATTGGCCTAAAATAAGTGTGGTACAATTTTATCAATGATACTGAAAGCTAGGAATAGGCATTGGACAAATTTGCAATATCTGGACAACGTGAGCATGGGTGGGGATCGATCGTGGACTTCTTAAGAACTAGTTGTGTAATTGCACATAGTATGTCTAGAGAGGGTTTGCTAATTTCTTGTCTCACCAACTTTTAGTACGTCTTTTGAGAATCTAGCACCAAGCTTGCTGGGTAAGGTATGAGATATAAAAGTATGAGTTTTAAAATATTGAGAAAAGTTTTATATGCCAAAATGAATGCTATTTAAAGGGATGGATATTTCAATGAAAATTGTACTATTTTTTTCAGTGGGAATATCATGCTTTGCATCAGCTGATTTTATGAGATTATGCCCACATTGCATGTTGCAAGGGATGAGCCATAGTGGGAGTGCTTAAAGCCCCTTGTTTTTACCGCCAGGCCAACTCCCCTTGACAAAAAATCTAACCTTTCCAACGATAATCCCTACAGAAAAAAAGAAAATTGAATTCAAAGCCTTGTGAATAATTACTATGACTTTGATGAAGCAATTAGAAGTCCGAGGGTACCACGAAATTCAATCGAGCAAACAAAGTTCCCATCTATCAAAGCATTGGAGAAGAGAATGAAGAACCAAGAGCTGGTCACTTGGCATACATTTTCGTTGTGCAGATCTAGTTTAGAGGGCCAAAACATCAACCTGTTTGATGGATATAATCAAAGCTATCATTGCAAGCACAAGGATACATGAAACAGATATCCTATAAGCGTGCAGATTAGACACCACAGGTTTGAGCTATTGAGAGACTCAATGATGGTTAGTTATATATAGTATTTTGATTCTTTTCAAGATAGAAAGTTTCATTTTAGCACGTTGAATTCTCTGCTCTCCCTCACTCTCTACCCGTCCTCCAGAACCTTCTCTCTCTCTCTCTCTCTCTCTCTCTCTCTCTCTCTCTCTCTCTCTCTCTCTCTCTCGCTTTGTGATTCCAATAATGGTAATAGAGCCTTACTATTGTGAACCAAAAGGAGAGACAATCTACCAAAGAGCAATGTGGACCCAATGAAGCTTGAAATGACCTTAATATAAGATTTATTAAGCCTCCAAAGGTTATTTCTAAAATCCATTTGGACTTGGGATTAAAGGGGAAGACTATTGTCAACATTAGGTGAAGGAGTACGAGCGGAAGTGCGACGCGAGAGAGAGTGCGAGAAGAAGAGCACGGCGATATGGTGAACTCGCTCTACTGCAATGTGTAGAGCATAGTGAGTTCTTATTAGGTTTTTACAAAAGAATATGTGTACATACCTGGCGGCCCGCCCACGTACCTGGGCGACCGCATTGGGCTTTATACCCCAACAACCTCCCACTTAAAGTCCAATGTGGTACTTTAAGTGTGAGAGAAGCTACTATACAAACTAATATACAAGAGATGTAGAGAAGTGATGTACTACCCTACACCTAACTGCTTGCGAAAATGCGCAAAGCTCTCTGAGGGAAGTCCTTTTGTAAGTAGATCAGCAGGATTTTCTGTGGTGTGAACTTTGACAAGCTAAAGTTGCTTATCCTCGAGCATTTCCCTGATGAAATGATACTTCACATCCACATGCTTTGTCTTTGAGTGATAAACTGGATTGCGAGCCAATTGTATAGCACTTTGACTATCACAATATAACACAGGCATCTCTTCTTTGATTCCAAAATCTGTTAATAGTCGATTAAGCCAAATTGATTCTTTGCATGCCTCTGATGCTGCAACATATTCAGCCTCTGTAGTAGACTGAGTAACACAATCTTGTCATCTAGAACGCCATGATACTGCTCCACCAGCCAATGTAAAGACATACCCTGACGTAGATCTTCGGTTGTCTAAGTCACCTGGATAATCTGAGTCTGTAAAACCCTTTACACTTAGCTCCTGACTCCCATAGCATATACGCATACTCTTTGTAGCTTTCAAGTATCTCAATATTCCTTTCACTGCCTCCCAATGTTTCTTGCCTGGGTTTGACATGTATCGACTTACTACTCCCACTGCAAATGCAATGTCTGGGCGAGTAGCAATCATTGCATACATCAAACTACCCACTGCAGACGCATATGGAATCTTATCCATTTTAGCCTGTTCTTCCTCAGACACAGGACAATCTTGTTTGCTAAGTTTCACATATGGTGGCAATGGAACACTCAGTGCCTTTCCCTTCTCCATATTGAAACGTTGCAAAACCTTGTCAATATACTCTGTTTGAGATAACCAAATCAACTTCTTTGATCTTTCTCTCTCAATGCGCATACCAAGTATATGACTTGCCTCACCCATGTCTTTCATGTCAAACGATTTTGCCATCTTTGACTTCAAAGCTGAAATTTCTTCCAAGTGCTTGCCAGCAATCAACATGTCATCCACATACAAAATAAGGATCAGCCAACTGCCATCCTTAGCCTTCTTTGTATATAGACAATGATCGAACTCACTACGTTTGTAGCCTTGAGAAAGCATAAACTTGTGGAATTTATGGTACCATGCCCTCGGTGATTGTTTTAAGCCATAAAGACTCTTTAACAACTGGCATACCCAATCTTCCTTGCCTTTCTCAACAAACCCTTCTGGCTGCTGCATGTAAATTTCCACATCTAAATCACCATGCAAGAACGCTGTCTTGACATCCATTTGGTGCAACACCAAATCTAATATGGCAACCAATGCAAGAAAGCATCTCAATGTAGTCATCTTGACCACCGGAGAGAAGTCTTCATCAAAATCAATGCCTTGTTCTTGCTTAAAGCCCTTGGCAACAAGCCTTGCTTTGTACTTTGGCTGACTATCATGAGCGGTGATCTTATACCTGTAAACCCATTTACAGGGTAGAGCCTTTTTGCCCCGTGGTAATTTAACTAGCTTCCATGTCTGGTTTTTATGCAGAGCTGTCATCTCTGACTGCATGGCCAATTTCCAATTCCCGGAGTCCTTCATTTGCACTGCTTCCTAGTAACATGAAGGCTCCTTGCAATCAGTCAACATGACATAGTTCATAGATGGAACAAACCTATCAGGAGGTCGTGTGACACGTCCAGATCTACGCACAATAGGTGGCTCAGGCTCAGCCACAACCTGTGGTTCCACTCTATCCTGTCCTTGATCCTCTTGAGCTCTGACATTTTGTCTTGCACGTGCAGGTCCATCTTCTTGGAAGACAACTCTTCTAATCTCCTCAACCCTCTCTGGTTTAGAATGATATTTGGATTCATTAAAGTGAACATCATTGCTGCGGACAACCTTTCTGGATTCGGGATCCCAAAGTCTGTACCCCATCTCACCAGAATTACCATAGCCTAGAAAGATGCACTTTCTACTCTTTGGCTCAAGTTTGTTCCTAAATTCCTTTGGAACGTGAGTATATGCCTCACAGCCAAAGACTCTGAGATGCTTGTATGAGGGCATTTTGCCTGACCATACCATCTCTGGCACTGAATCCTTCTGCAAAACCTTGCTAGGAGATCTATTTACAAGATGAACAGCTGTTGATACAGCTTCAGCCCAAAACCCATTTGGCAGCTGTGCATTGGACAACATACTTCTGACCTTCTCTTGTATGGTCCTATTCATCCTCTCAGCAACACCATTTTGAGGAGGATTGTAAGGAGCAGTAAGTTCATGTTTTATACCTTTTGACTCACAAAAGTCCTTAAAGGCCTTTGAAACATACTCTCCACCATTGTCAGTGCGTAAGCATTTAAGCTTCTTGCCACTCTGATTCTCCACAAGTGTCACAAACGTTTTGAAAACACTAAACGCTTCATCCTTGTGCTTGAGAAGTAAACCCATACTTTCCTCGAGTAATCATCTATAAATGTCATAAAGTAAGAAGCTCCCCCTAGAGATAGGTTAGGCATAGGTCCACACAAATCACTGTGAACAAGTGCCAACTGTGTATCTCTTCTATTGCTTCTATGCTTATGTGGTTGCTATGTTTGCTTACCATATAGACAATGTTCACAGAATTCAAAATCATTAAATGAAAAGCCAGGCAAATAACCAGAATGAGACAAGATCTCCATTCCCTTCTTGGACATATGTCCTAACCGGCTATGCCACAAAGAAACGTTCGGCTGCTCGGTTACATTGATTACATTTTTAGAGACATTTGATACATAAATCATGTAAAGTCCTCCAGACTTTACTCCGTGTGCTACTGTCATAGAACCCTTGGATATCTTCCACATGTTCTGTCCAAAAGTGGTGACGTAGCCAGCATCATCAAGTAAACCTGTGCTGATCAAGCTCTTTGTAATTGCGGGAACATGTCTCACATTCTTCAGCGTGAAAGAAGATCCATTCTGAAACTTCAATTGAACATCTCCAACACCTAAGATCTCACATGTCTGCCCATTGCCTAGCCGAACATGATCTTTAGTGGTCACATAAGAGGTAAACCACTCCTTGTTTGGAGACACATGAAGTGATGCCCCTGAGTCTATAATCCAGTCACTCAGTGCATTTCCATCAGATGCTGTAAGAAGAGCTGAGTTCATTGTATTCTTCAAGAAGTAGATGTCTCCTGACACTAGACTGTCATCCTCTGCAACAGTGTTTGTCACATTTATTTCTTGGATCTTCACTGAGGACTTGTTCTTCTCACCATGGTCTTCAGCTTTCTCTTTGCCTTTTTCTGCTTTCTATTCTCTGCAGTCTCTTTTCATGTGACCCTTCTTGCCACAATGGTAGCATTCTATGTCACTCTTGCCTTTAGCACTGCGGGACTTGCTACGAGACTGATTCCTCTTTCCACCTTTGTACTTTTCTTTGGTCCTTCCCCTGACAACTAAGGCTGTTCCTTTGCCTTTGTCCATTGTCTTTCTATCGGTTTCTTCAGTAAGCAGACTTCCTTCTACACCGGCTATGTTCAAACCATATGGAGGTGCAGAATTACTTAAAGCTGTGCGAAAAGTGTCCCAACTTTTCGGCAATGTGATCAACAGGAACATAGCTCTAACAGGTTCATCAAACTTGACACCTTGAGCTGACAACTGACTATAGATTGTGTTGAATTCATTCAGATGATTGGACATAGGTGTCCCTTCTTTTATCTTCAAGTCAACAAGCTTCTTAAGCCAGTATACCTGTGAAGCTGCACTCTGCTTCTCATAAAGATCACTCAGCTTTAACCATGCTTGATAAGCCGACATCTCGTCTGCTACATTGATTCTTGATATTGTAAAGAGCAGTGTCCTGTGATCTAGCCATAGCTACGCTTCATAGTAGTTTACTTTTCTGGGAAAGATTCGGCAGAGTTTCGCCTGTAAACTGACCTCTGAACCAATATCAACCTGTCAAATGAACCAAGAAAGCTTCATATTCTGCATAAATTTCGGCAGAGTCTCCTTTGTAAAATGGCTCTGGTGTACTCAAAAACAGACCAAAAACAGCGCAAAAAACAGTCTCTCTGACAATGTAAGCTGCGGGTAAACCTGTCTTGCACCTTTACTGTTTCTCACTGTCTTGTCACTGTCCTGTAAGCATAGACTGTGACAATGCCTCAACGGCAGTAAAGCAAAGATGCAATCCCAACTGTCTAACTCACAGTCAATACATCCTAGCTGCCTATCTAAGGGTGCTCGAGGGATCGCTCCAAGACCTGTATCACCGAAAGGATCTCAACATTCGAGAATCCCCCAGCTCAATAAAACCTCACTCGACCCTCAACAAAGGCTGCAGCAAATCTGACAGTACATAGACTTCCCACAAAGTCATACATCCACAAATTTCCCACTGTATGCTGTAACCGCTGCGGCGGTTGTTTGCTGCGTGACTCACAGCCAGCAAACCCTCAACAAACATACATCATGTCTGACAATACATCCCATGTGGAAGTACCTGCAATGTCAGGATGAAATCTGGAATATCAAGCAGCAAACACAAGCTACCTGATGAACTAGTGGATGTCGCCTACAGTCTGTGTGTAGATGCGCCCGTGTCCTATGTGACACGCCTCCAAGAACAGTGAGCCGTCCTTCGATGTGTAGACAACCACAAATCAACACTCTGGGAGTGTCGATATCCTCAGCACTTGCAGTCGTAGGCCGAAAACCCCAAATTTGCAGAGTCGGATCTGCACCCGCCAAGACCACGTAGTCGAAAATGGCCTGCGCAGACCTTTGTCGAAGCCGAACGGTGGCCGTGTTTTTGCCTGTCGAATTCCACTCCAATCTGAGATGGTGACTCTAGCCTCCTGCAATGCTGCCTCGAGCCTCGATCTGAGCTCTGATACCAGTTGAAGGAATACGAGCGGAAGTGCGACGCGAGAGAGAGTGCGAGAAGAAGAGCACGACGATATGGTGAACTCGCTCTACTGTAATGTGTAGAGCATAGTGAGTTCTTATTAGGTTTTACAAAAGAATATGTGTACATACCTGGCAGCCCGCCCACTTACCTGGGCGACCACATTGGGCTTTATACCCCAACATTAGGTATTTTAAATATTTAATAAGTGCACTAAGGTCACCTTGAGTCTCCAAGTGGCCAAGTGGGTGTGCAACTTGCAATGAGCAAGTTCTCTAGGGAGAAGAGAGGAGAGCACACAAGTCAACAAAAGCCTCCTCTTTCACTTAAGTAATAAAGGAGACATGTAAAACACCTACCTATGTTTGTCCCCAAGCAAGCCTAAATCCCATTGGATAGCCATCTTGAAGAACCAATGAGAATTGAGCATTCCTTGAACAAACTTAAATCTCATTGGTAAGAGAATCAATAAGAATAGAGCTTCCCATGAGCAACCTTTGATCCTATTGGATAGCCTACTAGGGAAACCAATGAGAGTTGAGCATCCCATGAGCATGCTTAAATTTCATTGGGTAGCCCACCTTGAGAGCCAATAAGAATTTAGATTTATTTAATTAAAGAATTAAGCTCTCTTCTCAAAGAGGTAATGAAGGACACTTGTCACAATGCTAACCCTCTTGCTTGATATGAAGTGAGCCATTCATTGGCTAGCCCATAACAAGGACCAATAGGCTTCAAGCATGCTCAAGAAGGGGGGCGGGGTGGGAGGCTTGATGGGTTTCTTTTCTCTCTTGCACCTCAATGAAGTTCATACACACAATGTGAAGACTCCTTCTCAAGACTAAGAGAAGTGGAGAACTCCTACACCAACAACACTTGAGCATGGAATGTAAATCCAAGTAAGTGTCAAGCTTACAAGCATGCTCATTTTCTTCTCCATCTCCATTACTATGCTATGCTATGCTTTATGAGTGAATTAATGTGAGAAGAATACTTTTTCCTTGTAAGAATACTTCTTCTTATCTTCTCTTTCTTCACTCCCCGCTATTTCTCTCCACCTTTGAAGGTGTTTGAGATCTTAGGATTGAAGCCCAACCAAGTGTAATTTTGGTGCTTAAAGCTTTCCATCTTCATGGCATCAATTGGAGTTTTGAAGAGCACAAAGATTATATTGTAAACAAGTCTCTCTCAATGGGAGAAGTTATAATACAAAGTTCATTTGAACATGTACCGACTCCAAGTAAATCTGGTCCTCAAGTGTTGTCGGTCTTGATCTCTCTCTCTTTTAAGTTATTTTGCATGCCAAGCTAACTAGTTATGTTGTTTTTTGTTATGGACTCCAACCAAGCACTTTATTTTGCTCATGAGGAATTTCCTTAATGAAACTCTCTCTCTTTAATATGATTCCACTACGATTAAAGAAACTAGCTTAATTTTATCACATTGGTATCCGAGCATAGACTACTCTTTTCTTGCTTAAGAAGAGAGGTCCTAGGGTAGACTACATAGGTTGGAATTATCTCTTGCAAGAACACACATATTTTTTTGTTTATCATGGCTGAAGATAATGAAGAGTGTAGGATTAATGTTGATGACTTTGATTTTGCACATGATGAAGCTACTAATGATGGCCATTGGTTTGCGAATTATCTTGTCTAGGCTCCAACAAGCCATGGTGGGTAATCCCGCTCTTCAAAGAGAAGTTCAACAACAACTTCACACATGGTATTATTCCAATTTCCCAAGAAGAGAGAGCTTATAGAACGACTCTTGGTGAGATCTCCAAAAGAGGACTCTCTATAGGTGATGAGAACAACCTGCAGGAAGAGCTCCAACATCAAATTTGGGATGCATCTCCTCCAAAAAGGAGATGTCATGCTCCAAGTGAAGAGCCTCCACCAATGAAGAGAAATAGAAGTGAGTCTTTAAACATTTCTATTGAAGATGTGGCTCTAAGAAGATGACGGTCCAAAAGTCTCCAACTCTTCCAAAGAGGAAAATATTGTTGCATAGTTCTTCTCATCTTGATTCCAAGAGAGAAAGAACTCCCTAGAAGAAAAAGGAGAGAAAGAGGTCACCCTCTTCTCCATCTATATCACCCTCCTCTTTCAATGAAAGTAGCGGCTACTCCTCCAAGGAGCCTAAGAGGAGATGCCATCAAAAATCCTATGCCGCATGAAAAAGGTCCAACAAGCTCAAGAAGTTCAAAGAGAGAGGAAAGAACATTACTTTCCTCACCTCACGATGGTACCTTCGGTGCCACCGACACAGTCTTAGATTTCATACAACAATTTGATGCGCCCTTGGAGATGAGAGCTAACAGAGAATCTCCAAAGACTTGGAAAGCCTTAAGAGCTTCCATTATGAAGCAGTTTCTTTCAAGCGATGTTGAAGATAAAGTTGTGATCGAATGCCGAAGCTTGAAGATGTCTCCATATGAGTCTATCCACAAGTAGATAGACATGTTTTGGGACCCTCAAAGCCACTGTCTACAAAAAGATAGGCTTTGGAGAGCCAAAGCAACAGTTTTGTGCCAGGCTACCCGAAGACATGAATGAATTTGTCAATTCTCAAAGGCCCAAAACCATCTTGACGGTCATTCACCACACCACGGTTGCTTCAAGAATCAATTTCTAACAAGGGGCAAAGAGGAAGCATAAGCCCACGAAAATAAAGTAAAAAATGAGCCCAAAGAATAATGCTACGCAACATTCTTCCAAAGGCAACCCTAACAACCACAACCACAACAACAAAGAAAAGGACGAAGGTGTTTACAAAGATAAAAATAAAATCTCACCCAAAGAGCTAGAGCGCTATAGTAAAGATAACAAATGTTTTAAGTGTGGGGAGTAAGGACATGGTTATCGGTCTTGCCCACAAAGAAATGTATGCAATGAACCACCTAGAGAATCTTTGATTGAATTAGCTCCAAAAAAGGATGTTCATTGCAAAGGGTCACTACTCTCTTATGCTTGGGGAAAGGTGAGAGAACATGATGCTTTTATCCTCTTTGATCTTGGCTAGCTCTGGCCATTTAAAATGGGAAGATAAAGGGAACAAGAGTTAGAATATTAAATGTGCTACTAGACTTATCTTGGTAGGGGAGCAAAAAGAGAGACAATCTACCAAAGAGCAATGTGAACCCAATGAAGCTTGAAATGACCGTAGGGTAAGCTTCATTAAGCCTCCAAAGGTTAATGCTAAAGTCCATTTGGGCTTGGGATTAAAGGGGAAGAATATTGCAAACATTAGGTATTTTAAATATTTAATAAGTCTTTCCCAAATGATTTTCTCAATAAAGGGAACAAAAGTTAGAATATTAAATGTGCTGCTGAACTTATCTCGGTAGAAGGGGACCAAAAGGAGAGGCAGTCTACCAAAGAGCAATGTGAACCCAATGAAGCTTGAAATGACCTTAGGGTAAGCTTCATTAGCCCTCCAAAGGTTAATTCTAAAGTCCATTTGGGCTTGGAATTAAAGGGGAAGACTATTGCCAACATTATGTATTTTAAGTATTTAATAAGTGCACTAAGGTCACCTTGAGTCTCCAAGTGGCCAAGTGGGTGTGCAACTTGCAATGGGCGAGTTCTCTAGAGAGGAGAGAGGATCACGCAAAATTCAACAAACGCCATGGCATATAGAACACATGTCAAGCACCTAGCTATGTTTCCTCCAAGCAAGGATGAATCCCATTGATTAGCCATCTTGAAGAACCAATGAGAATTAAGAATTTCTTGAACAAGCTTAAATCTCATTGGATATCCCACCAACAAGATAACCAATAAGAATAGAGCTTCCCATGAGCAAGCTTTGATCCTATTGGATAGCCTACTAGGGAAACCAATGAGAGTTGAGCATCCCAAGAGCATGCTTAAATTTCATTGGGTAGCCTTGCTTGAGAGCCAATAAGAATTTAAATTTATCTAATCAAAGAATTAAGCTCTCTTCTTAAAGAGTGAATGACGAACACTTGTTACAATGCTAATCCTCTTGCTTGATATGAAGTGAGCCATTCATTTGTTGGTCCAAAACATGGACCGATAGGCTTCAAGCATGCTCAAGAGGGGGGTGGTCGATGGTTTTTTCTCTCTCTTTCACCTCAATGAAGTTCATACACACAATGTGAAGACTCCTGCTCAAGACTAAGAGAAGTGGAGAAGCCTACACCAACAACACTTGACCATGGAATGCAAATCCAAGCAAGTATCAAGCTTACAAGCATGTTCATCTTCTTCTTCAGCTCCATTACTATGCTAAGCTATGCTTTATGAGTGAACTAATGTGAGAAGAATATTTCTTTCTAGTCTATAGCAACAATTGTTTCAAGAATGGCATCCAAGCTTGCCAACTTTAATAAAGCTAGTTTCCACATATGGCAGCCTAAATTCAAGGGCTATTTGATGTGGAAAAATTTAAGGATAGTTGTTAGACCACTTGGAACTGATGTAGATGGTACATATGCTGCTATGATTCAAGCTTTATATTCTTAACAACAATGTAAAGATGAGCAAGCATATGGTATTATTCTTACTTCTCTTATAGATGACTTAATTTCCTGTCTTGATTAAGTTGCATGTGCAACAAAAGCTTGAAACTATTTTTGGTGTTACATGAAACACTCTAAATTAAGTCCTCAGATTGTATTCTTTGATCAATGCTTCTTGGTGAAAGTGTTGCTAGTGTAGTAAGCCATCTCAAAAGTATAAAGTCACAACTAGATCAACTTCATGGGCGTGTTTTATATGATGGTCTGATTGCTATGTAATTGAAGGGTTCACTTGCTTGTTTTAAAAGTCACAACTATAAAGTCACAACTAGATCAACTTCATGGGCGTGTTTTATATGATGGTCTGATTGCTATGTAATTGAAGGGTTCACTTGCTTGTTTTAAACAAATTATGATAGTTCTGAAAGAGAAGGATCCAATTCCTACTTTGAAAAGTGATGTTACTTCTCTGTAAGAGGAAGAAAAATGACTTTCATGTGCTAATTCTGATCTGATAGCAATTTCGACATACGCTATTAAAGTTAATACAACCAAAAAATCTACTTCATCTTGCTCTATATGTGGTTAGAGTAATCATCAAACTAATGATTTTTATTGGAAAAAAATCTTGTATTTAGTGTGGTAAAACAAATAATCCCTCCAATAGTTTCTATAAGAAAAAAAAAGACAAAGCATATCTTGTAGACAACGATGGGGATGCATAAGCAACTAATGTTGTCATAGATTCTAATTTTGAGAGTTTTGCATTCTAGTTTATTGTCCTATTTATTGTTTTCAAAAAGGCCGTGTATAGATACTACCCATGCATGTGCATAGGTTAAGACTACCTTGTCATTTTATCAATGTCTGTTGTCTACGGTTGAGTTGTTGTGTGTTGTCCCAATGTCATTATATTCACAGTAAGGGGGATTCTCTTATTTCATGTGGTTTGTCAAAGTCCTCCGCATGTCCACATGTTTATCAGCTTTTCCACAATTTGTCTTATAAGGAGAAATGTTGGAATAAGAACTCCCATGTGGGATAGATCTCCTAAAGCATGCAAATTAGACACGATAGGTATGAGTGATTGAGAGACTCAATGGTAAGGAAGAGTTGTTGCAAGTAGCCACAAAGGATTTACATATAGTGTATTAGTTCTTTTGAAGATAAAGAGTTTTGTTTTAGCACGTTGAATTCTCTGCAATCCCTCTCTCTTAATTTGTTCGTGCTCCATTCTCCACCTTCTCTGTCTATGATTCCAACAAAGGATACTTCCAACGAAATGGAAATATATGGGTTCCCTCTAAATCAGCATTCAAGGTCAAAATAATGAAACCAATGGTAAAAGTGTAGTTTAAGAAAGAACAATGTTATCACTCAAAGGATCCCATAGTAAGCACATTTTAAAAACAAAGTTTCTAGTGAAAACAAAGAAGGAAGCAGCTAGACTAGCTATTGGTACCGCACACAAATCTAGTACCAAATAAAACAATATACCATTGTTCCAATGAAGCTTTAAGCACAAGGGTTTTATGAGGGTATTTATCAATTGAAGTCTTCTCATCAACATCATCCAAGTGGGTCATGTCGACTAACATAGTCAACAAAGAAACTTGGAGGCCTAAATACAAGTGAAGATTCAAACAAACAAAGGAGTCCTGAAGGACAATGGGGGACCATACCATTACGTATGTGGACTCAAAGAACATCAAACAAGAACGACAAAGAAAACCCATCTTACTAGTTTTTTTCCTTGAACAACCAATTCTTAAGGAATCTAGCTGTCATTTCTTAATCACATGTTTGTGGTAAGCCTAAGAGTCTACATTCAAGTTTCTAGGATGCAAGAAAACATCACTTGGCATAGTCAAAGACTATGAGTTAATGGATCTAGTTTTGAAAAAAAAAGAATTAATCTATTAGATGATTCCTTAACTCTAGTTTGGTAACAAAAAAGACACTTTAGTGTTCTTTTTCCACGGATTTAAATAAAATGGTATATATAATCCATAAAACATCTCAAGAAATGCTTTACCAACCTTATAAGATGTTAGTCAAAGTACTTATAAAAATTATAATTCCTAACCTTTGTACACAACCTCAATAGTAACTAAACTCATGAAAAGAACCTACACAAAACAAAAATCGATATTTCGCTAAAACTCGTACTCTAGTTTAAGAAAAAAAGAAGAAGGGTGCATACAATATCCCATGGTAACTAGTTATATATGTGCTTTGACTAGAATTAAATATAGAAAATCGTGTGGGTCAAATCTGTAACCTTTGTGAATTCAATTAACGACCACATAAAATATTTAGTTCACTTGAATTTACAATATCCTATGCTATATATATATATTAGATCTACAACTTCTTTACTTAAGGTGATACTATTTGATGGTTAGGCAAGCCGCATTTGGTGAGTTATGTCATATCACAAAGACTACACATGTTGAAATTCTTATTTTTTATTTATCCAAGATCAAACGTAAAGTAAAGTCCATTTTTTTCATTCATTTCACTTATATGTATCACAAATATCTCATATGGACACGATTGGAGAATCTATATGCACATTTTCATTAGTTTTTCATAGCAATGTTTGTTTTGGAAGAAATTACACATTATAATTTTTTAAAAATGAGCTTAAATTAGAGAATGCATGTGAGTTTGAAACCTTGAAAAATGCTTAGTTGATGGGAGTTGGCTTATAGATACATTATAGACCTTAAGTTTTGTCCCATAACCTCATCATGTTAATGAAAGAGGCCTTTAAAAGTCACTGAAATTTTCCTCTTTGTTAGTGCTTTCAAGATTTGGATTTTTAAATTATAACAAATATTTGGTCTAAGAACTAAGTTACAAAGCTCAAATTTTTTGTTATGATAAGTTTTTTCCTATCCATAAACCTTGACATCTATGCAAAATCTTATTTTAATGAGAAGTTATGTTCAATTTGTAGAAATATAGTGAAAATTACACTAAACTTTTATAAATTTTCCACCTTAAAACCTATTACCATAATCTAGTATGGTATTAATTTTGGGAAAATTCAAATTTGGCTATGTTTTAACTGATACTTGACCTAAGGCATGAACAAAACCATAAATTTTGTTTCTAGCTTCACCAAATAATTATGACAATTGAACGAGCTCGCTGTTGCTCACCCCCCTTGCTGCACGCGCAGCTCCCTCGCCACTGCTCTCTCCTCCCCCCTCCTCCCTCGCGTTGCACGGTCCCTTGCCCGCTGCCCTACCTGCCGTGCTGGCCAGCCCTCTAGCGCGCTGCTACGCTGGTACAGCCAACCCCCGCGCCCCCTTTTGTCGCCGTTTCAACCTCCCGCCCCCTTTTTCCATCCCTTTTTCGCCTTCTTTGATCCTCTAGGTTGTTTTTTCAGCTTGATGGCATTCACCTCGCCACCAACGACCCTATCCTCTCAGCAACAGACACAAAATGGCGTCCTCTGCTCCACCTCAGAGGGACTCCACAGAAGCCCCCTCGCCCGACACCGTGGAGCCGACCCTTTGACTTGCTCTTTCGCAAGAAGAGCAAGCGAGCTTGATGGCCGAAGTGCAGTGCTTGCAGGCCACTTTGGTTATCTATAAAATCATTGGCACTCAGCCGAGTCAGGGCGAAGTTCAGGATTTACTGCAGGCCCGTCTTCTCTCTAATGTGGGCAAGATTACAGATGTCCAGATCCTCAGAAGAGGGTACTACCAGGTCGAGTTCGAGTCTGCAGACATGGTGACCAAAGTGATCTCGATGAGACCGCTCGGCATCACAACAGCTCGAGCTTACTTTCGATGTTGGCATCATGGCTTTAACCCTACTACAGATGTGCTCGAGGAGGAGGCAAACTTGCCGATTTCCGTTTGCTTTCCAGGCCTGAGGCGAGAGTACCATCCCCTCCTACCCAGGATTGGTTCCATGTTCATGACAGTTTTGGAGTCTCCAGCACGGAAGCTTCAGTTGTGGCCAAGGCCGCAGGTCTACCTACTGTGCGGGTTCTTGTTCGTGACACACACTCCCTCCCCAAGGTGGTACTGCTGCCTAGGGGGAGTGGGGGATGGATTAGACAGAGTATGGAGTATTCGGGTCTCCCAAACCAGTGTTTCATTTGTAGATAAATGGGCCATATGGCAAAGGCCTGTCCTCGTAGGAGACCTCGATCCACAGCGCATGCGCAGCCGCCCAAGGATGAGCATGCCAAGTAGCCAGGTACACAGGATACACAGGTTGGTACTTCAACAGAGACTAGTGACCAGCCAGATGATGGTTGGCAGTAGGTTCCTGGCCGCCGCCGTCAGGGTCTCGCTCACGCCACTGCTCCTCCTGTGGCCGACCTGTGCTGCAGATCAGCAGCACTGGGTTCCGACTGGGAACCGTTTCGACCCCCTTCAGCAGGGCCTGCCTGAGGAGGCCCCGTCCACTTCTGTTCCTCCACCACCTCCTCCTCCCTCAGCCACTGCCGCCCCGTCTCCCCCGCCTCCTCCCCCCCCCCCCCCCCCCCGCCCACCTCCACCTTCACCCCCCGCCCCTCCCCTCTCCTCGCTGGGGCCCACAGCCTCGTCTCCGAACCCATCCGCCACTCCTCCTCAGACACAGGGCACTGGCCAGGCCCCTGCCGTGAGGCGTTCTCTTGGTAGTGCTTTCGCTAGGAGCCGTGTGGCTCCTGAGGGACAACTCCACTTGAGGCCGCTTTTTTTGGTGCTCACTGCTCCCTTTGCAGCGGTCCCCAGAGGTCTAACCAGCTTCGACATTCGCAGATGCTGTTGATTTCTTCGATTACATCTTCACTCGATTTCTGGGTGATTCGTCTTCCGACTTGGAGGAGGCCAGCTTTTGAGTCCATGTCCTCTTTCTTGCAGCTAGAGGTAGTGAGGCCCTGGACACAGCGGTGGGTTTCTCCTTTCCGTTGTGTGGTAGGGATACCACGAAGTGGAACCAGCACACAGTCCTGGATTGGCTCCAGACACAGGCTATTGAGTTCTCACATCACACAGGGGACTTAGCAGTGACAGATTTGGTACAGACACTTTGGCCTCTTGCCAAGTTCAACGTGACACCTCCAGATGCAGCAGGTTGCAGGCACATTGTGGTACACTTGTTTGTTGATACTCAGTGCCCTTCGTGTTATGTTTTTGTGCATGAGGATTCTTGGACAGAGGATGTAGCCCTTTGGGCTGCACGCTCGGCTTGGGCCTGGGTGGAACAATCACTTCTTGCAATCTTGTGTAGAGGTCGTTTGGATGCGGATTACTCCCCATCCAAACCGGCCTCAAAGATAGCGAGGTTGGCTGCTGTTGCAACATCCGTTTTCTCTCACTGACTCCATGAGGATCATCTCATGGAATGTGCACGGATTAGGAGGGCCCCAGTTTCAGTGACAGAGGGGTCAAGTGCGTCAGGGGCTGCAGAGATGCCTTGTGGGTGGTGAGATTGACATTCTTATGCTATAGGAGCATCATCTTTGTGAGAGCCACATTCGGTGTTGTGGCGAGATTTTGCGTGGTCGCTATGAGACTTTTTGGTGAGTTGCTTTTGGACCTGGAGGCATCCAGGGTGGGGTATGTATGACTATTGCGGAGTCTCTACAGCAGGCCATTGTGGGCAGAGGGAATATTGTGCCAGGAAGGGCTCAGTGGATCACTATGCAGGTTCAGGGTTGCCTTGTGGGCTTCTTGAACATATATGCGCCCAATGTGGCGAGTGCACGAGCAGAGTTTTGGTCACAGAGTGTTGAGTCTCTAACGCAAGCAGAGCAATGGTGCATTGGGGGTGACTTCAACATGTTGGAGGACCCTTCTGACATGATTGGTGGTAGCCACGCTACTGTGCAGGGAGTTGAGCTGGCAGCTTGGGAGAGGTTTTGTATGACTCCGAGGGTTTTGGATGTGTGGCAGCACTCTAGCTTTGTGAGGCCCCCAGACAGCCTGGCCTTCTCTCTTTCGGACCGCAAAGTGGGAGGAGTGAATCTATTGTGGATAGATCGCTTCTACACTAGTGACTTTTTCTGTGACTCGGGTGGGAAAATTGGCATCCTGGCAGGGACTGCCTTCTCGGACCATGCACCAGTGATCCTCACAATGATAGATAGGCAGAGGCGGGGGAGCACAATGCTACGCATCCGTGAGAGGGTCTTACTGGACTCTGCACTCAGAGAGCGAGTAGAGGCTCTTTGGGCAGAGCTTGGACATGCAGGATTCTCCTGCTGACAGAGTGGCCTCAGGACTAGCTCAGCTTAGTTGTTTCTTTCCTTGGTGAAGAAATGTGATTCTGCCTTATGTCTCTATTCAAGTTTTTCGTTCTTGGATGAGGACAATAGTACATGCCATGGCCATCCTCTCCATAGTTGTAACATTGGTAGTCTTGATTTTTTCTTTGCTGCCCTCTTCCTTGCTCTAGATGCAGGTGCATGCCCTTGCTGCACCAGATGTACTGAAAGATTCTCTAACTGGTTGGTGATTTAGTTGAGCAGGTCTTGTTGATCTTCAACCGGTTCCTATGACTGATTCCTCTGGACGACTGCTCCCTACAGGTGCGACTAGGTGTGGTTAGGCCTAACCCAGTTCCTCTTCCTCGGTAGTTCTGGCTTGTAGATGCAATTTCTTATCTTTAAGGCGGGCTACTTCAACTACTACCTCATACGTAGCAAGAAACCTTCCCTTCACCTTCTCTTTAAGAATTGGCCATAAACCAACCACAAATTGGTCTTTCTTTAGGAAATCGGGTGCCCCTTCGCCCTCCCTCAGCGATGCAACCCATTGTCCCCATAGATCCACGAACTTCGATTCGTATGCTGCATATTCAACCATACTTCCTTGATTCAACTCCATCAGCAATTGCCACAATTTTTGTGATGTGGTGCCTCCTCCAAAGCACCTTAGAAATTCTACTCTTAGAAGGTCCCACCTCTCCTTGGTTGCTTGCACCAAGGCGTTGTACCATGATCTTGCTTCCACTTTCATTAACAATGGAAAAATACGTAGACGTCAAGCATCATCATCCCTTCTAGAGAGACGACACATGCTATTTCAACATTATCTAAGAAATCCAAAACATCTTCCCCCACCTTACCTGTGAAGGTTGGGAAGGAAACAATTGCCATTGCAAAACACGATTTTTCAACTCTTTTTTCTTTTTTTTTTCTCTTTAAAAAAAAAAACACACAAGTAGCTTAGCGGCTTATAGCGGCTTCTTACAAGGTTGGGTGGATAGATTAAAACAGGATGAAAATTGAAACATTAAAGGAGTGATGGTAATCCAACACGGGGAGGATAATGGGATTTGGAGAGCTAAGAATCTCTCCTAGCACTGCAACACCAAATAAAAACACGATCTTCTGCTGATAGAAGATCTTCCTATCTACAAACAGAAAAGCGGTTGGTCCGTTATCCATGATGCGCAAAGTGTAGAGTACTCACTTATACCCTTACCATGCCGGTGTTGATAAGTCGGCACATCCACAGGAGGTCATCGCCCTTCATAGGCTCCACCTTCCCTTCATTGCTCGGCACATATGGAGTGATGGCGACGTGTTTCACTACTCCTAGCCCTTTAGCTAGCAACAATTGCAAGTAGTTAACGTGCTCGTTGCATGAATTCCACACCATTTAATTGTAGCTCATCTCCGGCCCACTGGGTTTCAACCATGGTAGACAGTTCCTTCAAGATGAGTTGTACGGGGAGAGAAGAGAGACCCTCTACCCGCCTTCCAAAATAGCAAGGACAGTAGCCAAACCACTCCTCTCTAGGGCATAGAAACCTCCTTATCACCTCCTCTTTAGGGTTATCGAAGTGAACTGGTAGCACTGGCATGCGTGTCGCAAATCAATAGGCGATCTTTCGTCGCTTTTCTTCGGATGACCTTCTTTTTGGTAGCCTAGGTACGATTCTACTTTTTGAACTCAAAGCACTCGTGTGACCAGGTGTTTCTCCTTCCTTGGGAGTCATGTGATTTAGAATTCGCCTAGCCCTTCTTTTCCCTTGGCACGAACAACCCCTTTGGGCCACTTAGGAGCAGAGGCTACACTTCTATTTTCAGATTCCTTGGGGAAGAGAGGCTTTACTAAACTCTTTCCTTCTTTAATATGGATGATTTCTTTGCGTTGGACATCGATGTAGAGGATTTTTGTTTCTCCTTTACTTCCGTTGATGGCACTCATTGATAGAGTGCGGTGGGTGACGGCAATGAGAGCAGCCTGCTGCCCTCCCTTGGGTGGCTCTTGATTCACGGTTAGAATGAGAGATGCGAGATGGAGAACTTACTTCCTGGATGTCGACGACAGTGTATTCCGACAACAGCACTTTGATGAAGGCTCTTAGTGCTTCTTCAATTTCTTCCTCCTCTATTCTCCAATTGGAGAATTCCTACAGCCACTCATCCATGGTCGACTACGTGCATCATTTTTAGTGTTGTAAGCCCTCCTCAGTGGGGGCACCAAATGACAAGCGCAAGTGCAAAAATGGACCTCAACGGCCTCAACGCCAGGCCCAACACACAGAAATCATCACGAGAAGTGAACACGGGACACCACCTAGCTTCGAGCGGCTAGAATGTGGACAAAAACGATTTGAATGACAACAACACAGCGCACGAGAGAGAGAGAGAGAGAGAGAGAGAGAGAGAGAGAGAGAGAGAGAGAGAGAGAGAGAGAGAGAGAGAGAGAGACCCTTTAGATGTGCGGGTGAACTTGATTCAAGATGGTATTTACAAGACCCCTCGTCTTGGCGAGGTGGAGATCACGGTGTGTGTGTGTGTGTGTGTGTGTGTGTGTGTGTGTGAGAGAGAGAGAGAGAGAGAGAGAGAGAGAGAGAGAGAGAGAGAGAGAGAGAGAGAGAGAGAGAGAACGTATAGTGCGTTCTCTAGGGAAATCTCATGTGGACGGAGATCCTACCCCTGTGCATAGTGACCATTGGAGTCAATGTGTGCATGACTTCTCTTCAAGTGCCTGTGTGTGTGTGTGTGTGTGTGAGAGAGAGAGAGAGAGAGAGAGAGAGAGAGAGAGAGAGAGAGAGAGAGAGAGAGACTATAGTGCGTTCTCTAGGGAAATTTCATGTGGACAGTGATCCTACCCGTGTGCATAGTGACCATTGGAGTCAACGTATGTGCATGAATTCTCTTTCAAGTGCCTTTGATAGTGACCTCTCAGTGCTCTTTTATAGGTGCAGGCTGCATTATTTTAGTATAAAATGATTAGGTTTAGGGTCCCAATCTCCCACCTTGAGCTTGTATAAGGCCATTTTCCAAAGCTTCTATTCTCTCTCCAATTCTTATCAATCAAGCAAGTTATCATTTCCATATCATGTATTAAGCTCTCTCTCTCTCTCTCTCTCTCACCTATCTAATAATCTATTGGCTATGATGCAACCACAGCCATGAATGCTACATTGATTCACCCACCCTATCACTTACAATAATTGCGAGGTATCTTTGTGGCATCACCTGACATTTTAGTTCAATTCACTATGGGTTTTTATAGTGCTGAGTTTTTTGCCAACAACATGTTATGCAAAAACAAATGACAATTTTGATCCTAGTTGAGGTTCATCATTCATTGCATGAAATAGTTGATGATGTATCCTTCGTATGATGTGAGAGGGAAATTGCATAGTTGTATATATTGGCACAAACATGCTTGAAGTCAAGTCCTATTTTGACATAGTCAAAATATGATCACATGAAACAACCCTTACAAGAGGTTGTTGGGTTGCAAAAAGATTCCATGGAATGTTTAACAAGCGCAATCTATAATGAAATGATATTTTTTGTTTAAGTGCAACACAATAGTAGAGTGTTTTGGCCACCTACTATGTCAACTTCAATTTTCATTATGTGGAATCTTCACAAGGTGCTTCAGAATCTCCACCCACTCTTCAATTCAAAGGCTAACTTTTACCACTTCTTATTTCAATTTTCATTACTGCATTTGAACCCATCACGTTGAAGGAGCAAGGCTTAGATAAACCACTAGGTTACAAGCCTATGATGAGGTATATGGTGGCCTTCAACATTTTAAAGAAAAAACTCATGTGCCCCCCCCCCCCTCCCCCTTCCTTCTTCTTTTTCCTTTCTTACCCTGCACCCTTCCCTTTTCCTTTCTTCCCTCTCTCAGCTAATGAATTTACTTTTTGTGACAACCCCTCCCTCAATTCGGGGAGAAACCTGCTCGCTTGTCTTGGTTCATGTCCTTGTCGTGATGGTTTTATAGGATATGAGGAATGGAAATCTTTGCTTTGTGGTGGTTTCGGTTCGGTGTGTGGTTTGGGACTTGGCCCCCCTCTTGTATTGGCCTGCATGGCATTGGTTGGGCTTTGGTTGGGGCCTGCGGAGTGTGTTCTGGTTCTTTTCATAGCAGACACCTTCGAGTCTGGTAGTTCTTGGTTCTCTGCTTGCCTGTTGGTGACCTGTTACTTGTGTTGTTGTTTCTTAGTGCACTTGCTAGTTCATCGTGGTTGAAGTTTGGCTGTTGGAGACCCGATCGGGTCTGGTTTAATGGTGGTAATTTTTGAATCTTATTGGGATGCATGCCTGATTCATTTTGGCTCTGGACTCTTGAGGCATGGTGCAATTTGGTGGCAGAAGAGCTCCTGTGGTGGCACCTCCTGAGTCTTAGCTGGGTGATGGGGACTATGGGCCCAGACACATTCTCGGCATGTAACTTTTTGTTCTGGTATCAAGGATGGCACCCTGTTCAGCCATATATTTGGATATTGTTTGGTTGACATGTGGCTCCCCTTTTTTAGCTGATATACTTGATCTATATGGTTATGCGGACTGGTTATCTTGATACCATGGCTCGGTTCTGAGCAGAGTTTTGGCTTGTAAATTTTGGTGATTATTTATTATAACATCACTCACATATTGTGAGTTCAGCCAAAAACAAAAACGATTTCCCACACAACGCAGTCAAAAGTTTGTGCCCCTTGAGTTGCTTTTTCTTCAAACATATTAGATCCTTTTTTTACCAAACTCACAATAGTGAATATATTTATATATTAATAAAAAACAAAAAGTCACAATGAAGGCCATGCTCCACCCGAGCCATGGCACCTACCAACCACCAATCCAAAGGATCACCTCGTACATAAGCTGATAAAGGGAACCACCCTTAGACCATGGATAACATCGAGACACACAGCGTGAGTTGAGGTTGCCACCAAGGAGGAGGCCCTGCCACAACCCACCCCCTGACCCCCAAGCCAAGGAAATGAGAGTCGGAAGCATCATCTTTTCTTCACCTTTTGCTTTTGCAAACTGACAGTGTTTGTCTTGATACCCTTGACCTCCAAGGGATGGCTAACGAGGTCCATTTGTATGCCTTGCGTTTTATTTGTATTCGACTCACGTTGACTAGATACACTACCTTGCCCACACATGTGCATTCCTCAATTTTGTCACGTCCTCACACTTGCCACCTGCTGCCCAAGCCATGCCCATTCTGCTATTCAATCACATCTTTCGTGAAAATGTCTAGCATATAAGCTTCATAACAATGAAAATAACCAGCCATAGAGAGAGAGAGAGAGAGAGAGAGAGAGAGAGAGAGAGAGAGAGAGAGAGAGAGGAAGAAGAAGAAGAAGAAGAAGAAGAAGAAGAAGAAGAAGAAGAAGAAGAAGAGAATTTTCACGTCGTAGGAAATTATCCCAACAGACCTTAAAGATATATCCGACCAGGAGAGTTGAACTCAAGTCCTGTTATGAGAGAGAGAGAGAGAGAGAGAGAGAGAGAGAGAGAGAGAGAGAGAGAGAGAGAGAGAGAGAGAGAGAGAGAGAGAGAGAGAGAGAGAGAGAGAGAGAGAGTTTTGCGTTGGGCAGCCCCCCCTACCACCTTGTCTGCAAGCCACCGCAAACTGCTTCTTTTCCCACCATCCACTTGCTCTCCCTGTTTGCCTTCACCCTCGGGAAGATGGTCACGCCATATGAAGAGTTTTAGGACTAGGGTTGAGTTTGTTCTTAGCAAAGTCAAAGGTGATGATACTATGGAGGGATTTAGTAAGTTTTGTCATACAATTTGTACAGTTTTGGGAGGAAAAGCCATCTCTGTTGAAACCAAAGCTGCTTTGGAGACTTGCAAAGAAGTGTTTGAGGGGCTATGGGACATTCTTATATTCTTTAATTCCAATCTTAATTCAAAGCTGGAAGGTGCTTGCATGTGGATGGTGGATGGCCTCATGGTTGGATTGAGCTGCACAAGATGAGGAGAAAATGTCACCAAAAATCACACCCCTTTGGCTTCATTGGAAACTGCATTGAAGTTAGCTGCAAATGCACTGGTAGTACTTGAATTTATCGCACCAAAGAATACACTGTCGAGCCCATTGATTAAGGTGCCATCCCTCTTATTGTTGACAAGATAAGGTAGGAGCAAGCGAAGAGAAGTAACAAGATCTTGAAAGCTTGGCACAAACAAAATTCATCATCAGTCATTTTGTAGACATCTTTTGAGGATAACTGGGTGAGCTTGAGTTCTTTTCAGTAGCTTTTTTGATCCTGGAACAAAGTCAACATATACATTTTGTTATGAAGGGATGCTATCTTTTCACGTGTTATAGGAGAGTGGTGAAGTTTGATGTGATTGTGGGTTGTGTGAAGTGTGTTAGGTAAAGGCTGTGTGCCTCACCGTGCTTTGCACCTGTCCGCCGGCCACATTTATCTCCTTATTCTTTATACATACAAAGAATAAAGAGCTCTCACTCACTCTCACATTGTGCTCATACAGTGAGATTTGGGAGCTCAACCCCACATCCCTGTGTCGTACTCTCTTTCTCTCTCTCTCTCTCTCTCTCTCTCTCTCTCTCTCTCTCTCTCTCTCTCTCTCTCTCTCTTCTTTGTCCATCTTTGCTGCACACACGCATGCCCACGATCCATTCCTCCACAATTGGTATAAGAGTCACGGCGGCGAACGGCGTGTGCAACGGCTTCCCAACGCGACGGAAGCGACGGAGGTCGGCTATGGCGGCTTGAGCTTGGCGGCGATGGAGAGATCAAGAAAGCTTAGAAGCTTTATGAGAATGCAATGGGATCTTGTGAGCTCAATTGAGAGTGATGTTTGCTCTTGTGGAAGCTCGAAAGACAGTGTGTGTGCACAGCAGCACTGCTTTTAAATTCATTTTTCTCCTTGTAGAAGGCAGATCTAAATATTCTACCCGCGAGCGCATCTGTTGCGACGCGGTCTACAACTTTGCCGAAGAAAGTTTTCGCACATTCCTCACCGTTTTACTGATAATCAGCTCAATTGACTGTATATAGAAATTACAGTTTTTTTGTTTTCGCATAGTGCGAGTTTGATGTACTTTTTGTTGAAGCACGAAAAATGCTTCAATTGGGTGCATACATTCTGAGGTGAAAATGAAATTTTAGCTTGTGCAGAGCTTGTCGTTTGAGGTTTTTTTTGGTAGATTTGAGCAAAGAGTCACAGAGGCGCTTACACACCATCGAAGTGGTCTCTTGAGAGACACGGTTTTAGGAGCGCAGCACACATGTGGAGCTTCGAAGTTTCACAGGTTTTTAAAGGATACTTTGGCACTGATTTGTGCTTAGATTCGTGGTCTTTGCGGATTGATTTGCATATGGTGATGGCACATGGTTGATGCCCATTGTACATGCATTTTGGCGAGCACTTTCAAGTGCCGGTGAGCTCTCTTGAGAGTGTTGTTTTCACATTAATCAAGTTTTTGGATTGCAACTCTTTTTGTACTTGCTTATGCGCGGTCACTCCGTGGATGTACGTTGAGTGCGGATTGCCATTGTATGTAAAAATGTGGAGCCATTTTGGCATTTCTTCTCATGGGCATTGAGTAGTGTTACGGTTTATGGTAGAGATTGTACTTGAGTTTTTGCTCAATTTTTAGGGAAAACTCTGCCAAATTTTCCCAGATTCTTGCCATAGTTTGTGATCGAGCTTAGCTCTCACATTGACAGGTTTACAGGTTTGAGAGTCATTTGTGAGCTGAAATTTTCAGCTATCGTCCCCTCTTTGCAGGTGCCTATGTATGGCTCAATTCTAAGCTAACTTGCGGCAAAGTTGTGACCTGGTGGTTTCTTCAGCTATTTGAGAGATGAATTTGGGGCTGTTTTGAGGCTGATTTACACCCATAATTTTCAGCCATACACGAGCTTGTGTTACTCTACAAGTACAGTTCTTGTTACTCTTGATAGTGGTTGAGTTTTGATTCCCACTTTTACACAGGTTGTGTATGCTACAGTTTTCTGGCACATTGTTCATTCATTGACACATTTTGGGAGCAATTTTTCACTCACATATATGTGGCACCATTGAGTGATACTTCGGCTAGAGCTGTTTGTCTCTGTGTATGACTTTGTGAGGTGATTCCAGATAAGTACATTCTCAGATTGGCCATTTGGGCATTTGTTGTTGTCTCCATTGTGGTTTATTTTTGAGTTTTTTTCTCAAGTTACAAAGGAGACTCTGCCAAAATTTTGCCAGATATTTATGTCTATTGCAGAGGTTAATGAGCTTGATTGTTTGCTCACCTTCTTTGCTTGAGACAATGGTTTGCTCTTGGGTGGGAGAGTCTTGTGATGGGAAAGAACGTATGGGGGAAAGGAGAGAGCAGGATGGAAAATTTGAAATCGCTTGGCCTCCATCCCCCCTTCTGGAATGCTCCTTGCATTAGCTTGTGCCATGTGGCACATGGCATCGCAAGGAGCGTTAGAAGATAAGTATGATAGTACGATAGCATTGATGCGGGGCGTCTGTTGGAAACACAACAGTAGGGAGAGAGGAAAAGAACATGATACTAGCAATGATGCGGGGCGTCAGTTGTAAGAGAAGGGAGAGAGACAATGGTTTACTCTCAGGTGGGAGAGCCATGGAAACAACACAAGTTTTAGTTAGCATTGCTACCGTATGCAGGTGATGCATGAGTATCCCACATGTTATAGATGTCGCCCAACTAGATTCTTTCAAAGATAAATAATAAAAAAGGTAAAGCTAATCATATATTTAGAGATGGTTTCATTTACGAGGGGAAAACCATATGGAGCCCCTTGTGCTTTACAAGATTTCATAAGATAAGGGCCAGAAGAAGTAGCCAACTATACCCATAACAGTCATACATCGACTTAATATAGTCAATAATATGCATGAGTTCTATACTGCTATAGTAATATTGGTACTACTATATTACAATACTGGTATATGTATATTGGTACTGGTCTCGTATTTTTAGTGCTAGTACTGGTATAGGTAGTACTGGTACCATAACATCCATACAACGACTTCATAGTGTCAAGAATATGCATGAGTTCTAGACTGCTATTTTGCTATACTGGCATCTGTATATTGGTATTTCTATATTGCAATACTGGTATATGTATATAGGTATACTAGTACGGGTCTCAGATTTTCCTAGGCCCCTTAGGGGCCATAGCCTTGGCCACGAGGATGGTGTGCACACATGCACATACACGTGGCAATACCCACACACACACACGCACATACTTTCATACTGATAAATATACATATACATATATATGTACATGAAAAATCACAAGAGATTCATACATGCGAATATGTACTTTGAGAGGCAAAATGGTCTTTGACACTCACACACACACACACACACACACACACACACACACACACACACACACACACACACACACACACACACACACACACACACACACACACACACACACACACACACACGTACACAGATACAGTCATAGTGCTCACCTTCACACATACACATATGTGCAATTACATACACACGTGCACACACACATACACACACACAGGCACAAACAAGCATGTAAATCCACACATGGACACACATGTAAACACATGAATATCCACACGCTGTTGTTTATACAAGGATTAAATTCCTTTTGGAAATGGGAATGGCTTGTTGCCACGGCCTCGGTGTGATTAGGTGGGGATTAATCTCAATATCTTGTATTGACCTAAGAAATCTCTTGTAAATAAGAGGTTTGTATTTACAAGGTGAAATTCTTAATAAGAAAACTTTGGGTGGTTGTGTAATATATTGTACCTAACACCTAGTGAGTTAAGGAAGATAGTGGGTTTGAGACAAGTTGGATTGACTCTGTATAATGTGTCCTCATGTGCTGGATGACGCGATGGATCCCTCTTGTGGCATCTGCACTATAGCCCATCTGTGTGTGTGTGTGTGTGTGTGTGTGTGTGTGTGTGTGTGTGTGTAGGAAGTGGCGATGTTGGTTCTTTCATTTCTTGAAGACAGACCCGCCTTGCCCTCTTAAAGACGGACCCACTTTGCTGCTATGAATGGAATATGGCTACTGGCACCAAGCCTATAAAAGGTGGGCTTCCATGCTCACTTAGCATTGGTATAGGTGTGCATCTGTGGTGTGTGTATGTACTTATGAAAGGTGTATGTACCTTGAGATTGTGAGGATTTAAATTGCAAGGGTGTGTGTTGTTATCTCTATGGCAAAAGGCAAAGACAAGAAAGCTATTGTGGAGCTAGCTGCTCCGGCTCAATCTCATGTGACTTTGTCTCCAATATGGACAACTGTCCAAACTACTTGGTTGTGTTGTGATTCACCTTTGATATGGTAGTAGAACTCATACATGTTCTTGCCTATACTAAGTTGATGTATGACTGTTATGAGAATAGTTGGTTACTTCTTCTGACCCTTAGGTGAAGGTTACCCTCTCAACTATGGTAACAATGTTCCTTGGCTTGAAGATGGTGGACCTTTTTATCTTCAGGCTCTTGATTTGAGTACTTGTGTATAAAGATTTTTTGGTACTATGAATGATAATCATACCACCTTTTCATTGACATAGTGTCTTTTGTAATTTGAAAGGATTCTTTGGTGGATCAGTATCAGTATACCAATACCAATATAGCAGTATAGAACTCATGTGTGGTTTAACTATACTAAGTCGATGTATGACTGTTATGGCACTAGTACTACTAGTACTAGTACCAACACTGAAAACCTGAGACCAATATCGGTATACATATACCAGTATTGCAATATAGAAGTACCAGTATACCAGTACCAATATAGTAGTATAGAACTCATGCATGTTCTTGACTATACTAAGTCAATGTATGACTATACTAAGTCGATGTATGACTGGTATGGGAATAGTTGGCTACTTCTTTTGACCCTTAGGTGATGGTTACCTTCTCAACTATGGTTTTAAAGTCCCTTTGGCTTGAAAATGGTAGGCTTTTTTTAGATTCTTGATTTTAATACTTGTGTATAAAGATTGTTATGTACTATGAATGGGAATTATATCACCTTTTGAGTGACATAATTTTTAGTGTCTTTTGTAAATTTAAAGGATTCTCTGGTGTATCAGTATCAGTATACCAGTACTAGTGCAAAAAACCTATATGTTTGTAGGTGAGGCGGTTCACAAGATCCTTTTGCTACATTCTCTACCGAAGGGAGCAGAGTTAGTGTTACCAGATTTGCAAGCATGTGCATGGGTGTATGTGTGGATTAGTGTGCACGTGAAACTCTGGATTCAAGTTATTGTGTGTGTTTACTTGTTTTAACTTTTGTGTCTTGGTTTGGCCGTGGACGATATGGAGGTGTCTTTGAAAGCATGCACTAGGGCACCAAGGCAAGTGGAGAGGTGTGCCAGATTCCAAGCAATGTCTCAGGTAGCGAGGTTGTGTAGGAGTGTACTCAGGCTGCAGTTCTCTTGTGTTTGACAATGTAGGGGCGAGCGGTGCAAGGAAGGTGCATGAAATTGACAATGCAGTGCTCAATAAGAGAAGACAACTATCATGCAAAAAATCATGTTGTGAGCACGTGCCTTTGTCAACAAGTGTTTAATTTTTTTTTCACTTACAAGTATGCGATTTGTTGGGGACGTTAGAGAGTGGACATGAGGGAGGCAAGGATTGTGGGAACAACGACAATGATTAAGAGCACTAAGCCATAGAGATGGCCTCCATTTTTCAGGATCCAAAACTTTTACCTTGCACAAGTTCTCATGTGTGCACCATTTTTGGCCTCCTAAAGGCCTTAGTACCCAAACAGTGAAGGTCATTCAATTTTTTTTGCAAGACAAGTGTCCCTAAGGGACCTCAAAAGTCTTGTGAATAGAAAGCTATTCTCCAAAGATGAATTTACTTTTTTGGCATGCTTGAAAAAAACTTTGGAGAACAAAATATTAAAAATATATTCATAGGAGTTTGATCCCATGATATGAGGACCTCAGTGTTTGAGAAAGTTGTGTTGAGCTTAGCCTTGAGTCGGTTGAAAATCAAGACTGTCCCACCCGAGAGCAAAGAACGTGCGGGGGGCGAGGAGAGACTAGGATGGGAAATTTGAAACCGCTTGGCCTCCATCCCCCCTTCTAGAATGCTCCTTGCATTAGCTTGTGCCATGTGGCACATGGTAGCGCAAGGAGCATTAGAAGATAAGTATGATAGTACGATAGCATTGCTGTGGGATGTTTGATGGAAACACAACAGTAGGGAGAGAGGAAAAGAACATGATACTAGCAATGATGTGGGGCGTCAGTTGGCAGCACAACAATAGGGAGAGAGGGAAAGAACGTGCGGGGGGAGAGGAGAGAGAAGGATGGGAAATTTGAAATTGCTTGGCCTCGATTCCCGCTTTTGGAATGCTCCATGCCATTAGGAAGAGAATGGGGTCTAGAAGGGCCTCTTTATTTGGCAGTTCAAGAAATTCAAACCTATATTATTAAGAAAGTAATCAAAGGAAAACTTTTGAATTCAACTAGTCTTGCTTGGTGGGCCTTGCTATATAAGATATATAGAATATAACAGGATATATGCAAATTGACTTTTAGCACATGCACTTTATCTATAATACATGCACCCAAGGTACAATTGATCTTATCTATGACTGGTTTCTTTCACAAGAAATGGTGAATAATTGAAGCAATTTAGGATCCATTGCACATCTTATAGAGCATGACATATTGTACAAAGTAGAATGTAGCCAGTGGACCGAGCTTGTGATATGGCATGTGTTACAAAGCTCTCGTTTGCGTGACTACAAATTGGGGGTAGTTGGGAAGATCACCGAGCAAGAGAACACATTTGTTGTTAAAGGGATTTGCCAATTTACTGCTTGTTACATTGATATTTTGTCTTACAATAAGGTCAAAAGTTGTTGGGTTAACATGTATAGATCGTCTATAATTATAATATCTGCCTCTTTTATGTCCAAATGTCGCTCATCGGTCTCATCGATAGAGAGAGGATACTGATTCGTGGTTGGTATCTTGAATTGACAATGGACTATAGATACAATGTTGCTAAGCCTTGTTGTTGCTGCTCCGATGACAAAGCACCCAACAGTAATACAGAAGTGGGGGAAACATGGGTGTCTATTTCATTATCTATCGACCTCGTTTATCGCTATGTATGTGAGGTATGCCGTCGCGCAGTAGAGACATATTTCTAGATTGTGAGCAAAGATGTCACATTGCATGCTCCAATCTTTATACAATGTATCGATTTCAAAGCATGACCTAGCATATGGATGGAAAGCTAGTTTCAATTTGACTGCAGTTTTCTCTTTAGCTTATTAACGCTTATACTGTAATCTTCTAGGTCTTGAGAACTTCATATTGACACCTAGTAGGAGAGAAACGAGGACATATATAGTATGGCATCAATTATTTAGACACCTAATTAGAGCTGTGATACACCACATGCATTCACTATTTGTGTATTCACTATTGTAATACATCACATACATTTAGAAAGCAACCGTATGCAAAAAGTTGCGTGTGTAACTTACGTGCATATGTTGATTGACGTTGAGTGTATAGTTCTGAAAACGAGATCCAAATAAACCAAAGCAAAGGAAGTAATGTGGAAAATTCTAAAACAAGCAAATAGATAAAGCATGAATGAACTGCAACAATAAATGGGGTTCTTTACTTACCTACAATCTTGTACTCCTACTTTCTGATTGTCCAATCTACAGGCCGATATGTGAGTCAAGCTACAAAAAAACAATGTGAATAGTTAAACATATTGTCTTACAATGAAACATCACACTGAAAGTGCAAAGTATATTGTGCACGTCATACAAAGGTGCCATACAAAAGTATGGTGGAGAGATGGCACTGTGGTCTCTCCGAAAAATTATAAGAAACGGAAGCCGTGCCCTGCCCCGTAGCGTTTATGTGTTGCGCCAAGCGAACGCATGCGCATGGAAAATTGGATGCAAATAACGGACCTTGAATGTTGTCGAGCTGGAGTCGCGCTTGTGCAATTGGAATGTGCAATGTTGTGAATATATGTCCTTCCTGCCATACACAAAACATGCAAATGTAACTTTATGCTCTATGTTCTATGATCAATATTACCTTCTCTCTCTCTCTCTCTCTCTCTCTCTCTATGAGTTGTAAGCTGCTTCCGTTAGCAATTATGTCTTCTTGGCTCTTTGCTGACTAACCTCTGTTATGTATCGATTCCAAATTAATGTTTGCATTTTGCAACCATCTGAACTTTACTTCAGTCAAAATTTTAAGGCTTTGTGAGCCAATCTGATAGCTGCTGCGTACATGGACCTTTGCTCATAGGATCCGCCATCGAATCATGGTGATTGGCAAGAAGAGAGCTCCGAAGTAGTAACTGCTATGCGTTCAAATCCACACCATCAACGTTCCTTGCTTTGTATGCATCTGTTGAAGAGAAACACTACAGTATATTGTTGTTGCTAACCTCAACTGCAACCGCATTGGCTGTCGCTTGCACGCAGTTTAGAAAATGAATCTCTTTACAAGCAACAATATTAGTCATATTGCCTGTAGAATTTTTGCTATCTCATCCAGATGTTGAATGGCCAACAGTAGTAACTACTGCTAGAGGCTAATAGGTGTTGACATATTGGTATGCATGTCTCCAGAAATGCCATTACTCCGTAGCCCTTGTTCTTCGACTTCTCTAGCATCAAAGCTCTTTGAGTGGAAAAAAGAATTAGCTTCCCTTTCTGCTCTTTGACTATTCTTTTGATCCTGGTCGACAGCGTAGGCATGATTGACTACTTGATTTCCGTTGCAATGCTGCTGCAATTCCTTGGAGCTACACATTAACCAACTCCCACGGACACCATATTCTGCGTTGAATTGGTCATGAGAGATGTTTTTGTTTGTCTGCAAATTGTTTTGAAATGCTTGCTTCATCAAATTTTCAGATAGGCTATCAACGAAGTTGGGCAAGGAGTGTGACTGAAGTCAACAACTCATCGTACCATGACTTGCACTAGTGGCAATATTCTCCAATGCCTTTCCCTCGACCTTTGCCACTAATCCCTTGACACTTTCTGCTAATAGCACAAGCAGCTAGCACTAAAGCCGCTAGCTTAATTACTTGAGAATAATCATCATAAGCTTCAGTATGATCGATCCTGCTAAGCTTTTCTGCCCTCATGTCCACTTCGACGTTTATCTTTCCATTTCTTCGATCTCTTCCGTCTGCATCGCCAACACCTTGATAGCATCATCAAAAAGATGTGTTGAACGGGCCTGCGAAGGCAACGAGTTTCGATGGTTTGACTCCAGATGTAGGTCAACTGATCATCGATTGAAGTCTGATTATCTTCTACTTCAGTAGCACTAGAACAGACCTCTGCCATTGATTGACCGCACGAAATATCTGATCTTTGAGAATGCTCATCACGTTTGCAAGCATCCGAAGTACCCTCCAGCTTGATGATCTACGAAATATAAGCAGGGTTTGAAAGGTCTTTGGTACTCCTCATTACGGTTCCTCCGAAAGAAGTTTTTGAAGGCAGGGAGTTGCCAAGGAGGGAGTTGCCAAGGAGGGAGTTGCCAGGGAGTTTGAAAGGTCTTTGGTACTCCTCATTACGGTTCCTCTCTTGCCACTTGCCAACCTACAGATGTTCCTCCGAGTCAGTCTCACAAGCATCCTGTGTATGTAACAGGCTTACACAGAGCCAATGCTGTTTGCGACAATTTTAACGGCCCACCTCGGCATCGCAGGAGAGAGAGAGAGAGAGAGAGAGAGAGAGAGAGAGAGAGAGAGAGAGAGAGAGAGAGAGAGAGAGAGAGAGAGAGAGAGAGAGAGAGAGAGAGAGAGAGAGAGAGAGAGAGAGAGAGAGAGAGAGAGAGAGATTTTATTATCGTCCTCGGAGGTCAAATATGACCTATGGAACCAAAGTTACATGTGATGTAGTATGTGTATGGCTGATGAGTGACTCTCGATGCTCCAAAATTGTAGTGATGAGAGTCGCAATGGAGAGCCCACACTTTGGCTGGGAGAAGAAAGTGTGTAGGTCTAAGTTATGGCTGAAAATGTGAGAGAAGCAAGTTCGGATGTGATCAAAAGCTGAGCACTCTAGTAGTGTGTGGTACTCAGACTCTCGAACTTGCAGTGAGCATAATGTGCACAATTGATTTGACTCTTCTCGATTGCCCCAACGCCCTATCTCGCATCGAAGGAAATGGGAGCGGAGCTAAGCCGAATTGCTGCGATAGTGCATATCGCGGACAAGGGAATAGGCTCAAGCATGTAATGTGAGTACGGTTTCCTCTCTCAGCGAAGAACATGGTTTTGTAGTTGGGGGCAATATAGGTGGTGTAATGTATGAAGCGTGACCCTCCGGATTTCTCCCAAGCCGTAGTACATTGGCGTTGTAGAAAAGCTTCATTCACTTGAGAGTCAATTGAAGCATCATGTAGCAAGTGTAATGCATCCCATCTCCCAAACCACTTCTTTATGTCTTGCATCCATCCCGTGCTCAAGATCTTGCTTTTATGCGTCTTTTGAACTTTTTTGCTTGCTTCCCATGCAATTGTAGGAAGTCGATGTGAGGGGTTTTGACGCATCTTTATCATGTACTCCACAACCCTTTCCATGCCCATAACCTCAATTGGAAGAGATCCCGACTCAAGAAGTAGGAGCATATATGGTGTTTGTGTCTTAACTTGGAGAAAGTTTGTAAGAAAACGCTTTTGGACATTCTCAAAATCTTTCCAAGTAGACTTTGAGATGCTCCCGCCCCACACTTCAACTCCATAATGAAGAACAGGTGTCACCAATGCATCAAAAAGATACTACTTGAGAACCCAACACTTGATGTTTCCCGCATTACGCATGTTCTCAAATGCATAATATGCTCTCTTTCCCGCTTCCAAACGACGCATAGCACATTCATGCCACTTGTGATTGGATGGAACCTCAAGGCCAAGGTACTTAAAGCTCTCAACAACTTCAAGTGTCTCGTTGTTGTACACAATGCATGGCTTCTCCTTATGGTTGGTTTTCACAAGCATAACCTTTGTTTTGGATTCATTTACAATCAGCCCACTATGCAAGCAAAAGTTCTCAAGGACAACCATAAGCTTTTGTGCATCTTCTAAAGTGTGTGCTAGAAGCACTACATCATCTGCATACAACAAAAGCATGATTACCGCATTGCAAATAGTGACCTCTTCAATGCCTTCTTCTTGCATAAAGTCAAGTACCATTTGTTCCAATTGATCGATGCATAGACCAAAGAGAGTTGGTGACAATGGACATCCTTGTTTAACCCCAATAGTGCTTACAAAAATTTCTGAAATTTCTCTTCCCATGCGCATTTGACAAATCACCTTCTCATAGATTCGAGAAACCGCAAGCATAAACTCACTTGGCACTTGGTGTTCTTCCATCCTTCTCCACAAATTGTTACGTGGAATCATATCAAAGGCTTTCTTAAAGTCCACTAAAACAACAATACAATCACTTGCCTTTCAACCGACTTTCCTCCATGAGAACACGAAGAGTGACAAGATGATCAATGGTGCTATGGCATCGACGAAAACCCGCTTGTCCCTTTGCACGCTTGTCATTCTCTTCAGCCCAATCACTCAATTTCATCTCCATTATGCACCCTAACAACTTTGCCATAAGAGACCCAATCATTATAGTCCGGTAGTTGCTTACATTCTTTACATCCCCTCCTTTATGCAAAGGCTTAACCCAATTAGTACTCCAATCATAAAGCATACCATGTTGAAGTGCAAGGTTGAACATATCACACATCCACTCATGGGTAAAATCTCCCGTCCATTTGATGATCTCCGGCTTGATACCTTGAAGATCTCCGCTTTGCGAGTGGCCAACTTTTCAAGCCCACCGCATACATCCTCAATAGTAAAAAAAGACGGCATACATGGGAGTGAACCATAAAATGGTATTTTTTCAGTATTTGCTTGCTCATATAATTGCCTACAATGTGTGTACATATCCACTAGACTCAAGTTACCAAAATTCTCAACCCGCTTGCCTCTCAAGTTTCTCCAAAATCTTCCACATCCATTTGCCTTTTCTTGGACTTGAAATTCTTGTTGCTTTACTTCCCATCTTCTTCTCTTCTTTTGAATCAATGCCTTGTATGTATGCAAATGACTTTGATAGTTGTCTTTGTCCATAGTTGCATCAAGCTTTATCAAGGACTTTCGAGCATCTTGACATTCTTTATCAAACCACCTTTTGCGTGATCTATCTTTGTTGATACCATGGAGATGCTTTATGGCAAAGCATTCTTCCGCACAAGAACAAATAGCTTTCTTGAAAGCTTCCCATTTAGTTTCCAATGGTGCATCACATTGAAGCTTTGTCATCCATAATTTTTGCTCAACCATTTCAATGTACATTGGTGCCCGTTTGAAATCCATCCATAGTGATAACTTCTCTTTCCTTTATCTGAGATTATCATGCTTAGTTGCTTCTCCACATGAAAGGTCAATACATAAGGTGCGATGGTCGGATTCCGGGGTCCATTGACCAAACATAAAACTCTTTATGCGATACATAATGGCTTCAGAGAGTAGCATATAGTCAATCACACTATCCCCATTATGTCTCCTACATGTAAATCCATTGGTTCCACTCCACAAAGATATACCATTGGCAATGAGCATACCCGTGCTATTACACATGTGTAAAAGTAACTTTCCATAGTGATCCAGCTCTTTCTCATCCATTGAAGTACGATCATACAAGTGAACTTCCTCCAACTCCCTTGAAATGTATGGCATATCAAATTGTTGAGTATCATGTTGCAATGTTTTTGTGCGAGCATTCATATCCCCAAATATAATAACATCACCTTCACCTTTGAAATAAGCAATGTCCTCTTCCAAATCAAAAAATGGTTGATCTCTATCCATGCAAGCATAAAAGGGAGAATCATGATGAGGAATGTAGCAACCGGCTACAAAAATGGGTGCTCTTTTTGGTGTCATAATTTTCAGCCATACATAACGTTTGTACTTGTCATCTTTCACAATTGATACAAAATCTTCCAATCCTTTCTTAACCATACATGCTAACCCTCCTTGTCCTCTTCGTTGCTTGAGATTCTTTGACCACATCAATGAATGTATATTGTAATCCTCCAAGCCGTTAATCCTTTGTGTATCATGCTCCCAAGTTTCAACAAGAAGTACAACATCGGCTTTGCTTGTTAGTTCATCAATGCCAACCCCCGCATTTCATGGGTATTCATTACAATTCCAAAAGCATATTTTCAATTGGAAGTACAACATCGGCTTTGCTTGTTAGTTCATCAATGCCAACCCCCGCATTCCATGGGTATCCATTACAATTTCAAAAGCATATTTTCAATTGTAACTCGGTCTCATAGGTCATGCATCCCTATTTGCTTGAGAGACTTGCCTCCTCCTTGGGCACATTTTCTTCATGAGAGATCTCCTTGTTTTTATTATTCTTTTCCTCATATGCCTTGCGACGCATATTTTGTTGCTTAATAGTGCAATCTTCACATACAAAACATTTTGTATCCCTCAAATAGATCCAACTATTATCAAGGATAATCTTTCGCTTGGTCTCATCCGGCATGGTGCATACAATTGGCCGTTCTTCCGAGCGAGGAGCTCCTTGCTTCCCCACTCTATGTGCTCCATAGACCATAACTCCGGACATGCCAAAGTGGGTTTTGAAGAAATCTTCAATAACAATGGCAAGAGAAGGAGGTGTCTCTAACTTCTCTTCGAGAATTCCACGAATAACAATGTTCTTGGAACGTCGCTCCCGTTCCTTCAACTCCTCCACATCCACATTCTCAACATTCTTTGTTTGAACCATAGCTTGCATGAGTGAGGAATTAGAAACCACATTGCTACCACATACATCAGCCCAAGACTTGTTTGTGCATACATTTTTCATGTCGCATACATCCCGGCTCATAGTGTCAAATTTCTCCTCTTTCAATACATGGTCATGCTCTACTTTGCTCATCCGCTCCTTCAAAGCATTCAAGTCCACAAGAGAGCGTTTACATTCCTTGACTTCCTCTTCAAGTTGCATTAAACGTGTTGTTTGCATCTCAAGTGTCCTCTTGAGATTCTCATTCTCAACCACAAGAACCCTTAGTGTGCCATTCTCCATTGCAAGTGCTCGTAAGTCTTCGCCTTGTTTGTTTACGGTCTCTTGCAATGATACCAAGTATGCCATGATCATGGTTTTCGATGTCGTTAGTTGGGTGGTTGTGTCGTTAGTTGGGTGGACCTTGTTGAAGAAGAAGGACCCTTGCGAGTGCCGGAAGACATTGTATGTAAAATAGGAGATGAGAATCAATTTTGTTGAACCTGTTCACTTCAGAAATGCTGCTACAAAAACGCCTTCCATAACTCTGAAAATTTATGTCTTTACATCAATGCGTAGAGGACTTTGTGCTCTTCGATTGAGGCTATAGATCACCCAAATCGGAGTTCGGATGAAGAAGTTATGATCAAAAGAGTGGACTGCTGTCTACTAGGTCAAGAGAGAGAGAGAGAGAGAGAGAGAGAGAGAGAGAGAGAGAGAGAGAGAGAGAGAGAGAGAGAGAGAGACATGTGTGTAGAGAGAGGTCTACTATCTGGTTGTAGACAGAGCGCTGCCAAAGTTATGGGATCATATCGCGCTGGTGATTTTCAAGGCTGGAACGCGTTGCCGAGCTGCAATAAATCAATCGTAAGCAAAGAAGATATCAGACTTATGTCCAAAGCTTTTGAGGAAAAACAGAAAAGAAGCGCAATCTGAACCATCAGATTTATTTCTTACTGGAGGATGGGATTGAGCCAAGTGGCTCAACCCCTTGGCCTCGTTCAGAAAAAGCTCCTTAGGCTCACCAAGTAAACATGCAAGACAGCTAGTTTATTTGATTTGAAAGTTTTCCCCCAAAGTGGAATTTAAAATCTAGCGGGTAAAACCATATCATTTAGCATATCTATGGAAAGAGCTCGACACGTAGATTGCAGATCAATGATCTCCGCTCAAATCGGAGATCATATGTGGGAGTTATGTAAGGCCAAAAATCATAAAAATTTACACCTCCCTTTTGGGGAGAAAAGTGCATCCTTTGACCACTCTTACACATCTCTTACACACCCACCATTCTTGCACACATGGCGTACACCTATTCCTCAAAATGTTAATCACCTCCATAAGCTCATGGCAAATAAAGAGGCCCTCCTACACCCCATCCTCTTCCTAATGCGTTAGCTTGTGCCATGTGGCACATGGCAGCTCAAGGAGCATTAGAAGATAGTATGATAGTACAATAGCATTGATGCGGGGCATCTGTTGGAAACACAACATTAGGGAGAGAGGGAAATAACATGATACTAGCAATGATTCAGGGTGTAATTTGGAAACACAACAGTAGGGAGAGAGGGAAAGAACATGCGGTGGGAGAGGAGAGAGCATGATGGGAAATTTGAAATCGCTTGGCCTCCATTCGCCCTTTTGGAATGCTCCTTGCATTAGCTTGTGCCATGTGGCACATGGCAACGCAAGGAGCATTAGAAGATAGTGTGATAGGATGATATGCTTGAAGATTATCTTCTAAGGTTTGGTTAACCGTGTCACTTTGATCCATCTGTTTATGGATGATCCATTATACTCATGCTAAGTTTTTATCCAACTTCCAAAAGAGCCAAATTTGCTCAATATGTTTGGTCCATTTGGAAAAAGGCCAAGTTGAGGCATTTTTTGAGATGCCCTCTCTTTTCCCTTCAGAATGAGGCAACATCTCTCTCTCTCTCTCTCTCTCTCTCTCTCTCTCTCTCAACACGACAAAGCTGTCTCTCTTTCTAGAACCCTCTCGCTCCCCCTCACTGACCTTCTCTGCATCGTATCTAGAACGTCCTTGCTCCCACTCATTGACTTCTCTCTTCTTCACAAACATGTGCTTGAGTAGTCTTGCTTCAGAGGTTGGTTGAGCACAAAGCAGTTTAGGAGGGCAAGGCAACTACAAGACGATACAGACTCTCTCTCTCTCTCTCTCTCTCTCTCGCGTCTGCTGAGGGTGCCTTTTGTGGGGTCTACAAAGAAGGAGGAGCCATCATGCATGCATCAACATCAGCATCAACATCAACTCTCTCTCTCTCTCTCTCTCTCTCTCTCTCTCTCTCTCTCTCTCTCTCTCTCTCTCTCTCTCTCTCTCTCTACATGGAGTGTAGGGACTACATAGTTGTGTGTTCATTCTGTGTCGCGGGAGCGCCTAGCGCAAGCAAGGGAGGGAAGGGCAAAGTTGATTGCAAGCAAGGGAGGGAAGGGAAAAGTTAATAAGAAGAGGAAAATGGTATAACCTTTCTATCACCCAAGTGTGGTAGATTGGTTATGCCGTTTCCCTCTTGAATAACAAGTCTTAAGTTAAACTCTCATCGGATAGATCTTTGAGGTCCCTTGGGATAGCTTCCCACGGCGTTAAAAATTCTCTTCTTCTTCTTCTTCTTCTTCTTCTTCTTCTTCTCTCTCTCTCTCTCTCTCTCTCTCTCTCTCTCTCTCTCTCTCTCTCTCTCTCTCTCTCTCTCATAGTCACTCCAGCTCGGACACTGTATGTTGATGTGGAAAGGCGATATGGTGGTATACTGGTGTGGAAGGGGATATTTGGGGGGTATCCAAATTAGAAATGTGACTTCTTTTTAGGAGAGCCTGTAAGACTCCCTTTGCTAAAGCTTATATTCTCCCTTGCATTACCTAGAATCTCCTCAAATGTTTCCTTCTTTGCTTGAGACAATGGTTTGCTCTTGGGTGGGCGAGCCATGGAGACAACACAACTTTTAGTTAGCATTGGTATCGTATGCAATTGATGCATGGATATCCCACATGTTATAGATGTCACCCAACTAGATTCTTTTAAAGATAAATAATAAAAAAGGTAAAGCTAATCATATATTCAGAGATGGTTTCATTTAAGAGGAGAAAACCATATGGAGCCCCTTGTGCTTTACAAGCTTTCATGAGATAAGGGTCAGAAGAAGTAGCCAACTATACCCATAATAGTCATACATCGACTTAGTATAGTCAATAATATGCATGAGTTCTATACTGCTATACTGGTACTGGTACTACTATATTGCAATGTTGGTATATATATATTGGTACTGGTCTCAGATTTTTAGTGCTAGTATTGGTACAGGTAGTTTGGTACGTACCATAACAATCATACAATGACTTCATATAGTCAAGAATATGCATGAGTTCTAGACTGCTATACTGCTATATTAGTATCGGTATACTGGTATTGCTATATTGCAATATTGGTATATGTATATAGATATACTAGTAGTGGTCTCAGAATTTCACCACTAAGTACTAGTACTGGTAGTATTGGTACCATACCAGTCATACATCAACTTAGTATAGTCAAGAACATGCATGATTTCTATACTGCCATATTGTTATACTGGTACTAGTATATTGGTACCCGTTATATTGCAATACGGGTATACAAGTACTGGTCTTAGATTTCCAGTGCTAGTTAGAAGAAGTAGCCAACTATTTCCATAAGTTTCATTGACTTAGTATAGTACTGGTACTCGTAGTACTGGTATCGGTAGTACTCATGTAGTTAGAGACCATAACATATATATATATAAATAAATAAATAAATATAAATATATATATACTGGTACTAATACTGATGTAGTAAAAAGCCATAACTGATACTGGTATTGATGTAGTAAAAACCATAACATATATATGTATAGTGGTATTGGTCTCATATCTTCAGTGCTAGTCAGACGAAGTAGCCAAATATTCCCACAAGTCATACATCAACTTAGTATAGTACTGGTACTGGTACTCATGTAGTAAAAAACCATAACATATATTCAGAGATGGTTTTACCATGATAATATATGTATACTGGTATATTGGTGCTGGTCTTAGATCTTCAGTGCTAGCAAGAAGAAGTAGTAGCCAACTATTCCCAGAAGTCATACATCGACTTAGTATAGTACTGGTAGTACTAGTAGTACTAGTAGTATCGGTAGTATTGGTAGTGGTATTGATGTAGTAAAAAACATAACATTTATTCAGAGATGGTTTTATTTACAAGGGGTTGTAGGAAAACCAATCAATGATTGGTACTGATGTAGTGAAAACTAGTATTGGCACTGGTACTTATGTAGTAAAAAACCTAACTAGTACTACTGGTACTGGTACTTATGTAGTAGAAAAACTAACTAGTACTGGTACTGGTACTGGTACTGATGTAGTAAAAAAACCATAATATATATATGTATACTGGTATGCTGGTATACTGGTTTCGGTATTAGATTTTCAGTGTTAGTCAAAAGAAGTAGCCAACTATTTCCACAAGTCATACACCAACTTAGTATAGTGCTGGTATTGGTACTGGTACTGATAATGATACTGATGTAGTAAAAAACCATAACATATATTCAGAGATGGTTTCATTTATAAGGGGTTACAGGGAAACCGATAAGCTTTTTAGTGCTAGTATTGGTACAAGTAGTAGTGCTATGAAAAAAGAGACAATTATCGCTATGTACTTGACATGGTTCCATTCTGAAAAGACCCCTCAATGAAGCTCGGAGAAGAGTGACAACACTATAGTGAGGTCAACTGAGCTCCGTACTATGGGATTTTCCATAGGCCATGCAATTTAACTATGCCTTCGTGCTTTCCACCTCTTGCTTCGGTTTGCTTCTCGGTACCTTTCCATTTTGAGATCCTCATATACCCTTCCCCTCGGGGGGTGGTTGCAGGACATGGTTCTGAATAATGTTGTCATAAGTTCAAAACCAGCTACATGTGCAGGAGTGGACAACTTCAGGAGGTAGCCCTATTCTCAACTTCGTTCAACAAGTTTTACCTACGTTCTAGTTGCACGCTCACAAGCCCATCTCCCACAATCCTATCTCTTATCGAGAGATCCCCACCTCTCTGGGTCTATTCAATAATTTTTGTTTTGATTTTCTTAAACCTGATATACATAGTGGAAGCCAAATAGACATTATATCTGGCCCACGACTTGGGCTACCCAGAAGGAAGGGTCTCCCGCACCCACCCTAGAGTAGGAGTTGAATGACTCAGGAATACCAAGCACTTGGTGCTATTCTGAGGAGAGAGAGAGAGAGAGAGAGAGAGAGAGAGAGAGAGAGAGAGAGAGAGAGAGAGAGAGAGAGAGAGAGAGAGAGAGAGAGAGAGAGAGAGAGAGAGAGAGAGATAAGAGAGATAAGATAGAGAGGAGAGGGAGCGAAAGAGAGTGTCTATACAGAGTGATGCCGAGTCATAATCTCTATATGAGGCATGCATTAATAACAAAACCATATAACTTGTACAACTTAGTTCATGAATAAATTCAAACCAAACTTGAAAACAATAAATTGGAGAGCCCCGAACCATTTAAGGATTGACCATGCCACCCATCCACCTGCTCTATGGGTTCTCTGGTGTGGAGCCTGACACCGCATGACCAACTCTTAGGTCATGGGCCGCTACGGACACCTCCACAAGCCCGAGCTTTGAAAGAATCTCATACCCACGAGTGACAGAGATCAATGTCGATTGGTGAGTTTAGGCAAACCGACCTCTTCAGGATGCTACACTGATCCTAGACAAAAACACGAGAACATACCCGGCCATACTTATTCATTATCAAATCATATATAAATGATCCAACTTACTGGTTGGCATCATCACCTGGATCATATAAAGAGGTTGCAAGTAACCATACCACATGTCAGTCCTCCCTAATGCAATCATCAATATACCAAACATAAATTACTTTCACTCATGAAAGCCATCAATCTCAATAGCTCATTACAAAGTCTAACCAAAACATTCAATGATTCCTCTTTACCATCAAGGAATCAGATTAGCTCCCCTGCAATCATGATTAGGCAATAAGTGAAGCATCACAATGTATTTTCCATCCTCAAGATGTCATGAGCTCGCATGTCCGCATGTTCGGCCCATACATAGTCTAACTACATCCAAACATATAAAAAAATCTCCTTTTGAACATATAAATCAATCCAGATCATATCAACAAGCGGAATCAAATTTGGACTCCGGTTCTCTCCTTAGCTTGCATATGAGAAAAAAAACGCAAACGACAACCTATGGGCTTGGCATACAATGTGAATCTAACTTGGAACATCAAAATCTGATTTTGAAAATATAATTCAACTCATTTCAACACCTTGATTGTGCTCTAACAAATAAAATTAAATTTGGATAAGTTTTAGTGGTTTTATCCCATGCATAGAAAAAGTGCAAAACTAGCATGCAAAACTGACAAAAAATTATAATTCATATCTCTATGCATCAAAATTTGATTTTGATCATGTAGACCTTTTCTAATTATCTTATTCTTATGGGCTGATAAGTTTCACTACGTTTTGATAACAAAAATTATTAATTTACCTATAAAAAGTAATTTCCCCTTCTTTCCAGAAACCTGTCTAAAACAGACCACTGCTCAAAAAATTTAAAATAACTCAAAATCGGTGCAGAATTAGCCTATGGTTGAGTCATAATAAAACGAGGAGAATAATATTTTGATCAACTTCCCGCAAACAAAATGCCCATCCGAGGTCTGTAATAGGAGATATTTTTTAATTAACAGAGATGTTTTTAATCATTTATGTAAAACTTCAGTTTTGAACATCTTCTCCTTCCCACACACATGCTTAATTTCTTATGCACAATTAGCCCTAAATTATTAGTTAAACCACCTTTCAATGAAATACTTATGAGCATTAAGTTGGAAGAGTAATCTTATGATTACCTCTGACGTAGATGTACGCCCTCTGCGTAAGAGGAGATGGAAGAATTGCATACACATTTCGCTTTCTAAGGAGACGATCATAGACAAGAATTCAATTCGTTTATGCAACAATGAGGAACGGAAGGGGTGTGTGTATCTCTCACATACCTTCTTTGAGTAGTGAAGAAAAGTACTCCCACAAAGAAGATTACGAGTACCTACGAGCACCTCTCCGAGGGATTGCTTGCCTCGCGAGGAAGAAGATGAGAGAAGTCGATAGAAGCCCTGCAAGAAGCTCTCTATACTCACCTCTCTCTGGAGAGCCTTCCCTCTCTCTCTGTACGATGCTCTATATCTCTCTTAGAATTGCTCTCACAAAATTCTTGCGCTAGTTTTTTTGGCCTCCTCCTTTTGTAGTAATCTCCACAAACCCACTAAGGTTCTCTTGAGTTATTTTGTGGTCCAATTCCTCATACTATTTAGAGTTTTTGTTCACACTCTGAGTGCATGGCTTCCTTTCCCGTGTAATCTTAGCTTCTCGCAATCTATTTGGTTTAACACTCATAATACTCGAGCTCCTCATGTTGGTTAATTTATCCCGTCGCATGTCTCGTAAACATATTTTTGTTTTTGAGCAGTTACAATTTATGCGTGTCTTTTCAGTAGCGAAAGGAGTTTTTTTTTTTTAATTTTCCCAGTACAACTTGCATTAAAAAAATCTCGTGACCTTAAAACACGATAAAATTTATACATCAACAATAATAAATGAATCAATCTTTAGAATTGATTAAATGGATAGTTTATTTATTTCTTTATTTTTTGAAAATTAAGGGATCTTACACTTATGCCCACACCCTCCAGAATCGACCAATGTTTAATCTCATTGGTAATATTCAATTTACAACTCTGTAATACATTTCTTCCCTCATCAGAGACCCATGCATGGAAGCTCATCATTGCCTACCATTTTTCCATTATTTTCAACGTCTGGAACAACATCGATATGCACCAAGCGGAATTACCTAATAATGGTCAATGTAATCCTCTGAATCTTGAGGGGAAACCTCAAAGAGAACATGACCCTGTAAACGTATTGTACAATGTATCCTCTACAGATAAAGGAAATGGAGAACATTCCTCATAAAATATTTCGGTGGAAAACAATCACAACCACGGAGATGGGGTAGATGGGGAAGTAATTGTGGGTCGACGAGTGGAAAATTGGTATAGACATCTTCAGGATAGAGTGGTTACATGCCTATGTCATGGGATTAGGCATCCCATGGAGGTTCTGAAACAATGAATTTCACAAGAATGGGAGTCTAGGAATCTATTCCTAGCCCAGGTTCAATACCTCCCTAATAACTACTACATATTTTTCTTTGATGATGTTGACAGTGCTTTGCAAGTAATTAGTAGGGGAAAATGGTTAATTAGGAACAATCCCCTATCATGGAATAAAGCTCTTGATCCCAAAGGAAAAAAGCCCTTTAAGGTGCCTATGTGGATAGATTTCTTGATTTTCCCATCAAGTTTTTTCCTGGGCTCAAGTAGGCGGGCTCTCAGGTAGGAAAGGTGCTGGGACAGAAGCCCTCCAATAGGATTAACCTTAAATGGGACCCTTAGTTCCTCATTGAGGTGGATATAGATGCTGCTCTAAGAGATTCCATTGCACTTAAAGATCAAATGGGGAAAGTCTTGCATGTTCAAAAAATCATTTATAAAAATCTACCAAATGCTTGCTTCCATTGTCTTAGACATGCCATCTTAGGATTGCCTTGAGCTGGCCATCACATTGCAAAAGGAAGCTGATAAGAGTAAGGAGATTAAAGACAACAACCAGGATTTTCAGCAAGTCAATAGAAGGGGGATGCAAGGAACATACAAACATCTAGAAATAACAACATCAGATATGGGGCTCTGCTTGATGAGGTATTTGATCCCTCAAAAGGAGAGAAAGCAAAAGATGTAGCTGACAATACTTATTCTTCTAAACCTTCCAAGGAGGTCCAAGGTGAGCCCTCCCCTCAAAGACATAAGGTTTTAACCCTCAAGTGTCACAAGTACCCATGGTACCTCTAGCCAGTCCATCACAAAACACTAGAGGTCTATCATCTGATTGTGATGATTGACATGATAGTGAGGCCTATGTCAATGCTACTCAGCCAATTTCACCTACCACTAATCCAATATACCAATCAATTCATGTTAATATTGATGGTGACGATTTCACAAGGGACCTGTAGGATCAAGATGATGAGGACTTTAAAAAACTATCTCAATCTCCTCTCAACTCTGTAGACATCTTGATTGCCCAAGATAAGGAAGAAACTCTTCCTATTTAGGTCCGCAAGTTAAAGAGAAAAATAAAGAAAAAATCATATGATCCCAACCAACTCTCTGTGTCTTCAGTGAAACCCTCTAAGAAGTTTAAGAAATGAGTGAGGCCATCTTATCAGAGGTTTCTTTGAAGTGCAAGGACTGATAAACCCAGTTAGGGCGATGTCCATTAGAAGTGGCTTACTGACCTTCAATTAAAGCTGGACTTTATATGTTTATAGGAAGTCAAAGTCAAAGGGCAACCCCTAGAATTCAATCTGCAGAGGGTAAGTAAATCTCACAAATGGTTTTACACTAACCATACTACAGGCAAAGGTGGAGGTACTCTTGGAATTGCTCTCAGGCATGAACACTTGATCACCAATGTGATGCTTGGTCCCAAGGGTCTTGATATTTATCTCAAGGAACCTTTTAATTATACTATTGCTTGCATTTATTCTTCTAATTCCATGAATGAAAGACGATCCATTTGGTAAAAAAAAATTGGTCTATTTAATCCCCTTCTAATTGTAGGTAACTTCTTTATGGTCACAACTATCAAGGACAGATGGAATGCATTGGGTCAGGTCATTCAACGGAATGAAAAATTCAGTTGGAACTTTTTGATAAATATTCCCTTATGGATGTTTTAGAGGATACTAGTTTTACTTGGACTAACAATCAGCTGGTAACTATTACAGATCTACAAGACTGGATAGGTTGTACATGACTGTGGATTTAGTTCACGAGCACTAGAAGGTGAATCGCAAGATTGATTCTCCCTTATTGTTAAGGTAAACGCGGTCTACCTCTTACCCCGGCGGTTGGACATCTCTGATAGATAAAAGAATAAGGGGCTCTCTTACACATATTGTCGGGAGTTGCTCCCCCCACATCCTATGTTCTCTCTCTCTCTCTCTCTCTCTCTCTCTATATATATATATATATATATATATATATATATATATATATATATATATATATATATATATATATATATATATATATATATATATGCACATGCACCGTGTTCGTGCACTCACAATTGGTATCAAAGCCAAACACAATGCCAAATGATCCGGGAATCCCTCAACTGGAATGAATGAGCGTAAACCTCCCGCAATGTCAAAATACATGAAGTGCACCTACTACACAAGACACTGCAAATCTGTGAGCTAATCGCCCAGCTCACCTAATGTGGTATCAAGGCATACATGCACTAATCGCCCACTTGCAAAGAATACCGCACAAGCCTTGAGTGCAACCTACAATCATGACATGGATCACATCAAATCATATTGATGGGAAAAATTTTCCAAAATGTTTTGGCAATTTAATGGCTATCAAACCCAAATAACCAACCCCAACTGCAAATGCTCCCATTGCAGCTACTATGTCGGATATGAACACTAAGAGGTTGTACATGAGAGTCCCCAAGGCTGATGATAAATGCATAATCTCTGCCGGCATATCCATGCCAATTGGATTAACGCCATGTGTAGTGGCCTCTGCCAATCTATCGGCAGTAGGTATCTCAACCCTCACTGCATTACCACTAGAACTAGTCACACATGGACATGTCAAACCTAACTCCAAAGTAGTCGTCACTCCCTCATCATCCATAGGGATTGTATCCACATGTCTTGGCATCACCATATTAGCCTCTAGCATGAGCATGTCAAAGAACTCCATATCTCTCATTTATGTGGTAGGTGACATCTCTGTCCTAAGAGAATCAATCCGTTATGTCTTGCTAGAGCATGGTCACTCTAACTCTGCATCTACAAACATGTCATGCACAACACTTTAGAGATCATCCATGAAAGATATGTGTCCAGTCTCTCGCTAACATGATTGTAATGGCCGCTCTAACTCTGCATCTACATGCATGTTGTGCACAACACTTTTGAGCTCATCCACGAAAGATATGTGTCTAATCTCTCGCTGACATGACTAGAATGTACTCGAGACTATGTCCTATTGCACATGTGAGTCATCACTACTCTGATCTTGATTGACATAATCATGCAGTTGAAGAGCTTCCTTGCTCTACATGTCTTGCCACGTACCCTTCATGCACAACAAGCGAAGTGTCACGCTGCTCATCAACAAAGTGTACCCACCTAGACTACAAATGTTTGTATGGAAATGGACTCATAGAAACTATGGAATCTTTGACACCAAGAACGTAGAGAAGAGTCAAATGAGCACCACGATGGCCTCAAAGTATCACAAGAAAATCTCTCCACATCAAGTAAGGCTCATCAGCCAACTAAACATGGCACCCATGATCTCTAAGCTGCGAGATGGAGATCAAACTCCTACGAGCATCAGGCACATATTGAACATCATGGAGCACAAGCATACTCCCACTAGCTAAGTGCAATGAATGCCACATATACCATGAACACCATCCTGTCTCAAAGCAAAAAATGTGCTAAACCACTCTCTACGAGGAGTAACATGGTGTAAAGCATTGTTGTCAAGTGTGAGACAAAGTCCATGCATGTTTGGGTGAAACTGCAGAAGTAGGAGTGTCTACCACACTTGTACTCTGAGCAACAACCAATGGAATCCTCCGTTGTCTCCAACGCAAAAAACAACGTCTCTTCATGTGCCCTACTTTGCCACAATGCCAGCAAACCACATGTTTGTGCCTTTGAGATCTATGTGATACAACAACTTGTGTATCCAATGACAAATTGTCATTGCAAGATACCATAATTGAGTGCAAAATGAGTCTATAGATCACTCCACACAAAGTGTAATGCACTATCCACACAAGAACATAACTGCTCAACACAATGTAAAAGAATACCAAATGATCAAACACTTGTCACCAATACTATGGGGAAGATTGCATAAAGCGCATAGCCCTCTACCAAAAACGAGGAACCAATCATGCATAAATAGTGACCATACGCAATGAGAGTGCAAGCGAAATGACCATTCACATAGGCACAAACCAAAACTTGGCTAAAACATTTCTCTAGCACCTATCCCAAAGCACATAAAACCTAGCAAAAAAAAGACAAACTCGTCTTTATAACTGGAGAAAAATGACACCAAAAAATGAGGAAATAAACAATGTCAAAACACTATGGCACAATGCCAAACACAATGGCAAATGAGTTGGGAAGCCCTCGACCAGAGTCAATGAGCGTAAAGCTCCTGCAATGTCAATACAGGTTGTCAGTCGTGCGACGATTGACACTAGCATGATGCATCATGTCGTAGTGCAAGCCATTACAGGATACTTGTAGGGTATGCATGCTAATTCTAGCACAGATATACGCTTTTGCACACCGCTAGAGACTATACCATGGTATGCATTGAATTTGAGAGAGCTAGTGGACATAGGCTGAGACAAGTTTCCTCCCTATACCTATTGTACAAACTACTTGGTCTTATAGTAGTAACACTTATCGTCACATTTGCCTTTAAATGGGAGATTGTTGGGGTAAATAGTGTGTGCTTCTTACCCCGATCGGACATGCCAGAGATGTCCGGCCTTCCATCACTTGTACACACCTTATTCTTTACTAGATAGAAGAATAAGGGGCTATCTCACACATATTGTGGGGAGTTGCTTCACCTACATCCTATGTTCTCTCTCTCTCTCTCTCTCTCTCTCTCTCTCTCTCTCTCTCTCTCTCTCTCTCTCTCTCTCCTCTCTCTCTCACTCTCTCAGTATTCACGTACTCACACTTATTACTCTCTGATCACAAACCTCAAAGGTGAGCACCATTTCAAGTTTGGTTGGCCCCACCTTGATAGCTCCTTGTTTAAGATTGCTTCTGCTAAGGTTATAGTTTCGAACATTCTATGGTTTCTTCTTTGCACAGTAATGCATTTGTAGCCTGGGATATTGTTGTTAAACAAACCCAACATGAATTGACTCAGTTTGAGAAGAAGCCTTGAGAGATTAGAGCCCACATAAGGATGATCATAAACATGAAAATTACTAAGCTTGAATAATTATCTCCATTTGACTCTCCTCCCTTTAAGCTCTTAATTTTGGGCTGGAAGATAGATAAGACTAGTTCTCATATGTTCTCACTGGTGAAAAAGAAAAAGTGTAAGGATTTTATACCTTTAATAAATAACAAAGATGGAATCTAGGCCAAAAATCACAAAGAAAACGTGGAAGTTGCCAGGCTTTTCGTTTCCAATAAATTTTTATTTCCCTTCTTTGAGAAATAGAGAAATTACCAATGCAAGAGCAAAAATTGCTTCTGTGAGAAAGAGAACAATGCCTCCTCAAGTGGAAAAACTATTTGACCTACCTCTAACAGAGGGGGAGCTAAGAGAGACTATTGGAAAATTGAAGCTTGGAAAATCACCTGGATTGGATGGCATTCCTAATGAATTCTATTCTCTTTATCACAAATTTTTGATTCCATATCTTATGGTTGTATGGCAAGAAGCCCTAACTCTTGGAGATCTGTCTCCATCTATCAATGCTAGAGTTGTGAAGCTAGTCCATAAGAACGGCTCAAGGGAGGAGTTCTCAAATTGGAGACATATCACCTGTCTGACTTCTGTGTACAAAATCTTTTCCCTCTCTCGAGCTAGGAGACTAAGCCCTCTCATGGATGAATTTATTCTTAAAGAGTAGAAAGGACTTATAAAAGGGAGATACATCTTAGATGCTATTATTGCCATTTAGGAAGGCATGGAATTTGCTGAAATATATGAGCAGGAATTTATTTTCTTTAAGATAGATTTTGACAAGGCTTATGACAGAATTGAATGAGATTTCATTCTGCAGAGATTATATGACATGGGTTCGGGCAGAAAATTTATCAGTTTTGTTCACCTTTTTTTGGCAATACCTCAACAAAAATTCCAGTTAATGGCACACTAACTGATGTTATTTGTCTTTACAAGTCAATCCGGCAGGGCTTCCCCTTGTCTCTCTGCTATATGCTTTATCTTCAGATGCTCTGTGCTGGTTGGTAGAATACCTGAACTACCAAGGTAAATTGAAAGGTGTAAAGGTTGAGGGAGCAGATGAACACTTGTGTCTTCAACAATTTGTAGATGAAACTATTGTTTTGGTTAGTAATGATGCTCAATCTACTTAATCCTAAATTAAATATATTTTATCTGGATAGTGGCTTAGTGATTAACCACTCAAAAACAGGCCATAAAGTATCTAAGGGGAGCTAATAAGATTTGGTAAGGGAAGCAGGGTGCAAACCTATTGAGGATGGTCGGGTATTCAGACTGCTTGGTATTCGCATGGGGTTCAAAGTGTCCTTCAACCAGAGATGGGAATGGGTTCTTCATATATGCACGAGTAAAATTTTATATGGTGCAATCGCTAGCCTAACCTAATATCAAGGGTTTTTATTCTTAACCATTACTTGCTATTTTCTCTTGTTTTCTAGCCTGTTGGATGCCATCCCAATATATGTTGAGTAAGTTATTCTCTCTACAAGGAGATTCTTATGGATCTGTTCTGATTATGTAAACAAGATACCTAAACTGTTCTAGAAACATGTTGCAGTGCAAAAGAAAATGGAGGTCTCGGCATTTTAAACATTCAAAATCTATCCTACAATTTGGCTAGCAAATAAATTTTGAGATCAGTTTCATCTTTAGACTTTTGGGGCCTGCTTATCAAAAGGAACACTCATAAATTTTTCCCCAGAGATTATAAGTCTTGGAGGGGTCTCTTACTTGAAGAGGTTCTTCTCTCTAATTCTAATTTTCCCCCAAAAGGTTCTGTAGGTTATGGAAGGCTTGGAATGTTAAGAAATCTTACTGGTGTCCTCCTTAGGGCTGGAGTCTTTGCCCCTATTTGTGGTTGCAAGATTCCATCTGGTTTGGCTGGCTTTCAAAGTCTAATGGTTGCAAGCTGACAGGATGTGTACAAGGAAGGAGATTGGCTCTCTATAGAACAAATGATAATACAATTTCAAATCTCCCTGGGGGTGTGTTGATCTGGTCTAAAGGAGAGTGCAAGCATCCGGAATGTGCTACATAATATTATTAAAGGTCATCATTTGATCCTCCCTAAAATATGCAAGGACATTTATGAGAGCAAAGGACAAACAGGTAGATTGGACCCTCAACTGGTCATAAAGATCAATAGTAGATGGAGTCTTTCTTAGAATGCTAAAAAATGGTCTTACAGATACTAATGTATATGGGCTTTTCCTCTGTCCATAAAACAGAGCTGCCTAACGTGGCTTATCCTTCATCAAGGTTTATGGATAGGCTAAAAGGCTAAGAGAATAGGGATTTCTAGTGGTATATGTAGAAGGTGTATTGTTCTTGAAGAGTCTCTAGCCCATCTTTTCATCAATTGTAAATATAATATTTTTTTCAAGGAGTTCTAGAAAGCCTATCCCGTTGATTAGTCAAAGTTCACTTGGAGATCCAATTTATTAGGTGAATGCAGCTTTACAGACATCCCTCTATGGACCTGTTTAACGGGAGCTTACCTATGGAAAATCTGGTTAGAGAGAAATAAAGCCATCTTTGGCTACCCTTTCTCTTCTTTTCCGTGCCCCCTTACCATCAGCTTCATACCAATTATGCAAGAGGTCTCTGGTCAGTATCTAAAGCAGCCCAAGTTTAAGTAAAATCTTTGTAGAAGAGTTTGAGATGGCAAAGGTGGAGAGAGGTCATCTTATCTCATTGTGATCCTTTGAGGTTGTATGCCATTGCAAATTATCTCTCTTTTTCTTCACTCCTTTTGATGTATCCAGTGCTGCCAAGCCTTTCCTCTTTTGGCCAAGATAGCCCCTGTCCTACCTTAGGGGCATTTATAAAAAAAATTATCTCCTTTTTTTTATATAATTCTGTTTTTATAAAAAAAAAGAGAACTTGACATCGTCACAACTTTCTTAGAGAATGGTGACATACCACCCCTCCCTTCTCCCCTAAAAGGAAAGTCTTTTTCTTTTCGACCCATAACATCCTCATTACTTACTAAGATTGGGTTCGCAGAGAAAGGGGCAGGTGCAAGGTATCTCATTGGTACATGATGATTTAACAAAAGGAACTCATTCAATTGTTGTACAAAAAAGAAAAAAAAGAGTGGCACTACAATGCACTTTTGCAACATAAAATGTGGAGATCCAGATTCGAGCTATCACAGTAATGCCTAGAGCTTTGAGTGTATCCACTAAGGTGTTCACCATTGGCTGTTCAACTCCCTTCACTTTGCATTGTAGTTTTGTGCTATTTTCTTGTGTGAATGAACAAGCCGGAGGCTTCAAAATCTATAAACATTGCCAACAAGCTCATCTCAACCCATCCTAACAAACTAATGAACTAATGGAAATGAGGCTACCAAGCATTAGTTTTACTCACTATCCTTTGTATCTTCACCACCTCCCTTACCCCAAAATCATGGCCACATAATAATGTTAAGACCTTTCTTCAACCAGAGGCCAACCAGAGGCCACTAATCAGGCACACTTTTTAAGGGAAATGAAAATCAAGAGGAGTCCGGGCCTTGTCCACTCACTCACAGATACGGACGGGCATACTGTACAAGACCAAGATGAAATGGCTAAGCTAACGCTTGATCATTTTAAGCCACATTATAGGCCAACCTAAGGTTATGCTTGCGAGTTTCAGTAATGTGGTCTCCCAATCAGAAACTGACCTACTTGAGAAGGCTTTTTTTGATGAAGATGAATGCTTGCTTGCATTGCAAGCTTTAGGCATGCAGAAGTCCCCTGGTTGGGACGATTTGACTACTAAGTTCTTCAAAGAATTTTGGGTTGATCTCAAGTCCCCAATCACGCATATGGCTAACCAAGCCCTTGTCAAAGGGGCTATGGACTGAGTGTAAAGAGATGTCTCATAACATCTATCCCGAAGCAAGTCTGCGGCTCTCAACGGAAGCACTAGTGTCCCATCTCTATGATGTCTGTGGCCCTTAAAATCATTGCCAAAGTTTTCACCCTCACGCTCTCTTCCCTCCTAGACAAAGCCATCTTCCCTCATCATCACGGTTTGCTAAAAGGAAGGTCATTATATGACAACATCTTGCCTGCAATGATTGGAATCGAGTATGCAAACCTCACCAAGCAAGAGTGCATTCTTTTGCATCTTGACTTGGACAAAGAATATAATAAAATTACATGGTCCTTCATAGAAGATGTCGTGAAATCACTCGGCTTTGGGCCTTGGCTTTGCCCGTTGGTTCACACCCTTGGTGCTCATAGCCATTTTAAGCTTTTGTTCAATAATAAAATCGTGGGCTCTTTTGAAGTCAAAAGATCTATAAAGCAAGGATGCCCTGTAGCCCCCTTGCTGTTCGCCATTGGCTCTCATCCTTTGATTACTATGCTCAAAGCTAGTGATGCGAGAGGGAGATCCAAGGGTTGCCCTTGTATGGTATTGACCAGCTCTTAGCAAATATTTTCACGAACGATTCCCTCCTATTCTCGAAAGATTTCCCTCAGATAGTCAAGAAAGCTTTGTAGATTGTGCAAACATTTTTTGTAGCCTCGGGATCGAAGGGCAATATTGATAAATGAAGGCTGATCTCTCTCTCTCTCTCTCTCTCTCTCTCTCTCTCTCACACACACACACACACACACACACACACACACACACACACACACACACACACACACACACACACACACACACACACAATGACTCATTCGAGACACCTACATGGAAGAGATTGTATCACAAGGAAAGACCATTTGACATCTGGGAATCCCCCTTGCAGGCCGACATAACGTAGAGGTAGAGATTCCTATGGGTCTTGGAAAAGATTAGGTGCAAAATGAGAAGATGGAAGTATGTTCTTCTGCCCTTTTTGAGCTAGGTTGAACAATGCTTATATGCTCCCTTACATTGCTTTTACTATCCCTTTTTGAGCTAGGTTGAACAATGCTTATATGCTCCCTTACATTGCTTTTACTATCCAGCTCCTCAAAATCGCCAAATGTAACTAGAAAGAATATTTTAAACCTGTGAAAATATTCTTTTGGCAAAATAACACCAAAGACTCCATGCCTTGGCAATGGGCAAAATGAGAGTCAATGGTTGGTATCACGATACTCAACCCAATTATTCATGTTGAGGCATAATGTGCCAAATTTGTGGTCACATTTGCAAAACAAGACGAGGCACTAGCTATTATGACAAAGGATATGATTGAGAAGGCAAAGATTTTCTCTAAAGGTGGCTAGTGGAAAGGGATAGAGGTCCACCACAAACTTCAAGTCCCTCCATGGTCCAGCTTGAGACTAGGTGACATAACTGTCAAGCTGATACATAAATATAACAGAGTAACAAAGGCTTTAGAGTGGGGAGAGAAACCCAAATGTTTCTAGAACTCCAAAACACATTGGTCCCCTTGGCTCTCTAAAGCTAGTGGCTTACTATTGAACCCTTTTTGGATAGATATTGCCAAAAAGATTAATAATAAAGGACTCCAACGACTGACCCATTTCTGGGAAAACAATAGCAAGAGCTAGAAGGAGACAAATCATCTGGCTACGCAGTATCACCTCAATGGCAATGAGACACTGCTGGTCATCAGAGTTATAGAAGGGCACAAAAATCTCTTAATGCCTCTTTGCGAATCCAATTTTGAGTGGAAAACCTAGCATTGACCCAAGAGCAGCCATTTTTATAAACCACAAACCAAGTGCACCTACCACACTCTAATCCTCGAGGTTGATTGGTTCACCCCCCTCAACAAGCAATGGGGAAAACAATGGCTAGAAGATAGATGGGTGACAGTGGAAAAAAACATTTGGAACCCATAGTGGCCTCCGTCAATCAAGATCTTCTTGTGGAAGGTGCTATGGGGTCAAGATCCAAGCTCAAGGTATCGGCCTCCGTCAATCAAGATCTTCTTGTGGAAGGTGCTATGGGGTCAAGATCCAAGCTCAAGGTATCGGCCTACATAGGTGTTCGGAGTGCAAACCGACTAGTGAGGACCTCTCCCACATGTTCAAGGAGTTCTTGACAATTAGAGGATTGGCAGCAGGTAAGATTTGTAAATAGATCCAAAGGACTTGGAAGATAGGGTTCTTCAAGAATGATTTGTTCCAAGGATGGAAGGCAAGAATGATTTGTTCCAAGGATGGAAGGGGATAAAAAGACAAGCACTCTTATTATGTGTTGGGGTATAAAGCCCAATGTGGTCGCCCAGCTAAGTGGGCGGGCCGCCAGGTATGTACACATATTCTTTTGTAAAAACCTAATAAGAACTCACTATGCTCTACACATTACAGCAGAGCGAGTTCACCATATCGTCGTGCTCTTCTTCTCGCACTCTCTCTCGTGTCGCTCTTCCGCTCGTACTCCTTCAATTGGTATCAGAGCTCAGATCGAGGCTCGGGGCAGCACTGCAGGAGGCTAGAGTCACCAACTCAGATTAGAGTGAAATTCGACAGGCGAAGACACGGCCCCAAATCTCGTGGGAGAACTCGAAGGGCTTGGTGTTGTCAGAATTTCATTCTGAGGTCACCTCGGCCACCGTTCGGCTTCGACAAAGGTCTGCGCAGGCCATTTTCGACTACGTGGTCTCGACGGGTGCAGATCCGACTCTGCAAATTTGGGGTTTTCGGCCTACGATTGCAGGTGCTGAGGATATTGACACTCCCAGAGTGTTGATTTGTGGCTGTCTACACATCGAAGGATGGCTCACAGTTCTTGGAGGCATGTCACATACGACACGGGCGCATCTACACACAGGCTGTTATAGGCGACATCCACTAGTTCATCAGGTATCTTGTGTTTGCTGCTTGATATTCCAGATTTCATCCTGACATTGCAGGTACTTCCACATGGGATGTATTGTCAGAGATGATGTATGTTTGTTGAGGGTTTCCTGGCTGTGAGTCACGCAGCAACCAATCGCCGCAGCGGTTACAGCATATAGTGGGAAATTTGTGGATGTATGACTTTGTGGGAAGTCTATGTACTGTCAGATTTACTGCAGCCTTTGTTGAGGGTCGAGTGAGGTTTTATTGAGCTGGGGGATTCTCGAATGTTGAGATCCTTTCGGTGATACAGGTCTTGGAGCGATCCCTCGAGCACCCTTAGATAGGCAGCTACGATGTATTGACTGTGAGTTAGACAGTTGGGATTTCATCTTTGCTTTACTGCCGTTGAGGCATTGTCACAGTGTATGCTTACAAGACAGTGACAGGACAGTGAGAGACAGTACAGGTGCAGGACAGGTTTATCCGCAGCTTACAGTGTCAGAGAGACAGTGTTTTTTGAGCTATTTTTGGTCTGTTTTTTGAGTACACCAGAGCCATTTTACAAAGGAGACTCTGCCGAAATTTATGCAGAATCTGAAGCTTTCCTGGTTCATTTGATAGGTTGATATTGGTTCAGAGGTCAGTTTACAGGGGAAACTCTGTGGAATTTTTCCCAGGAAAGTAAACCACTATGAAGCGTAGCTATGGCTGGATCATAGGACACTGCTCTTTACAATATCAAGAAGCTCGATGGAACCAATTTCCCATTGTGGAAGAAGCAGATTTGGCACGTGTTGGTACAAAAGAAGCAGATAAAACCTATAAAGCTCAAGGGGATAAAACCAGAAGATATGGACGAAGATGAATGGAGAAAAATGGATGAATTGGCACTTTCTACCATTATGCTGACTTTGGCAGAAAGCGTTTACTTCAATGTAGCAGACGAGATGTCGGCTTATCAAGCATGGTTAAAGCTAAGTGATCTTTATGAGAAGCAGAGTGCAGCTTCACAGGTATACTAGCTTAAGAAGCTTGTTGACTTGAAGATGAAAGAAGGGACACCTATGTCCAATCATCTGAATGAATTCAACACAATCTATAGTCAGTTGTCAGCTCAAGGTGTCAAGTTTGGTGAACCTGTTAGAGCTATGTTCCTGTTGATCACATTGCCGGAAAGTTGGGACACTTTTCGCACAACTTTGAGTAATTCTGCACCTCCAGATGGTTTGAACATAGCAGGTGTAGAAGGAAGTTTGCTTACTGAAGAAACCAATACAAAGACAATGGAAAAAGGCAAAGGAACAGCCTTAGTTGTCAGGGGAAGGACCAAAGAAAAGTACAAAGGTGGAAACAGGAATCAGTCTCGTAGTAAGTCCCGCAGTGCTAAAGGCAAGAGTGACATAGAATGCTACCATTGTGGAAAGAAGGGTCACATGAAAAGAGACTGCAGAGAATGGAAAGCATAAAAAGGCAAAGAGAAAGCTGAAGACCATGGTGAGAAGAACAAGTCCTCAGTGAAGATTCAAGAAATAAATGTGACAAACACTGTTGCAGAGGATGTCAGTCTAGTGTCAGGAGACATCTACTTCTTGAAGAATACAATGGACTCAGCTCTTCTTACAGCATCTGATGGAAATGCACTGAGTGACTGGATTATAGACTCAGGGGCATCACTTCATGTGTCTCCAAACAAGGAGTGGTTTACCTCTTATGTGACCACTAAAGATCATGTTCGGCTAGGCAATGGGATGACATGTGAGATCTTAGGTGTTGGAGATGTTCAATTGAAGTTTCAGAATGGCTCTTCTTTCATGTTGAAGAATGTGAGACATGTTCCCGCAATTACAAAGAGCTTGATCAGCACAGGTTTACTTGATGATGCTGGCTACGTCACCACTTTTGGATAGAACATGTGGAAGATATCCAAGGGTTCTATGACAGTAGCACATGGAGTAAAGTCTGGAGGACTTTACATGATTTATGTATCAAATGTCTCTAAAAATGTAATCAATGTAACCGAGCAGCCGAGTGTTTCTTTGTGGCATAGCCGGTTAGGACATATGTCCAAGAAGGGAATGGAAATCTTGTCTCGTTCTGGTTATTTGCCTGGCTTTTCATTTAATGATTTTGAATTCTGTGAACATTGTCTATATGGTAAGCAAACATAGCAGCCACATAAGCATAGAAGCAATAGAAGAAATACACAGTTGGCACTTGTTCATAGTGATTTGTGTGGACCTTTGCCTAACCTATCTCTAGGGGGAGCTTCTTACTTTATGACATTTATAGATGATTACTCGAGGAAAGTATGGGTTTACTTTCTCAAGCACAAGGATAAAGCGTTTAGTGTTTTCAAAACGTTTGTGACACTTGCAGAGAATCAGAGTGGCAAGAAGCTTAAATGCTTACGCACTGACAATGGTGGAGAGTATGTTTCAAAGGCCTTTTAGGACTTTTGTGAGTCAAAAGGTATAAAACGTGAACTTACTGCTCCTTACAATCCTCCTCAAAATGGTGTTGTTGAGAGGATGAATAGGACCATACAAGAGAAGGTCATAAGTATGTTGTCTAATGCACAGCTGCCAAATGGGTTTTGGGCTGAAGCTGTATCAACAGCTGTTCATCTTGTAAATAGATCTCCTAGCAAGGTTTTGCAGAAGGATTCAGTGCCAGAGATGGTATGGTCAGGCAAAATTCCCTCATACAAGCATCTCAGAGTCTTTGGCTGTGAGGCATATACTCACGTTCCAAAGGAATTTAGGAACAAACTTGAGCCAAAGAGTAGAAAGTGCATCTTTCTAGGCTATGGTAATTCTAGTGAGATGGGGTACAGACTTTGGGATCCCGAATCCAGAAAGGTTGTCCGCAACAATGATGTTCACTTTAATGAATCCAAATATCATTCTAAACCAGAGAGGGTTGAGGAGATTAGAAGAGTTGTCTTCCAAGAAGATGGACCTACACGTGCAAGACAAAATGTCAGAGCTCAAGAGGATCAAGGACAGGATAGAGTGGAACCACAGGTTGTGGCTGAGCCTGAGCCACCTATTGTGCGTAGATCTGGACGTGTCACACTACCTCCTGATAGGTTTGTTCCATCTATGAACTATGTCATGTTGACTGATTGCAATGAGCCTTCATGTTACAAGGAAGCAGTGCAAATGAAGGACTCCGGGAATTGGCAATTGGCCAAGCAGTCAGAGATGACAGCTCCGCATAAAAACCAGACATGGAAGCTAGTTAAATTACCACGGGGCAAAAAGGCTCTACCCTGTAAATGGGTTTACAGGTATAAGATCACCGCTCATGATAGTCAGCCAAAGTACAAAGCAAGGCTTGTTGCCAAGGGTTTTAAGCAAGAACAAGGCATTGACTTTGATGAAGACTTCTCTCCGGTGGTCAAGATGACTACATTGAGATGCTTTCTTGCATTGGTTGCCATATTAGATTTGGTGTTGCACCAAATGGATGTCAAGACAGCGTTCTTGCATGGTGATTTAGATGTGGAAATTTACATGCAGCAGCCAGAAGGGTTTGTTGAGAAAGGCAAGGAAGATTGGGTATGCCAGTTGTTAAAAGAGTCTTTATGGCTTAAAACAATCACCGAGGGCATGGTACCATAAATTCCACAAGTTTATGCTTTCTCAAGGCTACAAACGTAGTGAGTTCGATCACTGTCTATATACAAAGAAGGCTAAGGATGGTAGTTGGTTGATCCTTATTTTGTATGTGGATGACATGTTGATTGCTGGCAAGCACTTGGAAGAAATTTCAGCTTTGAAGTCAAAGATGGCAAAATCGTTTGACATGAAAGACATGGGTGAGGCAAGTCATATACTTGGTATGCGCATTGAGAGAGACGGATCAAAGAAGTTGATTTGGTTATCTCAAACAGAGTAGTATATTGACAAGGTTTTGCAACGTTTCAATATGGAGAAGGGAAAGGCATTGAGTGTTCCATTGCCACCATATGTGAAACTTACCAAACAAGATTGTCCTGTGTCTGAGGAAGAACAGGCTGAAATGGATAAGATTCCATATGCGTCTGCAGTGGGTAGTTTGATGTATGCAATGATTGCTACTCGCCCAGACATTGCATTTGCAATGGGAGTAGTAAGTCGATACATGTCAAACCCAGGCAAGAAACATTGGGAGGCAATGAAAGGAATATTGAGATACCTGAAAGCTACAAAGAGTATGCGTATATGCTATGGGAGTCAGGAGCTAAGTGTAAAGGGTTTTACAGACTCAGATTATGCAGGTGACTTAGACAATTGAAGGTCTACGTCAGGGTATGTCTTTACATTGGCTGGTGGAGCAGTATCATGACGTTCTAGATTACAAGATTGTGTTACTCAGTCTACTACAGAGGCTGAATATGTTGCAGCATCAGAGGCATGCAAAGAACCGATTTGGCTTAATCGACTAGTAACAGATTTGGGAATCAAAGAAGAGATGCATGTGTTATATTGTGATAGTCAAAGTGCTATACACTTGGCTCGCAATCCAGTTTATCACTCAAAGACAAAGCATGTGGATGTGAAGTATCATTTCATCAGGGAAATGCTCGAGGATAAGCAACTTCAGCTTATCAAAGTTCACACCATAGAAAATCTTGCTGATCTACTTACAAAAGGACTTCCCTCAGAGCTTTGCGCATTTTCGCAAGCAGTTAGGTGTAGGGTAGTACATCACTTCTCTACATCTCTTGTATATTAGCTTGTATAGTAGCTTCTCTCACACTTAAAGTACCACATTGGACTTTAAGTGGGAGGTTGTTGGGGTATAAAGCCCAATGTGGTCGCCCAGGTAAGTGGGCGGGCCGCCAGGTATGTACACATATTCTTTTGTAAAAACCTAATAAGAACTCACTATGCTCTACACATTACAGTAGAGCGAGTTCACCATATCGTCGTGCTCTTCTTCTCGCACTCTCTCTCGCGTCGCACTTTCGCTCGTACTCCTTCATTATGTACACAAATTGTCAGATTCTTCTTTTTTCATCATATTTGGAAGGCCCAAAACCGTTGTGTGTTCGAGAAGGACCTTTTTGTTCACAGAGATTATCAAAGAAAGTAGGAAAACGATTGTTACGATTTGAAAAAGAAAAAATTCGATCGAGTGGAATCGAGAAACTAGTGCAGTTAGAAGTGAATAAGGATTATGTTTGACCTGTGTTTGAGGCCGTGTAACTCCATGTAACCATATGTCCCTCAAGGCACAACACAAGCTTAAGGTCGCCTTGTACATTATTTTGTGGAATATCTAATACATCCACTCACTATTGTGAGTTTTGCATTTATCCTTATGTCATCAAACACGTATTTCAATGTGTACACCTTAGTATAAGACTAGTTAAAATCTATTATTATGAGAAAGTGGATGGTGGATGACGCCCACTATAGTCTTGCACGTTAGCCACGTGTTATTTTGGCACCACACCTACTCAAGCCATCATGTTTCAGTGAAATCGAGTGTGCAAAGAGAGAAAAGTTTTCATATTTTCCTCAAACGTGTATGAGGATTTCAAAAACTCTAACTTCAATTATTCTACTTTGTTGATGGTTTAATGGATCCATAAGAGGGGTAAACCCCAAGACAGTTAGTTCAAGATTCTTTGGAATTGCTCCTCCTCTTTTTGTGTTCAAAGTGTTGTTTGCTACATTCAATCTGTGATCGCAAGACCCAGACTTGCGAGCCATTTATTCTAGCATGCCACCTAAAATAACTAAAAGGAAGTTTCTTGTTACATGATGCGCATATTCCAGAAGTTTCCAATGCTTTTCCACTAATATGGCCGCATTATTTACAAAAGGTAGCCTAAAATTGTTCAAATCTCTTTATAAATATTCTTATTGTGACCATATCTAATATTAGTATATGGAGCACAAGATGGCTCCAAGATACCCATCTTAATCTTTTCATTTAACAAATCAATCAATTTTGATAAGTGAGCGTTCGGAATTGGAATAGATTGCAAGTTCCAAGGCACATGAGGCATGGGTTGAGTGGTGTAGTTGAGAGCAGTGAGATTTTAGATTGTGGTTTAGTTAGCCTTCCAGAGTGTTGTATGCATGGGATGGTCTTAGTCTGACAAGCTAAAGAGATTGCCTCCGTGAGCCTATCATGTCATCGGTGTCCTTGATTGACATTATGTTGATCTAAGTTGTGTTGCATGCACTTTATAGGTGTTGTGATTCGTTCCCGCAACATTGGTGTTGTTGCCGGTGACACAAGAACTTGAGTAGGCAATCCATTAACGCTCGTGTGATGGTTGTTTGCTTTAGTTTAGGCTAAAGAAAGAATTTTTCTTAAGTGGATCCGGAAGAGGTTATTTTGATATCAAGTGGATAGCCAGGAAGCATGTGTCTTGCCGAGGGTCTGCGAAAATGACTATTAGAATGACACCAACAAAAAGTGCTTGAGGTTGCAAAGTCATGGAACCACAACCAATCTTCAATTCCTTTAAAGATTCTATTATAAATGTGTCCAATTCTCTTTGGATACCCAAGGTTTGGCTATTGAAATGATTTGTCCATCTTTTCCCTGCTAACAAAAGGTCGAGCTTTTTAGCCACAGTTTTGTACTTGGTCCTCCTTTGCACTTTTTCTTCTGGTACATGTATCTGTTTTGAATTCTTTGATCACTTTTTATATTTCCACAGGACATATTTTGACAATTTCATTGCTTCCCTCTGTATTAGAATCACTTGTAGCTACGTGCACACTAAGCAGAGACAACGGTTGAGAGGGGGAGATATTGGATTGCTTCAGTCTGAGGGAATGGGTGTCGTTTAGACAACTATTGTGAGGGGTTGAGGGTTTTTAATTAGAGGAGAATGGAGGCAATCATAAGAATTGTCATCTTCCACATTGTTGAAGCTAGGTAAAAGAGATGGAATGGAGGAGTAGAGGAGCATCTTATATTGCAATGGTGTCTGTGAGAGCCCCTTGTTGATAGTAGGGAATCTTTGAAGAAACTAACAATTTTTTTTGGAAGCCATTAGCTATAGGATTTATTTATTAGAAAGACAAAGCACTTACAATTATGAACAAAGATGTCAAGATCAAGAAGCGTGAATAGGAACTAAAACATCAAAAGTTTTACGCACAGGAAAGGTGTGAGTTGAAGAAATAATTCAAGAAATTTAGAACAAGAAAACAAGAAAATTTACTACAAGGCTATGTACACTAATTATCCCATCATTAGGACTTGTTTGGGGTCTTTTTGAGCCCTTTAATCTACCCCAAACCAATGACAATGATTAAGTAGTGGAGGAATAGGAGGAAGCCATGTGGAAATAAAGGTTGGGTTTGTCAACCCCTAATTTTTAGGGGTCAAACTTGGAGTCTAGGCTTTTCTTTTTTGTAAATGGGCAGGAAAATTTCAAAATCTTCAAAATAAAAGATTTCAAGCCTCTTTTTTATTATGAATTTTGCTTGTTGGAATAAAAGGGCAACCCTCAAAAAGTGGGCTAGGCCCAAAAACGCCCCCCCATCATTAATTTGACATCCAAGTCTACTTTTCCCTCCCTCCACTCACTTCTTCTCCCTCGACATATCAGATCTGATCTCTCCTCTCTCTAGGACCAAAATTTTGGTTTTCACTCTCTCTCCTATTGGAAGAGTACCTTTCTGGCCTCCTCTCTTTGCCAATCTACCTTTCCCTTCTCTCCCAAGCATAGTTCTTAGTTTTGACTCCTTTTTGGCTATGGAGAGCTTGTAATACATTCCATTTCTCCCCTGGAGGCCCTCCTCTCATGCTTGCACCCATTCTCCACTCTCATCTTCGGGGCTCACATATATCTTATAGAGCTTAGTAGCTTCAACTACCCAAGCTTAGGGTTTAAGGACCTTTAGTTTGCAAAGATTTAGGGAGGGAGCTTCAGCTTAAAAAGCTTTAGGGTTTAAGAACCTTCAACTTGCAAAGACTTAGGGCTACGAGAGCTTCAGCTTGCACAATTCAAAAAGCTTTGGATATTATGAGTCAAAGACCTGGTTCAAGGGTAGACTCATTTTGCTGCAGCAATGAGAAAGAACACAATGGACATTGGGTAGCCACAAGCTTTGCGACAGGCATGTGAGAGATAATGCGGCCAAGCACAAAGGGAGCCCACAAAGTCTCTTGGCGATTCTTCGGATTGAAGTCCCATCATTGGAAGGGTCGTATATTGAAGATGAAGCAGGCGATCGATGGAAGCAAGTGAAGATACAACATGTCTACAAAGCTTCTCAACTATGAATCAAGGACGTTGATAGCAAGCGCCTTTTTGCTAATTGTAAGTATTTCTAGTGTTGTTTCTAGCCAATGCTCTGCTTTTGGTATGAAGTCTCTAATGATGAAACTCTATGGGCATGGTGTTTGGATTGTGCATGTATTTTTTTGTTAACATTTATGGAATAGGAGCCTGTAGAGGTGCTCTCAAGAACTTTTGAGGCTCACCACTTTGAGTTCGGCTCATTGTTATATTTTGGATGCATTGCACCTGAGCTTGCAAAACGGTCGATCTTCTTCTTTGATACAGAGTATAAAGTCCCAACAATAAGGAATGGCTATGGGACCTTTGAAAACACTTATTCCACCAACTCTAATGGACGATGATTGGACAATGCTCGACAATACCTCTATTATATTAACTAGGTGGCAGATTGAAAATAAAATCTTCAATGAATTGAAGTGCACGTATGGGTCACATCGAGAAACACTAACATCTTTTATGCCTCTTCATCTTTTTGTTTTTCTGTTCAAGGTAGACGATGTTCATCAGATGCCTACCATGTGGATTGCTAAGGGTGAAACAACAATGAATGCCTTCCTTCCATCCACTTGGGACTCAAAGATTGTTCAGCACAATGGGTATATCGTAAAATGCATAGTTGTGCTAAATGATCATCCGATACCACATTTCTAAGCTGCAAATCTCCATTATATTCCCTTACTGATGGTGGAAGCAGATGCAAGGTGAATGGCATGTTCGTCAATGCTGATTGGACTATGGAAAATCGCAAGGAGTACTTGGCGCTAAGGTTTGAGCTCAAGATGGACTACTCATTTTTAATCAATGGGCAACCCTCTGCGTAAGAGAAACAAGAGGGATTCCCTTCCCTAGATGTATCCATATCAAGCAAACAATTGCCGTTGCAATGTAATACTCCTATATTGATACGATACATTTTTGTCTAATTTTGTGATTTGAAAATTTCTAATTTTCAATTTTAGAAGCGTTAAGTGACTTTAGAGTTGTGGTGGGTGGTGGAGTTGCGCTGTTTAAAACTGTGGTGTTTGGACTGCAACAATATACAGCATAGCCCCGTGTTATCCACGAAAGAGAACATTTAAATTTTAATTACCTCTGAAATTTTAAGTTTTTTAAAAGTGTTTTTTTTTTGTCTCCTTTATAAGTGACTTGTAAGGCCCATTCTAAAGTCACTTTCTTGTTTTGTAGCTTCTCTCATCTTCTCCACTACTAACTTGCTCTATCCATCCCCAAGCACGTGCAATTGTCCCTTGCACTCCGCCAATAAAAATGATTGCTTCTAATCAAGCCCTCTTCAATGCAACCGAGGTAATGTGCAAAAATTCCCTTCACAGTAGTGTTTAAAATGCTTTGCCACTTATCACAATTGATCTTTTTGTAGACTGCAAAAGAAATGGACTTATTTACACAATGAAAAGGTACCGCACGCATGGAATCTGAAGGGAAAGACCGGTTCATTGTAGAACTACCTCCCAAGTTTCAATGCTGACATGGTCTGGGTCATCCACAATGACTACTCAAATGATGCACATGTTGAACTTTTCAAGTGCAGGGAACTTCGTGCCATTCTCGTAAAAATTCCCATAGCCCAAAATGCACACAAATGTATACTTAAATAGGGAAGCCGCACTCTTTAGCTTTGACAACAAGAGTGTTGGATCTTTACTAGGATATTGTGGCCTAACTCTTGGGCAATGTATCACGGATGTCAAAGAGATAGCATCCCCCATTGGTAACCAACCATCTATAAGGAGCCTAAATATTGAGTCATTCAATGAGCTCATGAAGAGACTACCTTAGCCCTTTCTACAAACTCTTCACATGTAATCACTTATTGCGTAATGATGCTTTGTTCAATTGCTTGTTGTAAGTTCAATTGTTGTTCTAATTTGGTCTTAACCATCGCTAAATTGTTTTAAAACGTGTAGTAATTAAGTTACAACTGTATACCAATTGAGTTGTTTCATGTTAAGTTGTGTGATATATTTGTCTTAAATTAACATCGCAAAGGGTGTGTAAGTATGCACTTTTGCTTGTGTGCTCGGGGGAGCACATATGTGCATAGGAGTCCATTGCAAGGTGACATACTAGGGTGGGGAAGCGATAAGACTTGTGGTAAAGTCAAGTGCGGGGTAGGGTCAGTCACTTCATTGAAACATCGATTGCATCGGGCGGGGGAAACATCGATTGACTAGGGGATATGGTGCCAGCCATCGACCAGAACTGTGCCGCTAAAAGTTGCCTCTAGGGCAAGGTGAGGGCCCAAGGGAGCCCATTGGGTGATATTGTGGGTGCAAGGTGAACAGAAGGCCTCTCCTTGGGGCTTGTGCTCCATGGGGTGACTTTTGGCTGTTTGATCGGGTCAAACAGCCAAAAGTCGCCCTGTGGAGCAAAAACCCCCTGAGGGGCCTTCTGGATGGCTTGCACCCCTAGTATTGCCCAATGGGCTTCCTCAGGCCGCCACCTTGCCCTAGGGGCAAGTTTTAGCATTCCAATTTTAGTAAGTGCACATCAAGGCCACCAAAAGTGCCCCTTGGGGCAGGTGGAGGCTCAGGGGAGCCCATTGTGCGATACTCGGGGTGTGAGCCGGTCAGAAGCCAGCTCCGGTGGGCTTGTGCTCCACATGACGACTTTGGCTTGTTTGACCTCGCACCTGAGTATCGCACAATGGGCTCCCCCCAGGCCCCTACCTGCCCCTAGGGTATATTTTAGCGGCCACATATTGAAACATAATTTCTTTTACTAGCGTTGTAAATGGTGCCTTGAGAATTATTGGCTTTATGCTCTTTTGATATTTCCCTATCTCACAGAGAGCACAAGTGCCAGGCCTCCACCTACGCTTGTTTTGGATTGGTGGGGGTGGTGAAGACTATCTAGTCCAAGCATCTTACTAAAAGAAGTCGAGCCCAAGGAGGAGATGTTGTCTGCTCAACAAGAGGCCTCACTAGAACTTGGTTTCTAGTTGGTACACATCAAGGCCTCCAAAAAATGCCCCTAGTGGCAAGTGGGGGCCCGAGTCAAACATGCCAAAGTCGCCCCATGGAGCACAAGCCCCCTGAAGCATGTGTTTGGCCGACTCGCACCGCGGGTATCGCCCAATGGGCTCCCCCAAGCCCCCAGGGGCACTTTTTGGTGGCTTATTAATTCTTGCTTGGCGTTAGCAATGTATTTTGATCCTCGGCCTTTTGACCTTCGATTTGATTCGAATGCATTATCTCGATCATCATGATTATTACAAGACTACATCGCATCCATACAATGATAAAAATATTATCTTCAAAACACCAATTAAATGTACGTAAAAGATTAAATCAACACATAATCAAACCACAAGATGCCCTTTTCTCATTGATTTGTGAAAAGTTACATCTTATGTGAGACTTTGAAGTCAACTGTTACAAAGACTTTCCTAACTAGTGGGGACGGAGGCAATTATTGCCACATAGACACATTGCTAATGCCATATCTTTGGGTTTTATGGGAATCCTATTGGAATGCACCGTGGCCAACACTAAATCTTGAAAAAGAGAACCAAAATGTCTTCTGCGCCTTGCTGTAGTGCTCCTAGGGAGTTGATTTCACTCTTTTGACGAGGTGTTGATGCTGCCAGAGGATTGAAACATAATTTCTTTTACTAGCCTTGTAAATGGTGCCTTGGGAATAATTGGTTTTGTGCTCTGTTGATATTATGTATCTCACGGAGAGCACAAGTGCCAAGCCTCCACCTACGCTTCTTTTGGATTGGTGGGGGTGGTCGAGGTTGCTCTCTACATGTTCATGTAGGAGTATCGTAGCAATACTTTTTCCACCGCTCTTCAAATGCTTGCCTTTTTCATCTGCATGCTGGGGTGTGGGGGGGGGTTGCGCTTAGGAACTGTCTTCCCCTTTGCCCACTGTGACCAATAACTTCTCTTGTTTTCTTGCCACTTGGAGCAGCATGCTTTTTAGTCTCTTCCCTTTCTTTCGGTTGTCTTCTAGCTTCTTCAATTTTCTTTGCTCATTCTGCCTCCAATTTCTTCTCTGTAGTATTAGAAGTCGCTCCCTTGAAGGATAGAGGCTTGAACTAAATCCTCTGTACCATTGCAACCTAGTATTGCTTCTGTACACTCCCTGCTTTGCAAAGAAAATGGAGTCAATTAACAAATAGTAGCAAAAAAAGTCGATTACTTCAAATGCTACAGTTACCTTGTTTGGCAGACGTCTCTTGCAAGGACCTCCAAATTTGGAAAAGAGCCCCATAGCCTTGCACTTCTGTCTTCTTGCATTGTATCCCGTGGGCAGCTGATGAAGTGATGAACATGCCGTCGAAGGTTTTGAGTTGAATACCGAAGGGGAACATAATTGTATGTAGCTCGATCAATGGTTTCCACCCTCATCAAGCTTTTCCTTATGCTCTACAACTTGCTTGTTAAGTGCTTGGTTCGCACCATCACTTGTTCCTTTTCTCCCATAAAAGATGCCATGAGTTGTTCCTTTTCCTTCAAACTAGATGCCTAAAGCACATCTAGGTTGTGTTGAACTTGATTTTGCTTCGTGAGATATTGCAAAAAGAGAGAATGGAGCCTCTGACAATACCCTAAAAATCCATTGAAGCCAGTACCTAAAAGGCGTATAACCTGTGTGATGTTGCAAAAAGGTGAAGGTGTAACAGTCTATGGATCAAGGGGGCAGATGGTTCCATTCATCCGATCAATGGCTTTTGCCTCTTGCAATCATAGCACATCCATGGGAATATATCCTCTGTATCGGTAATTGCCCATACTTGCATACTCCTCATCCAAGTCCACATGCAAGCAAAACTTTGAGGGTTTGTTGGTGACGTCTTTCAAAGACATTGTATCAATATATGAAAATGGCGGAGATTGTGATAGAGTTGGAGATGAAGATGGAGATTGAGATGGAGATTGTGATATAGTTGGAGATGGGGATGGAGATGGAGCTTTAGCTTGTTGTGCTTGGCTATGGAGCTTTAGAATGCATATGGATGTGTAGTTGAGGGTGGAGATGGAGATTGAGTTGGAGCTTGAGCTTGCAAGGATGTGTAGATCTGCACCACTACACAGTAGAGGGAAAAGGGCTATGGTGAGCTCTTGCATGAGAGAGTGGGTGGAGAGGGTGAGGGAGATAGAGGAGCTCAAGATCTGTAGGCTATGGCTTCCAAAGAGAGAAAAAGAAGCCATTGTTCACGTATAACCCACTAAACTTGTTTTAGAGAGAGGTGTAAAGAGAGAGAGATCTGCAACACCTCCAAAAAGGGGGGGAGGGAAGGGGGGGGGGGGGGGGGGGGGGGGGGGGGGGGAGTGACAAAAATTTCGAATCTACTAGGTGAGAGATGTAGTAGGATCCATAGGGGGAAATGTGGGACAATACTTAGTAGCCAAAAGGTCACCTCCAGGTAGTTAAGACTATATTCTTTCCCTAGGTGAGTGGATCTAATGATTAGATCTCCTTTTGGCCTATTTTCTTTTTTGTGTAAAAAGAAATATGCATTTTCAGGCCTAGCCCATTAGCTTGGTCAAAGCTTGATTAGCACTTTAACCATTTCACTAAACGTCCAAATAAAAGGGCCCAAGAAATTGTAGCTATTAGGAAACAAGAACGCGTAGCATGTTTCATAAAATGAAACCTTGTTATAGCTAGTCACAACTTTGAATTAGATTCTAAAAAAATTAGAAAAATATGGTGGATACAAATGTGATGGATGTCGAGGGCACATTCACCACTACATTGGAATTATCCACAATAAAAATGGAGCTCTTGAGCATAGGTAACTTTATTTGGGATGACATCACAAGGGGGCGCATTCATCACTACATTGGGATTATCCACCATAAAAATGGAGCTCTTGAGCATAGGTAACTTAATATGGGATGACATCACAAGGGGAATATTGCCCGGCATTATGCATAGATCATGGGAGGCCTTTACCAACAAAGTCTATCTGAAAACAATAATTCCTACAATGCATAAAGAGCCTTTGGAGAATGAGTTGAAGGTTGTCAAGAAAAATTCCAAAAATCAAATTCGGGAGCAAAAAAAATAGATAAAATATTTAGAATGGTGCTTTGTATGTCTCGAAAAATAGTAGAGGATGAGAACTAAAAGCATGCAAGACACTAATGTGCAAGACAAAATATTGTAAAGGCATCACAAAAGGAGAGGAATGCTTTTGACAGATGGTATAGAGAAAAGTGGGCAAATGGGGTCTGCTAAAAGTGCACAAGACAAGGATCAGGGACAATAAACATAACATGAAAATAAAAAAGGGAAACAAGAAATTGTTTGAAATTACTGAGTTTTTAGTGAATTTTCTTCGTTATCTTTTTCCAAGGGGCACCTAACCACATAAGTCTTTGAGAGCAAATGCTATCCATAGAGTGTGCCATGTGTAAGCTTTATTATGCATTGTATACTTTTGATTGGAGTTACATGTTTTACTAACTTTTGAGTAGCTTTGTATTTTAAAGAGCCAAGAGCATATATAATGTAAAAAGATGTTGTACACTTTAGTCTAACTGAGCTATAAACTAAAAATTTAGTATCAATTCTAGACCTTTCTTGATGTATGCTTTGCCATGCTAATTTTCAAGAACTAAAGTGTTTTGTTTATTCCACATATTTTGACTCTCTCTCTCTCTCTCTCTCTCTCTCTCTCTCTCCACTCTTCTTATGCCTCATTGTGTGTAATTGTTGGGATAAGCTTGTAGCTTACACTCATGTGAGAACTATCCCTTAAGCCAAGAATGCACCATTAAGTGCATAGTTACACTTTCCTCATGGAAGTTTGTAAGCCTCACACATTCTACTCATTCCCTAAACACATGCTACACACTTGATAGCCACATACTGCTTGTGGTAGCTCACATGGCCCTTTCCATTACCTTATGTGGTGCATATACATCCAGTCATTGATTCCAATCTTTCACCTTGAGCCTATATAAAGCCATTATTCAAAGCTTGTATTCTCTCTCCAATTCTAATCAATCAAGTTAGTTATCATTTCCATATTTTGTATTGAGCTCTCTCTAATCTATTGAATTATCTATTTGCTACGGTGTAACCACAACCATGAATGCTACATTGGTTCACCCACCATAGCACTTACATGTGGTATCAGAGCACCCTCGTTATTTTTTGTATCGAACTCTCTCTAATCTACCAAATTATCTATTTGCTATGGTGTAACCACAACTATGAATGCTACATTGGTTCACCCACCATAGGACTTACGTGCGGTATCAGAGAACCCTCGTTTATTTTTCGCACTAAGGCCCATCTCCGAGGTATCAAAAGGGCACCCATTCAAGGTAGCAGAGCTACCGCATCATTCAAGCACTCAAACTTTGGTAATTATTGTGATGCATGCGACAACCCTTCAAAGAAGAAGACTGCCTTACAAGCAACATGTCCACCAAGGTGTGCATTCACTGCAATGAGAAGTGGATATGCAGGAACCTTGATTCAAAACCATGTGCACAATTGTGCACCATCATCAAAATCCTCTAGATCCCAAAAGAAAGGAAACCTAAAGCACAGCAGATGAGAGCACCAATGAAGTTCCCAATAAGAAGTGATAACTTGCATTTGTAAAATGTTTAGACACTGTCCCAAACCACATAGTTTGGCGATAAGACATGCACTATTTTCATGCATCATCATCAGATTCATCTTTATGAACCCTATGTAGTTACAGGATAAAGCATGGATTAGAATGCATGCTCATTGTAAAGCATGGATTAGAATCCATGATTTATCGTGTAAGATTCGAACATCTATTGCGATAAGCTTGTAGCTTCTAATCCATGCTTTATCATGTAAGATTCAGACATCTGTTGTGATAAGCCTGTAGCTTACACTCACAATGAGAACAATCCCTGAAGCCAAGCATGCACCATTATATGCATAGTCACACTTTTTTCATGGAACCCTTTAGACCTCACACATGCTACTCATTCTTAAGCACATAATATGTTAGAGTAAAGACGGCACGTGCCTTGCCTTGGGCCTGGACGTTCTACCCATTGACTTGATTGACCACTGGTTGATTGACCACTGACCTTATTCTTTTTACATGTAATGAACAAGGGACCTCACTCATTTAATAGTGAGTACTCAACCCAGACACAATCTATCACTTTATACTCATCGTATACGCATCCGCACTGCATAGCTTCTGCATTGGTGTACTCTTTAACTGCGAGTATGCTGGGGAAAGGCGACGTGTGTTGCCCTCGGGCCTCCCTCATTAAGTAGTGAGTACTTCATCCACACACAATCTATCAATCTACACTCACCACACATACATCACACACATACTCCATAGCTTCTGCATTAGCATGCTCTTCATGCTACACACTTGATAACACATGCTACTCACATGATCCTTGCCATTACTTTATGTGGTGCATATCCACTCATCGATTCCAATCTCCCACCTTGAGCTTATATAAGGCCATTATCCAAAGCTTCTATTCTTTCTCCAATTCTTATCAATCAAGCAAGTTATCATTTCCATATCATGTATTAAGCTCTCTCTCTCTCTCTCTCTCTCTCTCTCTCTCTCATCTATCTAATAATCTATTGACTATGGTGCAACCACAACCATGAATGCCACATTGATTCACCCACCATAACACTTACAATAATTGCGAGGTATCTTTGTAGCATCACTTGACATTTTAGTTCAATTCACTATGGGTTTTTATAGTGCTAAGTTCTCTGCCAAAAGCATGTTATGCAAAATCAAAATGACAATTTTTATCCTAGTTGAGGTTCATCATTCATTGCATAAAATCGTTGATGATGTGTCCTTCGTATGATGTGAGAGGGAAATTGCATAGTTGTATATATTGTCACAAACATGCTTGAAGTCAAGTCCTATTTTGACATAGTCAAAATATGATCACATGAAAAAAGCTCTTGCAAGAGGTTGTTGGGTTGCAAAAAGATTCCATGGAATGTTTAACAAGTGCAATCTATTATGAAATGATATTTTTTGTTTAAGTGCAACACAATAATAGAGTGTTTTGACCACCTACTCGGTCAACTTCAATTTTCATTATGTGGAATCTTCCCAAGGTGCTTCAAAATCTCCACCCACTCTTCAATACAAAGGCTAACTTTTAATTTCAATTTTCATTACCGCATTTGAACCCATCACGTTGAAGGAGCAAGGTTGAAGCTAAACCACTAGGTTACAAGCCTATGATGATGTATATGGTGGCCTTCAACATTTTATATAAAAAAAAACTCATGTGCCCCCCCCCCCCCCCCCCCCCCCCCCCCCCTTTCCTTCTTCTTTTTCCTTTCTTACCCCATACCCTTCCCTTTTCCTTTCTTCCCTCTCTCAGCAATGAATTTACTTTTTGTGACAACCCCTCCCTCAATCGGGGGAGAATCCAGCTCGCTTGGCCTGGTTCATGTCCTTGTTGTGTGATGGTTTTACAGGATCTGAGGAATGGCAATCTCTGCTTTGTGGTGATTTCGGTTCGGTATGTGGTTTGGGGCTTGGCCCCCTTGTTGTATTGTCATGCATGGCATTGGTTGGGCTTCGGTTGGGGCCTGCGGATGGTGTTCTGGTTCTTTTCATAGCACACACCTTCGAGTCTGGTAGTTCTTGGTTCTTTGCTCGCCTGTTGGTGACCTGTTACTTGTGTTGTTGTTTCTTAGTGCACTTGCTAGTTCATACTGGTCGAGGATTGGCTGGACGAGACCCGATCCGATCTGGTTTGATGGCAGTAATTTCTGAAGCTTATTGGGATGCACATCTGATTAGTTTTGGCTCTGGACTCTTGAGGCATGGTGTGCTCTGGTGGCAGAAGAGCTCTTGTGGTGGCACCTCTTGAGTCTTAGCTAAGTGATGGGGACTATGGGCCCATGCCCATTCTCGGCATGTAATTTTTTGTTCTCGTATCGAGGATGGCACCTTGTTCAACGATATACTTGGATATTGTTCGATCGACGAGGTGGCTGGTTATACAGATTGGTTATCTCGATACCTTGGCTCGGTTCTGAGCAGGCTTTTGGCTTGTAAATTTTTTGGTGATTATTAATATAACATCACTCACATATTGTGAATTCAGCCAAAAACAAAAAAGATTTCTCACACAACACTATCAAAAGTTTGTGCCCCTTGGGTTGCTTTTTCTTCGTGCATATTAGGTTCTTTTTTTTAACCAAACTCACAATAGTTAATATATTTTTATATTAATCGAAAACAAAAAGTTACAATGAAGGCCATGAGTCACGCGAGCCATGGCGCCAACCAACCACCAATCCAAAGTATCATCTTGTACATCGGCTGATAAAGGGAACCACTCGCAGACCATGGATAGCATCGGAACACACAACCTGAGTTGAGGTTGCCACCAAGGAGGAGGCCCTGCCACAACCCACCCCTTGACCACCCAACCAAGGCAACGGGAATCGGAAGCATCATCTTTTCTTCGCCTTTTGCTTTCGCAAACTGAGAGTGTTTGTCTTGATACCCGCTCCTAGGGATGGCTGACAAGGTCCATTTGTATGCCCTGCGTTTTATTTGTATTCGACTCACGTTGACTAGATACACTAACTTGCCCGCACGTGCATTCCTCAATTGTCACGTCTTCACACTCGCCACCTACCCAAGCCACGCCCATTCTACTATTCAGTCACATCGTCTGTGAAAATGTGTAACATCTTATTTCATAACAATGAAAATAACCAGCCAAAGAGAGAGAGAGAGAGAGAGAGAGAATTTTAACGCCATAGGAAACTATCCCAAGAGACCTTTAGGATATATACGACTAGGAGAGTTGAACTTAAGACCTATTATGAGAGAATGAGAGAGAGAGAGAGAGAGAGAGAGAATGAGAGAATGAGAGAGAGAGAGAGAGAGAGAGAGAGAGTTTTTTGCAAGAAGCTTTGCGCTAGGCAACCCCCCTACCACCTTGTTTGCAAGCCGCCGCAACTGCTTCTTATCCCACCATTCCGCTCAACAACCTCCCTTGTTGCGAACAAGAAAGCCACAGACTAAGACAAAAATATAAACCTTCCAATCGCTCGACACTTCTTGCTCGTGCGTACCGATGCATGAGTCCATGTGTGTGCGTGAACACGTGTACATATTGCTCAAGATGGTGGAGCACAAGGGACAAAGGCAGAGAGAGACGCATGAGTGCGGCACACACGAGAGAGAGAGAGAGAGAGAGAGAGAGAGAGAGAGAGAGAGAGGGGTATCTTCACAACATTCCATTGAATTCGTCTTTTTTTGAAACCGAGCACACAATTTGGAACAATAAAAAGGAAATCCAGATACTTCTAAAATGCTCCGCGAATATTCCTCCCCCTCCCTCTCCCAACACCCAAAAAAACATCCACGTAGACAGGGACCCCCCATCCCCGCCCCAACCCTGATGCCTTTCACCTTCCCGACATTCACACACCCTCGCCTCTTGGGACCGTCAGTAGGCAGACACAGCAACAACAGGCAAGACACCCGTCGCCTATAGCCCACACACACAATAGCATGGAGCACAACTTCCCTCCCTCAGGCTCGATCCCCTGCAAGAAGAAGCACAACAATAGACCCTCTTGCTCATCCCCATATGTGAGGAGGTCCTTGCAACACAGAGAGAAGAGACACCTTACACCTCTTGCTTCTCCCTCCTCACACCTTTTGGCTTCTCCTTCTCTGCCGTCTATCCTCATACCTTCCTCCTCTCTTGTGCATCCCCTCCTTCCCTCTTGCTCCTGCCTGAGGTCCTCATACCTTCCTCCTCTCTTGTGCATCCCCTCCTTCCCTCTTGCTCAGGCCTTTTGGCTACACACACACACACACACACACAAGAAGAAGAAGAAGAGAATTTTTAACGTCTTAGGAAACTATCCCAAGAGACCTTAAAGATCTATCCAAGAGGAAAGTTGAACTCAAGACCTCTTATTCAAGAGGGAAATGGCATAACCGATCTACCACACTTGGGTGATAGAAAGGTTATACAATTTTTCTTTTCTTATTAGCACCCACACATACACCCGAGAAGAAGAAAAAAAATTCACGTCGTAGGAAACTATCCCAAGAGACCTTAAAAATCTATCCGGGGAGAGAGAGAGAAAGAGAGGACATATTGCACTCTCTATAGAGAAAGAGAGTGAGCTTTGTTGTTGCATGAGCAAGTAAGAGAGGGATTTCACGTCGTAGGAAACTATCCCAAGAGACCTTAAAAATCTATCTGGGGAGAGAGAGAGAGGACATATTGCACTCTCTACAGAGAAAGAGAGTGAGCTTTGTTGTTGCACGAGCAAGTAAGAGAGGGCTGCAGACGTCCTACGCGTGCGCGCGCGCGCGCGCACACACACACACACACAGAGAGAGAGAGAGAGAGATATCAAACTGCCCACTGCCTTTCTGCAGGTCGGCAACCTTCGACACTTGTCGCCCCACCTTCCATCTGTATTGGCAACTTTCTAAAGAGAGTGAGCTTTGCTGCTGCACGAGCAAGAGAGAGCTGCAGACGTCCTACGCGCACACACACAGACAACGAGAGAGAGAGAGAGAGAGAGAGAGAGAGAGAGAGAGAGAGATCAAACCGCCCACCGCCTTTCTGCAAATCGGCAACCTTCGACACCTGTCGCCCCACCTTCCATTTGTTTTGGCAACATTCTAAAGAGAGACCTAGAATAACACGTCTTTTCTTTTTGCCTCTCGTCGACGCATCTTCGCTTATTCCATCCAATTGGGAATAAATAAAAAACGGCCAGACATACTCTTTCGTCTATATGATTAGGGTCGATCCTCACAAAGTGTGGTACCAATCTTGCTTTCGTCTTTCCTTTTCTTCCACGCTCTTCGGTTGCTCTAGAATTTATTGGCTTGTCTTCTAGTAGTCCTCTGGTTCTTCTTTTCAAGAATTCTGTCCAACTCTTTTTACAAGAACATGTTCCGCTTTTCTGCACTCTTCTGTTCCTTCAACTTTCCTCCTGACCTAAGAGGAGAATCAATGGTAATTCTTCACGTGTTTCGCAAATCTTGGGTCTCTCGAGTACTTGATCAATCTTTTCACACATATGTCAACCTGCAGTTGACGTTTATACTTTGTTGTGGCAAACTTTTTTGCTGCCAAGAATTTATCAAAATCTTCATTCTTTTCTTCATTTCCCGTGCTGGATTTCAACTTTTCTCAGCCTACCCACCGAGAAGTGTTATCTCTGTCAGATTCTCCGCGAAAACCCATGTGTAATCTAGGGTTCTTTATGGCTTATACCCTGTAAGACATAGCGATGAAGATGGGAGCACGCCCGATGTGCGATGTACTAAGGGTCGAGACCAGAGATTCTTTCACAAAAACCTGCGTGTGCTACAAAAAAGGTCAGATCCTCCGTAGAGGAAAAATCTTTCTGAGCTCTGATACCATTGTAATAGGCTTGAACCTCCAAACGAGCAATCAATAGCAACACACGAATAGAAACTTAAAAATCAATGAACTTTAATATATATATATATATATATATATATAGAGAGAGAGAGAGAGAGAGAGAGAGAGAGAGAGAGAGTTGACAAGACCCGACGCAGTGCCATGCCCGGAGGTATTGGACCCAAAGTCTGGCACCTTTTTCGATATTTCTTTATCATTAATCATTGCCAAGTACAACTCTCGAGGAACCTCTGCTCTCAGACTCTATGTCTAGATGCTCTCAGAGTGAGGCCCCAGGGGCTCTTCTAAACTTAAAAGGGATGCTCAAAAGCAAAGCCCCAAAAGCAATCAATTCAAAAGCTTCAAGTTTCAAAAGCACCTGGTCCAAAAACTAGCGGAATTCCGTACAACTGCTACGTCAGCAGTCAGCGTAAAGCATCCATACAGTTGCCACGTCCCTAGGGTCCCTAGGGACGTAGTGTCCCTAGGGTCCCATCAGATGGGACCCTATAAGTTGGGACACTCCCAACTTTTAACTTTGGGTCATCAATTTGGAAGCCACGTCATCATTTTGTGACATAAACCAAAACTCTGTTGCTGAAACACAACTCTTATGTTGATCAACGCTCACCGTACCAACTTGTGAAACCACATCTCTGATGCCAGTTTGTAAGGATTCAGTGAAGTTTGAACTGCAAATTCAGACTCAACAATCTGTTCAATTTGCAGATTCAGACTCAATAGTCTGCAGAATTTAGACACAGTAGTCTGCAGAATTTAGACACAACAGTCTGCAGAATTCAAGACACAACAAATTGACTATATTGCAGAGTCACACGCAACAATAAAGTGATAGAGATGCATGCATAGAAGATGAGCTGAAGTTAGAGATGGAGAGGATAGCTTCGACACAACGTTCGTGGGTACAACAGAGTTGTACCTCTTTAGGGTTTTTCAAATAGATTTAGTGTAGGATTATACAACCACCCGATAAGGGTGTGGACGGGCATGTGGCCCTTTATCCCAACACTCAACGCCTGTAATTGCAATTCACGTGTTCCCTTTTTTAAATGTATAGGTATGGGCGAAGGGTCTATGATGGTGAAATTGTGATTAGGAGGACATACGATACAGCCATTCCCTTTTTGCCAACTCAATCGGAAACACATCCGGACAAACGCATGTGACATAGACCTAAGGTTTAGAGGAATCATTCAACTAATCATCAATGGAAGTCGACCCAAAGTAGTGGATTTTCTTCTCTTTCTGCTTTACCTTTTCACATAGAAGAATTGCCAAATATAACGACTACCGTTCAGGTATTAATTGCATTCTGTAATCCACGTTCTCTCTCTAATCATCCTCAAGAGTGGTCTCCTTCTCCAACCGTAAGGTTTCTATACCAGCTTCTCTCTGTTCGAGACGATTCTTATGCTTTAATTAGCTTTGCTTTGGCAAACCAAAACATTCACGTTTCCTCATCACAAACCCTAAACGTAGCCATCAACGTTAATCCTAGGACTATCTTTCTTAGAAGAAGCTATGGAGATTAATCAATTTGTCTATCTCCAAACTATCATCACCTTTGACTTTGCTAAGAACAAACTCAAACCCACTCTTAAAACTCTTCATATGGCTGACACTTGTGTAAGCTCCATTCAACTCTCCTTCCAATTTAAGCAAACCTTCTACGACAATCACAACCTCCAAAAACACGCTCTTGACAATGCGAGTAATCAGAATCTCCTCAGCTTTGAGTTCTATCACATCACTGTCTACTCTCACAGCCTTATAAAGCGGGACACCCTGTTGCAAAGAAATTTCCAAAAGTCTCTTCTTCTCTTCCACCTTCTCAGAGTGCCATTGTAGATCCTGCAAAGAGGTGTTCTCCTTAGCTTTGCAGCTGGGCGTCTCTCTTTATAAGACTATGAGAGTGGAGAGTTTACATGTTTTCAAAGGATACTTTGGTAGTGATTTTTGCTTGGATTCATGGTCTTTGCGGATCGATTTACATATGGTGATGATGGTTGATGCCCATTATACAGGCATTTTGGTAAGCACTTTCAAGTGCCAGTGAGCATTCTTTTCGTATTGATCAAGTTTTCGGATTGCAACTCTTTTGGTGCTTACTTATGCGTGGTCACTCCGTTGATGTACGTTCAGTGCGGATTGCCATTGTGTGTGAAAATGTGGAGCCATTTTGGCATTTCTACTCATAGGCATTGAGTAGTGTTATGGTTTATGGTAGAGATTGTACTTGAGTTTTTGCTAAGTTTTTAGGAAAAACTCTGTCGGATTTTCCCAGATTCTCCCCATAGTTTGTGATCGAGCTTAGCTCTCACATTGACAGGTTTACAGGCAGGTTTGCGAGTCATTTGTGAGATGAATTTTTCAGCCATCGTTCCCTCTTTGCAGGTGCATATATATGGCTCAATTGTAAGCTAATTTGCGGCACAGTTGTGACTTGTTTCTTCAGCTATTTGAGAGATGAATGTGGATCTGTTTTGCAGCCAAACACGAGTTTGTGTTACTCTACAAGTACAGTTCTTGTTACTCTTGATAGTGGGTAAGTTTTCACTCCCACTTTTACATAGGTTATGTATGCTAGGGTTTTCTGGCACGTTGTTCATTCATTGACACATTTTGGCAACAGTTTTTCACTCACATATATGTATGTCATTTTGTGGCACTGCTGAGTGATACTCCGACTAGAGCGGTTTGGCTCGTGTATGACTTTATGAGTTGATTCCGTACAAGTACATTCTCGGATTGGCCATTTGGGCATTTGTTGTTGTCTCCATTGCGATTTACTGTTGAGTTTTCTGCTCCAGTTTACAGAGACTCTGCTGTAATTTTGCGTGGTATGTATGTCTATTGCAGAGGCTATTGAGCTTGACCGTTTGCTCACCTTCTTTGCTTGAGACAATGGTTTGCTCTCGGGTGAGAGAGTCTTGTAATCTTGAGCATTGTTTGGCTGCTCTTCAGGGAGAGCTGATATAGTTCTCCAGCTCGAGATCACAAGACTCTCCCACCCGAGAGCAAACCACTGTCTTGAGCAAAGAAGGTGAGCAAACGGTCAAGCTCACTAGCCTCTGCAATAGGCATACATATCACGCAAAATTTGGGCAAAGTCTCCTCTGTAACTGGAGCAAAAAACTCAACAGTAAATCGCAATGGAAACAACAACAAATGCCCAAATGGCCAATCCGAGAATGTACTTGATCGAAATCAACTCACAAAGTCATACACAGAGCCAAACCGCTCTAGTCGCAGTATCACTCAGCAGTGCCACAAATGACATACATATGTGTAAGTGAAAAACTGCTGCCAAAATGTGTCAATGAATGAACAATGTGCCAAAAAACCGTAGCATACACAACTTGTGTAAAAGTGGGAGTCAAAACTCAACCACTATCAAAAGTAACAAGAACTGTACTTATAGAGTAACACAAGTTCGTGTATGGCTGAAAAATATAGCTGCAAAACAGTCCCAAATTCATCTCTCAAACAGTTGAAAAAACAAGTCACAACTGTGCCGCAAATTAGGTTACAATTGAGCCATACATAAGCACCTGCAAAGAGGAAACGATGGCTGAAAAATTCAGCTCACAAAGGACTCGCAAACCTATACATAAACCTGTCAATGTGAGAGCAAAGCTCAATCACAAACCATAGCGAGAATCTGGGAAACTGAGCAAAAACTCAAGTACAATCTCTACCATAAACCATAACACTACTCAATGTCCATGAGTAGAAATGCCAAGATGGCTCCACATTTTCACATACAATGGCAATCCGCACTCAACGTACATCAACGAAGTGACCGCGTATAAGCAAGCACCAAAAGAGTTGCAATCCGAAAACTTGATCAATGCAAAAAGAATGCTCTCAAAAGAGCTCACCGGCACTTGAAAGTGGTCGCCACAATGCATGTACAATGGGCATCAACCATGTGTCATCACCATATGCAAATTGATCCACAAAGACCATGAATCCAAGGCTCAAGCACAAATCACTACCAAAGTATCCTTTGAAAACATGTAAAAGAAGCTCCACTTGTGTGCTCCTAAAACCCTATCTCTCAAGAGACTGCTTCAATGGTGTGTAAACGCCTCCATAACTCTTTGCTCAAATTTACCAAAAACAATCAAACCACAAGCTCTGCACAAGCTAAAATTGCATTTTCAGCTCAGAATTTATGCACCGACTTGAGCATTTGTCATGCTTTCAAAAGTACGTCAAACTCGCACACTATGCGAAAATAGAAAACCTATAATTTCTCAATACAGTCAGTTTGAGATGAATATCAACAAAACTACAAAGTTAGACTATGTCGAAACGGATAGGCATAATGGGCATAATATAAAGATCTGTCTTCTACAAGTAGAAAAACGAATTTGAAAACAGTGCTGCTGCGCACACAGTTTTTAGGGCAGCACCTTCACTTACACATGATCTTCCCCACTATCTTCTGAGCTTCCACAAGAGCAAACATCACTCTCAACTGAGCTCCCATTGCATTCTCACAAAGCTTCTAAGCTTTCCTAATCTCTCTATCGCCGCCAAGCTCAAGCCGCCATAACCGAGCTCCCTCGCTTCCGTCTCGCCAGGAAGCCGTTACGCACGTCGTTTGCCGCCGTGGCTCTGATACCAATTGTGGAGGAATTGATCGTAGACGTGCGTGTGTGTAGCAGAGAGAGAGAGAGAGAGAGAGAGAGAGAGAGAGAGAGAGAGAGAGAGAGAGAGAGAGAGAGAGAGACAGGGATGTGGGGTGGAGCTCCCAAATCTCATTGTATGAGCACATTGTGAGAATGAGTGAGAGCTTCTTATTCTTTGTATGTATAAAGAATAAGGAGATAAATATGGGCGGCCGGACACTGGCTGGCAAACACGAGCAAAGCACGGTGAGGCACACCGCCTTTACCTAACAGACTTCACACAACCCATATTCACATCAACTTCACCACTCTCCTACAACACATGGAAAGATAGCATCTCTTCACAACCAAATGTATATGTTGACTTTGTTCCAGGATCAAAAAAGCTACTGAAAAGAACTCAAGCTCACCCAGTCATCCTTAAAAGATGTCTGCAAAATGACTGGTGATGAATTTTGTTTGTGAAAAGCTTTCAAGATCTGATGCACTTCTCTCCAAAATGACTGGTGATGAATTTTATTTGTGTCAAGCTTTCAAGATCTGATGCACTTCACAACCAAATGTATATGTTGACTTTGTTCCAGGATCGAAAAAGCTACTGAAAAGAACTCAAGCTCACCGAGTCATCCTTAAAAGATGTCTGCAAAATGACTAGTGATGAATTTTGTTTGTGTCAAGCTCTGATACACTTCTCTCCGCTTGCTCCTTACTTTATCTTGTAAACAATAAGAGAGATGGCACCTTAACCAATGGCCTCAACAATGCATACTTTGATGCGACAAATTCAAGTACTGTCATTGCATTTGCAGCTAACTTCTATGTAGTTGCCAATGAAGCCAAAGGGGTGTGATTTCTAGTGACGCTTTTCCCTCATCTTGTGCAGCTCAATCGAGCCATGAGGACATCCACCGTCCACATGTAAGCACCTTCTTCCAGCTTTGAATTAAGATTGGAATCAAAGAATATAAGAGTGTCCAATTGTCACAAGGCAGGCACCACGTGCCAATAGAAAAGAACAGACTGAACAGACTTTTAGTACTTCAATAACAACTGTTCAATAACAACTGAACTGAGAGAGAGAGAGAGACGACACGCGACACGGAGTGGCGAAATTCCACCCCAGAGAGTATTGGCCCCAAACCTTGGCGCCCCTTTCGGTATTTCTTTATATTACTGCTGATTCGCAAAGTACAACAGCCAGGGAGCACCTCCTCTGCAATCTGCGCGCTGAAGAGTGCCAGAGAGGGCCCCCAAGGCTCATATTTAAAGGCCCAAAGCCTAAAAGCATCAAATATGAAAAGCTGACCCCAAAAATTCACTTTCCGGGACGTCCGTACAAGTGCCACATCATCATATTTTGATGTGCAAAGTCTTTTGAGTGTGTTCTGCTTTATTTTTAATGCCTTTATGCCACTTGGGACCCCATCGAACGGGATCCCCATAAGTTGGTAGGACTTCTTCTTCTGTTGCTTGTTCTTCTTAGGGTTTCTAGAATTAGGGTTTGCAGGTTTTAGGGTTAGGGTTTCAACAGTTAGGGTTTCTGGCAAAAATTAGGGTTAGGGTTTTTGCTCTCATCTGTAAGTTGGCTCCATTCTTTAGGCTTTGACACGTCAGCAGTTTGTTACATCTCCCCTTCTTGAAAGAGTAATCGTCCGCGATTACACCATATCTGCAAAACAACTCAAGTTAGCTCAAAAAATTTTCGAGGGTCATTCCGAGAGACAATCAGTTTGCTCTTTTAATAAGGAGTTAGCTTCTCCTTTCTGCTCTTTTGATCAAGGAGTTAGTTGCTCCTATCGGCTGTTTTGATCAAGGAGTTAGCTTCTCCTTTCGTCCAAATCGGAACTCTTGATATTCCGGCGTAGTAAAATTAGCCATCACACCCAGACCGTACTGATCTTTCTCGGGTGTCTTGATGCACTAAAATTACATACCCAGGCAATCTCATCCAATTAGGAATATTCAGTGGTTGGCACATCACAATGCAACACAAATGCTCACATATGCATGTTACAAGACATAGAAACATAAAGCCGCCGATGAACACTCCCCCCGCAAATAACCATCCAGGTCCGGGCCATGAGCTGTTCAACGACTCCCTCATCACTCCTCCCGCAAATAACCTAAAAAGGTCCGGGCCATGAGATATAGAGGCCTTTTACAACCAAACGCCCCCCAGACCGCAGCCTGCGTCGTTTGGAGGTGCTGAGAGTAACCACTGCTCAGACTTCTTAATACTCCTCCGGCATAACCATCCAGGTCCGGGCCATGAGTAACAACAACAATACTCCCCCCGTAAATAACCACAAGGGTCCGGGCCATGAGTATGAACAAGCATTCTCAAACATAATTTCTCACTACTCCACTCGGGAGTAAAATCACCAATCATTGAAACCAGTGTTAAAACCAGAGTCAAACAATTCAAATCGGCACCAAGACAGGTTCAAAACAGATACCATCCATTTCAAACAAATTTCAAACAGGATCACCAAACAAGTTCTCAAAGAGATTTCAAACTTAAAAACACAAACTCGACATCAGTCGAGCTCGAAAAGTCGACGGACTTTCCATCCTGGAACCTGCACCAAAAATTAGGGTTAGGTTCATTCCGTAAGGCCGTAGCCGAGCACAGCATGGTCCATCAGCTCTTGGACAGACAATGTTTCTTTGGCGGTGATGGTAGTCCCAAGATAGCAATCGCACCGAATCTCCAAGGTCATCTGCTTGTGAAGAGACATCTACTGAGAGATGTCGAGAAATTTCAAGTTATGATCTGCTAGGGTTTCCATGGCAAGCATTTCAGGATACCCCACTCTGCCAGAAGTTGCACTCCGAAGGAAGATGTCAGAAACCATATAACTTCGGGCAAAAATTTTCTTGAAAGCTTGCCAAGTACTTGGAGTATGCTGCTTGGTAGCTATAGACATCAACATCTGCATGGCACTGCTTCTGAGAAAAACAGTGACTTGAAACAAATCTGGATCCTTCTCTTGCATGGCTTATGCCATGTAAGACATGAGCGGTGAAGACGGGAGTGCGCCCGATGCGCGATGAATGAAGTAAGGGTGGGAGTGGCTGATACCTCAAATATAATTCAATTCCAATAGCTCCATTCTTTAGGCTTTGACACGTCAGCAGTTTGTTACACCAATAGCCCCTGAAACACTTCTTTGCAAGTCTCCAAAGCAGCTTTGGTTTCAGCAGTGATGGCTTTTCCTCCCAAAACTGTATAAATTGTATGACAAAACTTATAAGCCCTTCACAGTATCATCACCTTTGACTTTGCTAAGAGCAAACTCAACCCTACTCCTAAAACTCTTCATATGGCTGACACTTGTGTAAGCTCTATTTAATTGTCCTTCCAATTTAAGCAAACCTTCAACGACAATCACGACCTCCAAACATTCTGCTCTTGCCAATGCAAGATTCTAATCGACTTCATTTGTGACTCGTGAGTGAGTAATCACAATCTCCTTAGCTTTAAGTTCTATCACATCACTCTCCACTCTCATAGTCTTGTAAAGAGGGACGCCCAGCTACAAAGCTGAGGAGAATACTTCTTTGCAGGATCTACAACGGCACTCTGAGAAGGTGGAAGAGAAGAAGAGACTTTTGGAAATTTCTTTGCAACAGGGTGTCCCTTTTTACAAGCCTGTGAGAGTGGACAATGATGTGATAGAACTCAAAGCTGAGGAGATTCTGATTACTCACTCACAAACCCGAAATGAAGTCGATAAGAATCTCGCATTGACAAGAGCAGGGTGTCCGGAGGTTGTGATTGTCGTAGAAGGTTTGCTTAAATTGGAAGGAAAATTGAATGGAGCTTACACAAGTGTCAGCCATATGAAGAGTTTCACGAGTGGGTTTGAGTTTGTTCTTAGCAAAGTCAAAGATGATGATACTTTAAAGATAGACAAATTGATTAATCTTCATAGCTTCTTCTAAGAAAGATAGTCCTAGGATTAACGTTGATGGCTACGTTTAGGGTTTGATGAAGAAACATAAATGTTTTGGCTTGCCAAAGCAGAGCTGATTAAAGCATAAGAATTGTCTTGAACAGAGAGAAGCTGGTATGGAAACCTCACGGTTGGAGAAGGCGACCACTCTTGAGGACTATTGGAGAGAACGTGGATTACAGAATGCAATTATTACGTGACTGGTAGGCGTTATGTTTGGCAATTCTTCTACGTGAAAAGGTAAAGCTAAAAAAGAAAAGAAAATCCACTACTTTGGGTCGACTTCCATTAATGATTAGTTGATTAATTCCTCTAAACCTTAGGTCTAAATCACACGCGTTTGTCCGGATGTGTTTCCGATTGAGTTGGCAAAAAGAGAAGGTTGTATTGTGTGTCTGCTAACCACAATTTCATCCAGCATAGACCCCTTGCCCATACCTATACATTAAAAAAAGGGAACACGTGAATTGCAATCACAGGTGTTGAGTGTTGGGATAAAGGGCCACATGCCCGTCCACACCCTTATTGGCGGTTGTATATTCGCACCCTTATCGGATGGTTGTATAATCCTACACTATATCTATTTGAAAAACCCTAAAGAGGTACAACTCTTTTGTACCCAGAAATATTGTGTCGAAGCTATCCTCTCCATCTCTAACTACTACTCTATCTTCTATGTGTGTATCTCCATCACTTACTGTTGCGTGTGATTCTCCAATATAGTCAATTTGTTGTGTCTGAATTCTCCAGACTATTGTGTCTAAATTCTACAGACTACTGTGTCTAAATTCTGCACACTGCTGAGTTTGAATTTGCAGATTGAACAGATTGTTGAGTCTGAATCTGCAGTTCGAACTTCACTCAATCCTTACAAACTAGCATCACAGATGTGGTTTCACAAGCTGGTGCGGTGAGCGTTGATCAGCATAAGAGCTGTGTTTCAGCAACAAAGTTTTGATTTATGTCACAAAATGATGACGTGGCTCCCAAATTGATGACCCAAAGTTATAAGTTGGGATTGTCCCAACTTATAGGGTCCCGTCTGATGGGACCCTAGGGAGACTAGAAGATTAAAAATCGCGTAGAACTGGCTGACATGGTAGCTGTATAGACGCTTCACAATTTACGCTGACTGATGACGTAGCAGCTGTACGGAATTCCGCCAGTTTTTGGACCAGATGCTTTTGAAACTTGAAGCTTTTGAATTGATTGCTTTTAGGGATTTACTTTTGAGCATCCCTTGTAAGTTTATATGACGCCTAGCGCCTCACTCTGAGAGCATCTAGACGCAGAGTCTGGGAGCAGAGGTCCCTTGAGAGTTGTACTTGGAAATGATTAATGATAAAGAAATACCAAAAGGGGCGCCAAACTTTGGGCCCAATACCTCTCGGCATGGAACTACATCAGGTCGTGTCAACTCTCTCTCTCTCTCTCTCTCTCTCTCTCTCTCTCTCTCTCTCTCTCTCTCTCTCTCTCTCTCTCTCTCTCTCTCTCTCTCTCTCTCTCTCTCTCAAAGTTCAATGATTTTGAAGTTTCTATTCGTGTGTTGCTATTGATTTCTCGCTTGGAGGTTCAAACTTGTTACAGTGGTATCAGAGCTCAAAAAGATTTTTCTTCTATCGAGGATCCGATCCTTTTTGCAGCACAAGCCGGTTTCAATGAAAGAATCTCCGCGTCCCGACCTCGGACTTATTAGGCACTCCCATCCTTCATACATTGCGCATCGGGCGTGCTCCCGTCTTCATCGCTCTGTCTTACAAGGCATAAGCCATAAAAACCCCATATTACACATGGGTTCCCACGGAGAATCTGATAGAGATAACACTTCTCAGTGGGTAGGCAGAGAAAAGTTGAAATCTGGCACGGGAACTGAAGAAAAGAATGAAGATTTGGATAAATTCTTGGCAAGAAATTTTACCAGAACAAAGTACAAACGTCAACTGCAGGTTGACATATGTGTGAAAAGATTGATCAAGTACTCCAAAGACCCGAGGTTTGAGAAACACCTGAAGAATTACCATTGATTCTCCTCTTATGTTAGGAGGAAAGCTGAAAGGACAGACGAGTGCAGAAAAGCAGAACAAGGACAACTTCATTTCAGCCGAATTGGCGGCTTGGCTAGGAATTACGCTCGAGGAAATGAGGCCACCGGCAAAGCCTGTTCTAGAGGCACCCGAACGGGATGTTGCCATTACACTTGTCATTGGCAAACTATGTTTGCATTGTCAGGGGTATTTCGGGCACGAGGAATTTTACATCATGCCTTTGGAAGGGTATGTGTAACAAACTACTCACGTGTCAAAGCCTAAAGAATGGAGCCAACTTACATATGCCGACCGAGGGGCCTAAACCCTAAGAAGAACAAGTAACAGAAGAAGAAGTCCTACCAACTTATGGGGACCCCGTCCGATGGGGCCCAAAGTGACATAAAGGATTAAAATAAAGCAGGATCCGAACACACGCCAAAACTGATGACGTGGCAGATTTTTGAAAATTGCGTTGACATGATGATGTGGCAAGCTATACGGATTTTCGCGTTTTGCGCTGACTGATGACGTGGCAGGCTGTACGGATTTTCGTAAATTGCACTGGCAGCTTTTGGCATTGCTTTTTGAACAAGAAGCTTTTGAGTTTTGAAGGCTTTTCACTGGAACTGCTTTTCAGGCCAAGGGCCTTTAAATACGAGGCTAGCGCTCATTCTCTGGCATGCTTCCTGGAGAAGGTGCAAAGTCTGGAGTATCGGCTTGTACTGTGTTGATGCAATATAAAGAAATACCGAAAGGGGCGCCAAGGTTTGGGGCCAATACTCTCTAGGGTGGAATTCCGCCACTCCGTGTCACGTGTCGTCTCTCTCTTGCAGTTCAGTTGTTATTGAAGTGCTAAAAGTCTGTTCAGTCTGTTCTTTTCTATTGGCACGTGGTGCCCGTCTTGTGACAGTATGACGTTCTCCGAGGAATCCCTTGGTTTCCCAAGAACAGTGTCGTGGTCTATTATAGGGCAAGGAAAGGCATCTTGAAGAATGAGAGAGGCAAAGAGATTGTACTGAAGGGCATGATGTCCCACTAGTACCGGCTTCGACGGTTTCCACATTAATAAAATCCAATCTTTTTGTTTACTCGATATTCTTAGAAGAACTAAATGATGATCAAAGGTCAAATATGTCTGACCTCGAAAAGGAAGACAAGAACTTCTGCAAGCTCAGACTAACTGTTTTCCCTTAAGGTTTACTAGGTGAGTTACCTCCTGCTCCTTTGATAGATCACACGATTGATTTGATTCCGGATAATACACCACAGCACAACCGGCCATCTTACCGAGTTAGCCGAGCCCAAAATGAAGAAATAATTAACCAGATCAGATTACCCGTTCCGAGGATCGATGATAAACTCGACAAACTTCAGGGTTCTACTTGCTTTAGTCGAATTGATCCGGAGAGTGGTTATTATCAAATCCAAATTGCTCCTAGAGACGTCTACAAGACAGCTTTCAGGACGACTTTTGAGGATTTTCAGAGAGTATCAATGGTTTGCGGATACTTTCTTCGACGACATCATCTTCTCCAGGAATGAAGCAGAACACAAACACCACCTGTTTTTGCAGGTTTTCTAGAATTGCGGCAACATAAACTGGTTGTAAATGCGAAAAAGAGTGAACTTTTCTTGCATGAGATACACTTCTTGGGACACATCGTCTCAGCAGAAAGCACTCCAGGGTGCGGAAGGCGGCATCTTACTTGAAAAGAGTTGTACAGACATGGTAGTCTACTCTGTTGTTACGCAGAGAAGCTCCTGCGATGTGATTAAAATTCAAGACAATTTTCACGTCAACTAGATATCGAATGAATATGCGGGAGATGTCATCACTGCTTGGCATCATTTGAAATGACTGAGAAAGATTCATTGGACAACTACTGCCAGACGAATTGGGATACTTACTTGCCAATGTCTTCGTTGCGGAAGATTACTTTGAAAGACCAGTTTGAGTGGTTTGCTAAAAGAGATTCGAGACTATTCAGAGACTTATGCAACGTGCTAAGAAACGATTTGGAACACATGTCAGCTCATTACTAAATAGTATCCACCTCAATAGGACAAGAGTCTGCCAATGAAAAGAATGAATCAGGGGAATCGAATGACAACTCATCACAAGATTCTAGAAAAATCAGATAGTAGCACATCCACGAACTAAGGGAACCACATGTAAGTTCATCAAGGGATTCCGGAAGAAGGGGATCAGATGATAGTGCATCTCAGGGTTCCGATGTTTGAGGCTGACATGTCAACAGGACAGGGGAAGCTAGCAAAGCTACCCATAGGTCCTAAGACACAATGATACAAAGGGAAAGGGAATCACCTGGTAGATCAGAGCATTCAGGAGACCCACGATAAGATTTTTGAAGCGGTTCAATATACAATAAATTTGCGTACTGCTTTTGCCAAGGTGCACGAGGCTCTTGAGAAGTCTCAAGCATGGCATAAGAAAAGGGCGGTAGACTTTACTTCAAACCTTGATTTAGCTTTCACCCATTATTAGTCGTCTATTCTACCTGTGCTATAATGACACAAGAGAGGGGAATGGGATACAGATGCTTTCTAGCATCTGTATGCGAGTCAGACACCAGATTGGCCCCTAAATAGGCGCCCCTTTCAGTATTTCTTTATTCTTTAAAAGAGGGATTAAACGCTGTGGTTCCCTACAAGCTGCCCCGCACAACCTTGGCTGAATTTCAACTGTTCTGGCTCGATTTCGGCAACATAACTGTACTAGAACCCTTCACAGTCAGTATTCCCACGCATTGGATGACTTTCCCGACGCATACGGACACTTTGCAAAACCTGGTGAGAATATGCACCACGTTGAATTCTCTGTTTTCTGCCCTGAAAATGCACCAGATCACCTGTACAGCGGTCCCCTCGCGTCCCCGAACCTCTTGGGGGTATTAGGGTCCGTTTAGGGCCGAAACCCTAAACCTGCAAAAATACACAGCAGGCTGTAATTCACTGTTTCGGGCTCCGTTTCGCGTGCCGGTCGCATCTGTAGCAAGTCCTCGAGCTCCCGCACCTGTAGGGCTACTTGTCCTTTGAATTGGACGGGATTTCGCACGTGAAACCTCTCCGAATTCACATGTACCTGCCGGGGACTAGCTGCTAGCTAATCCAGTACATGTGCAAGAGGCTCTTGCCTCGGCAATCGCGCATGAACCCACATAACTGTACATTGGTCAAATGAAAAGCCCACTAGAGCGGCATAACCATAAAGAATAAGGGAGAGAGAGAGAGAGAGAGAGCAGTGAGAGGTGTGCAGGTCATGACATCCTGCACCTCACTGTACATAGAGGGTAAGCCAACACTCCATTGAAGCTCTCCCACTTGTGACAGCACTCCAAAAACGAGCTCAGCTGAAAATCACGTTTTTGCCTTCTCTTTTAAGTAGTAAACTCGCCTCAGAGTGCCAAGTGTCACTCATTTGCGCATTTTCCCGCTTTAGACCCTCGGGTCTAAAAATATCTCACATGTAGCCTCTGTTGACTTGGCCACAGAGTAACAAAATGATCCCCATGTCAAACTGCACGTAATGACGCGAAGACATTTTGCCGTCCAAAAATAGCACTCCCTAAAATTTAGGAGTTTCTGCCATTACATTCTTCTAGGTCATCTGACCCTCTATGTACACTGCAGCCACACCCAGAACTGAAATGTAGCCTATGTAGCAAAGGATTCTGCTTTGGCTGGCCAATGACCCCACTTTGGCTAACCATAGTCCTTGTCCAACCTTAGTGATTTTTAGCCCTCAGGCATGGACTCTCTCTGAACAGTTCCACACTAGCTATGCAATGCAAGGCAGTTAGATTTCCAGAGGGGTGTTTCCAAAAGGTAAAACAAACGAAATTCCCCAAAGAAAGAGAAAATAAACAAAAATAGAATTGCCACTGGTTGGTGACATACCCCCCTCTTGAAATCTCAAACGTCCTCGTTTGCACCTATGTCGTACATGCTTACAATCAGCACTCGGGTGTCCAGACACCGTGTCGACACATGTACGACATATACATGCTCACGGTCAACACCTCGTTGACACATGTATTGCCTGCGTGTGAACCCTGTCCCAATGACATAGTGGAAGCATCACACTCTGCCATTTCTTTGAGTCCATAACTTTCCAATGACAAAATGGAAGCGTCACATTTTGCCACTGTCTTTTAGTACACGTTGGATCCAGTAACCTTTCAAGCATACCCAAACTAACAGTTTAAGAATGCAGTTACACATGTACTCTTCAATAGAAATAATTGTTGTACCCTTGACAAACTGACAAGAAATACTCACTTCTATAGCACTAAACAAACTTTTGGACATTCCATAAGAGCAATTGCCAAACTGACAATCTGTACAGCTCTAATATTCATGTAACATGCACTTCATTTGAGCTCACTATAAGTAACATGTACATCATTTCTTTCAGAAGCCATTGTCACACTGACAATCCATGTAGCTCTGAATCTCAAGGGGTCAAGGTAGGTTGCAAACCAAGGTTTTAAGTTCCCATACTTTTAGTGACTCTGCAAGTTCACTTTTTTCCATCCACTTGACATCCAGAGGTGAATAGCTTTTGAACTTTACCAAACAACACCTTGCAACCTTGCCTTTTCTTTTCTTTCTTTATGTGTCAAAATCTGTTTCGGGACCAAGATCTCGTCACGTTCCTCGACTTCCGGCTAATCTTCAGCTGGCATATCTTCTGGCACATCACCCACATAGGGTCTGAGAAGACTCACGTGAAACGCATTGTGAATCTTCCAACTCTCAGGCAATTTCAGCCTTTATACAATATCACTGATTTGCATACTGAGCATCGAAAACAATCTTTCTTTGCTCTTCATCTTGATCTTTGGAGATTAACCTGTGATGACCCTTATGCTGTCACTTTTATTGGGTTGAGAATTCTCTTTTTGACCCAATTTTGGCAGCATAATTGAGTAGAAACCTTCACAACCAAAAATCCACATATCCAAGTGATTATCCACGCATACTAGAGCACTTTTGTAAACCTGTCCTGGAAATTCAGCACGCTGAATTCTCTGTTTTTAGCTCCTAAAATGCTCCAGATCACTTGTATTACTGTCCTCTAGCTTCCCCGAAGCTCTTGGGACAAAAAGGCATCAAATAGGGTTAAAACCCTAAATCTGCAGAAAAATACAGCAAGCTGTATTTTCTTCTTTCGGGCTCTGTTTTGCGTGCCAATTGCACCAATTCGTAGCCTTTGATCTTTTGCATCAGTAGGACTACTTGCCCTTTGATTTACACGAGATTTCTCGCAAGAAATCTTGTTAAATCATCCTGTACCTGTTTTGAATTAGCCTTTAGCTAATTCGGTACCTGTATGAAATCATTCAAAGTGGAAAGAGTCTGTCCTTGTAACAACAGTATATTCCACCACTGACTTGCATTTTTTTTTTTTCCAAAAAAGTGGCAGCTTTCCTGAGTTTAAATGCTCCTTCCAACAAATGCTTTGTCAAACTGTTCGAGGAAAGAGAAAACCTTTGTCCTCTCATCAAAGCCATTGAATGTATCAATGGACTCACTGATCATCTTCTTTGTATGGCTTTAGCTTATCCATTGACTCCAAATTGTCAAAAGAGACAGTTTGCATAATGGGTACACCTGTGGGAGCCATCCGTACTCCCTGGCCAGTAACATGTTGATGTCCAGGTGTCATATTCACTGATGGGATTGAAAAACCAGCCATACCCAAGTTGCCTTGTGACACCCCAAACTGACCTTGTGTGCCCTGAAATCCTGGGTGCAAACCAATGTTTGCATACATGGGGTTGGGCACCATGCCTTGCATACCCCTAAACATTGTTCCTGGCATGCCAAAACGGCCTTGAACTTGATGTGCTATTGATGAAGATTGTATGAACTCCATAAATCTTGGATTCTCCATCAATTGCTTGAACATGGTCACAACAGTAACAACCTGCAAAGCTTTCTCTACTTGGCCTCAACTCTCGCCAATTTCATGTGCAGTTGGAATAGGCTGTCTATCCTCTGAAGAGGAACCCTCTTCCTTGTTGCCATCCATCCTGTATCCAAAGAAAGACTCGTAGCCTTTCTCACCTGTATCCAAAGAAAGACTCTCATAGCCTTTCTCACCTGTAAATCCAAAGAAAGACTCGTAGCCTTTCTCACCTGTATCCAAAGAAAGACTCTCGTAGCCTTTCTCACCTGTAAATCCACTCGATCTACTTTCAAACTCTCTGTGTTTTCAAGGTCATCCCAAACTCTCTCTGTCTTTAACCCAAACTGACCAAGGCTCACTTTTTGAGGAAAAGTGATTTAATCCCGTCGATGGAACCATGAATCCGGCCTGTTAACTTCAAAAAGGGCGGTAGACTTTACTTCAAACCTTGATTTAGCTTTCACCCATTATTAGTCGTCTATTCTACCTGTGCTATAATGACACAAGAGAGGGGAATGGGATACAGATGCTTTCTAGCATCTATATGCGAGTCAGACACCAGATTGGCCCCTAAATAGGCGCCCCTTTCGGTATTTCTTTATTCTTTAAAGGAGGGATTAAACGCTGTGGTTCCCTACAAGCTGCCCCGCACAACCTTGGCTGAATTTCAACTGTTCTGGCTCGATTTCGGCAACATAACTGTACTAGGACCCTTCACAGTCAATATTCCCACACATTGGATGACTTTTCCGACGCATACGAACACTTTGCAAAACCTGCCGAGAATCTGCAGCAGGCTGAATTCTCTGTTTTCTGCCCTGAAAATGCACCAGATTACCTGTACAGAAGTCCCCTCGCGTCCCAGAACCTCCGGGGGGTATTAGGTCCGTTTAGGGCCGAAACCCTAAACCTGCAAAAATACACAGCAGGCTGTAATTCACTGTTTCAGGCTCCGTTTCGCGTGCCGGTCGCATCCGTAGCAAGTCCTCGAGCTCTCGCACCTGTAGGGCTACTTCCCTTTGAATCGGACGGGATTTCGCACGTGAAACCTCTCCGAATTCACCTGTACCTGCCGGGGATTAGCCGCTAGCTAATCCAGTACATGTGCAAGAGGCTCTTGCCTCGGCAATCGCGCATGAACCCACATAACTGTACATTGGTCAAATGACAAGCCCACTAGAGGGGCATAACCATAAAGAATAAGGGAGAGAGAGAGCAATGAGAGGTGTGCAGGTCATGACGTCCTGCACCTCACTGTACATAGAGGGTAAGCCAGCACTCCATTGAAGCTCTCCCACCTGTGACAACACTCCAAAAACGAGCTCACAGCTGAAAATCACGTTTTTGCCTTCTCTTTAAGTAGTAAACTGGCCTCAGAGTACCAAGTGTCACTCATTTGTGCATTTTCCCGCTTTAGACCCTTGGGTCTAAAAATATCTCACTTGTAGCCTCTGTTGACTTGGCCACAGAGTAACAAAATGATCCCCATGTCAAACTGCACGTAATGACGCGAAGACATTTTGCCGTCCAAAAATAGCACTCCCTAAAATTTAGGAGTTTCTGCCATTACATTCTTCTAGGTCATCTGACCCTCTTTGTACACTGCAGCCACACCCAGAACTGAAATGTAGCCTATGTAGCAAAGGATTCCGCTTTGGCTGGCCAATGACCCCACTTTGGTTAATCATAGTCCTTGTCCAACCTTAGTGCTTTTTAGCCCTCAAACATGGACTCTCTCTGAACAGTTCCACACTGGCTATGCAATGCAGGGCAGTTAGATTTCTAGAGAGGTGTTTCCAAAAGGTACAACAAACGAAATTCCCCAAAGAAAGAGAAAATAAACAAAAATGGAATTGCCACTAGCTGGTGACAACCTTGGTGTGAGCGCAAGGCCGCTAAGGGGTGCGCCCGCGAGGAAGAGTGTAGCTCGGGTAAGAGAAGATCCTTCTCTAACACAGATTACAAGCTAAAGAAGAACCTCAAGACCCTCAAGCACCTCAAGAACTCAAGAACCAAGACCCACAAGAACCCAAGTTCCTCGTGAACTTAAGAAACCACGACTTTAGTGTATGCTCATTACCCGAAGCGGAATGGATACTTCGCATGGAGGTGATGAGCATGGCAGTGGCGAAGAAGAATTTTCCCCATCAGGAGGTTTTTCTGACCCTCCCCCTTCCCCAGCTACGCCACAGATTGCACCAAATCCTATGGAAGCTTTTGTCAAGTCGTTGATGGACATGATGGCACAACAAGAAGCGAATTGCGTTAAGATGGAACAACAAGAACCGAATCGCATTGCCGAGGAGCGTGAACGCCAAAAAAGACAGGAATCCTTGGATCGCGAAGCGCGCTTGGCGGCCGAGGAACGGAAAAAAAGAAAAGCAAAATGACAGGCAACCATGGAGCAAGCGCGCTTGGCAACCGAAGAAAGACAGGTAGAACGTGAGACACAAAGAGAACTATGCATGCAAGAGTTGGTCCGACAGGTTCTCACCTTGAAACCCGAGCCGGCCAAAGATGTTGGGGGTTCATCACGTGGCGCAAGCCGCGAGTCGGACTCTAACAACCCTGTCACAGAGCAGGTCACGTTCAGTAAGTACGATGGTAAGATGGATGCTAGTGTTATTCATTCTTGGTCGGATCAATTTAATGCTTATTTTGCAGACAACTAAGAAGACAAGGAATAGCAAGGTTTTGACGACAGCTATGTACCTTGCCGGTGATGCCATCAATTGGTACCACGCATGGCAAGAGGCACAGTTGGCCGTGCACCTAGAGAAAGCCGATGACCGAAGACGTACCCCCCTTTCCTTCAATTGAGCCGACTTCCAAGACAAGCTCAAGGAGCGGTTTATGCCTCCTCAGTACCTAGCACGATTAAAAGAAGATTGATGCAATCTCAAGCAGAATGGTATGTCAGTCATGTCTTTTTCTAACAGTGTTTTGCAACCCGGCACCCAATTACACAAATCGGATGATGAGCGCAAAGAGGCTTTCCTTTTTGGGTTGGACCAATATATCAAGTTTGACGTAGAAGTCTTTGACCCCGCGGATCTCAACAAGGCGGTAGCTATTGCGCTCTCCCAAGGATGAAGCACAACAAGGGTAAGCCTAAGGAGAACAAGTCGTCTCAAAGTACCTCCCAGACTTCTCAAAACCCTTAAAATGGTAAAAACAGTAAGAATGGTAAGAACAGTAACTCTTCTAGCCCATCTTCCTCTTATCCTTCGGAAAAGAACTCTCAAAATGAATCTAAGGATAGAGCTAAAACACCTGCAAAACCTAAGCTAACCCCGGATGAAAAAGCCGCACAAGGAATTATAGGAGGATACATAACGGCTCAAGAACAAGTGCTTTATGCTAAGGAAGGTAGATGTTATCAATGTCACGTCAAGGGTCACATTAAGAAGGCTTGTCCTAAGACAACCCCACCTAAAGAACCTAAGGCACCCACAGCAACCACAAGCACTTTAATGAACCAAACTGAATCTTCTCATGTCTCTGACACACATATTGATGAGTCTCTAATGAAGTGTTATGGTCATGTAAAGGGTCATTGTTTTATCACATTGTTTGATCCAAGTAGTATGCATGATGTGATTAGTGCCTCTTGCAGAGAGAGCCCACCTAGAGGTTAATAAGAAATCTCCTCTCAAAGTGTCTGGCTTCGCTCCCGATATAGATCTCTCATCATGAAAGAGTGCCTTGATGTGTTGTTTACAGTTCAGCAAGCTGCTTTCCGTAGAAAATTCCTTGTGTCTCCTCTATCAGGATGTGATATGCTTTTGGGCATTAGATGGTTTCGTGAGCATAACCCTCTCATTGATTGCTCTCACATTAAATGCCAAGAGTGACTCTCCCATGATCATTCATGTTGAGGAGGGTCTGCATTCTTTGCTTCTCATTTCTCATGTGCAGGTAAAGCGTGAATTACGACGAGGAGCACAAGCGGCATTCATCTATGCTGCTCCAGTAACCCAGAACTTCAAGCTCCACACAGGTATTCAGCTTTGTTTACAAAGTTTCAACATCTCTTTTTGCAAGATGATCTTCCACTCCATCTCCCACCCGAGCGGCCGGAGGACCATCGCATCGAGCTTACAGAGGAGGCACAGCCAGTCAGTAAAGCTCCCTACCGTTTGAAAAGACACGGGAAGAAGAGTTAGAGCGACAACTCACGGAGTTGGTGGCTAGAGGATTCATACGTCCTAGTGTAAGTCCTTTTGCTGCTCCTATTTTGTTTGTCCGCAAGAAGAATGGTTCGTCTCGTTTGTGTGTTGATTACACGGCATTGAACAAGATGACCATCAAGAACAAGTTTCCAATGCCTCGCATTGAGTATATCCTTGACAGGCTCAATGGAGCAAAGGTTTTCAATAAGGTCGATCTCAAGAGTGCATACCATCAGGTACGGGTATTCAAAAGCGACATCTTCAAGACCGCTTTTCGCACAGAGCGAGGGTAATGAGAGTATGTTGTTATGCCTTTTGGATTGACAGGTGCCGTGGGTACATTTAATCGTCTCATGGTAGGCCGTTTCGACGATATTGTTGGTGTATGTATGTTCACCCCGCAAAGGTGGAACAGGTACGTAATTGGGATTTGCCCAAAACTGCATATGATGTGTGGTCTTTTCTTGGTTTATAGAGAATTTTGCACGCATTGCCGCACCTATGACTGATGTGTTGAAAGGGGTAAAGACTCGCCGTCAACGCGTAGACTTGCTCGAGGTAGCCATTGAGGCTTTCGCAGCTCTCAAGGTGGTGGTGACAGAAGCACCGTGTCTTATCCTTGCCTCTAGGGATGACCCCTTTGAGGTATGGACGGATGCGCTTCCTTAGTCGGAAGCTCAATAGTGCAGAAAAGAACTATTCAGTTTATGATAAAGAACTTTTGTCTATTATTCACTCTCTTAAGCATTGGAAGCATTTTCTTTATGGTAGAGAGTTCACAGTTCGCACAGATCACCAAGCCCTCATGTGGCTCCAGTCTATGCCTAGTGCACATTGGAGTGATCGCCAAGCACGGTGGTCACAGTTTTTGAGCAATTTGAGGGTTTGATTGAGTATGTGTCTAGAAAAGCTAACCCTGTTGCAGATGCGTTAAGTCGCAAAGGACAGATTTTGGCTCCACAGGTTCTATTCAAGGTGTGTCTTTCGACAGCATGAAGAACCAGTATACGGATTCAGAGTTTGGTAAGCAATGGTTGCAGGCTCTTGCTTCCCAAGGGCCAAGCAACTATCTCATTCGTGATGGTTTGTTGTATTTTCGTCAACGTCTATGTGTGTTGCCCTCTCTCAGGCCAACCATATTGCATGATGCACATGACTCTCTCACGGGTGGACACAGGGGAATGAACACCACTTTGAAAAAAATAAGAAGATTCTTTTATTGGCCTAAAATGTGAAAAGATGTGTTTCGTTATGTCAATCACTGCACTATATGTCAAAAGGTTAAAGCTCCTCGGGGTAAGTAGCAAGGCCTCTTGCTTCCGCTACCTATTCCCGATGAACCTTTTCAAGATATTTCCATGGATTTTGTGACTAACCTTCCACCTAGTTTGCATTCAAGGAACACTCAATGTTTGACCATTATTGATCGTTTCAGCAAGTTTTGCATGTTGATTCCTTGTAAGGCCACAATCACTGCACAACATGTGGCATGGATGTTCATAAAGCATTGGTACCCCCTCTGTGGTTTGCCAAAATCGATAGTTTAAGATAGGGATGTTATGTTCACGTCCAATTTTTGACACGCACTCTTTGAAAATTTTGACACTAAGTTGAATTTTTCATAGACTTTTCATCCACAGTCAACTGGTCAAATAGAGATTTACAAACAATTGGCTATTGATGTTTTAAAGTCATATGTGCATGATCAAGAGTCTCATTGGAAGCTCTATCTCCCATTGGTTCGGGCTATTTTGAATGACTCTTTTTCCTCTACCATTGGTCGAACTCCGTATGAGGCAGCTTTTGGCCGTCCGTTCCAGTCACTCTTGACTCGCTCGGTCAATCAAATGCCTAATGCCAATGCTGAAAGTCAGTCGTTGGATGAGATTTTTCAAAGTGTGAAGCTTCGGCAAAGCAGGACTCAGGAATCTTAGTCATGGCAGGCTAATAAGAAATCTTAGTCACGGCAGGCTGATAAGCATCGTCAGGATGTTTCGATCAAGGGGATTGGGTGTATTTAAGAATCATGAAGCAACGTCTTAAGCAAGTTGTTCAAAGTTGTCTTTTCGAATGTATGGTCCATTTCATTAAAAAGATAAATGAGGTTTCAATGAAAATTGCAATTGCCTAACTCATGGTCAATGCACAACGTTTTCCATGTTTCTTGGTTGAAAGTGTTCAAAGGAACGCCTCCAAAGGACATTTCGGAAGAAGAAGAGCCGGAGATCATTGATGAAGCAGAAGTCATGGAGCCGGAGCAAGTGTTGTTACATCGGTTTCGCCATGGTTCAAAGAAGCAAGTGAGACAGTACTTTTTGAAGTTCAAGGATGGAGGCACCCAGGAAGCAATGTGGATCGACGAAGAGTTTTTCAAAGATTACCCAGAGTTGTTGACAGACTACAAGGAAGCCATGTAGCTCGGTACCCGTACCTCACTTTAAAAAGGAGGGCCTGTCACATGCACATCTAACCCTATGTCCATGTGGACAAGCTATTTTAAGTCCAGGCTTTAGTTAGCCTACCTTAGGAAGTGTTCTGGCACTTTTGTGAGTCTGTTCGCATACCGTGCATGGCCAGGCACTTAGAGTAGATGCATATCCTCTAGTTGCACGCAACATGATCATCAGATTACAATTAGAACCCATCAAGAGCATTTTCCAGTACACAGAACCTATTTTCCCTATTTTAGCGATTTCTCACTTATTATTTTTAACTGACTTTTGTTGGGAAACTGGGTAGGGCAAATGAGCCAAGCAAATATAAAAGAAAACCTTGCGCTAAGAGAATCTCGCAGAAGAGGAAGAACTGCACAGGCAAGTTGCTTGCAACAGGCATCTCTCTCTCTCTCTCTCTCTCTCTCTCTCTCTCTCTCTCTCTCTCTCTCTCTCTCTCTCTCTCTAGCAAGAACCCCTAGCGTTTTTCAACAAGCAAAGCCAATCAACGTTTTGGACAACAGTAGGTTCAACGTTTTTCAGCAGCAAATTCAGCAGTAAATCCAGCGATTTCGGCAGATAAAGAATAGCCCGACAAGAGCTAATTCAGCAGACGTCGTCGTCACCGCTCTCGTCGTCACCGTCGTCTCCAACCTAGACAAACATTGCATCATAGCCTCACAAAATTTGCATCAGCATCTTGTACCAGTTTTGTGCAATCAATAGCATAGACTTCTCTCGCCATCAAGAGAAGGGCCTTCGGAGGAGGGTTTGACAACTTGTATGGTGTCGTATTCTTCTCTCTCTATCTCTTAGTCTCAGCACCTTCATTCACAGTGTTTATCCACTTTGTTTGTGATCACTTGCACTCTCTCATTAAAGGAACGGAAGGCTCTCCCTTCCGTAAGTAAAAGGAACCTTGAGCACATTTCGGAGCACTCATCTTGAGCAAAGTTCAACATTTACTTCCGTTGCACCTTACAGTGTGCAGATAGTCTTTATCACTGCAACAGTGTGCAAGATTCAAAGCAAGCTCACCTTGGTCTTGCAAGTGGAGCAGCAAACCTGCAGACAGAGAGTGCTTATGAGCTTTGAGCTCTCAGATCTGTAACCTTGGTAACGCAGTTTCGAGTTAGGCAACGAGCGAGGGTTTCCCAGTGTGTGTCAGAAGTGCAGAAGGTCTGCATCTGAATTGCTAAAGTTGAATCCGAATTGCTAAAGAGAGATCAGATTGCTGCAGCTGAATCACATTGCTAGATAATCTGAATTTTATAGATTGCTGAGTCTAAACCTGCAAATTGGACACACTGCTGAGTATGAATCTCCAGTTCGAGTTTTGAGACCGGCACAGAACAGTCTGTGCAGCTGATCTTGTGTTTCTTTGTCAACGTTTATAAGTGCTGCAAACCAAGTTTGAGATTTCGGTCAATAGAGGCTTCAATCTCCTTTTATGGGCTGTAGTCAAGGCAAGCAACAGTGACGGCAACAATCTTTTGAACATCAAGAAGCTTGAGGGTGCATAAGGATGAGGCCCTGGAAAAGTTAGTTGAAAATCAGGTCAGCAATAAGGTAAAGGTCTGCGCTCTGACAATGGGAGTGTGAGTATGTGTCAAAGTCTTTACCGGACTTTTGTGACAGTAAAGGAATAAAGAGGGAGCTTACTACACCTCATAATCCACCCCAGAATGGTGTTGCAGAGCGAGTGAATTGGCCTATTCAAGATAAAGTCCGATGTATGTTGTCTCATGCTCCATTACCCCATGGTTTTTGGACAGAGGTTGTTATCACGTGCACATCTAACCCTATGTGTACGTGGACAAGCTACTTCATGACAAGGGTTCAATTCAGTTCAGTTAGCTTAGCTTAGCAGTGTTCTGGCACCTTTGTGAGTCTATTCGCAGACCGTGCATGTCCAGACACTTAGAGTAGATGCATATCCTCTGGTTGCACACACCATGATCATCAGATTACCATCAGAACCCATCAGGAGCATTTTTACATTGCATAGACCTATTTTCCCTATTTTAGCCATATTTCACTTATTATTTTTAAGTGACTTTTGTTGGGAAACTGGGTAGGGCAATTTTGGCAAGCAGATATATAAGAAACCCTAGCACTAGCACTTTCTAGCAGAAGAGGCAGCAAGGATCAGACATCCGGCAGTGCACTTCTCGGCAAGACCCCCCGGCATGATCACGTAGCGTTTTCAACCAAAGAACAAGCCAGTGTTGTCAACTTTGCAAATCAGCCCAGTGTTTTGCATTTGTAGCAGCCTGGTTTTTGGACAAAGGTTGTTGTCACGTGCACATCTAACCCTATGTGTACGTGGACAAGCTACATCATGACAAGGGTTCAGTTCAGTTCAGTTAGCTTAGCTTAGCAGTGTTCTGGCACTTTTGTGAGTCTGTTCGTAGACCGTGCATGTCCAGACACTTAGAGTAGATGCATATCCTCTGGTTGCACACAACATGATCATCAGATTACCATCAGAACCCATCAGGAGCATTTTTACATTGCATAGACCTATTTTCCCTATTTTAGCCATATTTCACTTATTATTTTTAAGTGACTTTTGTTGGAAAACTGGGTAGGGCAATTTTGGCAAGCAGATATATAAGAAACCCTAGCACTAGCACTTTCTCGCAGAAGAGGCAGCAGGGATTAGACATCCGACAGTGCACTTCTCGGCAAGACACCCCGGCATGATCACCTAGCGTTTTCAGCCAAAGAACAAGCCAGCGTTGTCAGCTTTGTAGATCAGCCCAGTGTTTTGCATTTGTAGCAGCCTAGTTTTTGGACAGAGGTTGTTGTCACGTGCACATCTAACCCTATGTGTACGTGGACAAGCTACTTCATGACAAGGGTTCAATTCAGTTTAGTTAGCTTAGCTTAGCAGTGTTCTGGCACTTTTGTGAGTCTGTTCGCAGACCGTGCATGTCCAAACACTTAGAGTACATGCATATCCTCTGGTTGCACACACCATGATCATCAGATCACCATCAGAACCCATCAAGAGCATTTTTACATTGCATAGACCTATTTTCCCTATTTTAGCCATATTTCACTTATTAATTTTAAGTGACTTTTGTTGGGAAACTGGGTAGGGCAATTTTGGCAAGCAGATATATAAGAAACCCTAGCACTAGCACTTTCTGGCAGAAGAGGCAGCAGGGATCAGACATCCGGCAATGCACTTCTCGGCAAGACCCCCTGGCATGATCACCTAGCGTTTTCAGCCAAAGAACAAGCCAGCGTTGTCAGCTTTGCAGATCAGCCCAATGTTTTGCATTTGTAGTAGCTTGGCGACAGCAGACTCAGCAGATTCTCTAGCGTTTTTGCAGCAGGCCAGAAACCAGTCCTAGCGTTTTTGCATTTGCAGAGCATCCTAGCGTTTTGCAATTTTCCGGCGACAGATCCAACCATAGCCTCAGGGTTTTCAGTTTTTAGCACATAGACACCACAATACAAACCCCAAACCTCGCAGATCTCACCTTCCCGCAACAGATCCTCGCCGCACGGTCAGATCAGCCAAGGTTTGCAGATTTAGCCCGGAAAACGCAGGTTTCAGCATCTGTTTTTCAACGCGTCATCGTTGCATCGTCGTCACGACATAGAGTCAGAATTCAGCAGATAAAGATTTGCAGATTTCAACCATTAGCATTTTCAGATTTCAGCCCGTCTCGTTGTCGTCCTCATCGTCGTCGATATCATCGGCAAGTCCAAAGCATTGTAGAGATTTGTGCAATCAATAGTAGACCGCTCTCGCCATAGAGAGTGGGGCCTTCGGAGGAGGGTTTGACAACATTCTGGTGTCATATTCTTCTCTCTCTATCTCTCAGTCTCAGCACCTTCATTCACAGTGTTTACCACTTCGTTTGTGATCATTTGCACTCTCACTAAAGGAACAGAAGGCTCTCCCTTCCGTATGTAAAAGGAACCTGAGCACAGTTTGGAGCACTCATCTTGAGCAAAGTTCAACATTCACTTCCGCTGCACCCTACATTGGTATCAAAGCTTTGGCAGTGTTCTGTATCACTCAAGGAAAGAACCACATAAATTTTTTTTGCTTGTTGCGGTCGCACGTAACCCAAGTCCACGTGTGCGTGTCGATTCCTAATTGTGTTTTTTAAGAGTGACGGGAAACCCAAGAAAGAAGGGCTTGTCCAACCTCCCCTTGTGCCTCTTTTCACTCATTGAGAGCGGAAAGTGCACTTAGCGGCCGGCCAATCGACGTGAGGTGGGAAAAATCAACCTTGGTGTGAGTACAAGGCCGCCAAGGGGTGCACCCGCAGAAAAGAGTAGAGCTCGGGTACGAGAAGATCCTTCTCTAACACAGATTGCAAGCTAAAGAAGAACCTCAAGAACCCACAAGAACCCAAGTTTCTCAGGAACTTAAGGACCAAAGATCTTAGTGTATGGTCATCACCCGAAGCGGAATGGATACTTTGCATGAAGGTGATGAGCATGAAGAAGGTGAAGAAGAATTTTCCCCACCAGGAGGTTTTTCCGACCCTCCCCCTTCCCCATCTACGCCAAGGATTGTACCAAATCCGATGGAGGCTTTGGTCAAGTCGATGATGGACATGATGTTACAACAAGAAGCGAATCGCTTTGCCTTAGAGCACGAGCGCGAAGCACGCAAAGAAAGAAAGGCAATCTTGGATCGGGAGCGCAAAGAAAGAAGAGCAGCCTTGGAGTTAGAGCGTGACGCGCTGAGAGACCAACGCATGCAAGAGTTGGTCCGACAGGTACTCACCTCAAAGTCCGAGCCGGCCAAAGATGTTGATAGTTTATCAAGTGGCACAAGCTGAGATTCGGACTCCAACAACCCCGTCACAGAAAAGATCACGTTCAGTAAGTATGATGGTAAGATGGATGCTACGATTATTCATTCTTGGTTGCATCAATTTAATGCTTATTTTGCAACAACTAAGAAGATAGGGAATAGCAAAGTTTTGACGGCAGCTATGTACCTTGCCGCTGATGCCACTAATTGGTACCACGCATGGCAAGAGGCACAGTTGACCGCGCACCTAAAAGAAGCCGAGGAAGGCGCGCCCCTTTCTTTCATTGGGCCGACTTCCAAGACAAGCTCAAGGTGCGGTTTATGCCACCGCAGTACCTAGCACGGTTGAAAGACGATTGGCGCAGTCTCAAGCAAAATGGTATGCCACTTATGTCTTTCTCTAGTCGTGTTTTGCAGCTCGACACCCAATTATGCAAATCGGGTGATAAGCGTAAGGAGGCATTCCTTTTTGGATTGGACGAGTATATCAAGTATGATGTCGAAGTCCTCGATCCACTCGATCTCAACAAGGCGGTAGCGATTGCTCTCGCACAAGAGATAAAGCACAACAAGGCTACGGAAAACAAGACTTCTCAAAGTACCACTCAGACTTCTAAGAACGGTAAGAATGGTAGCTCTTCTAACCAATCTTCCTCTAGTCTCTCCGAAAAGAACTCTCCAAATGAACCTAAGGGTAAAGCTAACACAATTGCTACACCTAAGCTCACTCCAGATGAAAAGGCAGAAAAAGGAATTCTAAGAGGATACATCACGTTGGAAGAACAAAGCATTTATTCTAAGGAAGGTCTTTGTTTTTATTGTCACATCAAGGGTCGCATAAAAAGAACATGTCCTAAGCTTGACTCTAATGAATCTAAAGAACCCACAGAACCCACTTCCTCTGTCAATGCAATAAAGGAGAACACGAGCATAACCCAAGTTTCTCATGATCCTCCCATTGATGAGTCTCTCATTAAGTGTTATGGTCATGTGAAGGGTCAGCGTTTGGTCAAATTGTTTGACCCAGGCAGTATGCATGATTTGATTAGTGACTCTTGTCGAAAGAGCCCACTTGGACCTTAGCAAGACATCTCCTTTTGAGATGTCAAGCTTCTCCCCTGGTATGAAATCTCTCATCACGCAAGAGTGCCTTGATGTTTTGTTCACTGCTCAACAAGCATCCTTCCGCAAAAAATTTGTAGTCTCTCCTCTTTCAGGATGTGATATGCTTTTGGGCATTCGATGGTTTCGTGAGCATAACCCTCTCATTGATTGGGCGAAAAATACGTTCCCTTTCAATGCCAAAAGTGACTCTCCCATTGTCATTTGTGGGGAGCAAGTTGTTCATTCTTCGTCTCTCATTTCTAATGTGCAGGCGAAGATTGAAAAGACTCAGGAGAAGGAGACTCTCAGTCTTTTCTTTTCCAAAGCACAACACACATGATTTTCTTGATAATGATAAGCATGATGATTTGCATGATCAAGATGTGATTATTCATGAGCATGATGATTTGCATTTTATAGCTGTGATTACTCACAAGCATGATGATTTGCAGGATAAAGTTGTGATTGTTCACAAGGATGATGGTTTAGTTGATACTTTTTCTAGTGAAGCTAACCTCATTGCAGATTCGATCAATCACGAAGAGCCGATCTTCGCTCTCGAGTCAAGGTCCAAAGAACCCCCACAGGAAGTATTTTGTGTTCGATGATTAGTCAGCACACATTGTTCGAGTGTTTCATTCGTGATGCTTTCCTGTATTTTAGTCACCGTCCTTATGTGACCCTTTTCATAGGCATGACATATGGTACGATGAACACGATTCACTCATGAATGAGCACGGATGTATGCGGATTACTCATGAAAAGATGAAATGTTTGTACCCAAGGAATCCATTGTGATTTGCAGCAGTTGATAGATTTAGATCAGAAAGACAAGTTTTGAATCCATTGTTTGCGTGTGTTTGATGAACGGTTTGGCACTCCGTCTCTATGTTCATCTACATTGCATGCACAGTCTTTGAAGAAGACTAGAATTTTTCCAGTCACTTTACGTGGAATGGGTATGTTCATGTTTTTGTGTTGAAAGTGGTTTCAGGAATTTTCATCCTCGGAGATTCTTGAAGAAGATAGACGCATGACTATAGACGAAGTTGAGGCATCGAAGGAGCCACAGATAACTTTGTGTCGCTTTCAGCGTGGCCCAAAGAAGCAAGCGTCGCAGACCTTTATGAAGTTCAAGTATCGCATGACCCACACATCAGAGTGGGCCGGCGAAGAGTCTTTCCCAGGATTCATCCAAACGTTGTTGGCGATCTCCTTTGATGCCATACAGTTCAGTACCAGTACCTCACTTTGAAAAGGAGGGGATGTCACGTGCACATCTAACCCTATGAAAAGAAGGGGATGTCACGTGCACATCTAACCCTATGTGTACGTGGACGAGCTACTTCATGACAAGAGTTCAGTTCAGTTCAGTTAGCTTAGCTTAGGAAGTGTTCTGGCACCTTTGTGAGTCTGTTCGCAGACCGTGCATGTCCAGACACTTAGAGTAGATGCATATCCTTTGGTTGCACCCAGCATGATCATCAAATTACCATCGGAACCCATCAGGAGCATTTTTACAGTGCATAGACCTATTTTCTCTATTTTAGCCATTTTTCACTTATTATTTTTTTAAGTGACTTTTGTTGGGAAACTGGGTAGGGCAATTTTGGCAAGCAGATGTATAACAAACCCTAGCACTAGCACTTTCTAGCAGAAGAGGCAGCAATGACCAGACATCCGACAATGCACCTTCTCAGCAAGACCCCTTGGCATGATCACCTAGCGTTTTCAGCCAAAGAACAAGCCGGCATATCAGCCCAATGTTTTGCATTTGCAGATGTCTGGCGACAGCAGACGCAACAGATCCTCTAGCGTTTTTGCAGCAGGTCAGAAATCAGCCCTAGCGTTTTTGCATTTGCAGAGCATCCTAGCGTTTTGCAAAATTCCGGTGACAGATCCAGCCATAGTCTCATCATTTTCAGTTTTCAGCACATAGACACCGCAGTAGAAACACCAAACCTCGTAGATCTCACCTTCCCGCAGCAAATCCTCGCCGCACAGTCAGATCAACGAGAGTTTGTAGATTCAGTCCGGAAAACGTAGACTTCAGCATCTGCGTTTTCAGCGCGTCGTCGTTGCATCGTCGTCACCGACATAGAGTCAGAATTCAGCAGATAAAGATTTGCAAATTTCAGCCATTAGCATTTTCAGATTTTAGCCCATCTCATCATCGTCCTCGTCGTCGTCAGCAAGTCCAAAGCATTGTCAGGATGTTTCGATCAAGGAAGGGGATTGGGTGTATTTAAGAATCATGAAGCAACGTCTTAAGCAAGTTGGAAAGAAGTGTCCAAAGTTGTCTTTTCGAATGTATGGTCCATTTCCTATAATTAAAAAGATAATTGAGGTTTCAATGAAATTGCAATTGCCTAACTCATGGTCAATGCACAACGTTTTCCATGTTTCTTGGTTGAAAGTGTTCCAAGGAACGCCTCCAAAGGACATTTCGGAAGAAGAAGAGCCGGAGATCATCGATGTCATGGAGCCGGAGCAAGTGTTGTTACATCGGTTTCGCCATGTTCAAAGAAGCAAGTGAGACAGTACTTTTTGAAGTTCAAGGATGGAGGAACCCATGAAGCAATGTGGATCGACGAAGAGTTTTTCAAAGATTACCCAGAGTTGTTGGAAGACTACAAGGAAGCCATGCAGCACGGTACCAGTACCTCACTTTAAAAAGGAGGGGATGTCACGTGCACATCTAACCCTATGTGCATGTGGATAAGCTACTTTAAGTCCAGGGTTCAGTTAGCCTAGCTTAGGAAGTGTTCTGGCACTTCTGTGAGTCTGTTTGCAAACCATGCATGCCCAAGCACTTAGAGTAGATGCATATCCTCCGGTTGCACACAACATGATCATCAGATCACAGTTAGAACCCATCAAGAGCATTTTCCAGTACACAACCTATTTTCCCTATTTTAGCCATTTTTCACGTATTCTTTTTAATTGACTTTTGTTGGGAAACTGGGTAGGCAAATGAGCCAAGCAAATATAAAAGAAAACCTGGCGCTAGGGGAATCTGGCAGAAGAGGAAGAAGTGCACAGGCAAGTTGCTTGCAACAGGCATCTCTCTCTCTCTCTCTCTCTCTCTCTCTCTCTCTCTCTCTCTCTCTCTCTCTCTCTCTCGCAAGAACCCCTGCAAAGCCAAAGCAAGAACCCTTGCAAAGCCCTGGCATTTTTTAACAAGCAAAGCCAATCAGCGTTTTGGACAACTTTAGGTTCAGCATTTTTCAGCAGTAAATCCAACGATTTCGACAGATAAAGAACAACCCGACAAGAGCTAATTCAGCAGACGTCGTCGTCGCCGCTTTCGTCGTCTCCAACCTAGACAAACATTGCATCATGGCCTCACGAGTTTGCATCAACATCTTGTACCAGTTTTGTGCAATCAATAGCATAGACTTCTCTCGCCATCGAGAGAAGGGCCTTCGGAGGAGGGTTTGACAACTTGTATGGTGTCGTATTCTTCTCTCTCTATCTCTCAGTCTCAACACCTTCATTCACAATGTTTATCCAATTTGTTTGTGATCACTTTTTTTTTCCCGAGAAAAAGATCCTTCTATTAGTTAATGAAAGCTGCCCATAGGGCTTCAACCACCTCTGCAAGAGAGGGCTACAACAAACGTGATGGGGAGACTCTCCCAATGAAAGAACAACATATACACAATGAGGCTAAATCAAGGGATGGGAGGAGGAAAGAGCCACACAGGTGGTCGGTATTGCCATCTGAGCACACCCTGGACAATGGTATAGAAAGGCCCAGGGCGCCAGAGTCGAAGGAAAGCCTCGCGGCGCTCCCGCATGCGGTCGGAGCTACCCTGTAGGCCCTCAAGCTGTCCTCTGAGAGTATGGATTAGCTCTAGCCAAAAGTCACGAACACTCTCTGCTGGCGGCACAGAGCCACTGACGAGCTCCCAACACTCCTCTCTCTCACTGCACCACTCCTGTGGAGTAAGCTCTGTAGGCAGGCTGGAGTGTAGGACACCCCCCCTGTATCACTATCATCCTGCTGGTGGAAGATAGCTCAAACTGAAGTGCCGGGCCCGTGAGAGTGGACCAAGCCGCTGCCCCCGTTTGTTTGTGATCACTTGCACTCTCTCATTAAAGGAACGGAAGGCTCTCCCTTCCGTAAGTAAAAGAAACCTTGAGCACAGTTCGGAGCACTCTTCTTGAGCAAAGTTCAACATTCACTTCCGCTGCACCTTACAGTGCGCAGACAGTCTTTATCATTGCAACAGCGTGCAAGATTCAAAGCAAGGTCATCTTGGTCTTGCAGGTGGAGCAACAAACCTGCAGAGAGAGAGTGCTTATGAGCTTCGAGCTCGCAGATCTGTACCTTGATAACTCAGTTTCGATTTAGGCAACGAGCGAGAGTTTCCCAGAGCGTATCAAAAGTGCAAAAGGTCTGCAGCTGAATTGCTAAAGTTGAATCCGAATTACTAAAGATGAATCATATTGCTGCAGTTGAATCACATTGCTGGATAATCTGAATTTTGTAGATTGTTGAGTCTAAACCTGCCAAGGTTGCATCCGTACAACGTACCGATAGGTCCATACAGTACAGCCGTACAATACAGATCCGTACGTATGGATCGGGATCCATACAGATGCTTCTTTTCGAAGAAAAAAAATCATGCATTGTAAGGTTTGCAAAACTTATTAGAGTCAAAACTTCATACTTCAGTCTTAGATTATTATTATGTACTTCTTTTTTGATGCTCTTAGTTTTATGAGACCATAACATGAGACATTTGACATTGTTTAGCTGTAGACATTGATCAGCTTTGTGTTTTCATTGTTCGGTTAGAGTTGTGGACTCTAATCTTTATTTGAAGTCTTGGTGAATGCATAAGTAAAGGTATGAAGTACTCTTAGTTTTAGGCTTTTTGAAAAAAAGGACGAATTTTTTTACGTACCTAAAAACTCAATCCATTCTGTACTACGTACCTTATGTACCAAATTTGTACCGAACACTACGTACCTAGCTACCTTGAAACCTGCAAATTGGACACACTTCTGAGTATGAACCTCTAGTTCGAGTTTTGAGACCGGCACGAAACAGTCTGCGCAGCTGATCTTGTGCTTCTTTGTCAACGTTTATCAATGTTGCAAACCAAGTTTGAGATTTCAGTCAACAAAGGCTTCAATCTCCTTTTATGGGCTGAAGTCAAGGCAAGCAACAGTGACGACAACAATCTTTTGAACATCAAGAAGCTTGAGGGTGCATAAGGATGAGGCCCTGGCTAAGTTAAAACAATTTGTGGTACTTGCTGAAAATCAGGTCAACAATACGGTAAAGTGTCTGCGCTCTGACAATGGGAGTGAGTATGTGTCAAAGTCTTTCCAGGACTTCTGTGACAGTAAAGGAATAAAGAGAGAGTTGACTACACCTCATAATCCACCCCAGAATGGTGTTGCAGAGCGAGTGAATCGGACTATTCAAGAAAACGTCCGATGTATGTTGTCTCATGCTCCATTACCCCATGGTTTTTGGACAGAGGTTGTTGTCACGTGCACATCTAACCCTATGTGTACGTGCACAAGCTACTTCATGACAAGGGTTCAATTCAATTCAGTTAGCTTAGCTTAGAAGTGTTCTAGCACCTTTGTGAGTGTTCGCACACCGTGCATGTCCAGACACTTAGAGCAAATGCATATCCTCTGGTTGCACACAGCATGATCATCAGATTACCATCAGAACCCATCAGGAGCATTTTTACATTGCATAGACCTATTTTCCCTATTTTAGCCATTTTTGACTTATTATTTTTAAGTGACTTTTGTTGGGAAACTGGGTAGGGCAATTTTGGAAAGCAGATATATAAGAAACCCTAGCGCTAGCACTTTCTAGCAAAAGAGGCAGCAGGGACCAGACATCCGGCAGTGCACCTTCTTGGCAAGACCCCCCGGCATGATCACCTAGCGTTTTCAGCCAAAGAACAAAGCCAGCGTTGTTAGCTTTGCAGATCAGCCCAGCGTTTTGCATTTGCAGTAGCCTAGCGACATCAGACTCAGTAGATCCTCTAGCGTTTTTGTAGCAGGTCACAAATCAGCCCTAGCGTTTTTGCATTTGCAGAGCATCCTAGCGTTTTGCAATTTTTCGACGACAGATCCAGCCATAGCCTCAGCGTTTTCAGTTTTCAGCACATAGACATCGTAGTAGAAACCCCAAACCTCACAGATCTCACCTTCCCACAGCAGATCCTCGCCGCACGGTCAGATCAGCCAAGGTTTGCAGATTCAGCCCGGAAAACGCAGGTTTCAGCATCTGCGTTTTCAGCGCGTCATCGTTGCATCGTTGTCATCGCCGTCATCACCGACATAGAGTCAGAATTCAGCAGATAAAGATTTGCATATTTCAACCATCAGCGTTTTCACATTTCAGCCCGTCTTGTCGTCGTCGACATCATCAGCAAGTCCAAAGCATTGTAGAGATTTGTGCAATCAATAGTAGACCGCTCTCGCCATAGAGAGTGGGGCCTTTGGAGGAGGGTTTGACAACATTCTGGTGTCGTATTCTTCTCTCTCTATCTCTCAGTCTCAGCACCTTCATTCACAATATTTACCACTTTGTTTGTGATCATTTGCACTCTCTCACTAAAGGAACGGAAGGCTCTCCCTTCCGTAAGTAAAAGGAACCTTGAGCACACTTCGGAGCACTCATCTTGAGCAAAGTTCAACATTCACTTCCGCTACACCTTACAGCTGTTATGAAAACCGTACATTTGATTAATCGATCACCGCACAGGCCTTTGGGTGGGGGAGTTCCCCAGGCAGCGTGGTTGGGCAAGCCACCTTCGCACGCTCATCTGAGAGTGTTTGTTTGCGAAGCTTTTGAGCACATCACGTTGGAGCCAAAGTCTTGTAAGTGTGTATTCCTAGGACATGGTGACAATGGTGAAATGGGGTATCGATTATGGGATCTCGAAAAGAGAAAAATTGTCCGCAGCCATGATGTAATCTTCCGGGAGGATTGCATGCACAAACAACCTTAAAGGATTGAAGAAGTTAGGAGAGTTGTTTTCTGAGAAGATGTACCTTTTGGACAGTAATGTATATGCCCAAAAGTGTAGGGAATGGTGCTGAAAATGCTCAGCCAGAAATTGCCCATCATAGTTCACAGTCGGAGTAGCACAAATCAGGATAATCAAAACTGGCAGACTTGCATGGAGGACAACATCATAGAGTGTCAGACTTTGGACAGTCTCAATCAGCTGGTCAGTCTAAAATGTTAGGACAACAAGTTGTAGATTTGTAGGCTCGATAGCAAGCTGGAAATATGGAGCCTTTGGTTCGGAGGTCAACCCGACCATCAAGGCAGCCATATAGATTTGTTCCTGGTGTTGATTATGTCATGTTGACAGATTGTGGTAAGCCGTCTTGCTTCAAGGAAGCATCGGCTAGTCCGGACAGCGAGCAGATTTGCAGGCTTGATAGCAAGCTGGAAATATGGAGCCTTTGGTTCGGAGGTCAACCCGACCATCAAGGCAACCGGATATATTTGTTACTGGTGCTGATCATGTCATGTTGACAGATTGTGGCGAACCGTCTTGCTTCAAGGAAGCATCGACTAGTCCTGACAGCGAGAAATGTATAGGACCATGCTGTCGGAAATGCAATCTCTGGAGAAGCGTGATATTTGAGATTTGGTGCATTTGCCAAAAGCACAGAAAGTTTTTCCATGCAAATGGGTTTACAAAAAGAAATTGATTCATGTGCTTCATTCCAGGTGACACAACATCGGGAATGGTTCTCTAGCTACAATGCTGGAAGATATCGTGTTGTTCATTTGGGGGACAACCATGCATGTGATATTGAGGGAATCACAAGTGTGTAGCTGAAATTTCAGCATGGATCATATTTTACATTGCATCGTGTGAGGCATGTATCCAAGCGCAAGAAGATCCTGATAAGCACAGGGTAGCTAGATGCTGATGGCTATCACACTACCTTTGGGAATAGCAAGTGGAAAATTAGCAAGGGATTTAGGATCATTGCTAGAGGTCCTAAAAGTGACATTCTGTATCCACTTCATGCATCTAGTATGCAGGACCATGTAGTCGCCATAACCGAGCAACCAAGCGTTTCCTTGTGGCATGGTAGGTTGGGACACATGAGTCAAACCGGAATGAAGATGCTTTCTCATTTAGGATATTTACCGTGTTTGAAATATGTTGATTTTGACCATTGTGATCATTGTATCTATAGCAAGCATGCTCAAATTCCTCACAAGAAATCTCTCTCATTGAAAGCTTCTCCCTTGGAATTGATACATTCAGATGTATGTCAGATGCCAAGGCTACCTCTAGGGGGAAAGCAATACTTTGTTACCTTTGTGGATGATGCTTCCCGCAAGGTGTGGGTATATCCGATCTAGTGTAAGGATGAGGCCCTGGATAAGTTCAAACAATTTGTGGCATTCACTAAAAATCAGGTCAGCAGTAAGGTAAAGTGTCTACGCTCTGACAATGGGGGTGAGTATGAGTCAAAAGTCTTTCCGGGACTTCTGTTAGTAAAGGGATAAGAGGGAGCTAACTACACCTAATTATCCACCCCAGAATGGTGGGTGAATCGGACTATTCAAGAAAAAGCCCGATGTATGATGTCTCATGTTGCATTACCCCCTGGTTTTTGGGCAGAGGCTATTATGACAACCGTACATTTGATTAATCGATCACCACAGAGGTCTTTGGGTGGAGGAGTTTCCCAGGAAGTGTGGTCGGGCGAGCCACCTACGTACGCTCATTTGAGAGAGTTTGGTTACAATCCGAAAGGAAGACCGCAAAGTTGGAGCCAAAGTCCTGTAAGTGTGTATTCGTAGGATATGGTGACGATGGCACTGAAATGGGGTATAGATTATGGGATCCCAAAAAGAGAAGAATTGTTCGCAGCCATAATGTAATCTTCCGGAAGGATTGCATGCACAAACAACCTCAAAGGACTAAAGAAGTCAAGAGAGTTGTTTTCCGAGAAGATGTATCTTTTGGATAGCAGCGTATGCCCATTGCCCAATGGTCAGCAACAAATTGCTGATGATGTTCTCAAAAGTGTAGGGAATGGTGCTGAAAATGCTCAACCAGAAATGGCCCATCGTAGTCCATAGTCGGAGCAGCACAAATCAGGACAATCAGAACTGGCAGATTATGTGTAGAACATTCAAACTTTGGACAGTCTCAGTCGGATGGTCAATCTGAATTTGGTCAGCCTGACATGTCGGGACAGCAAGCTGCAGATTTGCAAGTTGGACAACAAGCTGGAAATATGGAGCCTTTGGTTCGGAGGTCAACCCAACCATCAAGGCAACCGGATAGATTTGTTTCTGGTGTTGCACTTAGAGCTTCTTCACTCAATCCTTACATTAAGCTCCTCCATGTAGCTTGAAACTCGGAAAGCGGAGCAGCTACAGTATGCTCTTTTATTGATTGAAAGTGCTAAAAATGTTTTGACTCTTACAATAGCCATTGTGTGTGACAACTAGAGTGCCCAATTGGGGCTTTTTGGGCCATGTCTAGCGGCCGTGTCTGATATGGGCCTTATTCTCCGCCTGCCACGCTCTCCCCTTCTCCCGCTGCCCAAACACCCAATTCGCCTGTGCATGCTACTGATATCCTTGAGAGTGTCTCCTGCCTCGTTCGAGACAGAGAGGGAGAAAGAGAGAAACAATCGCAACAAGATTGATGATGGGTAGCAAGTTGACGAAGGGTCCCTTGTGTGTGTGTGTGTGTGTGTGTGTGTGTGTGTGTGTGTGTGTGTGTGTGTGTGTGTGTGTATATATATATAGAGAGAGAGAGAGAGAGATTTTATTATCATCCTCAGAGATCGAATCTGACCTATGGGATCAAAGATACATGTAATGTACCATCTATGGGGCTAACAAACGATTCTCGATGCTCAAGAATCGTGGTGATGGAATTGCAATGGAGAGCTCACACTGTGGCTTGGAGAGGAAAGTGTATAGATCTATGTCAGGGCTGAAAACGAAAGGAAGCAAGTTCAAATGTGTGTGTGTGTGTGTGTGTGTGTGTGTGTGTGTGTGTGTGTGTGTGTGTGTGTGTGTGTGTGTGTGTGTGAGAGAGAGAGAAGAGACAGAGAGAGAGAGAGTTAACCCCTAAATATTGCATGCTATTGCAGGAGAGAGAGCCACACACAATTGGAGAGAGAGAGAGAGAGGGAAGGTGGTCTCTCTAGACTCCCCTTGATGCAATAATTCCAAATTTGGGCCTCCCTACTAAATCCCACGTGCACGTCCATTTTCGGTGAACAATTTTTATTAGAAAGGTGATGGAGCCCAACATGGTTGTGCTAGTTTGCACGTTGCCTCACTGATGAGCTTCGACATGGATAAAGTCCTATAACAAATTTATCTCAAGGACCACAATGTTTCTAGGTAGTGAGGTTATACCTAGGTGCTAAAAGTGTGAGTTTGGATGCCAAATGTGATAGGAGCATTTCACGAGTTCATGCTATAATTGATGTGCTTGTCTAAAAAATGTTGTTTTGACCATTTTGTATGATCACCGATCCTGTTGCATTTTTGTAGGCCCTGACGTGTGTATCAAGATGTCTATTTGCGTAGTTCCATTGATCATTCTGGTGTGTTCTACTTAAGATGGCAATACACCATGTAGTATTTGTTTAGTGAACTCCATACTATAGTTGAAGTGCTATGTAGGGAAATTTTGTTTTGACCATTTAATATGATGCCTATCTCCATAGTTGCATTGATCAACATGGTATGTTTCACTTGCAGTAATATAAACAGATACTCATCTCATAAACAGATACTTGTCTCACCATCATGGTTGACGTGTACTTACTTTTGTAGCTTGGCGATGACAGCATTAGGACTAGGAGTGGGCCCACCTCGTCTTTCCTCCCACGCTAGTGGGCTTTTTGGCATCCTTTCATGGATGCGATATAGCCGTTGTAGATCAAAGTCGATGATCCCTCTAAGTCTTCCCGTTGCTAGCACGAGTGTGTGACCCGCCGTCCTCTGGATGGCGGGGGGTGACAGGAATGGCGATGCGAGTGAGCGAAGGAGAGAGAGAAACGGAGAGTAAGATGTATTGAAGACATGTGGCAATACCCAAGACACTCATATGGGAAAAAGAATTCACAATCTTAGTGTTAGTCAGGGGTTGTTGAAAGAAAAGATCGTGCTTCGCAATGCCCTAGCCAACATGTATGCCAAATTTCATCTACTTGAGAAATCACAAAAAGTGCTTGAGGAGTTGCCTGCCCAATATGCCCTTTCTTGGAGTGTTTTGATTGTGGGATATGCCGAATAGCAGCTTTTTCCAGGAAACTCCCGGCTGTTTTTAGAGGATGAAAAGTGAGGCCATCTCTCGAGATGCAATTACCTATGCTTGCATTCTGAAGGCACGTGGCACTACGGAAGACATTGATATCGGCAAAAGAGTTCACGATGAAAAGCACAGACAGTGCTTAAGGAGCCACCTGTACGGGATGTTGTATCTTGGAATTCATGGATTGCACGATATGCCGAACGGGGGCAAGGTCAAGAAGCTCTGGGTTGTTTTCAACGGATGCAAAGCGAGGGCATCACTTTAGATGTAATCACTTGTCGCATCTTGAAGGTGTGTGGCACCACTTAAGATGTTGATATGCGCAAAAGACTAAAGGGAACGTAGATGAAATCATCTACGCTTTCGTCTTAAAGGCATGTGGGCACTTCGCAAGACACTAATATGGGAAAAAGAATTCACAATCATATGTTAGTCAACGGCTGTTGAAAGAAAATATCATGCTTGGCAATGCCCACGTCAAGACGTATGCCAAATGTCGTCTACTCCAAAAAGCACAAAAAGTGCTTGAGGGGCTACCTGTCCGAGATGCCCATTCTTGGAGTGTTTTGATTGCTGTCCAACAGGGGCACGGCCAAGAAGCTTTGGCTTGTTTTCAGAGGATGCAAAGTGAGGGCATCTCTCCAAATGCAATTACCCATGCTTGGATATTGAAGGCATGTGGTACTACAGCAGACACTCATATGGGCAAAAGAATTCATGGTCATATTGTTAGTCAGGGGCTAATGAAAGAAAACGTTGTGCTTGGCAATGCCCTGATCAACATGTATGCCAAATGCGGAGTACTTCGAAATGCACAAAAAGTACTTTAGGAGTTGCCTCTCTTGGGAGTGTTCTGATTGCGGGATATGCCCAACAGAGGCAGTGCTTGTTTGGCAATGCCTTGGTCGATATGTATGCCAAATGTGGTGTACTTCAGAAAGCACACACAACGCTTGAGGAGCTACCTATCCGGGATGTTCTCTCTTGGAATTCATTGATTGTAGGATATGGCGAGAACGGGAGCAAGGCCAGGAAGCTCTGGCCTGTTTTCAGCGGATGCAAAGTGAGGGCATAACTCCAGATGCAATCACTTACGGTTGCATTTTGAAGGCATGTGGCACTACTCAAGACACTGATATGGGCAAAAGAATTCATGATGATATTGTTAGTCAGGGGCTATTGAAAGAAAACATCGTGCTTGACAAGGCCAGGAAGCTCTGGGCTGTTTTCAGCAGATGCAAAGGGAGGGCATATCTCCAGCTGCAATCACTTACGGTTGCATTTTAAAGGCATGTGGCACTACACAAGACACTGATATGGGCAAAAGAATTCATGATGATATTGTTAGTTAGGGGCTAATGAAAGAAAACGTCGTGCTTGACAATGCCTTGGTTGGCATGTATGCCAAATGTGGTGTCCTTCACTATGCACAGAAAGTGCTTGAGGTGCTACCTCTCCAAGATGATATCTCTAGGAATTCATTGATTGCAGGATATGCCGAATGGAGGCAAGGGTAGGAAGCTTCGGGCTGTAATCAACAGCGCGGGCATCTCTCCATATGGAATCACTTATGCTTGCATTTTGAAGGCATGTGCCACCACTCAAGATGTTGATACAGGCAAAGGCATTCATGATAATATTGTTAATGAAGGGGGGATGTTGAAAGAAAACGTCGTACCTGGAAATGCCTTGGTCAACATGTATGCCAAATGGGGAGTCCTTCAGAACGCACAGAAAGTATTTATGGAGCTACCTGTCTGGGATGTTGTCTCTTGGAATTCATTGTTTATAGAATATGCCGAACGGGGGCAAGGCTCGGAAGCTCTGGGCTATTTTTAGCAGATGCAAGACGAAGGCATCTTTTGATATGCAATCACTAACGCTTGCATCTTCAAGGCGTGTGCCACCACTCAAGATGCTAAAACAAGCAAAAGAATTCACAATAATATTGTTCGACAGGAGTTGTTGAAAGAAAACATCGTGCTTGGCAATGCCTTCATCGGTATGTATTTCAAATGTGGTGTCCTTCATGAAGCACAAAAAGTGTTTGAGGAGCTACCTATCAGAAGCTTTGGGCTGTTTTTAGAGGATGCAAAGTGAGGGCATCTCTCTGGATGCAATTACCTACGGTTGCATTTTGAAGACATGTGGCACTACGCAAGACACTAAAATGGGCAGCCGAATTCACGACGATATTGTTAGTGAGGGACTCTTGAATGAAAACGTCATGCTTGGCACCTTAATCGACATGTATGCCAAATCTCGTCTATTTCAAAAAGCACAAAAAGCGCTTAAGGAGCTACTTGTCCGAGATGTCGTCAATTGGAGTGCATTGATTTCAGGATATGCCGAAAAGGGCAAGGCTAGGAAGCTTTGGGTTGTTTTCAACAGATGCAAAGCAAGGGCATCCCTCTAGATGCAACAACTTACACTTGCATCTTGAAGGCGTGTTTGTCACCACTCAAGATGTTGATGTAGGCAAAAGAATTCATGATGAAAACGTTGTGCTTGGCACCTTAGTCGACATGTATGCCAAACCTGGTCTATTCCAAAAAGCACAAAAAAACGCTTCAGGAGCTGCCTGCCCGAGATGTCGTCAATTGGAGTGCATTGATTTTTAGATATGCCCAATAGGGGCAAGGCCAGGAAGCTTTGGGTTGTTTTCAACATATGTGAAACGAGGGCATCTCTCTAGTTGCAATCACTTGCGCTTGCATCTTGAAGGCGTGTGGCACTATGCAAGACACTGATATGGGCAAAAGAATTCGCAATAATATTAATAGCCAGGGGTTGTTGAAAAAAAATTTAGTGCTTGGCACTACCTTGGGCATGTATGCCAAGTGTGGTGCACTTTAGAAAGGACAAAAAAGTGCTTGAGGAGCTTCCTGTCCAGAATGTCGACTCTTGGAATGCACTAATTGCAGGATATGTTGCTTTTGTCTTGAAGGCATATGGCACTATGCAAGATGTTGATAAGTGCAAAAGAAACCACGATGATAATGTTAATCAGGGGCTGTTAAGAAAAAAACATCATGCTTGGCAATGCCTTGGTCGACATGTATGCCAAATGTCGTGCACTTCAAAAAGTACATAAGATGCTTAGGGAGTTGCTTATGCAAGACATCGTCTCTTATAGTGCATTAATTTTTGGCTATGCTCAACAGCCAGACATGGCCACAAAGCTCTGGGCTTTGGTCTTGAAGGCTATGCTTACATCTTAAAGGGATGTGCCATTACGCAAGATGCCTACATGGGCAAAAAGATGAAATCACCTATGCTTTGGACTTGAAGGATTGTGGCATTACACAAGGTGCTGACATGGGCTCCACTCCTCACTTTTGTAATCTGGCGTCATTTTTGATAGAAGGTAGCCTAGATCAGGACTTATATCACTTGCTCATGAGCCGAGATAGTGCAGAGGCATGGCACCGCATCCGCGAGCGCAGGCCACCGACATCGATCAAGGACCCGAACACATGGTACCGCTATGCAGAGGGCCTTTACCAGATACCAGGACAACCACCGATACCCCTGCCACAGGGACCACGCCCCACCACTTCGTCCTTCTTCACATCAGAGATGGTAGCTCGAGCCATCCGGCATCTACAGCATGGTAGAGCCCGAGACCGGACCGAGCTACAGACCGAGCATCTGATTTATGGGAGAGAGACCTTGGCACCTTTCATAGCTCATCTCTTTAACCGCGCACTAGTGGAGGGATTTCCAAACTCGTGGACACAGCACATCATTGTACCTATCCACAAGTCTGGAGACACCATGGATCCCAACACATACAGGACTATTATGATTGGCCACATGTTGGCCAAGCTCTATGGCACGGTTTTAGAGGAGGAGCTTAGCACCAGAGCAGAGGCAGCAGGCATCCGAGCTACAGGACCAGACCGAGCTACAAGCCGAGCATCTGATTTATGGGAGAGAGACCTTGGCACCTTTCATAGCTCATCTCTTTAACCGCGCACTAGTGGAGGGATTTCCAAACTCGTGGACACAGCACATCATTGTACCTATCCACAAGTCTGGAGACACCATGGATCCCAACACATACAGGACTATTATGATTGGCCACATGTTGGCCAAGCTCTATGGCACGGTTTTAGAGGAGGAGCTTAGCACCAGAGCAGAGGCAGCAGGCATCCGAGCTACAGGACAGGTTGGGTTCCGCCGCACATACTCTACCATCGATCATATCTTCACGCTACACTGCTTGATCGACCAGGCACGAGTGAGGAAGAGGAGGCTTTACTATTGCTTTGTGGACTTTCGCAAAGCATTTGATACGGTGCCACGTGAGCGACTCTTCAGGCGACTACTCTCACTTGGGCTTGAGGAGGACATGATATGGGGCATATATACACTTTATGAGCAGGTATGTGGGCGAGTACGATGTCCAGGAGGCACTACAGAGACCTTGTTTAGCACCATTGGTGTGTGAAACAAGGATGTCCACTCTCCCCTACACTCTTTGGGCTCTACATTGATGAGATAGTGGATTTTATTCAGCATAGAGGAGGTGATGGGGTGGAGAAGGGTGGCACCACAGTCCATATACTATTATATGCCGATGATATTGTACTCATATCAGAGTCAGCAGAGGGGCTGCGTCAGCATCTACTTGGGCTCGATATTTTTTGTGCGCAGCTAGGGCTCTCAGTGAACCTTGGGAAAACCAAGGTTCTCATCTTTCATACATCACCACGGATCAGACGAGAGAGCTCTTTCACAGCAGCAGGGGGTAGTATCGAGGTTGTAGGCTCATATGTCTACTTGGGGGTGACTTTTACCGCGGCATCAGGGGCCTTTTCCATGACACAGGCAGCCAGAGACAAACTGACCAAGGGGTACTCCGTACTCACACGGATGGAGAGACAATGCCACCATGCACACTTTCAGGAGCCCCGTACGAAGGGGTGGTTTTTTGACACTTTGGTTACACCGGCTCTTATGTATGGGGCAGCCATATGGGGACCTGGCTTGGCAGACTCGATCTGGTCTTTGATAGAGCGTCCACAGGTACTGATGATCTCGAGGATGATCCGCAGCAAGCCGTCCGTTCCACATGATATAGTCAGAGCAGAGCTAGCAGTCCCACCTATGCTAGTAGAGGCACTGTTTCAAACGGTTTGCTTGTTACATAGATTATAGAGTATGGATAGGGACCGCATTGCCTATCGAGCACTGCAGGCATCACAGTCTATGGCACTGGCGGGAGATGCCTCTTCTTGGTATGCACAGACCAGCGAGTGGTTCACTAGACATGGGCTTGATATAGATCGACTACCACCCCTCCAGTATGACATCCATGCACCTACTTATACTCTCACTCATCAAGAGAGGAATAGGATCATCAGGCAGGAGATTTCGCATATTTACATTGAGAGGACATGGATCAGCCCCAGGCAGCCACTACCGACGAAAATGCTCCACTACCATGAGCATTTTCTCCAGATATCCGATCAGGGCTTCATAGACACCCCTCAGTATATACAGTAGTACATGCCACATCACCTACGGGTAGCCATCGGCCAGCTCCGAGTCTCATCACACCAACTTGAGATTGAGCGGGGCAGAGCCAGAGGCATACCACAAGAGAACCGGACTTGCCCAGTGTGTCAGACAGAGGTGGAGACGGAGGAGCACTTCATGCTACGATGCCCAGCTTACTCAGAGTTTAGACAGAGATTTGGGATTGAGGGCACTCTCCAGACATGCATGAGGAGGAGAGACCAGACTCATGTGGGCCATTTCATCACAAGAGCACTCCACATACGTGAGGAGTCTACACGACCACGACCACATGACACTGGAGGTGTTCAACAGACGATCACTCAGTTTTTCCAAAGAATGACTTCAGGAGATCCCACACCGCCGACGATGACTCGGCTGACACTCGAGCAAGCAGAGGCACAGCGAGCACGACGTCGACCCCGTGAGTCAGGATACCGACGGCCCCATCTATACCAGCAGGATATACTGAGGATCCATACACTTCATGAGCAGCAACTAGAGAGGGCCCGCTCCACCACACATTGGAGCACCCACTTACATCGGGTTTTTCAGCCCCTCCCCCCATGTACCACTTTCTATACCGATCACCCATTACACACTACTAGCCAGCTCTAATACGGGTATGCCCTCACACTTTTACTTTCACTCAACACGAGGTAGTCATTTTCTGCTGCGACAGAGCTACATCTCCAGCCATATATTCATATGGTCAGTATCTGCGGTGCCAGAGCCATATATACCCATACCACCACACATTACCACCATACCAAGACACTGCACATCCCAGTTCTAGATTAGCTTTCATTTCAGCATTTTATTTTCAGTATTTTCTTTTCCGGACACCCGGACTACCACTAGATGTACATTGATTTGTCTCATAGGCCGACTTCGGCCTTTAGAAGACGTAAATAAAGCTCTCTCTCTCTCTCTCTCTCTCTCTCTCTCTCTCTCAAGTATAATGCACTTGGCTATAATGAAAGCTATTAAGCAGACATTTGACAACACTCGTCAGTTCTGAGAGCCACTATCTATGGGGGAAGGACTTACTTGACAGGAAGGGCTTACTTGCCGCTCCAAGGATGGTTGCTAGCTCCAACTGCACGTGGGTGCTGCCCATGTAGGCAGCTCTGCAAACAGGCGATGTCCACACAGGTGGTGACGTTCAGAAGCGCTGCAACGGTCACGTCTAGCAGCTTGGAGAGAGAAGAAGAAGAGAGTTTTAAGAAAAGATCTAGCCGACGAGGAGTTGAATTCAAGACCTTCGAGAGGGAAATGGCATAACCACACTTAGAAAGGTTATACAATTTTCCTCTTTTTGAATTAAGACAGAAATTGAATTTGAAGAAGGGATTGGCAAGACCCTCCTTAACAAATTTGATTTCACTTTCCAGCTTCACTTAGCATATACCTTGCAAATAAAATACATGCTTCCCTGTTAAGGCCAGATGCCCATCCTAGTCCTTATCGAGAATATCATCAACCTTTTGCAAAAGTTACTTGACATCGGTCTTGCTTGCAAAAATGGCATATTTGAGTGAGATGACATCCGGCTCATATTCATATGCAAAAAGGGGGTAGGTATTGAGCATGACATAGGAATTGGTTTTCGCCAGGAAATCAAGCATCGGCTTCATGATAGTGTTGGCAATGGAGGGGTTGAAGGCACCAACAGAAAGGGGATAAGAGGAGGAGAGGATAGCGAGTGAAAATGCACCTATTGAGAGATATGAGGTGAGCGTAGTTCCACGTTGTAGACCCAGCCCTCACGTCCACCCTTGCATGTCGAACCCTCAAAGTGAAAGCTGGCTCATTGCTAGTATAGCATTGATGTGGGATCTGTCGAAAACACAACAATAGGGAGAGAGGGAAAGAACATGATACTAACAATGATCCGGGGTGTCAGTTGGAAACACAACAGTAGGGAGAGAGGGAAAGAACGTGCGGGGGGAGAGGAGAGAGCATGATGGGAATTTTGAAATCGCTTGACCTCCATTCCCCCTTCTGGAATGCTCCTTGCATTAGCTTGTGCCATGTGGCACATGGCAGCGCAAGGAGCATTAGGGTGGGTTCAGAGTAGGCGACGGAAGAAAAATGCAAAGGGACGTCGATCCTTCATGGCGAAATTTCATTGGCTAGAGTTGAGGCACTCTTCCGCCGAGCCCTCCATTTTTCTTCCACCCCCCCCCCCGGGAAGAGTTGATGGCCTCTCTCAGCCCCCTTCACTTTTTCACTTTTTCTCCTCCACACTGTTCACACGAGGCGGCGGCACATTTAGGGAGGCTTGTTTCTTCCGCCAGATCAGTATGAACACAGCCTAGGACAATAGCATTGATGCGGGGCGTCTGTTGGAAACACAACAGCAGGGAGAGAGGGACATGCAATTAGTGCCACGCACCTCAGCTTGGGATGATAGCCACCCACCCACCCTCCTCCCCCTCCCCCCCTCAGCACTAAAGGGCACGGGGCATTAAAGGAAGCTCAAGAGGTGGGATCTACGGCTGAGAAGCCCGGGCACAAAAGCAGAGGCGCACAGGGCCGTAGGATGCCCAGAAGTAAACTAGGACGCCGAAAAGTAAACTTGGACATGGGCACACCCTGTCCACGTTTATTTATAATGCATTTGTTGCCCACCATGGTCAACGTATGCGCATAGGGGGGTTGGATAAGTCACGCGCCTTGCCCGACGCCCACCAGGGTTCAAACCCGCGAGCCACACCCCACGCCGCATTTTTTTGAGCCCCCAAATCTCCTTGAGATTCGTGCCCGGGCTTCTCAGCCGTCGATCCCACCTCCCGAGCTTCATTTAATGCCCATGCTTTTTAGTGCTGAGGCCCTCCCCCCCCCCCCCCCCCCCCCCCCCCACAGTTTCCTCTCCATCAGCTTTGGCATGCAATTAGTGCCATACAATGGCTGTGGCATACCACTAGTTGCCGGTTCTTTTTTCGCTTGCCATCTAATATCGACCACACTACATCACATGCAAGCCCATGGTTGGTCAAAAAACCCACAGAAGCTCACACACACAGTAGCTAAAGATCTCTCTCTCTCTCTCTCTCTCTCTCTCTCTCTCTCTCTCTCTCTCTCTCTCTCTCTCTCTCTCTCTCTCTCTTCAGTCGTCATCCCACTCTCTCTCTTGCATGGCGGCACCAAGGGCATGCTATTGCTTTCTCTCTCACCATCGTTGTTGGCACATGCTTTCCTTGTAGTGGCAGGTTTATACAACCACCTCGCCCTCCTGTAGCCGCAAATCTCTCTCTCTCTCTCTCTCTCTCTCTCTCTCTCTCTCTCTCTCTCTCTCTCTCTCTCTCTCTCTCTCTCTCTCTCTCTCTCTCTCTCTCTCTCTCTCTCTCTCTCTCTCTCTCTCTCTCTCCCCCCCCCCCTTAATACGACAGTCAACCCACTCTCTCTCTTTTGTAAAATATGCAGCGATCGACGGCGCATGAGCTGCCCACAACCACCCATCTCTCTCGTTCGTTCTCCAACAAGCAGCGCTAGCACTAGTCTACTTTTCGGCACCACTCTTGGCAAAATATAACAACCAATAACCATAACCATAGATAGACCAGTGTCTCTCTCTCTCTCTCTCTCTCTCTCTCTCTCTCTCTCTTTCTTTGTGTAACGGCTGTCAATTTTTAGTTTTAACGAACTCTTTTGATTCTACCCTTCCCACATACACACACGAATTTGCTCCCCTGGGTATTCTCTAGCAATCACCACTATGGTATCTCCCTGAAAAGAATATTGGAGACACTCCAAGGCTGCATATTGGCCGATCTCAACGTTGAAGGTCGGGTGTGGAACTTGCAGGATAGCCCACCTGCCATGCTTGTTTCATCATCCTCTCTCTTTACAAGTATGTCTCAAACAAATCAGAGGCATTGGGATGCTGACATTTGGAGCTTCTTGATGCGGCAGTCCTTCCCTACAATATGCCAATCGTATCGAGCTTCAATGTAGACACCAATCAACCTACAATACAAAGTATGAAATGTGCTTATCAAGGTTGTCAATACAATTCTTTAGTCCTCAATGGCTTCTATTTTTCCACACACACTCTCAAAGCCAACTGTCTTTGTATTAAAAGTGAGTGCTATAGGTGTGAAGCCTATAAAATGTTATACACAAATTTTAAGCTTTTGAAGCTATTTTAAGATGCTACTTTTCAATGTTCCTTTTGAGCCATGCTTGTAATAGTGATAGCACTTACATAAAGACAAGCCTTGCTGATAGCAACAATACAAGTAGATTTGAACAAGAAGAAGCGTAAATTATGTTGCTACAATTCTTCGTCTTAACTTTTTAGAGAATTATGTCTTTATAAGTAGGCTTGTTTTATCCATTTATTTAATTGTTTGTATACAAGCATGATCTATGTCCTTTGTGTGTGTGATTCTTTTTACTGGATGACTAACTGCTATGCTTCTACGATGGATGATAAATTTTTTATTTTTATTTTTTGTAATAACCTATTCTTAAAGTCAAGTGATAATTTCTCTATTAACATTCTCTTGCCACACTTCATCAGTAGTACTTTTCTCTAACGGATCCAGTAAACATAAATTGCTTGTGGATAAATCATTTGAAATAAAACCATTTATCCTATTTGAACATACCTAGGGCATCCATCCCCTCAAAGTTAGCATGTACCTCACCACTTCCTCTTTTATCACTCTTTTCATGAGCCATAGCTCAAATATGTACAATTATTTGCAATAGTTTTTGTGAAATGACAAATGTTATGTGCTTCATCATGAGCTCAATAAATATTTGTCGATTAGTTTTTCACTTTCACTTTTAGAATTCACTCCCAAGTGTAATGTTATGTATCTACATAATTATTTAGGGCTAGACTACTTGGAAATTCTCTAAATCAAGTCCCATGGTTAGTATTTTATTTCGAGTCATTAATTGAGCTCAGTACTACTAGAACACGAGCCCTTTATCCACTAATTGTCAGACCCTTGCAAACCACTCTGTAAATTTAGATGATGCCTTTACTATCCACTTGTTTGTACTAAAATTTGTCGGCTTCAATCCCAACTTCGCATCAGTTTTATCATTAATGACTTTTAAAGTATATTAATGTATCTAGTGTATAATTAGATTGTTGTTATAATGAATAAGACATCCTATTTACTGCTTTGTTCTTTCTAGAAACACTTGACCAATAACACTAACTACAATGCTACCATATCTGAGATCCTCCAGATATTTCCACAAGGCTATACCTATGAAACTTTGCAACAAGCAAGAGTACCGTCAAACACTTTTTAAAAAAAGAGTTCTTTTACTTCTTGACATTATGTTGCACGTTGCAAAATTAATTATTTTTTATGTCATGGTTTGTACTTACATTGATAGGATCTATTTTGAGATAACTTTTCATACAACTCTCTATATGAGGTTAGTTGAGTTAGGGATGCTCATCAATATTTGGTATACACTTCAACATTCTAACATACTCCAATTTGGTACCAGGTAAATGTTTTGTATGTTTTATGTCTCGTCTAGTCCATTGGTCACATGCACACAAATTCGCCGATTTAGGTAGTGTGTCAATGCTCATCCTAGTGAAGATTCACTCACTTAGGCAGCACCAATTGTACGTGCAGATCCGCCGGTTTAGGTAGCACACTGCTAAATAAGATATTTACTATTTCCAACAATATTAAGTGCAGATACACTGGTTTAGGCAGCATAAGTGCCAATTTACCGATTTAGGCAGCACGTCGGATGTAGATTCACCAATTTAGGCAACACCGATCACAAAATCATGCTGCAGTGGCTATAAGCCACCACTATCCCTAGCATGCTTTTGTTACCTGGGTATACAAAATGAAGGATATTTGGATTTGAAATGGGTATCTCTTGGAAGATATTTGGATTTGGATTTATGTGGGATTTGGACTTGTTATATGACATTTTTGTGTCACGATAGTATTTATGAAATTGGACTTGAGATTAATGAGAATTGATTATTGAATATGAGTGTCACCACTGATATACTGATTCGTCAGCGTATGACATATACTGCTTATTCTAGTGGTATGGGAGACTAGAATCGGTAGTATGTGGATGACAACAGGCATAAGCAATGTTGTTTAGTTTCATTAATGTTTTCTTTCACTATGTTCTATTTTTGACACAAATTTCTAATCACTGTTATTGACAAGTACGGTTTGCAAATTCTTATATTTGCAAATGAGGACAATTGCTTTCCAACAGAGAGGTATGTAATGGTAATTGATAATCATCTATTTATTGTAGCTGACAAGTGGAAAAAGAGTTAGCAACTAATGGATTATGCAAAAGGATATTACAATTTATACATATTTCATTATTCAAGTGCTCCTTATGAGCTTTGGCCATTTATGACCGGCCGATCAGTTTGTACTCAATTTGAGCATTGAAGAAATCTATAAGTAAATACGTGCAAGAGGAAAATGCTCACTCTTGCATGGGAGGAGATTGCACCCAACGTCTGTGTCGATTGTTCTCTTCCCTCCTCTCTTCTCTCTCGACGTGCACTTGTGTAGCACTCTACTCTAAGAGATGCACCTGCACGTGCTTGTGTGCTATGTCTTGCTCTCTATCTCTTTCAGTCTATGGTTGCTCTTGATTATGTGCTCGTACGATTTGTGTGATTTGTTAGGTATGCATATTTATGGTGTTTTATCGTTTCTATCATGCTATTTGAGATATTTTGCAGGGACGCCACGCATCCATTTGTAGAAATTACCCATTGCATGTCAAAGAACAAAAAAAAAAGACATTACTCTACTTGCATAAATCTCTTCTTCCTAGGGTGGGTACTCCTTGTTGGAGTAATCCAGCCACCACGGACGCATTTCCAAGCTGCCTTTGCTTTAAGGTTGAATCACTACCGTGAAGCATGTCAAGTAAATGTCACTTTTTGGCAAAATGAGTTAGCATTCTATGTTAATTAAAACATGATCACTCCACAATTGACCAACAAAAAAAACTTTACTTACTCTTATATGTTGATGCGTGCCCGTGCAACCTCACATACTCTAATTGGTGTCATTCTAATACTCTTCTCACCCCAACCAGTATATGATATGTACTTTTGGAAGAACTCATGACCATTTTTTGGATTTGCAATTGTCGCTATCTCTAGGACTTTGCAAGTGAAATGTTGCTCTGTTTGAGAAAGCGCCAAAGCGACACTCTCCACATATGTGTCTCATGCCAAATTGTAATCAAAGCTCCCTTTTGGTGGCAGGACTCTAATCTTGTTTCACATTGCTTCCCACACATTAGCTCAAAATTAGATGAGCAAGGAGGGCCATGGGAAGCTTGAGGCACTTTGATCTATTTGGTCCCCTAAAGTGCAAAGCCTTCTCCACCGCCAACCTCTCTCTTTCCGAAAAATTTTCAGGGAGTGATTTTGTATCTACTACCCTTAACTTTTGCATCATATATATCGTGCAATGTCGGGTGAGGGACTAATATCCTCATAGCCCTTTTAAACACTCATAGTAAGACAAAGTTCCCAAAAATCACGCACAAACAAATTTATAAATACCAAAAAGACTTACTTGTTGATCATGCTCAAAACCAGTTCGGCTTAAATCCTACAAGCACACACCCTACGCAGGGTGCCTCCTCAACAGGGATGTCATTTTCCTTCATCCAATGCATCCATGCCTCCAATCTGTGATTCTGATCCCAAACCACAAAATATCTCTCGCCCATATGATTGAGCTCAGGGATGAGACGAAGCTAGATCATATGGCATTGAAAGATCTTGAATGGAATGGCCACGACAAACAAGCACACAATTATCTTTGCCTGAAATCCGCTTACTCACAATAAACCTTGCCATAGTCGATTGGTAACCTTTATCTGCAATGGATAGCTACAAATCCATTACATGATCATCATGCATGCAAATGGCAGGGTTTGAAAGAAGGTAAAAAGCAATTTGCTATGTGGCTCAATTCCAGCTACAACACTTGCCACAACAAAAATGACACAGTCTAGAGAACTAACCGCTTGAATTTGATCACTTTCGTGGGTGGTTTGCGGAGGTGCTTCTTGGGTACCAATAGTGGGAATCTCCTCCGCAACACCACTACCTTCGGATTGGTTGCGGGTCCTCATAGCTTGATTGATTGATTGATTGATTGATTGAGAGAGAGAGAGAGAGAGAGAGAGAGAGAGAGAGAGAGAGAGAGAGAGAAAGAGAGAGAGCGATAAAGGGATCTTGAGAGCAAGAGGGACAACTAGAGAAGAGGTGAGAGCACGAGGGGAGATCAAGAGCAACACATGGAGAGCAATAAAGAGGGCAGATAGAGAGCTTGAGAGTAAGATGGAGAGCTACAGGAGAGAGATAAAACAAGAGAGGAGATCTTGAGAGAAAAAGGAAGAGATGGAGCGCTTAAGAGCAATAGATAAAGAGAGGGGAGAAGGAGAGCTCGAGAGTGTGAGAGGTTGAAAACAACAATTTGCTTTATGTCTCAACCCACTCCCCTTGCTTTTATAGAGTTTTCAATAATAATAATAAGATAAATTTTTATAATAAATAATTCCTTTAGTGATTAATTAAAAGATGTGTGTGTGTGTGTGCATGTGTGCCACGTGTGTGTGCACGTGGCCAACGAGGCCATGAGTGCCTTGTGGGCACACACGCAAGGGCCCTTGGCATTGGGCCTCGTGGGCATGTGGGTGGGGGCCTTGGTGGCCATGAGGGCCCCCGAGCCCTTGGCCATATACATGAATTTGCACATATACAGATTCACACATACACTTTCACACACACACACACACACACACACACACACACACCTATGTACACTCTCATATTAGTTCATATGTATACACACTTGGCTCTTTTTCATGCACCACCTTTCTAAATCTAAGAGAAGAAGACTTAGAGTCAGAGAGATCTCGCATCATATTATGTAATTTTTTTAAAAATTAAAAGAAATCAAAAGAATTAAAAAATATATATTTTTATATAAAATTCATCTTGAAAATCTCAATGGCTAGTTTATTATATGAGGGTATTTAAACAAGTTTAGAGTGGTGATAGTACATTATTTTACTCTATTAATCTTAATCCTTACTTATCGTCCCTGATAAAGAGCTTACTCTTCCTTTTTACAATGGTAAATTTATAATATTTGAATCTTTCGTGGTGGAGAAAGTTCATCCTATGCAATTTATATCAATAGATGTTGTGATTGAAGTGGGAGATATAAAAATGAGTGTGCCTCTGGGGAAGACATTAGATCATATGGATAAGGGACCTATGTATTAGATGAGCAGCTTTCACATAAACACAGGTCAATGCAAGCTATGTTGAGCACTCTGCAGGATCACTCACTATGACTCCCATTGCGATAATGGATAGTCCTTTCATGCAAGTTGGTCAAATGGAGATCATAGATTTGAGTAGCTCTCTTCAAATTTTGCTCACTAATAGCTTCAAGAGGAATAACCGATAGAAACTTCTCCAACCCCAAAAGACGGGCACATTGGCAAAGCTTTTAATGTAAATACAACATGTGGAGCAGGTCTCAGAGATACCAAGAGCCTACAATGGAGACCTTGTTCTGGAATTTCCACCTACCATGGGGAAGGTGCAACATATGGATGCAATGGAGCATAAGTATGACCCTCATTTGTGGTTCAAGCGAGACTGCACATATGATTTTTTCCAGGGCAGCAGATTTCTTGGTCAGGGTAAAGAAGGAGAGAAATGTTTTGTCTTCAAGATGTCCACACAGTAGGTCTAGCATATGATGTGGACTTGGTAAACCAAATGAGACAAGATGAGGCCGTCGATCGTCAATGTGTATGGAGTCAATTCAATCACACAAGATTCATGGTGGGTCATGATGGCTTGTCATGTCTATGATCCAAGGTATGTGGATAGCTATAGAAGCAGATGTAGGCCGCACATGACACAGTCTCTAATAGTTTATTTGCAACATGGTGGACCTTCTCACTTGCAAATTATGAAATGAAGGAGGAAGATATGGAATCTCAATGTTTGTTTTGGGAGTGCCTCAATGAGGTGATGATATCACATGGGTGTGAAAGACCTAACTTCTTTGGATTCATGGTGGATGAAGCTCAAGCAAACTGGAATGCAATTTGAATTGTTTTCAATGGGGCGACAAGAATCACATGATGAGCAGACAAGAGCGATCTTGCCTTTTCCATTGGAAGCAAAGATTGAATCAACATACAACAAAGTATGTCGCACAAGCTTCTCAACATATACATAAAGAAATGTGTAAGAAGTCGAGGCAGCGTCAACGAAGGAGGCTGCAATAGCAGAGGATCACTTGATACGCCAATGGTGGCACAACGGACACTGCCTGGACTGTAACATTCTATACATGGATTCATGGCTTAATTGGTGGGAGATTCGTTTTGCACATTGGGGTGGCATTATGAAATCTATAAAAAGATGTGCTAATGGACCAAACACTCCAATCACAAACCCTTGTTAGCACCCCAACTAACAGAGATGCTATAGGACTGAGCCAATGATATAATATTTCATTTTTAATTCAATTTGGACAATTATCGCCGCAAGTCTTTGTATTTTATTGATTCCCAAAGCAAGTGCATATGTAGCAATTATGAGTTAGATCCAGTGGGGCTAAAACCTTATGGCAAGGTATAAAATCCAACTTTTGTATTATTTTTGTAAGTTCACTTTGGATGATGAAGCTACGTGTGATTACAAACAACACTATGTATTCTCCCTCTTTCTTCTGAAGCTCGTGACTCTCTTGTGGATGGTCTGTTTGGAGTGCAATTACCTCCATTGCATTCGTAGGTGAAAGCTCGAAGCAACATTGTAAGTTTCTTGAAATGAATGTATGTTTTTGCTCCTTCTGAATCTACTTATAACTCACATTTTACATATCAAAATTGTATTTCATGCATTACAGGGGTGTTGGGGCATCATTGCTAAGCTAGTAGGTGTATTCGGGATCGAAAATGGTTAGGTCAAATCTACTATGTAGGTATTAATTGCATTTTTGGCAGTTGATGGAAGCGGGGTTTGAAACCTTAGGCACACTCCTTCTGTGCTTACCTATCCTCTCTATAAGTGTGGTTGCGTTTGGACTTCATTTGCTTGGTGAAATGATGAGATTTCCTTGCGGTGTCGTGACTAGTTTTTGTTGTGCCTAACATGCAATTGATTGTTGTTTTAAGCAAGTATGGATTGAATGTGCTTTCCAAGAGATTGACAATCTCTTGTAGCCTCCATGCACTCGTCGGATCAACTTCATCCCATGGTATGACATTTATGTCTGTGGTTCTCGCTATCCCTACAATAAGATAGTTAGGCTTGGCAAGTAGAGGGCCCAAGATTTTGGCGTCATTGTCGGGGACAAGGTAATCTAAACTAGACAAAACCTCAAAGTTCTAGTAACATTGTCCGAGGAATTCCTCCTCTAGGTTCACCTAGAGTAAAAAATCATCGTTTAGAAACCACACGGTTGAGGTGTGTCTACTTCAGCTGTGTCTTGGGAGTATTCGTGCTCTCCGAGGACCTTCTAGGCTTAGATTAGGTTGTCTTCGAGTGGTTGACGCATTAGACTATGTTAGAGTCTAAAGGTTGATGCTCATTTCATTATGAAAAGGAGAAAAAACCAGTGTTAGTGGACAATTTCCACTACCAATTGCCGATTTGACTAGGAGTAGGATAAGTAGATATCTAGGTGGTTTTCAACCTATCTTACCACATGGGGTGTCATCAATGAGTTATCTTGGGAAATTTTAGAGATTTCAAGACTGAACCTTCATAGGTTAGCCAAGAAAACAAAAAAGACCCACATATCAGATCACGACTGGTCTTGGGAAAGTCATGGGAAAGCTTTGATAATCAAAAACCGACCTTAGGAGAAGATTTCAAGATTTGACCAAAACATCGATTAATATCTCCTTGGTGGTTCATACTTGTGAATTTAAATTTGTCTGGCGAAAAGCTTTTGAAATGCTCAGTTTAAAACCCGAATGATGTCAAAAGAAAAAAAAATCATCTACAGTCCAGAAGATATTAATCGTGATTAATTTTTTGGCCCAAGGGAGTAACTTCAGCTCCACCAACACCTTACCAGGTAAAGGCCAAACATTTTTTGCAAGGAGAATAAGGACTTGAATTTTAATTGAGTGTGAATTTTCATACTGACATCATCTTTACCCCGTCAATAGAAAAATCAATTTCGGGGCTGAAACCTCACTCAAATTCAAACATATTCTAACCTTTTTTAAGACTAACAAGCACAATACCCATATTTATCTCGATCCTAACGAGGAATATGTCGTAAGGGTAGATAACCATACCATTGAGAGAACAAGCAAGATACCTTCTATATGGACCAAAACGGAGTGCAATACCTCAAATCAATGTAGACAATTGGGATTGGAGGTTGACAAATTGATTCCAAACATGACGGTGAAAGAAGGAATGCCAGTGTTAGAGCTAGAAGGATATGATTTGATAGACGCCAAAACTCTAAAGTACGTACCCACCGACAACCCAAGCCTTGGAGTCTATTGTTGGGAAGACAACAATGGATTTGATTTGGAATGATCACACCAAACCAGGGCAATTGACACCCTTGAAAATCATGTATATTTTCAAAATAAGGGTGAAGTGTTTAGCAGAACTTTCCTCTCACCTCTTTAGGGATTTTTATAACAATAATCTTGTTATAATGACTCCAAAGGAAATTGAACAGACAAAATAAACTCAATCCAGGAAGTTATTATGGGGACCATACCTGAAACAGAACAGAATTTTGGGGCCAAACAAGAGAGTATTTGATGTTAGGTTTAATGGCCATGTGGTCGACCGCCCCTCACTAACTGCTACTAACCTTAAGTGTACAACTATACATTGTGTGAGCCACTAACACTAAGTACAGTGTGTATTGTGCCTTAGTGTATAAGATAAAGAAAGAAAGGGGGCACACAGTGTAGGTTGGCTCTCCCCCTCCAACCTTTGTGAGGCTATGGTGGTGTGTGTGTGTGTGTGTGTACGATTCATCTTCCTCTTCCGCTGTGCTCCCGGCTCCTCTCCTTCATCTGGTATCAGAGCGGTTTCATTCCCGGATTCGCTTCCACGCGCGCACACTTTCAAGAGTGCAAACAAGGTTCCGACTTCGGCATCGGCAAATTAAGCATTTCAAGCGCGTTTCCACTAGTCGTCTTGGGGTTTTACCCCCATTTTGGATCCATTCGTGCCATCAAAAATCTCATTCGAGCTAGATTCAGGAGCTGCATTTTTTAGTCCTCTTTTGGTAGTTTGTGATGCAGAGCTTCCATAGCCATTACAGGTACCATTATTGCAGTCTCTTCCATCTACTACGAGGGCCCACGGCTCATTCAGGAGTGTGTAGCCTCTTTCAGAGTGGCCTCATACACACACATAGAGTGGGAGTTTGACGACATTGTCGTCTTCGACTATAGGTACAGATACAGGTACATGTACAAGTACGTAGAGCGGCTTGGTTAGCTTTCTTTGTGCTTCTCGGCCTCGATTTTGGCTTCGGCTATGTCATCAGCATTGACTCATAGGCTACAGGTTTCAGTGCTTGCGAAATCTGGTTCCAGTGGGAGCATTTTTTAATGCATACATGCATATGTTAGCACTTTTGACAGTGTTTGAGCTCTTTTGAGAGCAGTTTGACTCCCTGCAAAGATATTTCTTTGCATGCACATGCTTTTGGTGCCTATTTGAGCATCGTGACAAACTTGTACGCCTTTGTGGATACTGCTATTGTACGCTTTTGTGGAGCCATCTTTTGGCTAGTACGACAATCCTGGCCATTTCTGAGACTTGGTCTAGATGATAGCCATTTCTGAGAGTTGGCTATACGTTTTGCTTCATAACCTACGTTGTTGAGGGTCGATAGCATGAGGTTTTCATTGAGCTAGGGTATTCTCAAATGTAGAGATACCTCCGGTGATATAGATAGTTGGAGCATCCCTTACGAGGCCTCGCCATAGGACATGTATAGAGTGGTAAAGGTGCTTTTGATGCCGAACTGGAGGTCTATGGTCAGTTGGACAATATATGCGCCTCAGTTGGTCTCTATACAGTGTGCTTTTGAGAGGCATTACGCTCTGCTATGCTTTGTGAGTGACATACTTGGTCATTTTGACTCGTATTTTGGTTGACATAGTCCCAAATACTAAGTAGAATATGCCAATATTTTCCTAGAATCTTAAAGACCGTGACATTTATGACATAAAGAAGTTTGATGGCACTAATTTTCAGCTTTGGAAGAACAAAATACATCATGTGCTTGTCCAAAAGAAGCAAAAGTTGCATATTTCCTATGCGGCTAGAATTGAAGATATGCACATCATTCAGTTTCAGTGGGAGGAGCTTGAAGAGCTATGCAGGTCTACGATTAGACTGCACCTTGGTGAGTCGGTGTACTTTTCAGTGTTAGAATGTGGGACTGCTCATGCCTTATGGTAGAAATTATGCAACACTTACGAAAAGGATACGGCTTTTCAACCTTCGTATGAAGGAGTCAGCTAGCGTTGCCAGGCATATCAATGATTTTGATTCTCTTTTTGCTCAGATTCATGCACAATGCATGACCATTGATGATGAGATGAAAGCAATATTTTTGCTTTGTTCATTGCCACCCTCTTGGGATATATTTTGTACGGCTGTTAGTAATTGTGCTCCTAATGGTATGCTAAAATACGATGATGTTACTAGTGCACTTTTGTCAGAGGAGATGCGTCGAAAGACCATGACTAGTTCGCATTATGGCGAAGCTCATTATGTGCAAAGGGATGATAAGCAACATAAAGGCCGTTCTTCGCAACGTGAGTCCAAGAAAGAGAGCAATAGAGATGCATCAAAGGGTAGATCAAAGTCTCGTGGTCGCCGCAATGGTCAATGCCATTATTGTGATAAGTTTGGTCACATAAAGAAGGATTGTTATACTTGGAAGCGTGACAAAGAGAAGAGCAAAGGTAAAGCAAAGATCATGATGATAAAGAGAAGAAACCAAAAAGTTCGGTTACGATTGAAGAACTGAACATAGTTTAGGATGATAGTGATGTGCAAGACATTAATATGTTGAGATTGAAAATAATGATGTCTTTTATGATGCACAAAAAACTCTATCTTTGCAGAGTTCTATGCCAGCTGAACTCCTTATTAGTGGTGAAGTATCCCATACATGGATTCTTGATTCGGGTGCTTCGTTGCATGTCACACCTCAGAGGCATTGGTTTACTACATACAAGAAAACCATTGGCTCTATTACACTTGGTGACAGTTACTCTTGTGACATTGTTGGTATAGGTGATATTGCCATGGTTATGGCAAATGGGGTGAAGTTTATCATCCATAATGTGCATCATATTCCAGCCTTGACAGGCAATCTGATTTTGGTTGGACGTCTTGATGACTTGGGTTACAAAGTCACTTTTCATTAGCAGTCTTGGCATGTTGCAAAGGGTCATCTTATTATAGCCCATGGTTCTAAATTTGGTTCATTTTATCCTCTTTATGTATCTAATAAAACAGTGTTCTTTCTGCAATTGAGCTGCGAACCATTGCTTTGTGGCATAGCCAGTTAGGACATATGTCAAAGAAGGGAATGGAGACACTCTCTCATTTGGGCTACTTACCGTCTTTGTCATTTTTTGATTTTCCCTTTTGTGAGCACTTCAATATGGGAAGCAAACATGGACACATCGTACACATTCTTTTGACAAAGAAAGAAAACCCTTAGAGATTGTGCACAGTGATTTATGTGGGCCTATGCCTTCTAAATCCCATGGTGGTGTGTCCTATTATGTTACATTCATTGAAGATGCAACACGGCATGTTTGGGTCTACGCCATGGGGATGCCATGAAGTCTAAAGATGAGACCTTTTCTTGCTTCAAGAAGTTCTTATCTAGTGTTGAAACTCGGTTTGAACATAAGTTGAATGGTTTGTGCTCAGACAATGGTGGAGAATATGTCTCCAAAGAGTTTACAGACTTCTGTTCAAGTAGGGGAATTAAGCCCGAGTTTATAGCTCCTTATACCCCTCCACAATGAAGGTGCCACGGGAAGCGTGTGTGAATGCAAGTGCGAGAGTAGAGAGAGAGAGAGAGAGAGAGAGAGAGAGAGAGACCTGCTTTGGGTGGAGCGCACAACAACGTTATCAAGTTGTAGCTCCTTATTCTATTGTATTAAAGAATAAGTGTATACATGGTTGAGTTAGTAGATGGGTTAGTAGTAAGTGGGATGTCCGGCCAGTGGCCTGAATCCCAACAAACTCCCACTTGAAGGCCAACGTAGCCCAAGTGACTTGGTATGTACAACCATGAAGCAATCTAGTGGCTTCAACCTATACCCATCAACTCACTGCAATGTGTAAACCACTCCAAAGCTAAGCCTTTCGTCAAAGTATCTGCTGGCTTGTCGTCAGTGTGTACCTTGACCAAATCAATGAGCTTTTTGGCCAAGAAATCTCTCACGAATGATACCTGACTTCAATGTGTTTCGATTTGGAGTGAAACACGGGTATCACTGGAGTCTCATCAATGCCAAGATTTTTGACCAAGCGAGATAACCATACAGCCTCTTTACTTGCATCTCACAATGCAACTTACTCTGCTTCCGTAGTCGAAGACGACGTACAATCTTGAAGACGTGACCTCCAAGATACTGCTGCTCTAGCAAATATGAAGACATAGCCATATGTCGATCTCCTATTGTCAACACAACCCGCATAGTCTGCATCTGCATAACCAACGATGGATGCATCACTTCTCAAAGCGTAAACACCTACCGACCGTACCTTTGAGGTACCTAAGAATGTGATTCACTGCTTCCCAATGCTTGCTGCCAAGATTTGCCATATATTGGCTCACTACTCCCACTGCAAAAGGAATGTCTGGTCTTGTGGCCACCATAGCATACATGAGACTGCCTACTGCCGAAGAATATGGTACCTTAGCCATTTCAGCTCGCTCAACATCAGATTTGGGTGCATCTTCCTTGCTAAGTTTCAAGAATGCCTGCTTGGGGTACTCAATGCTTTCCCCCCCTGCATATTGAAACGCTGCAAAACTTTCTCAATGTATGTTTCCTTAGATAACTCAAGAATACGACGTTTGCGATCTCTTTTGATTCGCATGCCAAGAAAGTATGTAGCATCCCCCAAATCTTTCGCTGCAAAATTATTGCTAAATGTTTTCTTCAAGTTGGCAATTTCCGCAATGGATTTCCCAGCTATAAGCATGTCATCAACATACAAAACTAGAATGATCATCGAGCCATCATCTAGCTTTCTTGTGTACAAGCAGTGATCCTCTTCGCTACTTTTATATCCTTAAGACCTCATACATGCATCAAATTTATGATACCACTTCCTTGAACCCTGCTTTGAGCCATAAAGTGCCTTTTTGAGCTTACATACTAGCTCCTCATGAGATGCATTCTCTTGAACAAACCCTTCATGCTGCTGCATGTAAACATCCACATCAAGATCCCCGTGAAGAAATGTTGTCTTCACATCCATTTGGACAAGTTCCACATCGTCAATCGCTACAAGACCAAGTACGGTTCTAAGCATTGTCATCTTGACCACAGGCGAGAAGATTTCATCAAAATCAACTTCCTTTTGCTATTTGAACCCGTTGGCTACAAGTGTAGACTTGTACTTTGGGTTTGGATCACCTGAGGTAAATTTCTTCTTGTAAACCTATTTGAAAGGTAAAGCTTTTGCATCATTTGGCAGTTCTACCAAGTCCCAAGTGCCATTAGCCAGAATCGAGTTATACTCAAATTCCATAGCCTGCTCCCACTTCACCACATCATCTGTCATCATGGCTTCTTGATGGCAGCTTTTGTCTCACCGTAATCGGTCACTATGATGTAATCAAGACCTGGCTCGAAATGCACATGTGGACGAGAGAGTCTAGTAGACCATCTCACTCCTTGACCATTGCTATCCGCTTCCTCTAGAGCATTGCTAGTGGAAGGTACATCACTAACCCACTGAGTTGATTTCACTATCTTTGAGGAGGCAACATCCTCAAAAGTGACTCTCCAAATTTCTATTTCCTTGATAGGTTGTTTATGCATTTTCGACTCATTGAAGATCATATCTGAAATACGGATGACTCGATGAGGTTCCAGGTGCCAGAGACGATATCTTATCTCTCCATCTGCACCATATCCAATGAACATACATTTGTGTGACTTTGGCTCTAACTTCTGTCGAAGTTGTTTAGACACGTGAGCATAAGCTTCAGAACCAAAAACACGTAGATGGTCATAGTGGGGCTTACGTTTAGACCATAACTCTTCTAGAATCTCATAATTCAATGGCGTACTAGGAGAACAATTTATAATGTGCATTGCGGTCAAGGCGGCTTTTGCCCAAAAGCCTTGTGTGAGATTTGTCCTAGAAAGCATGGGTGTGACTCTTTCCTGAATCGTACGACTCATGCGCTCAACAACTCCATTCCGAGCTGGTGTGTATGGTGCAATAAACTGCCTTCTAATCCCCCTTTTAGCACATAAATTGTCAAACTCCTTGGAGACATACTCTCCACCGTTGTCACTCCGTAACCTCTTGAGTTTCTTGCCAGACTGATTCTCAACGAGTTCTAAAAAATTTTGGAACACAGGGAGAACTTGATCCTTATGTTTCAAAGGATATGCCCACACCTTTCGAGTAGAGTCATCTATGAATGTCACAAAATAGCTCGCCCCCCCTAGAGATTTGGTTGCCATAGGACCACAAACATCACTATGTACTAAATCTAGAGGTTCAGCTCGCTTTTGACCCAATGGTAAGTGCACGGACCTAGTCTGTTTGCCATATATACAGTGCTCACAAACAGGAAAGTCAACATAAGACAAGACATGTAAGTAGCCAAAACGAGTCAAAGTTCTCATTCCTTTTTGGCTAATATGACCTAGCCGGCAATGCCAGAACTCAGTAGAAGATAGCTCGGCTATAGATATGTAATCATGACCAACATCTGACACATGCATGGAATATAAGGTACCATGCTTCTGACCTCTCAGTACAACAATATTACCTTTGCGTACTATCCACGAACCATTGCCAAATGTGGTGTTGTAGCCCAAATCATCAAGCTGACCAACAGAAATCAAGCTTTTAGTCAACTTGGGCACATGTCTGACATTACATAAATTAAAGTGCGTGCCATTCCTTAAATGCAAATTGAAGTTTCCGGCACCCTCAATGTCTAGTTCATAAGCATCACCAAGTCTCACTTTGCCACAAGAGTGAGAATAAGTAGAGAACCACTCTCTATGTGGTGTCACATGGAAACTCGCACCAGAACCTACTATCCAATTCTGTGCATACTGCGCATCTTCTGTAACAAGAGCCTTGATAGGTAGATTTGCTATGAAGACCAATACGTCAGAGGTAAGTGGCATAACAGCCGCTCAAAGAGTCTCTACAATAGGAGCATTTGAGGACTCTAGCACATCGGTCTCCTCTAACTTTGCTTTGCCCTTGTTTGAATCATCAGACTTAGAAGTTTCACCGGATTGTTTATCCTTGTTGCTTTGCTGCCATTTCCTGCAATCCTTTTTCACATGCCCTTTTTTATGGTAGTGATAGCACTCGACATTACGCATAGAACCCTGAGACTTACTGCGTGAGCCCCCTTGTTCCTTGCTTTTGGCACGACTTTGAGTGCGACCCCTCTGTCTATCACTAGCAACATATGCATCACCATCCTTCTTGCCTTCGAGAGATTTCTTGTGAATCTCCTCGATAAACAGACTCCCAAGGACGTAATTGTACACTAGACGGGTATCAGGTGCTGAGTTGCTAATCGTAGTACAGAACATATACCAAGACGAGGGTAAACTACATAGCAAGAAGATACATTTGATTTCCTCATCGAAGACCAAACCCTGAGTGGTCAACTGAGTGAAAATGATATTGAACTCATTAATGTGAGTAGAAATAGTGCCCTCTTCCTTCATACGAAGGTCAAACAACTTCTTCATCAAGAAAACCTTATTAGTGGCACTTTTGTTCTCATAACTGAAACACAACTAGATTCAGCCAAATGCAAACGGAGGGTAGATTTGGCCTTAGCATCAAGTTTCTCCCACTCAACATCTGTATACTCGCCCCATGATAGGATCTAGCTGGCCTTTTTTGTGTAAGAACATCTTGAATCTGCTCTTTCCAGATAGCAAAATTCATCCCATCAAATTTCTGGATATTGTAAATATTCTTTTCACCATTAGATAACATGGATGCAAGCTAAAGATGATATGGCGATAAACACTGGTAATTCTGGAAAAAATTCGGCAGAGTTTTCCCACAAAAACTAACAGAATCTCAATCCAAAACTGTCACAAGAGGTCACTAACGTATAAAAAATAATGCTCTCAGAGCATAAGACAGGCGCATCAACCACTAACTGTGCATAAAAAGTCAAAAGCTGACCCAAGATTGCCAACACGACATCAAATGCACCTAGCCCTCTCTATACATGTCCTATGGTGAGACCACAAAAAAGGGGTACTCCAGCAACCTGTATCACCGAAAGGATCTCAACATTCGAGAATCCATCAGCTCAAGAAAACCTCACGCTATCGACCCTCACAAAAGGTTATGCAGATAAGAAACCAACCCAGTCTCAGAAAGGGCCTCCAAACCGAGTCTCAGAAACGGTCGGGACTACCAGAAACAAGCCAAATCGGCTCCATAAAAGGTATTTATGGCAGTTTCCGCAACTCAACATACATCCACTGTCAACAATACTACAAGGTGCAGTATACGCACTCAAACAGGCGCCAAACAAAATATGCAAGCAGTAAACAAATCCCTGCGGGGAGTGAAACCGCTCTCAAAAGAGCTCAAGCACTATCAAAAGTGCCAAAACAATGCATATCCGCATCAAATACTCCCATTGAAATCTGTGCTGATGCTAAACACTACAACCTGTAAGAAACGTGGATATCCTGTATGTATGCAAGAACCTGAGGAGATGGATGCCTGAAAAACCCGAGACAATGTCGATGCCGAAAAGTTCTCATAATCAGCCTTTAAACACCGCCTCATAGCACATAATAGCCTCTGAACAACTTGCACCTGTGTCTTGTACCTGTGTCTTGTACCTGTATCTGTATCTGTAGCAAAAGTGGAGTTGAAAAATACAACTCCTAAGGCGTAGCTCGGATAAAGCTTTGACTGCACGAACAGCTTCGGCAGGGGGTAAAACCTCAGAACACCTGTTGGAAACGCTCTTGGAGCGCTGAATTTTCCCATGCCGAAATCAGAAACCTGTTTGTACTTTTAAAAGTGTGCGCGCGCGGACGCGAAAACGACAAGCACAAACCCTGCTCTGATACCAGTTGAAGGTGCGGCGGGAAGCTTGTGCGAGTGCAAGTGCGAGAGTAGAGAGAGAGGCCTGCTTTGGGTGGAGCGCACAACAATGTTATCCAGTTGCAGCTCCTTATTCTGTTGTATTAAAGAATAAGTGTATACATGGTTAAGTTAGTAGATGGGCTAGTAGTAAGTGGGATGTCCAGCCAATTGGCCTGAATCCCAACACACAAAATGGTGTTGCAAAACAAATGAATAGGACCATCCAAGAGCGGATTATGTCTATGCTATCACAGGCTAATTTGCCGCAATCATTTTGGGCTGAAGCATTATACACAGCCATGTACTTGATCAATAGATCACCACATGCCTCATTACAGTTTTGTGTACCTTTGGAGTTATGGTCAGGACATAAATTGTCTTATGAAAAACTCCGCACATTTGGCTGTGAAGCGTATGCACATGTACCCAAGGAGTTGCATGCTAAGCTAGATCCTAAGTCCAGGAAATGCATCTTCATTGGCTATGGTGTAGATGGTCAATTTGGCTATCGTTTATGGGATCCGAAAAGTTGATCAGTGATCCGTAGTAGTGATGTTGTCTTTAATGAGACTAAGATGCATAGACAACGAGTGAAAGAGGTTGAATTTTGGAAAGTGACATTTTTTGATGTATCACCTCCTGTCCAGACAACTCCGGAGCCACTTCCTACACACGCTAGTATGAGTTCTGATTAGCCGCGGAGATCTCAAAGAGTCTCACATTTGCTTGAACATTTTGTTCCAGGCATGGATTTTGTTTTGCTGACAGATAATGGTGAGCCTTCTTATTACAAAGACGTTATGCTAGCCAATGATAAGGTTCAATGGAAGAGGGAGTTGTCCAGTATTGCAAAGAACAAAACATGAGAACTTGTTCCATTGCCAAAAGGTAGGAAAGCATTGACTTGTAAATGGGTTTACAAGAAGAAGATTGAAAATTACAAAGCATTACTAGTGATCGTAAGAAGAGGTTGTTGTACATTTCTTAAAAAGAGTATGTGCACAAGGTTCTTGATCAATTTCAACATGCAGAAGGGGAAGGCTTTGAGTACTCCATTGCTTGCATATATGAAACTTAGCAAAAATAACTGTCCCAAATCTGATGAGGAAAAAGCTGCAATGGCTAAGGTTCCTTATGCTTCAGCTTGTGGTAGTCTCATGTATGCCATGGTGGCTACAAGACCCGACGTTGCACATGCAGTGGGAGTTGTCAGCAAATTTATGTCTAACCCTAGTAAAAATCATTGGGATGGTGTCAAGTCAATTCTCCAATACTTGAGTGGCACTGCAGATAGACAGTTATGCTATGGTCGTGGAGAGTCATCCATTCAAGGATTTGTAGACAGTGATTATGTAGGCTATGTTGATAGTCGTAAATCAACAACAGGTTTGATTTACACATTTGCTGGTTCTGTTATTTCTTGGAGATCCGTTCTTCAAGACTGTACATCCATTTCTACCACAGAGGCAGAGTATGTTGCATTGAGTGAGGCATGCAAAGAAGCTATTTGGCTTGGTCGCCTAGTGAAAGATCCGTTCTTCAAGACTGTACATCCATTTCTACCACAGGGGTAGATTATGTTGCATTCAGTGAGGCATGCAAAGAAGCTATTTGGCTTGCTCGCCTATTGAAAGATCTTGGATTGGAGCAGTGTACACCAGTTCTTCATCGTGATAGAGTGATATTGCCTTGGCTAACAATCCAGTGTTTCATTCTAAACAAAAACACATTGATGTGCGTTATCACTTCATTCGTGAATGCTTAGCAAACAAGAGCCTTGATTTAGTGAAGATTCCTACATCAAAGAACACAACGGCGGATGAACTCACTAAAAGTCTCTCCAGCCATCAGTTTCAGCATTGTCATTAGTTGATGGGCATTGGGTGAAGAGTGGTTCTCTTTGTTGGGGGTTTCGATCGTTGCATAGCTCCAATGACCAACACAATTATCAATCTGGAGGGATGAGCTACCTGGCTAGGGCATGGAAACACTCACACGATTAGTGAGCTAATCATGGCAACACGAATGGTGACTCTATGAGGTGAGCTTCTTGGCCTATGGAGGAGCTAAGCCACAATGATGGGTAATCTCCACATCCTCTTCCCTTCACCTCTAATCAACCCAATCACACACACTCACGATTGCAAGACGCACACAACACTAATCATAACATGCAACACACTAATCGCAAGTACACACACATACATCTATCAAGAATCGCACTCCAATCAAACCTACATGCACACACAAGCAAGAGAGGGCAATCACGCAAGATTAGAGAGAGATTAATTACTAATTAGTTACGATCTAGCTAACCAAAGCATCATAGGCAATCATAAGAAGCATGAGAGAGACATAGTGAAAGAGATTAAGCATTGATTAGTGTTAATCAAGTCACATGAGCAAGGAGAAGCTCAAAGAATCCATAGCCACACACCACAAGATCTCTCACCAAAGAGTGCTCTCAACAAATGAGCTTGAGAACCCTAATTTCTTTTACACACTGCCTTATATACCTAGGGTAAAAATATGCAATGTCTGGGCGCCCAAGGCCTTTAGGGCTCCACCACTTACTGAGTCTGCTACCTAGGCACACTAGCTGACCTGTTCTTTATAGCTTGGAACTCCCATTGAGCCCGTAATATATTAAAATATTACAATGGCTTGAAATAAATTGGGAATTTACAATACATGACCATTTTGGAAAAATGTGGAAAATGTGTAACTCCAATCTTTATTGCTCTTTGTATTCATCCTCGATGTGCATCTGTACGTCTTCGGTCTTTAGCAGCCCCTGTTAACTGACGTTGGCTCAGTTAACATTCCCCCCTTTTGATTTTAGTGCGCGCCCTCGGGCAATGTTAAAAAGTGTCTGTGGAGGCTGTGGAAGTTTTTGATTGGTGTTTGATGGTCTGATTGTCTTCATCTGTCATTGAATTTTTTGATGAGGTTCAACTTGCTGCAACATCTTCATTGGTCCGAATAGGTTTGATGTGAGAGATAATGTTGCATTTGTCCATTGAAATAGCATAATGATGAGGCTATTGTTTATTGATGAGAAGTATGTACAAGGTAAGTAGAATGATGAGGTTCTAAATTAGGGTCTAATACATGGATGACCAAAGGGATAAAAACCCAATGGGAAAAATGTGCCTTTGGGATTCGTGCATTATTGGAGTACTTATTAATATGGAAAATATTAATAAAGTACTCAAGGGATTATTTGTTGATAGATATGGACTAAAAAAGGTAGCAAATATGAGAGGGTAGCATGATGGAACATTGGTTTTCCTGTTGTAGTCCACTCAAGGTGCATAGATGGAAGCAAAAAAAGTGTCTAGTGCACATGTCCAATGATGGAACATCCTGTTCATGCATACACAGAAATGCATGGGAAACAATATGCTGTGTAAGAAAGATTTTGAGGGGTTCTTTAGAAATATGGTGTTGCTATAAAAGCATATGACATGGCTTTGCAAGCTGGCACCTCTTTAAGAATGATTTTCGTTGTTGAGGATATGTGCTCTCATCTTACTATGCACTATGCATGAGTGTTGGACTCTACGACACTCCACCAATTGTTAGTTAAAAGTCTTTGACTCTTATGCTCACCTCATTTAGCATGAGCGACATGACTTAGATATGCTCAACTCTTCCAGCTTGAGCGTAAGCCTAATAACTATGACTCTTAGCACAGAGTTTGATATGACTTGAAGCTTTGGGACTAATGCTTTGCTCATTTTATGGCTCAGCAGCCTGACTATGCCAAAGAGTGTTTTTTGCACCCTGGCGACTTGATTTTTTACATTCTTGTGCTTACTATAAACATTTCTTCAGGTAAAAGTAAGCTTGAATCCTCAAAAAGAGGATTAGTGAAGGACCAAGTTGGCATTGAAGGTTTCTTTTGCCATACCTGTTTTATCTTCTTCAAATCTACATTCGCATTGGTTGGGTGGTCCTTCTTTGACTCTAAAGACTCCATTATCTGTTTGATTCTCCAATTGGGCCTGTTGATATGAGTCTTTAATGTTGTTGTAGGCCTTTGTTGATTGTTGGAATTTGGCTTTTGACTAGAAGCATTGGAAGACTTAGGAATCCAAATCTCTTGATGACCTTTGTAACTCCTTTGTTGACTTTGCTTCACTCTAGGTCTTGTTGAGTTTTTTAGATCTTCATGCAGGTTTGTGTTGCTGCAGTTGGCTTATGGTTGACTGGTAGCCAAATCTTTGTATAACCTGTATAGAATCCTTGCCTAAGAGGAAGATTCTGAGATGCATCTTTGTTTTGTATCCTCTTGAGAGTTGTGGTACTCTTTAGCATCTTTCGATGTTGTTCTGTTGTATACCTGCTTCTTAGGTATCCTAGGATATTGTCGAGGTTGACACCTAATGGGCCTTCTTTCTTGGGAGGGTCTTGATGTTACTTCATATGCTCTAACGTGCAGTTTTGGTATCCATGTCTATCTATTACCTCTATAGTACTCCTATTCTTTCAAATTCCATTCTGATGTTGTCCATCCCATGTGTTTGTCTTTCTGTGTTGATTTCTTATCCTTAATCTAAACCGGATCATTGAATTTGACTAAATTTCTCAGAACAAACACTTTCTTGACCTTCCTCTGATTTATATCTTTGCTTTTCTGGGTGTCTCCTTAGAGGTTTCAATTGGATCAGCAATTGACTTTAAATATTGATATCTTTTCTTGCTTGAAGAAGCTGATCCATGAGGGTTCTTTGATGTAGAGGCATATGTTGTCACACCTTCTTTGCTAATCGGTGAAGGGTCCACTTTAGCTTTACTTTTGTCTGCTACAAGATTTGTCTTTAATTCTTGTGACTTCAGCAACTCTGATTCCAGCATTAATGGTACCTGTAAATGTTGTTGGCTACCACTTAAAAAAGAGAGCATTAGCATTTTATCTTCTTTGTAGGCCTTGTGTTGGTCTAACCACTGATGTCCAAGGATGACATCTGCAGGCATTTCCTTTAAAGGCTTCACTTAAAACTCTACTTGCTCTTCATATTGTTGGATGCTAAGGGTAGCAGCCATTTCTTTTAGACTTGTAGCCTATACCCATGATTTCCCTATTATCTAGCTTACCTCGAGTAATCTCTAGAATACTCTGGATGTTGTTTGCAACCATATTGTACTTTGCTTCTTCATCCAATAGATCATTGCATCTGACACTTGCTCCTTTTGTACTATTGAGAACTATAGCTATTCTCATTGGAGGTTCTATTGAAGATTTTTGTCCTACTTTTGTCATGGTCTCATCTTGATCTAACTGTGTCTCTATGGAGGGTGACTTGAGACTCTGTGTTCCACTTTGACTTTCATCAGTTGATTCTGGCAACGAGTGATTGATCTTTGGACTTCCTATTTCTTCCTAATTTTTTGCAACCTCGTTCTTCTTAACTTCTGGCTTTGGTGGCATTCTCTGCTCAATAGTTGTTGTGGTTGCCCTTTGCTCTGTTTGATTTGCACTTGTTATTGCTTGATTTGCTTTAAGCTCTTCTGAATTTCTGTTGATGGAGATGAATCATCTTCAATAAGATCTGCTTTAATATCAATCTCCATTTTAATTGTTCTTGAGGACTTTGTGTTGTCGTCCGCAAGTGACCAGTGTTGGTCTTCATTCTTGGTTGTCTCTGAAGACTGGATCATGTTTATTTTCTATATCTCTGACATCTTCTGAGCCATTGGCATTCCCATTATGATGTCATCTGACATATTCTTTGCTGTGATCACGTGGAATTGAGTGGTAATGTTGTGTAAACTTACTTCAATGGTGGTGGAGATGATTCCCCAGCATTCTACTCGATCCTCTCTTGATATGCTCACAAATTCAGGAGCATCTTCCAACTATGGTTGGCCACATCTTTTCCAAGTGCGAAAAGACATGAGGTTCTTATCTAGCTGAAAATCTAGCTTTATTTCTCTTCACAGCTTTTCTTCATTTTCATCAACAATATTGCACTTGATCGTCTCAAGATTTCTTTCTGTATTGATGCTTTTGTTATGGTAGCGTCCTTTGGTTAAGCTTTTTTTGCATTTTCTTTGCTTTGATCACGTGCTTCAATTGATCTTGACTCCATTGGTGTATTATTGCACTTTTTGTTTGCAATTGTTGAGCATTATCTGCTTGCATTTGAGTAACCCTTGATCTTAATAGATCCATTGTGCTTTCTAGCAGAATCTGTCTCTTTGGAGGAGATTTTGGTGGTGACCTTTCTGTAGCTTTCTGGACTTTAACTTCCGTTGATATTGACTTTTCTTTCACCTGTTCTGGCAGCTTGAGGCTTTACATCATCTTCAGATAGCCTTTGATTTCCGTCGGGCCATCCGTAGGGGTTTGTACAAGGTCATGATCTTGCTGATATTCGTTACCATGTGCATCTTGATTTACATATGTGAGCTTGATCAAATTTAACTGTTTGAACAATATTGGATTTGTCGGCTTTTGGCTTTGACTTGTGGAGATCAACTGAAACTTTTGTCTCTGATGATCTTCATATAAGCATTTGTCTGTAGATTCTGAGAGAACCTGGTTCAACTGGAAACTTCCAACAACTGTATGATCTTTCGATGGTTTCTGCTTTGAAGGAGTTTGTTGGTTAAAGGCTTTAGGGCTTCTAACTGGTGTAGCATTTCCTGGTACATAAGTTGAGCTTGATGGATTTACAAATTCCCCCTTCCTAGGGTGATCACTATAGCCTGCTTCATTGTAAGAGTTCAAAATTGTTTGGTTCTAGTTTAGTCTCACCTTTTGGGATTGTGAAGGCACACTTTGGGTAGCACTATTGACAATGGCATTTGTAAACCTTCTGCATAGTTTCCAATGTATCTCCGTGAAACATGACAAATTATTCCCTAAGTCAAGCTATAGATAGCATTATCTTTGCCTTGATATTGTCTATCCCATGCGTCTCCTATGATATGAGCTTTTGTGATTTCAGGACCCAAGGCATCATAGATGCTAGACTCTCGTCTATATCTACGACTGTTTTGATCAACGTATATGCTCGTTTTGTTACAATGTCGAAGCTTTATTTCCGATGGAGGAGAGTTTGGCTCTGAACAGATTTTTGGCTTCACTCGGGTAATATCATTCAGCTCTAGAGAGGATTGGCTATAATAGATTCTTTCTTATGAAATAAAGCATTATTTTTGATCTATCACTGGACGCACTTCTATGAGTCGGCATGTGGGCCGTTCAAACATTGGTTGATCCTTTTTGTACAATTTCCCTTTTTGGTCTACATAGCATGCTTATAAATTATGTGTACCATACAATGCTGACAACATTCTATTTGATGTGTTTCTTAGACTCGTGAATGATTGCACACTTGTGGCGGTGGATGCAAAATCATTTGCAAACCTAACAATGTTTTCAACATTCGGTGATATCTGGACATCTTGACCAAATACAACATGAATTTGTTGTTCAAAGAATCAATTTTAAGCTTTTCAGGTGCGTGTGCATCTTTATACTGATTCTGAATTTGCAGTGCTTTTAGTGGTGCTTCTAATGGTAATGTAGAATCATCTGATTGCATTAAAAGTGACGAGTTAAATGCACTTACATCGAGATCCACATTTCCAATTTGCTCTGTGTTTTGCTTGGCAGTTGATGTGTCCTTGTTGTCTGGATTTCTTGGACAATCTTCAAAAAAACTGTCCACCTTTTTGTTCACAATCTGAGCAATACACCATGATTGGTGGTATTTCAACTGGCTCTGTCATGTCAAGCTCTAGTTGAGAAGTTTCAGCTTCTGCATTGGCCAAGTTGTCGGCATCTTCTTTTAAAACACTAAGCATCAAGCTGTAGATTGCTCCATCTTGACCTTTGTACTGTCTTTTGCTTCGTTCTCCAATTAGACTCGCTCCTATTGGTTGATCTATTGGATCTTGCAATTTCGATTCTCGATTAGAGATCTGACCACTATAATCCATCTACAATGACCTTGATTGCATATGCACCAATTGTATGTTTTGCTGGCTTGTGCAGATTTCTAGATAAACATTGGGTTGATTTTTTGCACTTCTATTTGCACTTCATCTTTGAGCTTGCAATACCTGGCTCCACTGAAGTCTGTGAACATCTGGGAGTTCTATAAATCTGGCTTTACTCTGATCAATAGGATCTTGGCTCCTGTGCTGCTTTTACAGCTCATCAAGTATCTATGGCCTTTTGAATCTACATACAAAACCTTATCCACATTGTAGCCATATAGCTGTAAAATCTGCTATGTTGCAGTTGTGCATGTGTTGCCACTACTACTAGCTTGCTCTGCTGTACTTGAATTTTCGGCTCGATTTGAGTCGAAGTCGGCTTGTTATGTAAAAGCTGTCTCCTAGCAGATTCTGGTGTTGATTAGCAAAATTTCTGTTGCTCGGTTTTGATTAAACTGCTTTAGCCAAAGCACTTTTGCAGTTGACTGCTCTTCAGACTCACAAGAACTAATTCACTCTAGCTCAAAGGTGTCAGAATTGATTTGGGACTTTGAAATGATGAAAATCTGGGCTCTGAATAGCCTAATCTGCAATCCACCGTGATTTGTGTCCCTACTCGTGGAAGCTTAATTTGCAATGCAATTATTGTACTAGCCAATTTCGACACAATGACTTCTAGTCCCTGGCGTTCTTTGTCTCGACTGTGTTTCACTGTCCAGAACTCAGCTAGAACTGTGATGACCTCGGCTCGTATGATCACCAACTCTTTTCGCACTTCTCGATTTTCTTCTGGTGATTTTTTGCTATTTCTGGCTCACTTTGTGGTGTGTAATTTTCTCGACTTTGTTTTTTTTTTTTTTTCCCGCTTTAGCGCTGTTTGCTCGGTGTGCGATTCTTCCGACTTTGCTTTTTTGCTTTTCTTCCTCTTTCTGGCTTTTTCTTGCACTTTTGATGACTTTCTTTTTATTTTTCTTAATTTTTTGTGAAATTTTGAATTTTCTAAGTTTTTTCAGTATTTCTATTATTTTTTTAGATTTTTAAAGAAAAGTTTGATTTTTAATGAACTTTTTAAATAATTTTTTGTGATTTTTATGAAGATTTATTGGAATTTTTGTGATTTATTGGAAATTTTTCTATCAATTTTGGATTTTTAATGATTTTCTAGGAGCAGTTGTGATTTTTAGATCATTTTTTGTGTCTTTTAATGAATTTTCTATATTTTTTGTGAATTTTTTGATCTTTTTGAGAGTTTTTTTTGTAATGTTTTTTTGCATATATATATATATATATATATATATTTATTTATTTTATTTTTTCTATGACTTACCTGACCACCTGGCAGGCTGGCAGCTTCTGGTCGTGTGGAATCTGTAGGGCGATGAAGGTTGCAGTGCGTCGTTGATTGCGGGGACCAGCAACAACTGCGCGGAGCATGAGGAGAAAGAGAGTTAGAGAGAGTGCGAGTGAGTGCACGTGCGGATGCTGATGGTGGGATGCACGCGTGCAGAGGAGACGACGCAGGCAGAGGGGCGTGCTGTCAACACTGACATGGTAGCTGCAACCGATGACAGAGTGGGCACGCTGGGAAGGAGAGAGAGTGCGTGTGGTATGTGCTCGATGAGCCAAGCGCTACAGGGGTGGCCTTAATGGCATCGCACATAGCTAGAGGGGCAGGACAGGGAGACAAGAGAGAGAGAGAATAAGCTTGGGCCACTCTTCGCAATCTACATAAGTACTAGATGACTCGCAACCTATTTGGTTCATAGGTGTAACTCTTGGATGAGGGGGTTGTGGTCCTAGCACTGGAGGTGGCAACGGTGTGGTTTGGACCACATTTTGGGTTCTAGGGACCATGTGCTGTAATGGCAACTGTTGCTCCATGGGTGGGGTAGGCATCAATGCAGGAACTTGAGGTGAGTCTGCCCAAGCTATAGGCGGTCTATTTTCCATGATGCATTTAAGCATTAGGCAATCCTTCGCTTGATGGCCATACCTACCACACGCGTTACAAGTCCCGTTAAACTTTACTCTGAAAGTAGGGCATTCACTCGTAGTATGTGGGCCCAAGCAAATTGAGCACCATTGTTGCTCCCTTCTTGGATACATATGAGTGTTTTGTGGAGCACGATTACCCCTAAGGCTTTGTTGGATGGCCTTGGTGAGATCTGCCAAAGTCATCTTAGATATCGTTTGCTCTTTCACGATTGGCTTTATCTTCATTGGCTCATGCCCTGACGCTTGCGAGCTACTAGACTTCGGCTCGGCAGACACTCTTTCTCCTGCAATCATTAAATTATCCTCCAATTGGATTGCATTCATGGTGACTGCTTCCCAAGTAGTGATACCTCTAATGACTAGGCCATTATAGATACTTTCATGTCGTAGTCCCCTAATGAATCTATCGAGCAATTGGTTGTTGTTGAATCGCTCATTTGGATTGCATCGAGAATTCAAATTCTTTAGGCGACTAATGAAGTCTCTCACGGATTCACCTTCTTCTCGTTGGGCTTTCTGGAGCTGAGAGGCTACACCCCAAAGTACTCCCTCTCATATGTGCTCTTTCAAGAACAATCTCCTAAGAGTAGAGTAGATCGTTTTCTCTTCTACTCTTAAGGTTCTATACCAATCTCCAGCCTTTCCGCTTAGGGTCAAACTCAAAGCCTTACACTTATGTAGCTCATTGTGCTCTTCCAAGAAACCGCACACATGTTCAAAGACTTCCATATGCTTTCTAGCATCTCCGTCTCCACTGAATTTCTGTGTGAGCTTAGCTACTTGAATTGCCTTGCTCCTAGGCTCTCTATCAGGTGCACTACGCATGTTTTCCGCAATAGAGAGACCGATAGTTTGAGCAAATGCTGCCAAATCTCCTATTTGAGCAGGTATAATGGGTGTATGTGCTCCTGGAACCACATGTGAGATGGGAGTTGGCCTTGGCCTTGGCATACGCACGGCTCTTGGGTCCCATATTTCGTATGGTGGTGTACCAGACGGTGGTCCAAAGTTTACAGGCGTGGGCATAGGGGGTGCCTGATATGGCATGTTATTATAAAATGGCATGGCTCCACTTGTATAAGAGCTTGGATAATGCCATTGTGTATTGTAAGCTCTTGGAATAATCGGAGGTGTAGGAGCTACATGAGGCTGAGGTACAACAGGTGCACATGATTGATACATACATGTAGGTATAGTTGGGGGCACTGTGCTACTAGGCATCGGCGCAGTATTAACAAATGAACTCCATGGTGTACTTCTTGTCATGCTCACCACTGGGATATGCATGGTAGCCGTAGTGTCATTAAGAGAAAGATGAGCTAGATCTGGGAAGGTAAAGCTGCCACTTGTGGGCTCAGATTGTACTGAGGCTCCTGGCGAAACAACATATGGAGGATCAATGGGGCTCACTGAGGGAGTCTCCATTTGTGATAGGGTTGGTTGGTTGGCCTTTCCCGTATCCAAGAATCTCATTAGGCCTGTTGAAGGCATGTTGATCCCTATGTTCTGTCTTTCTAACTCGATAATCCTATGGAGGACATCACAGACTTTCTGTTGTTGCTCATCTATGCTAGTAGCACCCGATGTGGATTGTAGAACATCTAACCAACCCACAAGATAGGTGTGTCCTGTGTACCGATCAGTTAAAGCTTCTGCTTATAGGTCATACTCCCAATTTTCGTTTAGGAATATCCCATCTAGGCCTGGCGTGCTGGAGGTTTCCCTCGAAGTGGAAGCATTATTGCTCCCCATCGCTTGCCCCTCCGTGACTGCTACCTTGGGAGCACTCGATTGCTCGGATGGCATGATTGTTGTCATAGGAGCCTTTGCTTTCAGGGATCGACTTTGTTCTAGCCTTCATAGGTTCTCAATTTCCCTCTCCCTTGTTGCTTGCATATAGCGTTCAATCTCTTGTACTTCGGCAAGACTCCTACCATCGGGTAGTAAAGCCTCAGAGGGAGATAGTCCTAAAGGATCAGGAGGTGCAGTGGATGGAACATTCACATGCACACTCTCAAGAAGCATAGGGTCTATTTTTGGCATGAATGACGAATTTACTTCCCCACTCCCTTCATTTATTTCATTAACCGCATGTTCGGAGCGAGTAGCTCTACTAAGGGTCTCTTTTAAGCGGCTAAACACGCTGGACCCGGGCCATGGGCCCATGGCATGCATGTCTTGAATTGAACTATTAGGGTTTGGTGTAGGATACCCCTCCATGCCTTCGTAGTCAGAGGAAGAATCACTAGACGCGATATGAGGATCTTGGGTCGCGCTACCTTGAGTTCCGGCCGAAGGTCCAGAACCTAGGGTGCAGGAATAATGGGTGCCCGCGTAAATGGAGGCACTACCAATATGGTCGTGCTCTAACACTCGTCCAGAGCGTAGGTTCATATGACTTTGATCCCCTAGAAGTGTTAGTGAGTGCCCGTGAAGGCTGCCCACCTAGTATTTTTGGGTGTTTTGCAACCCAAGTCTTTTCTTCATTTTTTTTAATTTTTTGGTCCCTTTTTTCTGACCCAGCTATAGAATAGAACGTATGATAGCTCAAAACAAGCGTCTCAGTCAGAGGGACGTGCCGTGCTTTACAGCCCTCCGTTTGGTCACTTTATGCCCTCGGAATCCCTAAAACCGTCAATTTCTAGTAGGGAACTAGGCCCAAATTAGAAAGTCTAAGGGTGCAAGTGGGAAGAGGAGGGAGGAGAGTGGAGGACTTGCCCCACATGCTCTCATTTCCTCTTGAGGGGGTAGGGTATATATATAAGAGTGAGTCTAGTATATATCATAAGACTGAGGACTTAGACCTGGGCTTGGGCTTGGGCAAATGATCCCGATCAAAATTTTAGTGTAGCCCCCCAATCACTCACGCTTAAATATTTTCGGATTTTTAAAAAAAAATCTAAATTATTTATTTATTTTTTAAGGCGACGACCGCACGCGGTTTAGGTGACCCTTTCTTGGCCACACACACTGTCAACACCTACCTAACCTCTCTGTCAACAACTCACAACTCACTACCTTATCTACTTACTAACTAATCTACTAACTAATCTGTTAACCACTCTGCTAACTGCTTACTGACAGTGAGCTAACTGTCCCCCTACTTCCTCTCTCACTAGCTTACTGTGCAAAGACTGTGTGCAGGTAAACCTTAACAAAAAACTGTTTACAGACTGTGTGCAAACAGAAATTGCTAACTGTCTACCTACTTACTCATTCACTGCGAACAAGCTAACGACTACTAATTGTGCAAAGACTGTGTGCAAACAGAAAACACAAGATTATGCAGAAATCACAGAACTTGCAGACAATACAGAAATTAACAACTTGCAGAAAAATAACTCATTCCTCTTCCTCTTCTTTCCTACTACAAACAACTCATAGAAGAAGCACAAAGTGCCTCTTGGGCTAAGTGCAGGGCGATTCCCCGGTAGCGGCACCAAAAATGTGCGCTCCTTGCCGCACTGTCGAAGCAAAGGACTTGCCTAACACTAAGCACACAACTAGCTTAACTAGTAAGCTCAAAAGAGGGCAATGGTGTGTCACTCACCGCTCTATGCTCTTGCCGTGGAGGATTCCTCGCTGCGAAGAAGAAGGAGACGCCGCTACGTCGCGCTCAACCGCTTCACCCTTGTCATTCTGCCGCAATGCTCGATCACACACACACACTCTCTCTCAAGTACACACACACACTAGTACACAAGGAGATGGAGCAAGAGCACCTTTCTTGCATTGCACAAATGAGAGAATGAGTGAATTTTAGGTTTAGTTGGCTTTTATTTGAGCTCACCCCATTCACACTTGGGAGCCCATGTACACACACACACTAGTACACAAGGAGATGGAGCAAGAGCACCTTTCTCTCTCTCAAGTACACACACACACTAGTACACAAGGAGATGGAGCAAGAGCACCTTTCTTGCATTGCACAAATGAGAGAATGAGTGAATTTTAGGTTTAGTTGGCTTTTATTTGAGCTCACCCCATTCACACTTGGGAGCCCATGCTTAGCCAACTAATCCCTTGAATGTCCTAGTTAGAGTGCGCCTCTCATTGGCGATCACTCTTACCCTTTTCCTATTAGACCGACAAGCCCGGTACCTGACTCTACCAAATAAATAATACAATGTCCACCGTAGGTTACAACGTCCGTCTCGTAGGTGATAGGGTGTCCATGAGCCGTGAGGGTTAACAAAAGCTTTGTGAGAATGCAATGGGAGCTTATGAGCTCAGCTGAGAGTGATGTATGCTCTTGTGGAAGCTCAGAAGATAGTGTGAAAGATTGTGTGTAAGTGAAGGTGTTGCCCTAAAAATTGTGTACGCAACATCACTATTTTTAGATTTGTTTTCTCCTTGTAAAAGACATATCTAAATATTTTTCCTGTCATGCCCATCCGTTTTGACGTAGTCTACAATTTTGTAGAAGAAACTTTTTGCAAATTCCTCATCGTTTTGCTGATATTAGATCGGACTGAATGTATACAGAAATTTTGGGTTTTCTATTTTTGCATAGAGTGCGAGTTTGATGCACTTTTGGAAGCACGACAGGTGCTCAAATTTAGGTGCATAAATTTTAAACAAGAGATGCAATTTCAGCTTGTGCAGAGCTTGTGGTTTGAGGGTTTTTGGGCAACAAAGTACGGAGGCGTTTATACACCATCGAAGCGGTTTTTGGAGCATACAGGTGGAGCTTCTTTCACAGGTTTTCACAAGATACGTTGGCATTGATTTTGTGCTTGGATTCATGGTCTTTGCAAATGGGTTTGTATCTGGTTATGATGCATGGTTGATTCCCATTATACATGCATTTTTGCGAGCACTTTTAAGTGTTGGTGAGATCTCTTGAGAGCATTGCTTTTGCATTGATCAGGTTTTCGGATTGCAACTCGAGCAATTGAGTAGGTAGTTGAAAGCATGGCAAGGAATGAGTAGCGGGCAACAGATCCTGAGCTTAGAGAGAGTGAAAGCAAGCTTGGAGTTTGCAAGCCAAAATCGAGCCTCTATAGGAATTGAAGCGCTTTGAGGAATTTGCAAGGAAGCGCTTCGGATTCATAGGGAATTGCGACCAAAGGCATAGAGATTGGGAGTAGTTGACCTTGGTTCATTTGGGAAGCAATGAGTAGGGAATGCTTGGAAAAGGTGTTTGAACACACACACACACACAGAGTCTGTAAGCGGGGCTTGGAGTAGGTAAAATCAAAAGCAAGCAAAGGAGAAAGCAATCAATGCTCATCAGAACCTGCATCACGATAATGATTTTTTGTTTTCATTTCATGCTTACACACTCTTTGTGTGCAAGGGTCCATTCTCATGGAGCCCCTCTCCCCCCCCCCCCCCCCCCCCCCCCCCCCCCCCCCCCCCCCCCCCCCGCGACTCCTTGATCCCATTCTCACACACCCCGACTCTCTGACCCCGAACTCTCACACCCCGGGAGAGAGCTTGATTGAAGCAATCTGAAAGAATGAGTACAGCTTGAGAGCAAAAGAGAGCGAGCGTGAGAGATCAAGATAGAGAGAGATTATCTCCTAGTGAAAGAGAAAGCTAGAGAAGGCAGTAAGCCCGAACATCACCCGGTATTGGCCCGTTTTTCAACGCTCTCCTTAGCATCGAAGATTCCCGTCCGGTGGCAGGAGGCAACCTCGGCATCGGTTTCAACACCGATTTTGGCGGTTCTTCTCTACCTTTCGCATCGGCTCGGCATCGGCCTTGAGCATCGGCGATTAGCCGTTCCGACATCGGTTTCAATAGCAATTTTGGTGGTTCTTCTCGGCGTTTTGCATCGGCGATTAGTCATTTTGACATCGGTTTTGACACCAATTTTGGCAGTTTTCTCGGTGTTTTGCATTTGCTCGGCCTAAACTCTTGACATTAGCTCAACATTAGTTTTGACACCGATCAAGCGGCTATTTGGCTAGCGCACTTTCGTCCGGCGATGGAAGATGGCATCAACGACGATTTTTTGACCTTGACACAACAGGCGACGATAGAGCGAGAGTGGTAGTGGCTCTCCTCTAGGGCTCATTCTGGAGTGGATTTGGCTCCGACGTACTCTCCACGACCTTATGACTTTGATGTTTTCTCCAGTTTTCGATTTCAACGGCACATACCGACACATACGACTTCGACGGTCCATTCCAGAGCGAGTTCTTTTTCATCGAGCACGCTTGGCTCTTGGACGGCATTTCTGATCGACGTGTTTATCGACCAATGAGGTAGTGTGTGCTAGTTTCCTAGCGGTTTTGCTCACAGGTTGCACAATCTTTCCAGTACATCTTATGCGCCACATGTAGTGCTCATGTATGACTATGTGGAGGATTCCAGAGAGCTTTTTTACATAGTTTGGTGCAGTTTCATGTTATGTATGTATTTGCAGATACACTTTGAGCTTGGTATAGCTCGCAGGTAGCATGTTCATAGGTTTACAGGTGTTTTTGGATAGGTATATGTCCATAGAGCCACTCGGTCAGGAGTGAGCTATTTTTCCAAGGTTTTGGCAGTGCTATGTATACCATTTGTAGATTTTTCTACTGAGACACTGAGTGTCTATCTTCATGCATATTTGTGAGATTTTTGAGTTTTTGCTCAGTTTCCAAGGGAAACTCTGTCGAATTTTTCCCAGATGCTCGCCATGGTTTATGCGTATTCGCAGTTTACTCTCTGATGGTATAGTGGTTGATATATTCCCACTTTGACAGTGATCTAGTGTTTACTCTCACTTTGAGAGGTTTTGTCAGCTTGGACACAATTTGGTGTTCTTGTACCCACTCTTGCAGAAGTCAAGATTACGTAGGCTTGTGTGGCTACAGATAGACAGTCACATGTTTCACACGTTTTTGCATATCTTTGCAGGCAATTTCTCTTGTGGGATGCGTTTTGAGCTAGTTTGCTCTCTACTTGCATATATGGTTATGCGCTTTATGCTCAGTGGAGTAGTTTGTCCCAATTTATGCTTGTAGATAGCAGATTGTGGAGTTGTTTTATGCATATATGAGCATCAATTTTGATGCGATTGGTCATGGTTTTCATGGTTGCGTAGTGGTCAAGTGATCTCCCACTTTATTGCCATTTTGGCGTTCACTTATGGCAACAAACATGTGTGACATTGAGAGACAATGGTCTCGTTCTTGCCGATACATACGATGTTGGCATTGTGGTCACTCAGGGAATTTAAGGCACCATTGTTTCAGGAATATGAGACAACATCATAGATTTTTTCATGGTGCACATGAGGTTTTGACACATGCTAGAGCAGTGGCTTCATCTGCAAGTGATGGTGATGTCACGTTTGCCTTTAGCGTTCCTCTTGATTACATGTCTTTGAGCAGTGAAAGTTCTCCACATTGGTTGCAAGATGAGGATGCAATTTTCCATGTCACACCACATCGTGACTGGTTTAGCACCTTCTCTAGTGGGAGTTTTGGTTGTCTACACTTGGCCGATGGTTCGGTGTTTGACATAGAGGGTGCATGAGATGTTTGTTTGTCTTTGCCTAGTGGTGCGTTACGCTATGACATGTTCGCTATGTTCCTCAACTGAGACAAAGCTTGATCTCAGTGAGACAGTTAGCAGACATTGGTTGTCAGATATTGCTTAGAGAGCAGTCTTTCTAGATGCATTGTGGTTCATTAGTGATTGCAAGAGGAGTCCATAGTAGCCTGCTAGTATATCCTATGCATGTGTGTGAGGTTTGAGACGTCATAGCCTCGGTTTTGTTTCCGGCATGCTTTGAGCGAGAGACGAGACGCTCTCCTTCACATGTGAGCTCCACCATGCTCACGAGACAGAGCATTTAGTTGTGCAAGACGTGCCAGTAGACTCTGTAGAGATAGAGATCGAGTAGCTGCTCTAGTGAGACACAACAGGTTTTATCAGAGTTTGTGTAGGCAGAGGTAGATCAGGTCTGCTCCCTAGAGACACAGACAAAGTGGATAGACATGGAGTTCTTTGATATGCTCATGTTAGAGGCTGATAAGTTGGTGCAAGGATCCCAGTGTCGGTGTCGATGCATCCATATGTAATGGGTAGTCGTGATGATGCAGTGATTGCAGATAGCGTAGGGGAGGCGAGTACAGCTAGGTTTGCGTAGATTTTGTCAATGTTTGGGCGTCCCATGTACGACTTGTTAATGTCGAGGCCCCTTGACCTAGCAGCTGAAGTGGGAGAATTTGCAGCAAGGATTTTTAGTCGTGCGATGATTGACACTAGCATGATGCATAGTGGAGTTTTGCAGACCATACACAGTAGGCTGCAAGATTTACAGGCAGGCTCTAGTGTGGGTATGCATGCTCATCTACCAAGTGAGCCGATATGACTGCATGTATATCGACTTAGCAAGCCTGTGGGTGTAGGTTGAGAGAGTCTCTCATCTATTTTCTTGTACATACTAGTAGTTTAGCTAGTAGCACCCACTTATCGTCACATTCACCTTTAAGTGGGAGATTGTTGGGATACAGGTGCATGTGCCTTGCCCGACCCGTCTAGGCTATGGACACCCATTGACACCTTATTCTTGTGTACATATACAATGAATAAGGGGTAGCTCATACTAGAGCTGCTCCACCCACATCTTGAGTTCTCTTCCTCTCCCCTTCTCACTCTCCATATATGCATCGCATTCGTGCACTCACATAAGCTCCTATGGAATTGACTACCAGCACACTTTTGCCATTGTAGATTTTGGAAAAAAACTCAATTACAAAATCATACTAGACCTTTCATGAGACAAATACAATTGATCCAAGACTAGGGAAATATTTACCTTTACCTGAAACAACCTCCATCAATTACTCGAGTAAATTTGAAGGATCATTCTTACAAGGATGTCTTGAGGACACCAATCCAAGGGCTGGATTCAAAAACCCCAACAGAAACTAAACTACCATCATGGATACATAAAGACACTCCAATTTGGATGTGTGGAGTTTTCTAGTGTGGTAGTTTATGAAAAGAAGATTGCATATTGAACCAAGAGGATAATGATGTAGAATAAGTACCTAAACCATTTTTTGAGCATCTGTTTGAACCATTTGAGTGGACTCAAATTCTGGCTACTATAGATGTATACGTTAACAAATCCACACCCACACAGTTTTGTGATGAGGAGAGTTACGACATAGTTCCTATCTAGATGGTGACTATTGAATTGATCGAGGAGCAAGTCTTCTCTGATCATTATTATGATGCCACAAATGAGCTGGAGGAGGAGACACTCACAATGCAGGAAACAAATTCAACATGTAAGGGAAAAATTACTACTCAGGGCAGGAGAGAAAATGTTTTTTGAGTTTTCAAATTAGCATCTACACGCCAACAAAGCTATCGCTGAAAACAGGAAGATAACATGAGAATGAAGGAGTCAAAACAAGCAATCGGCAAAAAAAACTCAATTCTTGGCGGTGATAAATGCTTTAGATTGCATCAAGGAAAAAATAACGAGAAGATATTCAGCCATGAAAAACACGGATAGACGCATTAAAAAAAGAAAAGAAATCGAGCAAGCCTCATGAGACTAAGGAAAAAGAACCTCTAATGACTAAAATTGACTGCAAAGAGAAATATAAGAAGTTGAAACGGACCTTGAAGGAGGTTTGGACAACTGGAATGGAGGCACACAGTGATAAACCATGAGCAATTAGTTTTCCTTTGCACTACAAAAAATATACTTTGCGAGATCAATGAAACATTGTAGAGAAACCATTGCAGCATCCAAAAGAACTAGGAAAATCATATGAGGGACCTAAAAATGCCAAACGAATTGAGCTAGCCAAGCCAGGAAAGAACTCAAAACTAGCATACATAGCTACAAATTTGTCTCAAGAAGAGGAAGAAATTCTCATTCGGACGTTAAAAAAGTAAAGAGATGTTTTCGCTTGGTCCTACAAAGATCTCAGGGGAGTGGACCCTGAAATATGTTAGTATACTATCCCTATGAGAGATGATGCTAAGCTAAGCAGACAACGACCATACACCTACAATGAGACCTTCGCTAAGAAAATCAAGGAAGAGATCAAGAAGCTCAAGGAAGCTAAGTTCATCTATGAAATAGAACACACTGATTGGGTATCACCTATTGTGGTAATGCCAAAAAAGAATGGCAAACTCAGAGTGTGTGTGAACCTCAAGAAGGTGACCATACCTACTATATGAGATAATTATCCTTTTCATATCATGGATCATGTTATAGAACTAGTTGCTGGAAAAGAGGATTATAGCTTGGATGGATTCACGAGTTGTCCAAATGACTGGAAGGCTTAGAGTGGTGAGATGAATAGAGGCTAGCGGCCATAACACATATTTATGTGCAAAAACAAGAAAAAAAACAATTCTTTGACTCACATTTGTTAGCAAAATATTCAAACAAGGGGATTCGGTACTAGTTTACTCCCTGAAACAACACATTCCAAAATTCAAGAAGAAGGGACATGGTCCTGTTGTCATTGAGAAAGTTTGGCCGAGTGGGGCTGTAAAACTAGCTACCTTAGATAGAGAGATTATGGAAAAGTGGATTAGTGGATGTCGTCTTCAAAAATCCCATATATCCTTAACTAATGTTCTATTGCTAAGAATGCATGGAGTAAAAAAAGATCAAATGGCAATAAGCGATTGAAGAAGTGCAAGACGAGGCATGCATTCGGATTCTGAAGCGAAAAGCGGCAATGCAACCAATTCCTGAAGGTTTTCCACTCAATAGCCTTCAAGTTCACCATCACTACTTTACTCAAGTGGAGACACATGATGAATGGTTGGATGGATTAGATATGCAAACAGTGACCCTAAAAAATAGATTTAGATTAAAGCACTAGCCGACACAGGTGCAGGACTCAACACTGTCAACTATTCAACGTACAAAAAAGCGACAACCAACCACTAGAATATTGTAGAGCTAAAGTCAAGGGATGCCAGAATTCACGCCAACATTGGGATTTATTAATCTCAACATATTTGTGCATGGATTCCTGTGTCCATACACATTTATTTGCATTCTAGATGAGCATATGAACGAGGATATGTTGCTAGGAGTCCCCTGGATGCAAACCTATAAGGTTTCTCAAGACTAGGAAGAAAAGGTTTTAGCCTTAACACTCAAGGGTAGACAATTAAGAGTACCTTTTTCTCATATCTGTGAAGAGTGGAAAGCCACTCTCAAGACTCCAGAGCTACCAGAAAGCAATAACAACTCAAGTCCTATGCTCGCTATGAGCCATCGAATCCATCCTCATAATACCGGCATGCAAGGAACCATGCAATTTTGGGTACCTAAAACCCACCTCACCAACAATACTAAGCGGATTTGGGTGCCTATGAACAGTATGAAGAAGTCTTTAGTTACACCTCCCTATCAACCCCGCCAACGAACACCAAAGTTCCGACCATCTCAATGGGTTTGGAAACCTAAGAAAAACCCTGAACCCCGAACGTTGATTGTAAGGAGAAATTCAAGGTAAATCCATGAGCGGTTATGTATAAATGGATACCAAAGATTTCATCAGCACCAGTAACACCACCCACTGCAGTGCCCACCAATTCCAGAACCATGGCTGCGAAATGCGTGCACATCACTATCAAAGAACACGCACAAATACTGCAAGATTTGCTCTTTAGAAGAGATAAGCAATAGGATGCTTTTCCATTGGCAACCCTTGAGTATCCCACTCAAGACCCACCTCTTGCACATCATAATGTTTGCAATTGCATTGACCTAAAGAGCATGATAGGACCAATCATGGCCATGCATAGACAAGAATTCATCACCCATGCACTACACAAGCCAGGCTACACTCTGTCGTCCCAGAGGACTCAGGCAAGAGGGGGGGGGGGGAAGTATTTTAATGAAGACTCAAATATATTCAGCAAATCAAGAAAAGGACAATGTTTTGAAGTGCTTGAAAGTTAATGTGTAGATTTTTTCTATTCAAGTGTAAAATTCACAGATAAGCAAACAAAATAGTGGATATGTGATATGATAATCCCTAGGTGTGTGTAAATAGTGTAAATATCACCAAAAAAGCCAAAAAATTGATCGAAATGTAGCAATTCATGAAAATATGGCCAAGTAATAAAATTAGGTGTGTTTTTGCAATTTTAGGTATGGGATTCTATTTTTTGGAATGAGTTTGTAATTTTCTTAATAATAAGATTAAAAATAATAAATAAATGCCAAAATATTCTAGATGGAGAAACGGAAGGGATCATGATGATAAGGAAGAAGAGACAAAAAACCAAGTCAAATCTTGTGTGATTTTGAGGTTGGTGACGGAAAGCCTAATTTAGGCCCACAACGCCTGATTCTGCAAAACCTTAAGAAATGGAGCAATCGGAATCCAAATCAAGCAATTTTTAAAAGAAAAATATATTTCATGATCTAATAGGACTAACAGGGGGGTTTGAGAGGAAATGAGTCAGGAAGCCTGGGTATGTATAGTCACGGTAGGCTAAAAGTTGTCTCATTTTCACTTGTCTACTTTGGGAGAGAGCTCTCGACGACATTTTTGCGTGCAACTTCTGTAGCTTCTAGTGACCACCATAGTACACCATCTCACATGAGACATAAGGGGTGAGTTCCTAACCTACTAATGAATGTTTCCATTTATGTCTTTATGCCGGGCGGGGGGGGGGGGGGGGGGGATGAATCTATGTTTTTGCTGTGTCTAGCCTCCTTTAATCTACTCATAACTCACATTTGACATATCAAAACTGTATTTCATGCATAGGCGGGGTGTTGGGGCATCATTGCTAAGCTAGTAGGTGTATTCAGGCCCGAAAATAGCTCGGTCAAATCTGCCCTGCAGGTATTAATCACATTTTTGGCAGGTTGATGGAAGTGGGAGTTGAAACCTTAGGCACACCTCTTCAGTGTTTTCCTACCCTCTCTGTAAGTTTGGTTGCATTTGGACTTTATTTGCTTGGTGAAATGATGAGATTTCCTTGCGGTGTTGTGACTAGTTTTTGCTGCCTGACATGCTGTTGAGTGATGTTTTGAGCATGTAGGGATTGAGTGTGTTTTCCAAGAGACTGACAATATCTTGTAGCGTCCATGCACACGGTATGAAATTTATGTAGTTAGGCTTGGCAAGTCCAACAACCTCTCCAAGAGCAAGCATGGTAGCTAGTTGGTAGGAGAGGGTTTTTGTAGATGCATCTCGTTGTATGATGCATGTACAACCAACCTAGAAAATTCTACTTTACAGAGTGTTGTGGGAGAGAATCACACCACCCATAAAGTGCATGCAAAACAACCTAGATCAATGTAATGTCAATCAAGGACACAATAGGTGCACGAAGGCAATCTCTTTAGCTTGTCAGGCTGAGACCATCCCATGCATACAACAGTCTGGAAGGCCAACTAAACCACAATCTAGAATCTCACTACTCTCAACTACACCACCAACCCACATACACACAAACGGAAGGAAACTCACCAAACCATGCTAGAATCGTACATAACTTAAGGAACACCATCCCCTCACTAGGATACACATGTCCCTAAGCCTCTACACTCAAAATCGTAACTCTAAACCCATCTGCGGAGAATGCATATGAAGATAGATCCAGATTTGAGAAGTGCCCGAAACTGAAGTCTATGAGTACCTTTGCGTATCTTATGTCGCCATGATTCTAATTACTACTTGCACATAGAAAGTAGACATCGTTTGATACACTTATGACCACAACTGGCTCTTAGATGCATCAACATGCGCGCTCCATCTCGCGTGGAATGCTTGGCGTTGCCACGTAGCTCTTGCTGAGGCTACCGCAATGGTGCAGTCGGATCTCCAATGTGATGAATGAGCAGCGAGTAGCGCCAGGATGAAGCTCACACTCTCTCTCTTCCTCTCTCACGCACAGTCAACATCAACTCACAACTTAGATTATGATAAGAGTTCTCTTTTACAAGATGACCTAGGTACCTTATATACTAAGGCTACCATAGGTTAAACCCAAAATAGAGTTCAAGGGGTAAAATGGCTTTGTATGTACAATCTAAAAGTGCCATTGCACCCCGACTTCTGTAACAATGTTAACTACTCATTACAAATGATGTTTTAACCATAATCCACAACATTTCATAACTCATTGAAAATAAGGCTTTCGTGCGAACATTGGTTTATGTCGTGTTGTTGACCCAGGAGTCAACACAGAGTGCAAAGGCCATTTTGTACAACCATGGGAAACACATTGGAAGGGCCCATCGTAACAAAAAGCTTGTTGAACGCCATGGAAGTTGTCCTAGTGTAGTAGGGATGGTGAATGAGGCTATTGAGGGCATTCCAATGTACAAAGCAAACACTTCACTTAATGTGGAAAAGGAGATTTCATGACGGAAGCAAAGACCAAGTGAAGTTATTAATGTGGAAGATGATGCGTCACCTACGCCAAAGTACAACTTGGTTAGAAAATATTGTAAGAAGTGTGGTAGGCCCTATAAGATTAACTTCATACAAGAAAGTACACCACAATCCCCACAATGCAAGGCAGATTAAGGTGGGAAGTGTGTAATGGAACACAAGGTAAATGAAGCAATGTGGGCTATACGATGTTGGCAGTTGCAGAAATGCGGGCTGATCCAATCCTTGGGAGGAGAACCTCATGCAGATGATGATGCACCTGATCTCAAGACCATGGAGATCTCACTTTTGATACCATGTGAGAGTGCGCATGTGCAAAAGAGAGAGAGAGAGAGAGAGAGAGAGAGAGAGAGAGAGAGAGTAGAACACAAAATCTAGTATGGGGAAGAGGGGGTGATCATCTCCCCTGACTACCAGAACATGAGACTTGTACAATGTCAATCTATATCTGTGTGAGTACCCCCTTGGCCCCTTATAAAGGAGTGCCCAAGGTGGGCACCCATCTCAAGTGGGCGGCCGGACAAGGTACAACCTAGACTATGGGTAGCCAGCCCGAGGACACTAGCCATACAAGGAAGTCTCCTAGACCTATGTGAAGCAACACAGTGGTTTATATATATAACACATAGCACCATTGATCAACTTGTTACGCGTCGTGTTCTCATGGAGGAAAGTTGATTGAAAGGCAAGCGATTGTATTGTTGCTTTGTGGATTTTAAGAAATCCTTTTATATGATTCCACATAGCTTTTTTTGGAGAAGGATGGAAGAGTTCCAAGTGCCAAGTGAGTTTATGCTTGCGGTTTCTTGAGTCTATGAGAAGGTGATGTGTCACGTGCACATGGGAAGAGGAATTTCAAAAAACATTATAAGCAATATTGGAGTTGAACAAGGATGTTCGTTGTCACTAACTCTCTTTGTTCTATGCATTGATCAATTGAAGCAAATGGTACTTGACTTTATGCAAGAAGAAGGCATTAAAAAGGTCACTGTTTGCAATGAGGTAATCATGCTTTTTTTGTATGTGGATGATGTAGTGCTTCTAGCACACACTTTAGAGGATTCACAAAAGCTTATGGTTGTCCTTGAGAGCTTTTGCTTGCATAGTGGGCTGATTGTGAATGAGTCCAAAACAAAGGTTATGTTTGTGAGAACCAACCATAAGGAGAAGCTCTCAACAACTTCAATGAGACACTTGAAGTTGTTGAGAGCTTTAAGTACCTTGGCCTTGAAGTTCTGGCCAATCACAAGTGGCATAAGGGTGCGCACCCTTATGGAAGTCAAAAAGAGAGCGTACTATGAATTTGAGAACATGTGTAATGCAGGAAACATCAAGCGTTGAGTTCTCAAGAAGTACCTTTTTGACACATTGGTGACATCGGTTCTTCTTTATGGAGTTGAAGTGTGGGGCAGGAGCATCTCAAAGTCTACTTGGACAAAGTTTGAGAATGTCCAAAACTGTTTTCTTAAAAACTTTCTCTAAGTTAAGATGCAAACACCATATATGCTCCTTCTTCTTGACTCGTCTCTTCCAATTGACGTTATGGGCATGGAAGGGATGTGGAGTTCATGATAAAGATGCGTCAAATCCCCTCACATTGACTTCCTACAATTGCATGGAAAGCAAGCAGAAGAGTTCATTCATCAGCCACACACAAACTACATCACATGTACCTTTGGTCCCCTATGTCATATTTGACCTTCGAGGATGATACTAAAATCTATATATTTATCTCTCTCTCTCTCTCTCTCTCTCTCTCTCTCTCTCTCTCTCTCTCTCTCTCTCTCTCTCTCTCTCACACACACACACACACACACACACACACACACACACACACACACACACACACACACAAAATATAGCACCATTTGGTTTCTTTATTAGAAAAAAGGACACAGATATTGGTTACATGACATCGGAGCTATACTAATCTGGTAAACATGACAGATGCAACTACATCAATAGCAGGGGACTGATGGATCAAAGTAAAGACAAAGTATGGCGCCAAGAAATTAACAATTGAAAATTGTAATAAATAAACAACCCGTAGTTTTTTTTGGCATTGAACGTTTTTTTGTATTTTATAAGCTTCACTGGAAGACAACAAAAGATGTACAAATTTTCAAGTAAATAAAATCTTCATTTGCAGTAACATGGTATTTTTTATTAGTGAAAAAACTTGGAGATTCCAAGTTAATGTACAGGATACGTTTTTTTTGAAAGTTAAAGACTTGTTGTAAAATTACAAAAAAGGACGGCTTGTCCTAAGTGGAATGTAAAATTAAATACCCTTTTCTCCATAGTTTTAATTGAAGCCTCTTTTAGAGATAACGATTTGGTAAGGTCAAGCCATAAGTTAATGCTTACCCAGTAAGCTGTGCAACTTGCCCAGAAGCCAGCACGTAGCAGTAAAGGCACCAAATTCTTATTTTAGGCTATAAATTGGCCTACATAGAAGTGCTAAAATGCAAGGCTGGCAAGCTTCTGTAGCACATGCACTAAGGCTCACCTCAAGCATCTCATCTGCACACTATGGGCTATTGCTAGGCAACAGATATGCCATAAGCTGTTGATAAGCAATACAGTATGTCTATTTAAAACACCAGCAATATAAGCCGAGTATTTTAAACGCTAAAGCCTGCAAACTGCGTAGCAAAATACACACGCAATGCTTCTACACACCTAGCATACGATGAACCATCGCAAGGGCCGTGTGGGTGTTGCGCAAGACTCCAACCACTGCAAACGGTTTGCAACTGGTGGAACCACCAACTGAGAAAGGATAGGGCTGATACCTCTGAATATGCGGAATACACAAACGATAATTCATATTTTTAGCATTAACCACTGACCCAATCGATTAAAGCACATGTATGCGTAGTATAGGGGATTTCCACTTGCATAAACATGCATAACGTTTGGTTATAGAATCTCATACACAATTGGGGTACACAAAGAATTAGCTTCGTACGTATGGACGTGCATGTAAGTGGTAAAAACGATAAGCGGTGTACTACCATCACAAGGATAATACAACTAGAAAGGGAAAAACGGTGTCGATCATAGTCATACTTACACAAAAGAAATGTTTTGTCTCACCATCCACATACATAGGCATGTATACAAGCACATATACAAATAAACACACTTGAAAGGCTTCACATATGCATATAAAAAAGGATAAACGGGTAGTATAACATGCATGATAAAAAACAGTATCATAAGACTAATATCGTGCAAAAAATGTGTCACTTGAAGGAAGTAACAATGAAGGTGTGCACTACCTTGGATACTAAGCATATACAAGAGGAATAACACAGATGTCAACAGCAAACATTAACCAAGTAAATTAGTACATAAGGCTTTGCTTATAGGTTTTCTTTTTCAAAGTACTAAAACAATGGTGTTAGGAAAAAAGGTTTCTTTTGGTTTTTTTATAAAGAGTTCCCTTCAGGTTTACTATGTGGTATAAATATGTATCAAGATCTGAAAGATTTTGTATGACAACCTCCTGTGAGGGCATATGTCACTGTGTACAATGACTTTTTTTGAAAAAAGAAAGATATTACAAACAAAATGCTGTTGAAATTTTCACAAATTAAAGATACTTATAAAAAAATAGGTTTGAAAGGTAGCTATACATACCATAGAACTAGGGATGCATACTTTTGAGGCAACAATCAGGTATAGTACGTAAGAATATTAGCCACATGTGTGTAGCCATTGATGGCAAACAGGGGTACAGGCAGACGGGTAGGATGAGCATCACTTGGGACATTTTTAAGCTACAACAGATTTGGGACAAGTTCATGGCTGCACATAATGGGCAAAAGAAAACCAGGCCAACAGCAATTAGGGACCCTATCTTAAAACCATGTAAACCCATTAAATTTTTCAAAGACCGCAATAGACCTTACTTACATAGACGAGCAAAAGAAAACATAACATATGTTTAGGAGAAAGGTTGGGGTTTGTTGGGGTGTGATAGCAATAACAAGCAGTGGGGATTGCTTGATATACCTGTCACCCATGTAGTACAAATTAATTCTAATTAATTGTACTTATAGTTGGTTGGCAGGTAAAGATCCCTGCTCTCATTTGGTAGGAGTTATGGCTTATGCTCCTACTTTGTCATGTATCAGAGTATCTTGTATTGAATTTTATATATCAAGAGATCCTTCTTTGTTTTGTTCTTAACACAATATGTTTGTGCAAACAATATGCTTTCAAACAGTATTTAAGTCTCTCAGTATATGATTCTGAATGATGGGATTTTAAATCGAACACACACAAAATTTCCCAGGATACCTTTGGTTGGGTATCCATCATATACTGAGAATACTTAATACTGATGTGATATATTATCAAATGGTTGGTGTAAATATTTATATGGTGATTGATTCAGGCTTTTTGGATTCATCTCTCACCTATTTGGGATATGGTATATAAGAAGACATTCCTGTTCCACCAATTGGTACCCAATGTATAATTTTTTGTTTCAAAGGAGTGGAATTCCATAAAAAATTACTTGATTTTGAGAAACAAGCTATTATCACCCACTCTATATTGTATTAAACACAGCTTCTATCAATGACTGGCTCTCTTTACTAGTTCTCTCCGGAAAAGAGAAGGAAAAGCTTTTGGAAGCATTTAGTACCTTCCTAGCTAAGTTACCCATTATTGATGCACAAGATAGCTCAGATCTTCTCTACCACTATTTTGAACAAGTTGTATTTAATCAATAACCTACCTGCTGTCCCTATAGAAATTAAGCACTCAGAAAAGGTCATCAACCCCCTGTTAGATCTAGACCTTCTTGAGGACGAAGAGAAAGAAGTGCTCAACTTTTTAGCAGATGCAAACAGTTTATCCCCTGAAAGAGCAGTTTCTAAACTCTTTTCAGAAGTAATCCCACTACTACCACCCGGGCAAGTTGAGTTGGAGCTATACGACTTGAACACAAGCTCTAGGATTATGAAACTTTGAACCATCGAGCACCATTTACAATATCATCTCTAGGCTTGCTTTGTAGCATACCTACGAACATTGTAGAGCAATGTAAAACCCTTGCCTTACATTCCAAACATCTTTTATCACAAGATGTTCTCTTCGAGCTTAAGCAGGTCAAACTATCTGATGTGGATGGTAAAAAATGTCCAAATTCCTCAATCATTGCTCGCACCAAGGGACTCTCTCTTATGGACAGGGCAAAGGATCAAAAACAATTTTTGAGAAACTGTTGGAATTCTTAAAGACCTTTCCCCAAATGCCAATGCAAAAGGGTTGATGCAAATTCCAATGTTCCTCTTCTATCATTTGGTTTGACCAATTTTTGTGGTATGTATTCCATAATTTACCAAGGTTCTTTCAATTTTCATCAGGACCAGCACAAGTGTACACCTTTATAGCTTGGGTAGCCTCATTTCCAACAGAATTAAGGCATGCTGTGATCATTTATTATCAATTTCATGAGCATACCATGATGGCTTCACGAATCAATTTCCAACTAAGGGCTAAGAGAAGTCTTAAGCCCATGGAGAACAAGGACCATAACACTGAGCCTAAGGGGAAGGACAGTGTCCAAAAGTCTCCTAAAGGCAACACCAACAACAACAAAGCTAAGGAGAAGGGAGTTTATAAAGGCTAATAAACTCTCTCCTGAAGAGCTTGAGCGTTATCGTAAAAATAACCACTATTTCAAGTGTACACAGTAAGGGCATGCTTATCGTGCTTGCCCCCACAAGAATACACGAAACAAGCCTCCTAGAGCTACCTTGGTCGAAATCCAAGAAGAGGAAGATCACCACAAAGGATCTCCTCTATGCCATGCTTGGGGAAAGGTAAGAGAACATGATGCTTTTATTCTCTTTGACCTTGGTTTCTACTCACAATTTCATATCCACAGAGTTGGCCACCAAGCTAGGCATCCAAGCCTATGAGATGGGAGATGTCCTACCCGCCGATGGTGCTTTCAAGGGACAAAAAGCTTCATTCACTCCCTTAATTGGAAAATTGAGGCTCCATGTCAAAAGATATGTGGACAAAGAGGACTTCTTTATCTCTCCTCTGAAGCACAAGGATGTAATCCTAGGGGCACCATGGTTTGATCGCATGGCTGCCAATGTTAAATTTCCTGAAAGAAAAATCTACTTTAGGTTCAAGAAAAATTTTATGTACATAGATGCTAAGGAGTTGGGTAACACCATACCCATCGTACATATGCAAGCTTCCAATAAGTCAATAAAGAGCTCTATTTCCGTGTACATGATTTTTGTTAAAAATTCTCAAAATGAACCTAATGCTTTAGCAAAAGAAAATATAAACAATCACAAGTAATTAGAGTTATTTAATTTTCTCAAGCGATTTCAAGATGTTTTTATTGATGGCATCCCTTGCGAACTACCTCCTAAACAAGGCAATGATGACCATGCAATTGAACTTCTTCCAGGAAGTTCACCGCCTAATAAACCTCCTTATAGAGTCTCTCAAACTCAACAAGAGAAGATTATGCGGCAAGTGCATGAGTTAGTTGAGAAGGGCACGGTTAGGCCTAGCTCATATCCATTTTGTTCACCCATGTTATTAGTGCAAAAGAAAGACGGCACGTATCGTATGTGTGTCGACTATAGAGCACTAAATAGGATCACTATCAAAAATAGGTTTCCCGTTCGACGGGTAGAAGACCTATTTGATAAGCTGCAAGGGTCGACCTACTTCACTAGGATTGACCTAAAAAGTGGATAACATCAAATAAGGATAGTTGATCAAGACATAGTAAAGACCGCATTTCGCACTACGTTTGGTCTTTACAAATATATTGTCATGCCTTTTGGTTTGACCAATGCACCAGCCACATTTAACCGCTTAATGGATTGGCTATTAAGGCCTCACCGAACCTTTACTGGAGTGTTCTTTGATGATATCATCATCTACTCTAATTCACTAGACAAACACAAGCAACACTTCCAGGTAATATTTCAAGTCTTACAAGAGAATAAACTTTATATTAATTGAAAGAAAAGTGAGTTTTTCTTACAAGAGATTCAATATTTAGGTCACATTATCTCTCAAGATGGCATCCAAATGGATCCATCAAAGCTAGAGGTAATAAAAGGATGGCCTAATCCAAGGAATCTTCGTGAACTAACAAGCTTTAAAGGTATGTGTGCATACTATAGACACTTCATAGAAAAGTTCTCACAAATTGCGGGACCATTACATGACCTTAACAAAGAAAAACGTTAGGTATACATGGTTTGCCAAGGAGAACAATGCTTTCGAAGATTAAAGAAAAGCTTATCTCTCAACCTTAACTACCGGATCTCTCAAAGCCATTTGAGGTCCAATGTGACGCTTGTAGTGATTGCCTTGGAGTTGTTTTGCTCCAAGAAGGGCACGCCATAGCCTACGAAAGTCGAAGGCTCGACCCTGTTGAGCAAGCTCTAGGCATATATAGGAACTCCTGGCAGTTCTACATCCCTTGGACTCGTGGAAGCACTATTTATTGGGGACTCCTTTCATTCTGCGGGACGGATCACCAAAGCCTTAACCAAAGCCTTATTGGAGAGTTTGGGAATTTCCTAATTTCCACTTTTGAATTGGGGTGAAGTTTTGACCATGAGAACACGAGTTGTTGCCATTTTTTGTCACAAATGTGATGATTTCATGCATAAAAGTCCATTATTACTTGCAATAAATATTTAAAAGTAGTGAACCCACCCAGCAACAAGGAAATGCAATCATATAAAGTGAACAAATCTAAAATCTAAAATTTCCACACATATCATGGTCCTAGTGGAATATACATTGTATGTTTTAGAGTTCATGTATACAAATCAAAACTTCTTCTTGGTTAGCTCCAGGGCTATAGCACAATGATAAATTTACATCAAATATTTGAAGCCTTTACCATAAAATTGTACCACAAACCATTTACTTGGAATATCGAATGCTATATAATGCATACTAGGTCTTTAAGATGTGCAAATACCCCTACCTACAGATTTGGGTGAAAACTTTCTTTGTACTAGGTCTCAATTATAGAAGTTAGACTTTCATAGCCACAAGAGCAACTTATTATAGTAGTTGGTGCTCAACAGTCGAATATGAAAAGGGTACTTAACCAATCAAGTTGATAAATGTTTAGTTTATACAATTTCTATGTGACCTTACTTCAATATATATGTGATGACTAAAGGTGTATGGTATTACATAATAAAGAATTTCAAAAGAACAACTTGAACACGAAGTATCTAGATGATTTTTTATACTTAAATTATGAGATGCCAGTGTGCCACGCATAATGATAGCCATATGCGTTAAATCAAAATCTATGTGCACTCATGTTGCTTCAATCTTGCATATGATTTTTCATTTCAATAAACACTTACAAAAAGCTACAATCTCTAGGTGCATGGAGATAATGTCAAGATAGAACACTATTTTAAGATTTTTCCAAGCTTGCGTGAAGCGTTTTTAGTTTAAAGAAGCATAAGCATATTAGACTTGAAGTTAAATGTGAGCTTACATTGTTTCAATAGATCGAGTCTTATCACAATGAAGAAGGTGACTAGCATCAAACCAATATTGTTTTGCACATAGGCCAATACCTTGACATATACCAATGCTATGAAACTTGAATTCTCAAAATCTTATTGTTTGCTTTAGTGACTAAGAGATGTTAAACATGCCATATTTTTAAACCTTTTGTTACTTTCCGTTCAAAAGGACCCCTTGTTGTCTTCTCCACAAACATATGGTCACCAAAAAAAACCTTAATACATGATAGTACTTGTTTGATGCCAAACTTTGGGTTGAAGCACTCGCAAATCACTTTTGAAAGCAAAGATACACTTTTACAAGAAAAAGAACAATGAGTATATTTTCTTCATAACAATGGTGGTGTTTAGAAACACCAAGAGAATATCTTTTAAAAATCCAAAGTAAAGAGTTTCTACAACATTCATTTCTTTCTGTTGCAAATGTGTGATACATGAAACGTATGTGTGCTTTAGTGATTGACTCAATCATTGCTTCAAATGGTGACGATTACCTTCAAAAACATTCACAGTGTTTAGGTAGTTTTTACTCACTTCCAGAAGAAACATGTGTCCTCACAACCACATACAAATGTAGATTAATGGGAATTATATTTCAAGGTAGGACTTCAACCTCTCAACTTATTTTAGTGTTGAGAAACAGACTTTTATCATTTACTTGGACTCAAGATATACATAATACTCTAGTAGGTTGAAGAGGGTCCCATTGATGGGCATCTTTATGTCATATTATCTCATGGGGTGCAAGAAGGCTTGATCTTTTGATCACAAAGACAAAACTTGAGAGTATAAAGTTAAGTTTTCTAAATTGCTAAGCATCCTAACATTGTTCAAGCAAAATGAACATGTAATATTGATTAAGTGTTGGTCCTAGGAAGCCTAGAATTTGAATCACATGGCCAACATATGGCTCTCCTAGTGGGGAGGGGAAGGTGGAGAGAGAGAGAGAGAGAGAGAGAGAGAGAGAGGATTCTCTTAGCATGTATAGCCTCTTTTTATCATCCTCTTTTTTCATTGAAAATGTACATTAATTGTTTGAAGCTAATACTTGACTTCAACATCTCTAGATCTGACAACATAGCATATGTCTAGATTTGAAATGAGAGTCACGCTTTTCTTAACAATGAATGAACTTCAAAACCCACAGAGAGCTAGAGAGTGAGATGGATATAGAAACACAAAGAGAGAGAGAGAGAGAGAGACCAAACCCAATCACTTAGGGACAGTGAGGAGAACCCTCATTATCAAAGTTTTGACCATGTGGAAAAATTGTGAGATGGAGAGAGAGAGAGAGAGAGAGAGAGAGAGAGAGAGAGAGAGAGAGAGCACAAGAGATATCTAGAGAGATACATAGAGTGTGTGTGCCTATGGTGTAAGGGGAATATTTTGGTAGCCATTTATAAGCGTGAGAGGAGAGAGAGAGAGAGAGAGAGAGAGAGAGAGAGAGAGAGAGAGAGAGAGATAACCAATCTCACTAAATTAGGCAGAGTGAGGAGAGGCATTCTCACAAAGTTTTGATTGTGCATAGAAAACTGAGGGATAAAGGGAGTGAGAGAGACTACTAAGCTTATTAACTTATTGAGACCAGTGAGGAGAAGCATCCTCACTAAATTTTGAACCATGTGTGTGAAGATGTGGGATATAGAGAGAGAGAGAGAGGGAGAAATAGCGAGAGTAAAAGAAAAATGGGGTAGCCATTGACGAGAGAGAGAGAGAGAGAGAGAGAGAGAGAGAGAGAGAGAGAGAGAGAGAGAGAGAGAGAGGAGAGGAAGGAACAAAGTCACTCACTTAGGGGGAGTGAGGAGAAACATCCTCCCTAAGGATTGATCAAGTGGACAAAGCTGAAGGTTGGAAGCAGAGAAAGACATACTTGGGGAAGAGGGGGGGGGGGGGGGGGGGGGGGGATTTCACTTAAGAAGAGAAAATAAGCACGGTGACTACAATTTTGTCCATATTGACAAAACCAAAATGGAAGAGAGAGAGAGAGAGAGAGAGAGAGAGAGAGAGAGAGAGAGAGAGAGAGAGAGAGAACCAATCTCACTAAATTAGGCACAGTGAGGAAAAGCATTCTCACAAAGTTTTGATTGCACATACAAAACTGAGGGATAAAGGGAGCGAGAGAGACTACCAAGCTTATTAACTTAGTGAGTCCAGTGAGGAGAAGCATCCTCACTAAATTTTTGACCACGTGTGTGAAGATGTGGGAGAGAGAGAGAGAGAGAGAGAGAGAGAGAGAGAGGGAGAGTAAAAGAAAAATGGGGTAGCCATTGACAAGGGGAGAGAGAGAGGAACAAACTCACTCACTTAGGGGGAGTTAGGAGAAACATCCTCCCCAAGGATTGATCGAGTGGACTAAACTGAAGGTTGGAAGCAGAGAAAGACATACTGGGGGGGGGGAGGCTTTCACTTTAGAAGAGAAAAGAAACGCGTTGACTATAATTTCGTCCATATGGACAAAACTAAAATGGACGAGAGGGAGAGAGAGAGAGAGAGAGAGAGAGAGAGAGAGAGAGAGAGAGAGAGAGAGAGAGAGAGAGAGAGAGAGAGAGAGAGAGAGAGAGAGAGAGAGTTAATTATCGTCCACGGGGGTCAGATATGACCCATGGGACCAAAGCAAAACAGTACATCTATTCTTTTCGGGTGGAGGCGTTAGATACATATCAGTTAGGGACTGAGGGTCCATCAGAGGAGAAAAGGAAAAAGGGTAAGAACAAGAATAAAACCTAAGGGGGGTTAGGTAGAGGGGGGGCTAGCTTGGGAGTACGAAACTCCTGAATGATGGCTTTACCAACACGATAGACTGCCCATTTACCTTGTTTATGGGCTTCATGCATCTTCTTGAGCTTGCTTGCTTTATGCTTGAGTTGATTTGTAGTCAATTCTTCGAGGATCCAAAGCTTTGTCCCGTTGAGGCGGTAGGATTGGCGTAGCAGACTTGCCCGTTCTTCTTTGTTCTTGAAAGTGAGGATGCATTGGCCAAGTGTCACAGGCCTATGCGTGTCATTGATCCAAGAGATAGTATTGGGTTTGATGTTGATTGGTTGAAGAATGTCATTGAGCTTGGTGATGGCTTCTTCGAGTGTGTCCTCCTCGGTGCACCATGGTGGGGAGAGTCCTCCAATCCGGATCTTGAGGGCAAGGGATTCCTGTAGCCGGCATTCTTGCAAGGCTGATTGGATTTTGTTGTCAAGCTTCTTATGCGTTGCCTCGTTGGCTTCTTTCTGAGCTGCCTTGACAGTATCAGTGATAGAAGCTTCCACTTCGTGTTCTTTTGCAAGCCAAGTTTCATTCACCTTGTCGCATCCTCGAGCTTATTCAAGCATTGTTTGAGTTAACATTTTCCAAAACAAGTGTTTGGATCTGAGCCTCTAAGGTTGTGATCCTTGCATCTTGTCGAGCGGTGGGATCCTTCCTGGGTGCAACTACTACAACAAGAAAACTTTTGCGTGTGCTGGGAGTCGGTGTGTTGAAGGAAGACATAACTTGGGTAAACCTTGGGACTTTTGACTGTGTGAAATCCTTTGAAACGAGTTTGAAGCTCTCTAGTAAACTCCTCTCTATGTATAAACCCTTTTCTTGTGACCTTTGAGTCGAAGTCGAACCTTTGAGTTGAAGTCAAACGAAGTAAAGAGGCCTACACCACTGTCAATCATAAGCAGCATAGAGTCAACTTATGGTGGTTTTGCCCATGAGCAGACCTCAGAAAACACTCTGCAAGCTCGGTGTGTTGAGGCAAGGCGTGGGTATGCAACACCATCAGGGCACCCCATGACAGGCTGTTGAAGTGTGGCGCCTCTTGACAGGCTATTGAAGTGTGGCGCCTCTTGACAGGCTGCTGAAGCGCGCGACCTCTAGTGCTCAAGTAGGATAGGTCTGAGCTTTAACGCCCCCCCACAGGGTTGTCCCTCGCCCTGGGGGAGACTCCTGAACAGAGAAGGCTAGGGTTGTTCGTGCGCAGAGAGAGAGAGAGAGAGAGAGAGAGAGAGAGAGAGAGAGAGAGAGAGAGAGAGAGAGAGAGAGAGAGAGAGAGAGAGAGAGAGAGAGAGAGAGAGAGAGAGAGAGAGAGAGAGAGAGAGATAACCAATCTCACTAATTAGGCAGAGTGAGGAGACGCATTCTCATAAAGTTTTGATTGTTCATACAAAACTAAGGGATATTTAGGGAGGGAGAGAGACTACCAAGCTTATTAACCTTGGTGAGACCAGTGAGGAGAAGCATCCTCACTAAAAATTTTACCATGTGTGTGAAGATGTGGGAGAGAGAGAGAGAGAGAGAGAGAGAGAGAGAGAGAGAGAGAGAAGAGGGGGGAACAAAACTCACTCACTAAGGGGCAATGAGGAGAAACATCCTCCCTAAGGATTAATCAGGTGGACTAAATTGAAGGTTGGAAGCAGAGAAAGACATACTTGGGGGGGCTTTCACTTAAGAAGATAAAAGAAACACGTTGACTACAATTTTTTCCATAAGTACAAAACTAAAATGGACGAGAGAGAGAGAGAACCAATCTCACTAATTAGGAAGAGTGAGGAGAAGCATTCTCATAAAGTTTTGATTGCACATACAAAACCGAGGGATAAAGGGAGCGAGAGAGACTACCAAGCTTATTAATTTAGTGAGACGAGTGAGGAGAGGCATCCTCACTAAATTTTTTACCATGTGTGTGAAGATGTGGGATAGAGAGAGAGAGAGAGAGAGAGAGAGAGAGAGAGAGAGAGAGAGAGAGAGAGAGAGAGAGAGAGAGAAAAAGAAAAATGGGGTAGCCATTGACAAGGGAGGAGAGAGAGAGAGAGAGAGAGAGAGAGAGAGAGGAGAGGGAGGAACAGACTCACTCACTTAGCGGGAGTGATCCTCCCTAACGATTGATCAAGTGGAAAAATCTGAAGGTTGGAAATTGAGAAAGACATACTTTGGGGGGGAGGGGGGGTGGGGGCTTTCACTTAAGAAGAGAAAAGAAACACAATGACTACAATTTTGTCCATATGGACAAACTAAAATGGAAGAGAGAAAGAGAGAGAGAGAGAGAGAGAGAGAGAGAGAGAGAGAGAGAGAGAGAGTTCTATTATCGTCCTCGGAGGTCAAATATGACCTATGGGACCAAATGACCATGTCACGTGGTGTGAGTGGAGGTCATAAGTAAGGTGCAATCTCTCTCTCTCTCTCTCTCTCAAGTCGACATGCCGCATGTCTCAAGAAGAGTGGATGACTCATACATGTATAATCGAAGTTCTAATGATGCAAAAGAATTGGATCACTATGGAAAGTCACTTCTACATATGTGCAATAGTACCGGAATGCTCATTGCAAATGGTGTATCTCTATGGCAAGGCACCAATGACTTTACATGTAGAAAGCACAATGGTGCTAGCGTGATTGACTATATGTTGTTCTCAGAAGCCACTTTAGATTGCATACAAAGCTTTACACTTGGTGAATGGAATCCGGAATCGGATCATAGGATGTTATGTATTGACCTCAAATGTGGTAAACGGCCCGAGCATGTAGCCTCCAATCATGATGTGAATCATTTGTACCTACGTCTAGACTTCAAACGAGCACTTATATATGCTGATATGGTGGACCAAATGTTAAGCGTGATAGAGCATCAAGAGAGCCCAACATTAGAATGCAAGTGGAAAGTTTTCAAAGAAGTAATTTTCTCTTGTGCGAAGGAATGCTTTTTGGTGAAACACATGTCTTGCAAAAGGTCTAAGAAGGGTGGCACCAAGAAGAAATGGTTTGACATGGAATGTAGTCAAGCCCGAAAACACTTGCTAAGATTGGATGCAATCCAAGACAAGGAAGTTTACTTGGAATGTTCACACACATACAAAGCACTTGTTCAAAAGAAGAGGAGAAGGTGGGAAGTCGAAAAACAACTTCTTTTAGCACAAGAGAAAGCACATGCATGTGGCAAGTTTTGGCAAAATCTAAAAGGCAAGCGCGTTGAGAGCTTTGGTGACTTGACTCTTGAGGATATGTATATGCATTGTAAGAACCTCTATGAGCAACCCAATGTTGATAAGATGGAGGGTTGTAGCTCCCTTCCATTTATGTCTCCCTTCTTTACCATTGAAGATGTATGCCACGCGCTTGAGAAACTTGCTACTCGCAAGGCAGGTGACCTTCAAGGTGTCAAGGCTGAAATGATTAAATGGACAAGCAAGAAAACACGATATTGGATATGCGATATGTTTAACCTTGCACTTCAGTATGGCATGCCTCATGATTGGAGTGCAAATTGGATCAAACCTTTGCACAAAGGAGGAGATGTAAACAATGTGAACAACTATCGCACTATAATGGTTGGTTCTTTGATGGCAAAGTTATTTGGATGTATCATGGAGATGAAGATAAGTGAATGGGCTGAAAAGAATGGCAAACGTGCGCTTGGCCAAGCAGGTTTTCGAAAGCATCATAGCACTATTGATCACCTTGTCACTCTTCGAGTTCTTATGGAAGCGTCTCGATTGAAAGGAAAAAAGTTGTATTGTTGCTTTGTGGATTTCAAGAAAGCTTTTGACATGGTACCACGAGGAAATCTTTGGAGACGTATACAAAGCCTTCAAGTGCCGAGAGAATTTATGCATGCAGTATTTCGCATCTACCAAAAAGTGATATGTCGATTACGTATGGGAGATGGAATTTCAGAATTTTTTGCAAGCACTATTGGTGTCAAACAAGGATGCCCACTTTCCCCAACCCTCTTTGGGCTACTCATTGATGAATTGGAATGCATGGTTCTTGATTTTATGCAGCAAGAAGGCATAGAAGAGGTTAAGATCGGAAATGCGGTGATCATGCTTTTGCTTTATGCCCATGATGTAGTGCTCTTGGCACATACCTTAGAAGATGCACAAAAGCTTATGAGTGTCTTGGAACGCTTTTGCCTACATAGTGGGCTGATCGTGAATGGATCCAAAACCAAGGTTATGCTTGTAAAGACCCTCAATGACGAAAATACATGCATTGTATACAACAATGAGAAACTTGAAGTGGTAGATCACTTCAAGTACCTTGGCCTTGAGGTTCCATCCAATCATAAATGGAAGGATTGTGCAATGCGTCGCTTGGAAGCCGGAAAGAGGGCTTATTATGCATTTGAGAACATGTGCAATGCAGGAGAGATCAAGTGTTGGGCTCTCAAAAAGTACCTCTTTGACACATTGGTGACACCGGTGCTTCTTTATGGAGTGGAGGTGTGGGGTGGAAGCATCGGGAAGTCTACTTGGAAAGAGTTTGAGAATGTCCAAAAACGTTTTCTCACCAACTTTCTCCAAGTCAAGACACAAACACCCTACATGCTCTTATTTCTTGAGTCCGGATCGCTTCCCATTGAGGTCTTGGGCATGGAAAGGGTTGTGGAGTACATGCGTAAGACACAACGTAGCCCTTTGCATCGACTTCCTAGAATCGCATATGAAGCAAGTCAAAAGGTTCAAAAGACATGCAAGAGCAAAATACTAAGTTCGGGGTGGATGCTTGATATCAAGAAATGGTTTGGAAGATGGGATGCATGTCACTTGGTCAAGGATGCGTCGATCGACTCCCAAGTTAATGAGGCCTTCTTACAACGCCAATGTATCATGGCTTGGGAGAAATCCGGAGGTTCTCGCTTCATCCATTACACGACACACGTTGCCCCAAACTACAAATCTCTCTTCTTCTCGGAACGAGGTAACCGAACCCATTCCTACATCCTTGAGCCCATCCCGTTGAGTGCGATCCGCACCATTGCCTCCATTCGTCTTAGCTCCCATTCTCTACGCTGCGAGACAAGACGTTGGGGCACTGGCGAGGAGTGTCATCGACTTTGCACCTTATGCCCTCGTCAAGTGCGAGAGAGTGAGTACCACACACTACTTGAGTGCTCAGCTTTTGACCACATAAGGTCCTCTTTTCCCCATATATTCAGCCATGAGCTCTCCTTACATACCTTCCTCTCCCAACCACGACATGGACTCTCTATTGCGACGCTCATTTCAGCCATTTTTGAGCATCGAGAGTCACTTATGAACTCCACTCACACCACGTGACATGTTCATTTGGTCCCATAGGTCATATTTGACCTCCCAGGACGATAATAGAACTATCTATCTATCTATCTATCTCTCTCTCTCTCTCTCACTCAACAGTTTTTTGACCTAGTAGACAATAGTTCACTCTTTTGATTATAACTCGCTCATTTGAACTCCGATTTAGGTGATCTATAGCCTCAATCAAAGAGCACGAAGCCCTCTACACATTGATGTAAAGACAGAATTTTTTTGAGCAATGGAAGATTTTGCTGTAACAACATCTCAGAATTGAAAAAACTGTCAAAACTTTGCGTTTTTGTTGCCGCCTTGAAGGCAATGTCGGACAAAACTCTCAAGGGTGAAAAATCCACATTCTCCATGGAGAATGATGCAAAATCTCCAAGGAATTGGATGCTAATCCAACCACATCATCTACAACAACGGAAGCAATGATCATGGCTTACTTGGTCTCATTACAAGAAATCACCAATAAGCAAGATGAAGAGCTGCACACACTTGCAATGGAGAATGGCACTTTAAGAGTTCTCGTTGTGGAGAATGAGCACCTCAAGAAGGTTCTTGAAATGCAAACAACACGCTTGATGCATCTTGAGAATGAAGTTCAAGAATGTAAGCGCTCTCTTGTTGAAATGAATGTATCGCTTGAGCAAACCGGACTGATATATGTAAGGATAATGTGGTTTCTTCATCTCCTATCACGCAAGCCGTTGTCCAAGCAAATAATGTAGAGAATGTGGACACTCAAGAATTGTAAGAATGGCAAAAATGCTCAAAGAACATCGTCATTCATGGAATCAAGGAGTAAAGCATGGAAACACCCGAATCTCTTGCAGTTTTCTATTGAAGAGTGTTTTGCTACATACTTTGGCATGTCTGGAATCATGGCTTATGGTGCACATCGAGTTGGAAAACAAGGAATCCCTCACTCGGGAGAAAGACCTATTGTATGTACCATGGCTCATGAGGTAAAGAGAAAGATCATCCTTGATGATAGTTGGATCTATCTCAAAGGAACGGGTTGTTATGTATATGAGAATCGCACTCTTATGCAACAAAATGTACGTCGCAAAGCATATGAGAAAAGAAGAAAGAAGGTCAAGCTCTCATCTCAAGAAGAAAAGTCACTTGAGGAGGATGCAAGTCCACCCAACAAATAGGGACACATGATCTAACTCACGCTTGCGCATAAGCTTTTGGAATTATAACGGGTATCCATGGAATGCAGGGAATTGGCATTGATGAGATTACCAATGACTCCGATGTGATACTTCTTGTCGAAACATAGGAGCATGATGCGAAACGAATTCTTTGAATTTGACAAATACGATGTGCATTCTTTGATGTGGGCCAAAAATGCAAAGAAACATAGAGGCCAAAAAAACGTAGCATGTATGACCAAAAAGGGGTTGAAAGATGTTTCCATTGTCAAAGAAGATAAGTATAAACGCTACCTTAGGATGAAAATCAGCACACCAAATGGTCAAGTTATGTTTGTGGCTAATTGCTACATTCCTCACTATGACTCCAACTTTTATGCTCGCTTGGATATGGATAGAGATCAGCCCTTTGTTGAACTAGAGGAAGACATTGCTCATTACAAGGACCAGGGTGAAGTCATTGTCTTTGGAGACATGAATTCTCGCACAAATACGTTACAACACGACACACAACAAGTCAACATGCCGCATGTCTCAAGAAGAATGAATGACTCATACATGTATTATCAAAGTTCTAATGATGCAAAAGAACTAGATCACTATGGAAAGTCACTTCTACATATGTGCAATAGTACTGGAATGCTCATTGCAAATGGTGTATTTCTATGGAAAGACACCAATGACTTTACATGTAGAAAGCACAATGGTGATAGCGTGATGACTATATATTGTTTTCGGAAGCCACTCTAGAATGCATACAAAGCTTTACACTTGGTGAATGGAATCCGGAATCGGATCACAAGATGTTATATATTGACCTCAAGTGTGGTAAAAGACCCAAGCATGTAGCCTCCAATCATGATGTGAATCATTCGTGCCTACGTCTAGACTTCAAACGAGCACTTCTATATGCTGATATGGTGGAGCAAATGTTAAGCATGACAGAGCATCAAGAGAGCCCAACATTAGAATGCAAGTGGAAAGTTTTCAAAGAAGTAATTTCCTCTTGTGCGAAGGAATGCTTTCCAGTGAAACACATGTCTTGCAAAAGGTCTAAGAAGAGTAGCACCAAGAAGAAATGGTTTGACATAGAATGTAGTCAAGCCCGAAAACACTTGCTAAGGTTGGATGTAAGCAAAGACAAGGAAGTTTACTTGGAACATTCACACACATACAAAGTACTTGCTCAAAAAAAGAGGAGAAGGTGGGAAGTCAAAAAACAACTTCTTTTAGCGCAAGAGAAAGCACATGCATGTGGCAAGTTTTGGCAAAATCTAAAAGGTAAGCGTATTGAGAGCTTTAATGACTTGACTCTTGATGATATGTATACGTATTGCAAGAACCTCTATGAGAAACCCAATGTTGATAAGATGGAGTGTTGTAGCTGCCTTCCGTTTATGCCTCCCTTCTTTACCATTGAGGATGTATGCTGCACGCTTGAGAAACTTGCTACTCGCAAGACAGGGACCTTCAAGGTGTCAAGGCTGAATGATTAAATGGACAAGCAAGAAAACACAATATTGGATACGCGATATATTTAACCTTGCACTTCAGCATTGCATGCCTCATGATTGAAGTGCAAATTGGATCAAATCTTTGCGCAAAGGAGGAGATGTAAACAATGTGAACAACTATCACACTATAATGGTTGGTTCTTTGATGGCAAAGTTATTTGGATGTATCATGGAGATGAAGATAAGTGAATGGGCTGAAAAGAACGGCAAATGTACGCTTAGCCAAGCAGGTTTTCGAAAGCATCATAGCACTATTGATCATCTTGTCACCCTTCGAGTTCTTATGGAAGCATTTCGATTGAAAGGAAAAAAGTTATATTGTTGCTTTGTGGATTTCAAGAAAGCTTTTGACATGGTACCGCGAGAAAATCTTTGGAGATGTATGCAAAACCTTCAAGTGCCGAGAGAATTTATGCATGCAGTCTTTTGCATCTACCAAAAAATGATATGTCGACTACATATGGAAGATGGAATTTCAAAATTTTTTGCAAGCACCATTGGTGTCAAACAAGGATTCCCACTTTCCCCACCCCTCTTTGGGCTACTCATTGATGAATTGGAATGCATGGTTCTTGATTTTATGCAACAAGAAGCCATAGAAGACATTAAGATCGGAAATACGGTGATCATGCTTTTGCTTTATGCCCATGATGTAGTGCTCTTGGCACATACCTTAGAAGATGCACAAAAGCTTATGAGTGTCTTGGAACGCTTTTGCCTACATAGCGAGCTGATCGTGAATGGATCCAAAACCAAGGTTATGCTTGTAAAGACCCTCAATGATGAAAATCCATGCATTGTATACACCAATGAGCAACTTGAAGTGATAGATAGCTTCAAGTACCTTGGCCTTGAGGTTCCATCCAATCATAAATGGAAGGATTGCGCCAATGCGTTGCTTGGAAGCCGGAAAGAGGGTTTATTATGCATTTGAGAACATGTGCAATGATGGAGAGATCAAGTGTCGGGCTCTCAAAAAGTACCTCTTTGACACATTGGTGACACCGGTGCTTCTTTATGGAGCGGAGGTGTGGGGTGGTAGCATCGAGAAGTCTACTTGGAAAGAGTTTGAGAATGTCCAAAAGCGTTTTCTCACCCACTTTCTCCAAGTCAAGACACACCCTACATGCTCTTACTTCTTGAGTCCAGATCATTTCCCATTGAGGTCTTGGGCATGCAAAGGGTTAAGGAGTACATGCTTAAGACACAACGTAGCTCTTTGTATCGACTTCGTAGAATCGCATATGAAGCAAGTCAAAAGGTCCAAAAGACATGCAAGAGCAAAATACTAAGTTCGGTGTGGATGCTTGACATCAAGAAATGTCTTGGAAGGTGGGATGCATGTTACTTGGTCAAGGATGTGTCAATCAACTCCCAAGTTAATGAGGCCTTCTTACAACGCCAATGTATCACCGCTTGGGAGAAATCCGGAGGTTCTCGCTTCAGCCATTACACCACACACATTGCCTCAAACTACAAATCTCTCTTCTTCTTTGAACGAGGTAACCGAACCCATCCCTACATCCTTGAGCCCATCCCGTTGAGTGTGATCCATACCATTGCCTCCATTCGTCTTAGCTTCCATTATCTACGCTGCGAGACAGGACGTTGGGACACTGGCGAGGAGTATCATCGACTTTGCACCTTATACCGTCGTCAAGTGCGAGAGAGTGAGTACCACACACTACTTGAGTGCTCAGCTTTTGAACACATTAGGTCCTCTTTTCCCCATATATTCAGCCATGAGCTCTCCCTACATACCTTTCTCTCCCAACCACGATGTGGACTCTCTATTGTGAGCACCATTTTTGAGCATCGAGAATCACTTATGACCTCCACTCACACCACGTGACATGTTCATTTGGTCCCATAGGTCATACTTGACCTCCGAGGACAATAATAGAGCTCTCTCTCTGTCTCTCTCTCTCTCTCTCTCTCTCTCTCTCTCTCTCTCTCTCTCTCTCTCTCTCCTTCCTTCCTTGAATTTTGTCCACATTATGAAACTTTAGTTGAAGTGTTCTTCTAAGTAAGAAATTTACCCCCCATCCCCTTCTCACTCTCTATGTCTTTCTCTTCTTATCTTTTTTTTGGAATATCTTGGCTCTCTCTCTCTCTCTCTCTCTCTCTCTCTCTCTCTCTCTCTCTCTCTCTCTCTCCTTCTCCTTCTCTCCTTCCTTGAATTTTGTCCACATTATGAAACTTTAGTTGAAGTGTTCTTCTAAGTAAGAAATTTACCCCCCATCCCCGAGGACGATAATAGAGCTCTCTCTCTCTCTCTCTCTCTCTCTCTCTCTCTCTCTCTCTCTCTCCTTCCTTGAATTTTGTCCACATTATGAAACTTTAGTTGAAGTGTTCTTCTAAGTAAGAAATTTACCCCCCATCCCCTTCTCACTCTCTATGTCTCTCTCTTCTTATCTTTTTTCTGGAATATCTTGGCTCTCTCTCTCTCTCTCTCTCTCTCTCTCTCTCTCTCTCTCTCTCTCTCTCTCTCCTTCCTTGAATTTTGTCCACATTATGAAACTTTAGTTGAAGTGTTCTTCTAAGTAAGAAATTTACCCCCCATCCCCTTCTCACTCTATATGTCTCTCTCTTCTTATCTTTTTTTTGGAATATCTTGGCTCTCTCTCTCTCTCTCTCTCTCTCTCTCTCTCTCTCTCTCTCTCTCTCTCTCTCCTTCCTTTGTCGGTGGCTTCCTCATTCTCCTTTAACACACTATCTTCCCCTTTGACTCCTCTGTCTCTCATTAGCTCTCTGTACCTCCCTCTCTTACTCTCTCCTCAACCCCTTTTTTTGTTCATATGGTCAAACCTTTACTGAGGATGTTTCTCTTCACTCTCCTTCTATGAGTGAGCTTGGTCCTCTCTCTCTCTCTCTCCCCCCTTTCTCTCTCTTTTGTTTTACGTCTCTCTCTCTCTCTCTCTTGAGTTTTTCCCACATGGTCAAAACTTTAGTGACCGTTTCTCTCATCTCTCGCTAAGTGACTAAGTTTTGGTTCTCTCTCCCTCTCATAGTATCTTGAAATAAATAGTACATCCTTCCTAATGGTTTGAAAATCTTAGAGAGTTTTGAGAAGCTTGTACCGAGATATATGTCTTTGAGCTTTTATTACTACGAAGATTTGTGTCTTGAAGTAAATATATATCTCCCTCTCTGTCTATATATATAGTATGTATCTCTCTCTCTCTCTCTCTCTCTCTCTCTCTCTCTCTCTCTCTCTCTCTTCCTTTGGCATGAATTGTATATCCACTTAAGCGTATGAGATGCATTACATAGTTTTGAGAAGATTGGCTTTAGACTAACCAAAGCCCCAAGTTTTGACCATGCGACTAAATCTTGGGTTTTGCAATAGGTTAAGGAGAGTCTAGAAGACTCACAATTCATTTAAATTTTAGCTTTTCTAAGTAGGCATGAGTTGGAACCACAAGGAACCTTGGCCACAAAACTCATAAGGTGTTTTTTTCCCAAAAAACTCAATTTGTGAGTGAATTGTATTAATTGCAGCATAAAAATTACAAGACAACTTCAAGATCAGACTAAGCCTTGAGGTGTTAGATATTACAATCTAGATGTCAATCACCTCTCACCAAGGCTAATCATAATTGGCTTCACAAAGTCGGTGACTCATAAGGTGTTTCTAAACACCATCCATATATGAAATATTTTATCATTGATTTACATCAACCTCTTTAAGAGAGCATGACCAAAAAACTCCCACATAGAGTATATGCACTTGTTAGCAAAGTTTATTTTGGTTTCTCAATAAGACAAAACGGAGAAAGAATGCATGCTTCACTAAGTCCCAAATTAACAAAATTTCCAAGCAAATGGGATCCATTTTGATTTGGAATTACCAAAATTTCTCTAAAGTCCCAAAATCTTTAATAAGGTGTTAAAGACCGTATTTTGCACTACGTTTGATCTTTACGAATATATTATCATGCCTTTTGGTTTGACCAATGCACCAGCCACATTTAATCGCTTGATGGAGAAGCTATTCAGACCTCACTGAACCTTTACTCGAGTGTTCTTTGATGATATCATCATCTACTCTAATTCACTAGACAAACGCAAGCAACACCTCCAGGTAATATTTTAAGTCTCACAAGAGAATAAACTTTACATTAATCAAAAGAAAAGTGAGTTTTTCTTACAAGAGATTTAGTATTTAGGTCACATTATCTCTCAAGATGGCATCCAAATGGATCCATCAAAGCTAGAGGTAATAAAAGGATGGCCTAATCCAAGGAATCTTCATGAACTAAGAAGCTTTATAGGTATGTGTGTATACTATAGACACTTCATAGAAAAGTTCTCACAAATCGCAGGACCATTACATGACGTAACAAAGAAAAACATTACGTATACATGCTCTGCCAAAAGGAGAACAATGCTTTCGAAAAGCTTATCTCTCAACCTGTGCTTACGCTGTCAGATCTCTCAAAGCCATTTGAGGTCCAATGTGACGCTTGTGGTGATTGCCTTGGAGCTGTTTTGCTCCAAGAAGGATACGCCATAGCCTACGAAAGTCGAAGGCTCGACCCTGTTGCGCAAGCTCTAGGCATATATGAAAAGGATCTCCTCACAGTTCTACATGCCTCAGACTCGTGGAAGCACTATTTATTGGGGACTCCTTTCATTCTACTGACAGATCACCAAAGCCTTAAGTACTTCATGACGCAGACCAAGCTCTCCGACAAACAAATGAGGTGGGAAAATTTCCTGCAATTTTATTTTCATATTGCTCACATTGCTGGCAATCATAATCAAGTAGCCGATGCACTCTCAAGACGGCCAAGAGTGAATGCGGTTTCCATAGCAACTCACAATGATCTATCTTCTATGATAGATGAGTATGCTATTGATCCCGATTTTAGAGATGTGATTTCCACCCTTGCATTAAGGAAGAAAGAGTAACCCTTTACTTACAAGATGGTTATCTTCTTGATGGCAATAGACTATGTGTTACTAACTCACTACATGAGAAAGTAATGTATGAATCTCATGCTCCTCCTTAAGCGGGGCATACAGGGATTCAGTCTACCCTAAAAGGGATTGAAACATATTTTTATTGGCCTGTCATGAAAGCAAACATACAAGAGTATGTTTCTAAATGTGTGGTATGCCAAAAGACAAAGTTTGATAGAGGGAAGCAACCTGGATTGCTTCAACCTTTGCCAATTCCTAATTCACCATGGGAGAGCATATCCATGGATTTTATCTTTGGATTGCCCAAGTCTATCGATGGGAATACAAGAATATGGACGATAGTAGACAGATTCAGCAAACAAGCTCATTTTATACCTGTCAAAAAGACTATCAAAGCCCATCAAATGGCAACCCTCTTCATATCACAAATTTTCAAATACCATGGCTTGCCAATGTCCATAGTGTCGGATAGAGATCCTAGAATGACCAGTAATTTTTGGAAGGGTCTCTTTGAGAATTTAGGGACAAGGCTAAACTTTTCTTCGGCCTATCACCTGCAAGTGGATGGCCAAAGTGAAATAGCTAACCTAACATTTCTTGATTTACTAAAAGCCTATGTAACGGAAGTAGATCAAAGGTCCCATGGGAGAAGTACTTACCCTTAGTGGAGTACGTCTACAATAACATTGTACAAACTTCCACGGGAAAAGCACCTTTTGAGGTAATTGAGGGAAGATCCAAAAGTCCCCTGCTACTTAAGGTACATGAGAAGATCTTCGTTGCAAATGAGTATAGCCGAGACCTACAAGAATCTTTTCAAAAGATTAAGGATGCTATCTCTATCTCACAGCAAAGGAAAAAGGTTGCTACTGCTGATAAGCATAGAAGAGCCAAGCCTTTAAAGAAAATGATTGGATCTTGCTTAAATTTTCCAAGGCTTGATTAAGGCATACGACGGGCAAGAATCCTATGGGACACCAAAATTACTATGCTAAGTTAGCAAAAAGGTTCTATGGTCCTTTCCAGATTCTTAGACCAATCAATGAGATGGCCTATCAACTCAAGTTGCCCAGCCATTTGCTCATACACAACACTTTCCATGTGAGCCTACTAAAGCCTTACAAAGGAGAGCCACCACAAGAACCAACTATTGAAGACCCATCAAAGATCGAGGACCAAGAAGAGGTGTTGCAGCTCGAGTCCATTCTCCGACATGAAGACAAGGTATTGAGAGGCAGTAAGATTATCCGATGGTATCTTATTAATTTTAAGAACTACCCTTTTGAAGATGCTAGATGGATGCAAGGCATACAATTAAAGGATAACCTAAGCCTTGTCAATGCTTGCAATGCTTCCCTAGAGTTAAAAAATGTACAAATGTTTAAAATGAACAAATTTTTTGTCTTATAAGACTCTCTTTTTCTTTATTGTGCACAAATGTTTAGAAGTATGCGTGCTTAGGATCAAGTTTGCGGAGACGACGTCTCCCAAACACCAAGTAGATTTTTTCACTCTACTATGGAAGACTGATAGGACTAATGCGCAAGCATGCTTGCGGAAGCTTAGGCTCTCAAGCACCAAATGGATTAGTCATCCATTTGGAACAATGTAGTAGGGTAAGATAGGGATCTCTACCCGCTAGAAAAAGGACTAATGAATAGGCTTTATCTTCTCTACCCCATAGTCGAGGACGACTATGATTTCAAAAGAGAGGTAATGTCATCATAACTAATATATAATTCTCCTAAATGATTTTTTCATGCTAAACTGATCATTTAATATGGGGAAGTACCAGGGGAGAAAAAGCTAGAATATTGGTTAAGCTAGTAGACCGGCCACGATAGGGATCCAAAGGAGGGAAAATAGGGATCCAAAGGGGGGGCCATCTGCAAAAGAGCAATGTGCAAACAATGGGCTTCAAAGACCCTAAGGTTCAACCCATTAGGACTTCCAAAATGCTAAGGTTCCAAAATTCAAAGGTTAGATCCAATGGTCAAAACCTAGGGCACATTGAATGCTTGTGGGAAGACTCAAAAGTCTTGGTAGGGATCCAAAGGAGGGAAAATAGGGATCCAAAGGGGGGGGGGGGGGGGGGGGGGGGGGGGGGGGCATCTACAAAAGAGCAATGTGCAAACAATGGGCTTCAAAGACCCTATGGTTCAGCCCATTAGGACTTCCAAAATGCTAAGGTTCCAAAATTCAAAGGTTAGGTCCAATGGTCAAAACCTAGGGCAAATTGAATGCTTGTGGGAAGACTCAAAAGTCTTCCCACATCCCTATCTTGGAGGGGGCGAGCCTTTCTTGTAGCGGATGAGAGAGAAACACACACACACACACTAGCAGGTTCCCTTTACACAAAGGGAATAGGGGACACATGTCAGCTTCCTAGGCCAGTTGCCCCCAAGATGCATTCAATTCCTATTGGATGGCCATAGAGATGGACCAATTAGAATTAGGCTAGGGTACATTTAGTTTAATTCGTTTTAAAACACTTGATAAAAGAACCAATAAAATTTAAGATCTCTAGAAGACTATCAGACAGTCTTCCAAGGGTCCAATGAGCATTCAACAACCCAATGGCTTGTCTGATCCCTATTGGCCAGAAGACTAAGGGGTCCAATGAGAGTTTAATTGCATTAATTAATTATCTAAATCTCTCACAAAAGAGGAAAGGTGGACACATGTCAAAAGGCTATCACTTATGCTTCTTAATTATCATTGGCTAAGCTTTGTAGGGTCCAATGGGATGCCAACATGAATAAAATTCATGAGGGGTCGACCAAGAGAGAGAGGGGGATGATTTTGGCAAGGCATTATCACACACACACTCACACAATGTGAGGTGTGAAGCAAAGAAGAGACTCTCTCTCCTTCTCAAGCTTTAATGGAAAGCTCATCACCTACTCCAAGCTTGTGAGAAGGGAGGCCTACACCAACAACTCTTGGCTTTGTGATGCAAATCCAACCAAGAGACAAGCTCCAATGCATGCTCATCTCCTCTACCATGCTAATTACTAAGCTATGCTCAACTTTTATGAGTGATTATGTGAGGAGATATACTTCTTTCTCGTAAGATTACTCCTTCTTCCTCTTTGGGTTTTCTCATATCCCACCAAATGCACACCTTATTCACTACAGACCAGGGGCTCTTCCAGTAGACACAAAAAACGGGGTATCAAGGGACATTGCAGGATCTTTCAAATTGTTCATCAATCACATTGGAGGGTTTACAAACTCTTCCCACATCGGGCACATGTCCTCAAAAGCATCAATGGATTCAAAAGAATGGTCCCATAGGAACGCACCCTTTTAAAGAATATTGGACTTTTGGCTAGAATTCTACCTCATCATTGAATTGCATAGAGAAAAAGAATTTAGCAAGATATTGGTCCATTACCACTGATTCACTCTAATTAAGGGCATTGGTGTTGTACAGACAATATACCAATTTGACTTTGGTAAGAACCCTGCCCTTAAACCGAAAGACAAGTGTTGAGATTGCCAAATCCATGAGCTACTTCTTTATAAGAGCCCATGGGATCGCTATGGTGACTACATCTTCAACTTCAACTCTTTTGGGGGGGGGGGGGACGTTTTCCTGAGAGCTTGAAAAGCTCTATCCCCCTTGGCTTCTTCCTGGGACTTAGCATATGCTTCCACTTTGTCAAGCGTTCTTCTGTTGAGAGACAATGTGCTAAGAACCTCTACCATTTCCTTCTTGACTCGTGCCTTGTGCCCTCTCAATTACTCTTTATTCAACCCAAAAATATCACCCTAGTCACTGTCGTGATGTTAGGCTGTGGTGATTTCTGGATCTTTTACTGCGTGTTCGGGCAAAGGGACCTTCTGCCGAACCCTGGGCCCCCACCACCACCTTGCATATGAAAGCTTGGCCATGCCCGCCATGTATGGGCCCAAAAACAAAAAGAATGGCATGACCAAGCCCCTATCTACCTAAGAGATATGATAATAAGCGTTTCTTCTTTTTTAACCAAATGGCTCTATTTGAAGCCAAAGGAACTTATTATGATATTCTAAGCGCTCTGTTTTCTTGTAGCAAGTTAGCCTTTTTTTCTTTTGAAAAACTCACTCCCTCGAGTGCTGTTGGAAGTCAAGTTAGACGGGCACCCTTCGAGTGGACCCCTTCTTCCATGAGCCCCAAATTTTGATGTATCTTCATTATTTTTTCGAGAAGCCTTGTAATTATTTGATAATCTCTAATTATAGATGGAAAATCTTTGAGAAGCTGAGTCATAAAGTTTGTAATGGAGTCTGAGTCATGTACAGTCAGCCACTGGCCAAAAGAGCCCTAGGTATAAAGTCTATTTTGTAAAGTGGAAAAAGGACCCCCTCATCATTATCAAGTTTTGAGTTTTGAAGCGTACGACTGAGAGCGACTACTCTCTTGCATTCTGTAATCATCATAACTTGAGCTGTGGTAATCACATTTCGATTATGAAACTTGCATTGTGTTCCTTGTCCTTTGATCTTTCTTTCAAGTATACTCATTGTAGATTCTGCGGTAATTTGTGACTATGCGTTAATAGGCTAAATCTACTATTTTGAGTGTCTTAATGATTGTTTTTTGACATTCCAACCATATTTTGGTACCTCCTTGGATTGCAATGAAACTTGGTAGGTTAGTGTCTCTAAGTGTCTTAGACCTCCTCCTAAAGTTTTGTAGCATTTGGAAATTGTTTTAAGTGTCGAAAGAGGTCGATGATCGAGTACGGTGACATAGGACGTAGGTAGGTTGCTAGATCCTAGAGTGATATATTTGCATGTGCTAGAGATATTGTCGTTCTGTAGGTTCAGTTCTTGAGGTTGGCATCCTCAAAGAGTCTTCGTACCCCATCTGAGTTGCTTCAATGAGTATTGACATTATGTTAGTGCTAGAAAACTATGCTATAGACGTCCGTTGCGGCGACCCGCTAACATTGGTGTTGTTGCCGGGGATAGCATCCTTAGGTGGTGAGTGAGCGAGTTGTAGTTTTTTACTTAGAGACTTTGATTTTGATTTCCACTTCATTTACACTTTAGCAATTTGGTAGCTAGACACGGGGTTTTAGTGCTTGGTAGAGTTTAGAATTCAAGGAGTTGCTACATCTATTCTCGAGAGGTAAATAGGGTTGTGAGTGAGATAGCCAAAAGCATTTCATTCTTCGATTCTCCTTACTTTCAGAGTGTTGTACCATTTTTTGTTTGACTTTATTTTGTATTGTTTTGTCTGTTTTTGTTTCATGTTTTATTTCAACATGTAGGAATAGGGTAAGTAGAAACTACCTCCATCAAATTTGGGCAAAAAGATTAGAGAAAAAAGGGTGAAAACCATATTTTGGACAAAACGACCATAAACTCTAAAAAATTAAAAATTTGATGGTTATAACTCAAAGCTGATCTAAATTCAAAAATAAGCGCAAAAAGGGCTTAACCAAACCACAGAGAGTGAATCTAGAAAATTTCATGCAGAGTGGTGTAGGGACATGGATCGCAATCCATGAGACAAACTGGACAGAAACTGATACCAAAGAATTCTATTGGGTTTTGAATCTCCAAATATACACTTTTGATGAAAAAATTGAGACAAAAACTCAACCAAATCAAGAAAATTGGACAAAGACACCAAAAACCTTGGAAATAAACAAAAATTGGACCTTCTTGACTTTTTGGTGTCCAAACTCAAAAATAAGTGAAAATCTGACCTCGCTGACCAAATTCCATGACCGGATGCACGGGAACATGGATCGCGATCCATGACCCTTTGAAGCATCTGAGTCTGAAATTTAGGCAAGTGATACCATTTGGAACAACTTTTGTAAAGGTCATTATACAAAAAAGAACAAACAGTGGACCAAAATCCAAAATACAGACTGTAAGTCAAAAACCACAAGCAGCCACAAAATTTTGCTTTTGGCAAGGTGAAAGGGTTTCAAATCCAAAAATAAGTGGATAGGTAGACCTCCTAGACCTCAAGTAATAATCTCACCAAGTTTGGGGTCCAGAGACGGAGGAACATGGATCGCGATCCATGACCCCCTGCTAAATTTTGGGAGTGTAGCCTTACAGACTTGTACCAAAGACCAACACAAACATTTTTTCCAAAAACAAGGATAGCAAAAAACATTAGGCTCAAACAAGACCAGAGGCAATCTAGACCAAAAACCACAAAATGCACGGACAAAGTGACTTTTGCGAGACCTGAAGGGGAACAAACAGTCTCAAAATCACTTCATAGCTATCAAGGATCTGTGGGAGACCTGTGTGACAAGTTTTAAGTGAGTTTGACTTTGGGGTACATGGATCGCGATCCATGACCCCCTGACATAGAAATTGCCCAGATTGGTACCTGTGATAGCACTAGTCAATGAGAGCATAATACAGTTTTCAAGATTCAATTTGGAGTTGGATTGTGCAAATTGCAAGCCTCCAAGGTACCAGATTGGACCCAACAATGTGATATAGAGAGGGAAAAAACCGCCTAAAGCATTGGGGCAACAGCGGCCATTACCTCATGATAATCGAGCCATTGTGCATTATGCGTATCTGGCAGAGTCTCTCAGAACTCCGCCAAGATGCCACCAACTATTCATTATGAGGATCCATCAAAGTCCATGTAAGGGAGACTGAGAGTGTAGTTTATACCCTTGACAAGAGTCTATTTTGGGCTAGTGCTGATGAAACTACTGAACCTTTATATGTGGCTCAAACATCTAGAAATCAGTTCATGATGGATGAAAATACACTCATGTTCATAGCAAACAAATGACAAACCTTCTCACCCGCAGATGGTATAACATGAAGTGGTAAACTAAGGTAAGTATGCAAATTGCACGGGTAAGTCGGACACATATAGGCAAAATGGGCAATTTAGACCTCATTACAGTCTAACACCTTCAAAGAGAGAGAGAGAGAGAGAGAGAGAGAGAGAGAGAGAGAGAGAGAGAGAGAGAGAGAGAGAGAAGAGAGAGAGCGAGAGAGAGAGAGAGAGAGAGAGAGAGAGAGAGAGAGAGAGCTTTCTGACCTAAAGCTCTCGGCCACACTTTTGCATGGTGCAACCACCCTGGACCTTCAAACCGCACCAAATTTCATAGGTATGCTCCTATCAGTGCATAAACAGTTACGCATGGTCAAAAGTACGCACAAACAATAAGAAAAGCAAAATCAATCAAATCAAAATAGAGATTTGGACAAACTGATAGAGAACTTTTGGAAAGGTAAATCAAGTCCAAATTCCACAAAAAGTGCATGGAAGTGCTCTCCTCACCTGGCAAGACCCAAGCATGTAATCACAATACAAAAATTGGTGGAACATGGATCGCGATCCATGACCCCAAACTCAGTTTGCAAGAAAACGTGGGGCAAAGAAATGCTAATGAAATCACTGTCTCACTGCTATAATTATAGCTCAAAAATGTTACAGAACATGGTTCGCAATCCATGTCCCCCAACATGGCCTAATTGGGAACGTTCAGCACCACATACAGTTTGATACTGTCTTGGGAAATGTGCACTACAAATTTGACATAAAATGGACATTTTAATCATCAAAAATCAAGGGAAATTGGGCTTTCAGCCTCCAAATGGTCATTTTCACCCATGATTGGAAAATTTTGATCCAAATTCAAGAAAAAGTGCACCAATAGCATAGGGGAGATGCCTGGAAGCTACCCTGTAAGTCTTGTGCAAAATAGTGTCAGAACATGGATCACGATCCATGACCCCCTGAAGCCGACTGATCAAGAAATGAGTGCAAATTGTTTGCAGTGATCTTAGGTTGGAAATATGTCAATTTCTTACTGTTTTCTCATTTCAAAAGCTTCAAATGTCAAAACAAGCAAGGTCAGAGTGTGCAAAATTTGTGATTTTAAGCAAGTTCCATCATTAAAGAAGCTTGGAATCTTATTTGTGACTCAAGTAATGCTAAAAAATGCTTGAGAAATGACTCGAACTTGCCAGAGGGCATGGAGTGTCCAAACAAGCTCCATATGGGATAAAACTCAACAGGTAGCTGTGGTTGAGGTTCTTCTTTTAACTCCAAATCATCAACAAAGCCAAATACCCAATGGATTGAACACAATCAAGGATCCAAAGTGCCACCAAAAACCACATATGGCAAAGTCGGATCAAATAAATCCATAACTTAGGAAACTGGGGAAACTAGAGATGAACTTGTCCAAATTTTAAAATAACTTCACCAGTGTGTTAGGATAGACTATAGGAACAAGCTTCCAAAGTTTCACCCCAAAAGGTTGTCCAACATGGATCGCAATTCGTGACCCATTGTGAGCTGTACAAGTAAAAACCATATCAATTGGCCAAAATGCCAAAAAACTCTAAGTGAGAGAAAAAATCAAAAATCTGGCTTGAAATCCCAACCAGTGATCCAAATCCAAAAAGAAGTAAACCATAGCATCCCCAATCCTTGCTTGATCAAATGGTACAACCAAAAGTTCAAAATGTTGTCCAACATAGATTGCGATCCATGACCCCCTGAGCCAGAAATGACCTGCAGCCTTCTAACCTCGTGCCTGTAGCTACCCTAAATGCACTGGTGAAGTCTAGACAAATTTGAATTTTGCACTTGTTTTGAACAAGTTATACTCATTTTTCATGCTATGGTCAAAGTTTGCGTTTTTTTTAACTTTTCTCGACAACTTGTGGGCCAATCTTTCAATCTAATCTCAAAAATGTCTTATCACAGAATGCCTCGCAGATGACCAAAGAAGCAAAGGGAAGCACCACCATACCAAGAGATAGAAATTTCATCAAATGAGAAAGCTCATGTGTCAGAGGAGGAGCTTGCCCAAATACCGGTTAACATTTTCATTGGCCGATTTGAAGCAGCCGACGACACTAAAGTAAAGACAACTATCTTCCCTAAAGAGCTTTGGAACCTTCATCAGCAACAAGAAGTGGTTGAAGGAACAAGGTCTCTCCAAATGGATACATTTTTTAGACAACAGCCTTGGGGTACATACTTTTAGAGGGCACATGAATTGATGTCCTCAATTCAGTACAACGGAGAAGCTACCCTGATGGATAAGGATGGAGAGATTGTGAAAGTCAGAGTCACTGTGGATATGATCAACTAAGCACTATATCTACTTCCAGGCAACCACAACTTGTTGCTGATGAAGACAAAAGGTGCAGACAATGACAAAGCTTTCGTCAAGTAGCAAGGAAATAAATTACAAGGATCTGGTATACTCAGAAACAGAGTTTCCACTGCGCCTCATTGCACAACATGTGAAGGTTCAGAATCCACCTAGATACACTGAACCAAATCTACACATTGTTGTGGTTATGGTCATCAGATTGTCAGAGCAAAGAATGATTAGGTGTGACCTCAGCACCAACATTTTGGAAAATCTAGCTGAAGCAAACCTCAAGAACAACGATCGAAACAAAACACATATGAATGGAGGACCAATGTTGACCAGAATTTCATACCAGGCTTTGGGCATGATTGATGAGCTACTCTCGGCTGAAACACAGTTGGAATTGCGACATAGGTCAAAGCATGTGGTTAGACCAGTGGCAAGGCCATCATCAGTGCAACCTCCAAAGAAAGCAGTTGGTCAAGACTCCAAAAGGAATAAATCATATAGTGAAGAGATAGAATCTGATATAAAACTCACAAAGAAATCAAGCCCAAGAATAGGGACACTCCTTTAGAATACCAAACTTCTAGAGAGGAAGAAGATGATGAGGAGAAAGAATAATACATGCTTTGTCAAGTACGCCTGAAACGATGATCCACGGAGAATAAAGATAATATACCTATCTCTCAGACACAAAGGTCTATGGAAGATGCACAAGCACAGAAAGAGGAATTCCGTAGGAAAAGAACTGAGGTAGATGATGAAGGGAGGATGATGAAGACAAGCCATTGGAGCAACACAAAGTAGAGAGATTAGATAAAATCAAACAATACAAAAGAAGAGTTGCCAAAGATGATTTGGAGATTGTTGGCAAAATGCGGCAACATATTCAAAAGGAGCTCAAGCGAAAAGCAGAACAAAGATCACAATAAGACACGAAGAGGAAAAAATTTTGATGACCTCGAGTCATTTGATGAATCAAAACACTCTAAAGATAAGAAGAAGACAAAGAGGAACAATCACAACAAGAGAACAAAGATGAAAAGGAAGAGGAAAAGACTGGAGAGGAGGGTGGTGTGGAACCTTTGGAAATCCCTACTGATAACATTCCACCAAAATCTGATCAACCAATCACCCCTCCTCTGCCTCAAGACTCAAAGGACCAAGCGGTAAACCAAGAAAATGGCAGACAAGAGCACCAAGTGCAATTGAGGATACCGCAAGTATGAAGGAATAAGAAGAAAAGAAGTTGGCCCCACTAGCAAAATTTGAAAAAGAACAGCAAAAGGCCAAGGATGAGATAGAAAGCAAGAAGGAAGAAGCAGGCACCTCCAGCATGCCACACAAATCTCATACAGAACCGTTGTCCCCCAGCTCTCATGCATTGTTAGAAGAGGGAAATAAAATGGTGCACTCATGCGATATTGATAAGCACATCAAATTACAATTCCAGTGTCAGAGAGATCTCAACAACCTCAGAGAGTTGGATTTACAAGAAAACAAAGCTAAAGCAGCAAAGGGATTTAAGTCGAATCAACAGTTACAAACCAAGATTGATGAACTACCAAAGGATGGAAATGGAGCTTTGCGTTGAACTACAAAGGAAGTAAGAAAATGTTGCTCATTATTACAAAGAAGCTCAGGACTTTAATGAGGCAAACACAAACTTACAATTTGAGAAACAAAGGCTAGAAGAAGAGCTTGAGAAAGAGCAGAACAAGAATGTCAAGTTAGGAGAATCTTAGGGGGTTGTCAAGACAACACTCACATAGCTCTTAGCAGCGCGGGACACCCAGCTCCTGTTTCTACCTCATCAACACTTGACTTGACTTTACAAGAGCTCAACGATCTCAAGGAGGCTTTAGCTCAAGAAAAGTATGATGAAAAAATCATGACCGTTGGGCACAAAGCAATTCAAACCCAAAAAGATGATTCAATCAAGTTGCTAAAAGAGCAATTGGTTGAAGCACAAGAGGAGATGGCAGCACAAAATACAACACATGTCCTTGCACTCCAACAGAAAGATATGGCTATTAGTGCCATAAGGGCTCAATCAACAATAGTAGAAGTCACACATATGATGAGAAAATAAACTGTGAGCATGGACCTTCCCTCTGTAGATATTCCAAGCACGTCTACGGAGGCAAGGTTACTGACTTTGAAGACACAGAAGATAGGACAGATGCCAGGGAGGAGATACGAAGATGGATCTCAGAAGTGCGCGACCCATCTCAATACATGCAATATGAACTCAACGTACTTGAATCAGTGGTTCTTTTGATGATCACCGCAGATGAAGTAGTAGAGAATCATGGGCATGAAATGATCTCTCTACCACTAATGAGACAAGAGGCCCTCCTTTGGAAGAAGAAGATGTTGCCTAGTCTCAAGCCCAACCATAAAAGGGATTACAGGGATGTCCCAGTAATGACTGATCAAGTCCTGAAGATCCTAGAGAACCAGGCCCTATGGAGAAAAAAGTGGTTTGAGAAGCGCTTGACAAATAAAACCTACTATTGAAATGCACCACAACATCTCAGGATCGATCCACCTCGTTGTCCTATCAATAGAAGGAGATCCTGAGATACTTTCTACACATGGCAGCATTGAAGACCGGGAGTGCTTAACTACCCAGTCAAATGAAAGATGTCCTTGATTTGGCCTGCCAAATGCTAGTGAAGATTGCCAAGATGATCATCACAAGATCATAGAATTTGAGGATATAGAAGTAGTAGAACACCCATGGGAAGTGTTCTTAGAGGGCACCAAAGGATTGTGCTAGAATCTAGAGATGAAGATTCCAAGCCAAAATACCATCATGGGGCCGTATGCCCGTGTCATGTTCTTGCCCTCTCAATATATGCAAACGTTTGAAGAGGCATTCATGGATAGGGTTCTTCAAAGTAGATACATCCATCTTCAACCCCATGACGAAGAACCTACCTGCTTGCCATATTGCTTACTAGAGCACTTTGAGTAACAATCCTTTCAGAGAATTGGCAGCAAAAGTGGAGATTGAAGCCAGGACAAAAACATTCCATCTACTAACTCGCACACTCAACAAGCGCGCACTGGATTGATGAAGAAGAATACAACCAGCTCATCCAAGCAAGTGCCCAACAAATCAAAGACACTATGAAGCAGACCAAGACAATTTGCATGAGGGCATGCAAAGACTAGGAATGGGGGGATGTTGGAAGTCAAGCCAAACGGACACCCTTCGAGTCGACCCCTTCTTCCATGAGCCCCAAATTTTGATGTATTTCTTCGTTATTTTTTCGAGAATCATTTTAATTATTTGATAATCTCTGATTATAGATGGGAAATCTCTAAAAAGTTGAGTCATAAAGTCTGTAATGGAGCCTGAGTCATGTAAAGTCGCCCACTAGCCAAAAGAGCCCTAGGTACAAAGTCTATTTTGTAAAGTGGAAAAAGGACTCCCTCATCACTATCAAGTTTTGAGATTTGAAGCGTACGACTAAGAGCATTTTCACTATGTCAGGGAGAGACTCTCATCTGGAGAGATTTGCTTAGCTTATGTGATGATCCATGTGCCATCAAGCAAGCACAATTTGATGCAACTGTATGTCCTTAAAGCATGTTATGTGGATTCTAAAGGCCAAGTCTACATCAAAAGTGACTGCAACCTCCAGGTAGATACTCCTATCTTGCTTGCAAAAATGCAACCGCTTTGAGATGATGGCCCAATATTTTGTAAAGATAGGACTGGCACTACATACATGCAACTTAAAGATAGTGCGATTGTTAGTATAGACAAATTTTCTAGTAATGAATATGCCAAAGTTATAGAGCACCCAACCATATTGTATTTGCAATATGAAAATCAAGGCTTGGTTTACATTACCAATCATGATATATTTTTTAGTGGAGAGCCTATGATCCCAACCCTACGCAAGTCTTGATCATGGTCATGGCTTGGAGTGCACCTAAATATCAATGATACAAGGGAGCACATGGAGCCCTATAGTCTCTCCCATTGAGGATGAGTTGCAAAGGGCCACTTCCATTAGCCATGCCTTAGCATAGCATAGATGAAAAGATACCTATGGTATCGACTTAATTAATCCCTATGCTATATATGATTAATAGCATTAATGAAAAAAGAGATAGCGATGTGAAATATAATCCCTTGGCTCACACCTCTCATGAAGCCCCTATAAGATGACCCTAACTTGAGATGGAATAGAGTTACCATGCCACACAAAATAGTCAAAAGCCCATTGATTAAGCCTCAAGCCAAATTTCCTTTAAACAAGATAGCAACTTCACTAAGGGCTAAAGTGCAACTCCACCAACAATTCCCAAGTTGAGATTGTTGAAGAGCCAAAAAAGGACAAGAAATTAGCAAAATAATAATCAAATTCTACAACTCAATTTGTCTTTCAAGCTTCCCCCCACGACGGAATTATAGCTAACATTATGAATTTGGATTCAATCTCCATGTGGTGTCAAAGGCAAATGAGAACGTACACCCTCCTATCAGCCTAGTCTTCAAAGGGGACCAATCATCTAAGCCTTCATGTTCAAGGATGATTTGGGTAATTTTTATAGGTTGGGATGTGCACCTTCTCCTCAAGCCCCACTGAAATTGATCCTTGAGACAATGCCCCACTACTATCATGTGCAAAGTACGATCACTGCAAGATGAGCTTCAAGGTAGAGAAGCAAGCCCACTAGATTTGATGATCCAAAGTCAAAATTCAACTTGGGAAAAACCTTTGAATGTTGCCAACCCTCCTTCCATTCAAGATAATGTCAACTCTAGAAAGGGGATATTGTTCAACAAATTACCCATCATTGGGAAAAATTGCTCAATGAGAACTTAAACTCAAAAAAGATTCCATAAACTAAGCTAGATAGGGAACAAGTTGGGAAGTGGGGTGTCATTTCACATATTACCTCTCCATGATATGGGCCCTAGAGTGATTCCACCAATCAATCCAGATATGGAGTAAACTAGGAGAGGGGAATCAACATGCATAGTTCTCCTAGAGAATTCCCTCCTATAGGCTAAAGATAAACTCTCCAAGCCAACGGTCCCCCACTATTTATGCTTCAAAACCTATGCCAACAAAGCAAAATCCTAGTGTTGCGAATCTAGTGCCAATCACAAAGAATGGCCACACATGTGCAACCATATGCTAATAGACCAATTTCAATCGAAGGTCATTGCTTCATTGGATAATGTTTTGTACCAATATAAAGATGTGCGGGGAAAACTTCTTTCAACTAAGCATATCTAGCTTCCAAATGTGGATATATCTCCAAATGGTCCCATAGTGTTCCAAGTATTTTTCATGGATGAATTTTACTCACAAGTACAAGGATGCAGAAGAAAACATCTAGCCCCAACCATGCACATAAGTTTGATCATTGAAGCTCCAACAAAACCAAAGAGATTATGCCAAAGTCTTGTGTCTCTCATAAGGTATCACCCCCTAAATCACTGCTAAAGTTCTACTTTTGAAGATCCTATCTAGGGATATATAATATGCCCTATATTTTTTCATTTTGGTTAAACATATTTGGTCAAAAATTTCCAAAAATAGTTAAGTCTTGGACAAAGCTTTTTTGTCCACCCACCCATGCTTTCACTCACATATGATTTTTATTCTTATCATCATTTTTTGTTTTGAAGAAGAGAGGAAGAAGAATAAGTAGCTTTCTTGGTTTGTGTGTGTGTGTGTGTGTGTGTGTGTGTGTAAGAGCTTAAGCTCATATTCTATCCCTTTATAATAGTTGCCCTTCCTTCACATCAATAGTGCTAGCAATGGGCTTTAAGATGCCACTTGAACAACACATCTAGCCTATGACCTGCTTAGAGTAGACATGGTCTACCTAACGATATGGCGTGTAGTTGCCACAGTTGAGAGTGTCCTCGCACTTGTGGATAGAAACAATGGTGTGCATAGTCTACATTTAGGAGTGGTTGATCCACAAGTGCAATGCAATGAAAGAAGCAAGTGTGCTTGTGTTGAAGAGGAGTACAATGAAATAAGCAAGTGTGCTTGTGAAATAGGTGAGGTGCTCACTTTGCAGACCTATTTGTTTTGTGAAGCCACCATGCTACAAATGGCAAACGATCTCACCACCATTATTGTCAAAAAAGAAGCTTGTGTGTGGTAGGATGTGGATCTAGAGGGTCCAATATTGGTGGCTATTTGGGTGCATGGTGGAACTTTGCACATAGTCGTGCTATCTTTGTGGATTTTAATGGGGGCGGGTGGGCGAGTCTCTTGCAAATAGAATCATGATATGCATGTATCTAAGAGCGCTCATCTCTTTGCAAGCTTGGTGCTTTGTAATCTCCTCTACTATGTCCTTTGTGTGGAGTTTCATGTAAATTTTTCTCCCCTCATAATCATGCCATCGATTGGTTGGTGCCCTACCTCTTGTGTGTGTGTGTGTGTGTGTGTGTGTGTGTGTGTGTGTGAAACTAATGGTTAATGTATATCATATGGAGGAGAGCTAGTCAGTGAGCACCTCCAAAGACATCACATGGTCTAGCTCGTAGATATCCTGATTCCTCATGCATCTAAGAGATCATGGGTGAAGTATATGGTGGAATGAGGTGTACAAGTAGACGGTGTGTGTCTATGTGGTAAGCCATTCAAAGGAGAGCCATAGATACATGTGTTCAACACCAATGGGGAGTGGTAGGATGGTGAGAGAAGTGATCAAGTGTGCGGCCTCTCTAGATTTATGTATGTAGTCCACTGTGTTCCCCCTGTGAATAACCAATGATTGGATCCATGCCAATCCTTCTGAATTGAGACACTATGGCATCCCCTTGTCAATAACAAACTAACTCTTTGATTGAAAGCATAGTAGGTGGCTCCCATGGGTAGTGGGTGTTTCCATGTCTATTGAAGTCCTCTCTACTCTTGCCTTGTCCAAGGAAGTGTATTGAAATGCTGCTCTTATGGTATGATTTCCTTTCAATTGTACTTGCATCCACATGAATTGAGCCTCTAGGTCTACGATCTACACTCTCCCTTGCATCCCTTGTTTGTATAGGACTATCACTCCTTTTAGACCTTGAGAAGTATTATGCTCATACTTCCAATGAGAAATGTACCCCAATGGTAACTCTCTCTTGCTTTTATGCGACTTTATGAGAAATAATCTATCTTTGCCCTCCATTACCTCCTTCAATCACTATAGTAACCCATTACAATTCCACAATGCAACACTACCCGTGGTGTCTCAAAGGCCACGAGTTGCTAAGTGATCACCTTGTTATTAATGACCAACATTGCATATAGATCTCTTGTCCTCGTTACAAGATGATATGACATGAAGCATGCATGTCCACCCATCCTCGATCTACTTCTATGTGAGATCATCATCCACAAAGATTGAACCTAATCCTAAGAGTATGTGCACCACTAGCCTCTTACTACGCAAGAAATTCTCTTGGTAATATTGGGAAGTTGGTGGATGGGACTTGGGATTTCATTTTATAAATTTGTTTTGCACCGTGCACACTTTTGTGAGAGGGTAAGAGCAATCTCTTTTGTATCCAATTTTTGTGCAAAGCGTTTTAACGTCCTCTTTAGGAGGATAGGTGGGTGTCTCTACAATTCCCGTCACATGCACATTGCCTTGAGTGTCCTCTTGCACCTCTTTGGAAAGATGTATAGGAATTACCTCTACCCACCCTTCTTTTTGGATTCCATTTGCACCTCCATTGCCTAAGTCATTTCCTCTATGATTTCTTCCTTGATGGCCCCCTTCTTGGCCTCATGAGCTTCCATCTACACAGGCCTCCATTTTTGTGACATGTTTTGCCCTCTCTTGTTTCATGGATGTTGGCATCAAGCTCTAGTTGCGGTAAAGAGCTAGTGGCCAGTCCGCTTATGACTAACCCCTACACTAACACTAACTTATTACTCATAGCCTTCTCATAATAAGGAACTCTAAACACACACACTAATATTGTGTGGTTCCACCCCATCTATGGTCTGTCACTCTCCTCTTCCCTGCATGCATTGCACAGGCATGCCCTACACCTAGTATCAGATCCATGATGATTGCAGGGAAGACGTCGGCGGAGATCAATATTGAGCTCGTAGATTTGACAGGGAGTTCAAAGGCTCAACCTTGGGGGCAAGGAGAAAAGAATTGAGTTGTGTTTTTTCTGGGTGTGAAGCTTGGAAAAGCAAGGGCAGCTTCTTGCAGCGCAGATTTTTGGGTGATTTGCAAGCAAAAGGTAGCACCGAAACTCCAGTGAAAATTAAATGCAAGCTTTGCATATGGCAGCGCTGAAGCCCATGAAGCCCATAGAAATTCAACGCAGCCTGGTAGTAGCGCATAAAAATTAACGCAAAGAAGCTACTTTTTCTTTTTGCAATTGAAGGGATTGAAGCCTTGGGAATGTGTGTGTGTGCGCGCGCGCGCGCATGTGTGTGTGTGTACTATACACACACACACACACACACACACACACACAGCACTATCAAAGGCAGCCATTGGAAACCTCCTTGCATCGTGGGCAGCCTCATATGCACATATACACCCTCAGAGTGTCTACATTGGATAGTTTGACCGCTCTCGAGAGTGATTGAGCTCACCTATGTCTCCGTATGGACACACACACAACTTTGAAATAGAGGTGGAGTGTGTGCAATAGAGACAGATACACACACATACAATTTTGCCTCTTTTCGACATGTCGACATCGCCTTTACGCATCGGCTTCAAATTTTGGCATTATTTCAACTTCTTGGTGAGCTAGCCTACAACTAAGCTAGTGGTGGTTTTTCCTCCGGCTCCTAGACTCACGACACTAACGAGCGGTTTCTTCTCGGAGGTGCTACGGCAAAGGCACAACATTGACAGTTTGAGTTCAATATCGACACCCCACTATTATGCTCTCAAACATGAGCACAAAGGAGTTTACACTCTCGCACCAGTCTCTCGAGAGATGCCAATTCCCGGGCACACACTAGCTCAGAGGCGTAGATCTCGGCATCGTCATTACAAGTGGTGAGCATGGATCACCAGTCGATGATCACTTTTTTTATCAAGTTGTAGATGTCTGTATCTACATCACAAGTGTAGTGATAGGTATCCAGGTTTAGAGGGGACGTCGCTCTTGACCAATTACATGCACTTTAGTGCAATAGCCATCTTGTGTTATCCACATTTTACAAATATTTTTTTTTGGCCGATGCATTAGTGGCCATAGGTATGCCTATTGTTACACAGCGATTCATACGTACAGCTGGATACAAGTTTTGGTTTTCATTGTTTTTTCTTGGCGGTGACTTTTACAGCAGTTCCACTATGGAATGACTTATGTGTTGATAGAGGCAGCATTTGGAGTACTAGTGAGCTCTTTTGAGAGTTGTATCCTCAGAGGGATTATTGTTTAATACTTGCATTTCATTTAGCACCTGTTTGAGCACATATGCTTTTTGCATTAGTTTTACAGCACTCATGTATATTAAATTGGAGACACTACTCTCATGTATTGTTTGTGGAGCCATACTTTGGCATTTTGGTAGTCTCGACCTTCTTTTAGACTTCGTCAGAAGATAGTAATTGTTGAGCTTCACTATATTCGTCTCTACTAATCCTTTGGAGGGTCGTGGTGAGGCTCTCTTTTTCTTTTTGAGCTGGGGAATTCTTGAATGTTGAGATCTCTTTGGTGATATAGGTTTGTTGGAGAACCTAGACATTGCTATAGGTTATGTATAGAGTGGGCTAATTTTAAAGCCTTATGAGAAAAGTTATGCAATATGTATGAGAGCAAGAACACAAGTATAAGGTTTACTTGATGAAGAAGTTATTTGAGCTTTGAATGAAAGAAAGCGACATAGTTTCTAAACACTTAAATGCATTCAACATACTCTTCAATCAGCCACGTCACAGGGATTCAATTTTGACAAAGAGGCATGTTCTATCTTCTTGTTTTTCTCTCTACCTTCCTCACAATACATTTTTTGCATAGCCATAAGTAACTCTACGCCTGAGAGAAAATTGGTTTACAATGATGGTTTAGCAAGGCTACTCAGTGAAGAGATTCTTATGAAATATATGGCGTCTGCTAAGCAACGTGATGCTTATGTTGCTATTTCGTATAAATAGAGGGATCATAATTAGGATTGTGGCAAGAGTAAAGATGGTTAGACTTCACACAACAAATCTAAAAGATCTATATGTAACGTTGAGTATTACCATTGCCACAAGAAAGACCATAGGAAAAAGGATTGCACAATTTTGCAAAGATACAAGAACAAGAAACAACAAGAAATCTGAGAGTGATGGAAGCGGAAAAGCTAGATTAAGGATCTCCGTCTGATAGAGTCTCCTGAGACTCCAGATATGCATGAGGTCCTACTTGAAAGTACGCAGTGAGGATGCATGTATGCACGGTGCGGTGCGGCGCAATGCGTGTAGGGAAGAAGAGAAGCAAGACCATGTGTGTGGGTGGAACAAACCTCTAAGTATCGTGAGGAGCCCCTTATTCTTTTTGTATATGAAGAAAAAGAAAAGATGTATATATCTCGTGAGCATGGTGAAGCTCACCCGCAAATGAGACACGTCTCGTCTCTTGCTCAACATATTCCAACAACTAAATTGAGACCATGTCTCATACCTGGGACATATGCATAGGACATACCAAGCCATTGCAAGATTCCTTGGCAATCACTAATTATCCGCAATGCATCTAAAAATACTGCTCTCTAAGCAAGGTTTATCTTAGCTGAGGAACAATCTGCTAACTGTCTCACTGAGATCAAGCTCTATCTCAGCTCAGAAACATGTCATAGCGTATAGGATGCACCAATAGGCAATAACAAGCAAACATATCATGCACCTGCAATGTCACACGTCAAACCATTAGCCAAGTATAGACAACCAAAGATCCCACTAAAGAAAGTGCTAAACCACTCACAATGTGGTGTGACGTGAAAAATTGTATCCTCATCTAGCAACCAACGGGGAGAAGTGTCACCTCTAGAAGACATGTAAGCAAAAGGAACGGTAAAGGCAAATGTGACATCACCGTCACTAGCATATGAAGCCACCACTGTAGCATGTGTCTAAACCTCATTTGCGTCACGTATAGATCTCCGATGTTGCCTCGTACCTCTAAAACAGTGGCATCTAATGTGCTCTTTGTAACAACAATGCCAACATCGCAAGTACCGACAAGTGCCAGACTGTTGTCTCTCGCGAGTTATTATTATAGAATTTGAATTGTCACACATGTCTGCTATATGGATGCCACGAAACCAAACTATGGCAAGATATCAAACTCAACCATAAATTGTGCCAAAATGGCAACAAAGGTGGGAGATCACTCAATCACTACACAATCATGAAAACCATGATTAATCGCATCAAAAGCGATGCTCACGTATGCATAAAACCAGCTCCACAATCTGATATTTGTAGGCATACAATTTAGGACAAACAGATCAACCAAGCGTAAAGCATATAACCATATATGCAAGTGGTGATCAAACAAGCTCAAAACACATCCCACAAGAAAACTACCTGCAAAGATCTGTAAAAGACCTGTGAAACCTATGACTGTCTATAATCTATAGCCACATGAGCATATGCAACTCACACTCCTACGAAAATGGATACAAGAACACTAAATTGCGTTCAAACTAATAAAACCTAACAAAGTGGGAGTTAAAACTCGACCACTAAACCATCAGAGAGTAAAATTGTAGATGCACATAGAACATGGCGAGAATCTGTGAAAAATCCGACAGAGTTCTCCCTAAAAACTGAGTAAAAACTCAAAAATCTCACAAAAATTGCATGAAAATAGACAATGTCTCAAAAAATAGATCCACAAATGGTATACGTGCACTCCCAAAAGCGTGGCAGACTGACTCACTTTTGAATGAGTGGCTCTATGGATGATTGCCTATCCAAAAAACAACTATCAACCTGCTACTTATGAGTTATACCTAGCTCAAGTTGTATTCGCATAAGCATACAAATCATAAACTGCACAAAACCATGTTAAACCACTCTTTGGAATGCCCCACACAGTCATACATTAGCAGTACATGTGCCGCATAGTCTGCAATACAAAGAATGTGCAACCTGTGAGAAAAATATATTGGAAATTGACGCACACTACCTCGTCGATCGGAAAGCACATCGACCAGAAAAACAAACACAGCACAACCAATCGCATGTGGTCGTAAACACCGTCCAAGAGCCATGCTTATATCAAATCCGCTCCGGAATGGGGCGGGGGAGGAAAGCCGATGGCAAGGCAACATTGGGGAAGAGCCAAGGCGCTCTCTCTCGCTCCTGCTCGAGGCCAAGAAAAAAGGACGATGTTGCCTTTCATTGCAAATAGAAGCACTCACTGATGTCGTAACTACCTATGCTTGAAGCCCGTTCAGCTTCCAATTTGAGAGCCAATGTCGAAAATCGAGAACCGATGTCAAGAATCAAGAATCAAAGAGATGCCAATGTCTCTCTCTCACACACTCTATCACTCCGAGCTAATGTCGCCAAAGTCGTAGCCGTCGAGGCCATGAAGTGCTAATCTGAATAGACTCCAAGAATCTCGTTCTCCCTCTCTAACCAAGAACAAGAATATAAGAGCCAGTTCACATGAGGAGATGGTTTGCAACAAGTTGGCAATTAGTTGGCAACTTTTTGGAAACCATTTTGTTCACATGGAAAAAATTTGAGAAGGGGTTGGCAACAAGTTTGCAACTGGTTCCTTTTTGGCTCCACCCTTGGGAGGAGAAGCAAGAATGCAACCAAAGAAAAAGACAAATTGTGACCACCTTTTCTTAGAAGTGTTTTATCAAAAGAATCCCTTGGGAGCTTTTTATAGAAACGTGCGCTCACCTTTTCCACTCTCTCTCTTGTCTTTTTTCTTCCCAACAAAACAAAAAGTTCTTCCCAACAAAACAAAAAGGTCCTCAAGGAAGCCTCCACCTGAACTTGAGTGCACCCGGTTGCCGGTTGCCAACTAGTTGCCAACCCCACCTTCATGTGAACTGCCTCTAAGTGCGTGCGACACGCCGCGAATCCTCTCTCTTCTCGCTCGTCGGTGCACGAACTAGTGTGTGGAACACGCTCTTAAAGAGAGTAAAAAAAAGGTTTAATTTTTTTCTTACTATCTATAGCTTCTCTCGCTCTCTCTGCACTCTGTAGCAAGATGCCTGTGAGTGTGGGGTGTGTGGATGCCACACACACAGCCTCCCCAACGCTACTCGTTCTATTTGCTGCTCACGGTGTTGCTTTTGTTCAGCGCTGCCGAATTCTCTTTAGCTAAATTTTTAGCAGCTCGTGAGCTCTTATGCTCACAGCTCCCTGATTATGAGCTTTTGATTACCTGCTTTCTAATTGCGCTGCTATGTTGCCCACATTTCCTGCACACAACTCATTGGCTTCCCGATTCTCACTGCTTCACTCTTGCTCTCGACATGCTTTACTGCAAGCTCAATTCCTCTCTTTCTTGCCTTCCAGTGCCGCTACACTTCCTCGATTCAAACTGTGTCCACTCCCTTAATTTCTGCTTACTTGTCCCAAGCTCAAATCTTGCTCTACTTCCCAGCACTCTGTACTTGCTCAATTGTCCAAGCTAAAATGCCAACCTTAGCATAGCCTACACTCGACCACGAGATCCTGACTTTGATTCTATTCCTTGCAGAGATACCGGACTTCTCTCAAGATTCTATCTCCTCAAGAGAGGTTGCACGCGTAGGATCTCCGAGCTCCGCCAATCTCCATCAATCCGACTTCTCCTTGCCGGATCTGCATCATATTGATCCGATCCGAGGTTGCCTAGCTTCGTGCTTTCACAGCTTGTCGGATATGGAAATACCACAACGCGTCTGTGCGCGGTGCATGCGGGAAAGGGGAGAAGCAAGACCATGCTTTGTGGGTGGAGAAAACCTCTAAATGGTGAGGAGCTCCTTATTCTTTTGTATATGAAGAATAAGAAAAGATGTACAATGGGTGGACAGTCAACCGTCCGACTGCAAGCAGAGGCATAACGCCTATAGCCCAACACCACCTCCCTCAGATATCTTTGCAACAGATCTTAGCCCATATGCTCTTGTTGCAAAAGATACCAACTTTGATCAAAATTGGGTCACAGACTTTGAAGCCAATTTACATGTTACACCTCACAGAGTGTGGTTCTCTTCTTATGCACATACACATAGCACATCGAATCTTGGTGATGCTTGTGTGCTAGAGATACATGGTGATAGAGACAATAAGACGATTTTACATAATGGCACAAAGTTCATATTCAAGAATGTCAGACATGTCCCCAGTTAGCAAAGGATTTGAGATCTACTGGTCAGCTTGACGATTTGGGTTACACAACAACCTTTGGGAATGGTTCATATTCAAGAATATCAAGCATGTACAACAATTTTACTGTACCTTAAAACACGTGCTATGAATGAAGTTGCTAAAAGGATGAATCACACCATTTAAGAGAGATTTATAGCAATGCTTTCTATGGAAATTTTGACCAAAGGGCTTTGGACAAAAGCCATTTTGTATTGCCCCAAAAATCAAAGATTCCATAAACTTATTTTTTAAATGATTGGAAGGGGTTGACCATGATAAATTAAACACATGCATTATTGTTCAACTCCCTCACTGGCATTAAGTGTCAAATACCACACCATCATGTCCAAATCTGTGATAAACTTAATCTATTGATACTTATTCGTGCAAAAAAAACTTACATAAAATCTCAACAATTGATTACACATACACACTTGATGATGGGCTTATTAGTAAACCAAAGTGGTGTCATCTACACCTTTCACATGTATGCAAATGCCTTCTTTGCCAGGATAGAGACGCAACCTTTTTGCTTTCCAACAATTTTGAAGGATGGTGCATAGCCTAAGATTTCTTCCATGGGTATAGTAGATCAATAGAATCTGTGAAAAGATCAGCTCAGTCTAGATGTGATTGCTAAATTGTTACACTGATCTTGATCCTCAATAGAAATGTGATTGATCAGTGATTGATGTCTTTGTATCTAAGGACCTCAATAGAAATGTGATTGATCAGTGATTGATGTCTTTGTATAAGTGCTCGATTGGTGGTGTCTTGTGGAGGAGAGAAAAAAAAATGAGCACCTTCTCTTCTTACTTGACCTCATTCTTCATCTTTTTCAGGTAACCTCTCTATTTTGAGTTGTAGGCCTTCACAAGTATTAAGAGACTAAAATGGGAATCACTTTTTTTCCACTAAAATTTAACAAGTGATGCTTTTCTTTTTTTATTTTCTTCTTCGTTGTTAAATCGCCAAACCAAGAAGTAAGAACAATAAAAGGAAGAAGCAACAGGTAAGACCTTTGCTCAAGACCTATCCATGTGTGTTGGAGTGAACATACACATATTCTAACTCATGGTTTATGCAAATCTTTAAGTTTTTTCATGAATTTTACAATCTTGCATCTACTTCTATGAAAATTGGGTCTACTGATAAAATAAATTTGTTCAAGCTGAATAATCAATGCATTGAAATTACGCAGTTTTAGTTTGGAGCAAAGTGAAGCCATACCCTTGTAACCCTACACATACATTAGTTCTGCTCAATATATTTTGTCCATGATGTTTGTCAAGACACACGTGCACGCATTTGCTCACAAAGTACATATTCCTTCTCATAAATTTTATAAAAGGAGATGGTTTACATTGAATATTGATTGACTGATAATTGTCTTCAAAATCGTCAGTGTTTCATTTTCTCACCCAGACAATTCCTTTTTATGATTTCAAGAGGAAATTTTGAAACATTTGAGCTTTTTTTTAAAACGATTTTTACACTAAATTTCTCAAAATTTATGCAGGAATTTTTTTTGCCATTTTTGAGTCTTTGAATGGTTGAAAGACACCCTATTTCAGATCATTCACCAAGTTAAGACACCACTTTGTTCACTCTTGCCATTCCCCTCTATTCTGAGAGCATCTAGCACCATCATACACATTCTAATCTCCAAAAAGACAATGGTAGCCACAAAAACACATTTGAGAATCCCATCATGATCACAGTCCTCAAACAAAATCCAACTACTTCTGAAAACAAAACCGATAGACTATCAACATTCCCCAAAAGTGATAGCAAAAACAAACTATTCAAAGAAAAAATCCATATCGTTATCCAACCATTATTAATTAATGCATTTCAAGTCAAGCCCAACTCATAAAGAATTTGTTAATGTGAGAACTGCCCACGTAGGTAAATTTGATTTCTATAATTATGCATACATGCTCTAGAAGAGCCAGAGCCCCTCAATACATAGAAGCCCCATATGTTCCAAGCATACTTTCTTTCATCCACGGAAAAAGTAGCTAGAACTTCAAAAGGAGTAAGTTGAAAAGAATCCAAGGCTACATAAAAGTGCAGAGAAAGAGCTTACAGGGTCACATCACCCCTAAGGCATCATTACCATGCCCACAAAGATTGAGGAGTCTCAAATATGTGGGCATCTTTATTGCAAAGAACTATGTGGACATGGCATAAAAAATGTACCACCACCATATGAGTTAAGAAAGGTCATAGTGTACTATACACTAGTATGTGTGTACAACAAGCCCTACTGTTGTCCATAGGGCTGAAAAATATCCGACAAATCAGTTGATGCCCATTATTCAAATTGCACACCCAACAAGGGTGTATGAAATGTCAAAACCACACGACCATGACAACTTCCAATATCTGCTTTAGCTTGCGTGTATCCCGGATATATCAACAGAGGAGAGCGATGGTTACAGGACAGTTCTCTATACCCACTCGTTCTTTTTAACCCCTTATCTCGTTCTCTGTATGCAGTAATAGAAGTTGACACAAAGGCTTTCTCCCCAAACGAGTGTGCACGCGCGAGTGCGTATGCATCTGTGTGTGTGCGCGTGTGCGTGTGCGTGTGAACACGTGCAGGTACATATATACATTTTTGAAAATACATGTAATCAATTCACACCCTGAAACAAAGCTTAAGATTTTATCGCATTAATAACCGAAGTACACAGTCTGCCGATCAGCTCTGCCTAAGATATAGAGGACTTTAGGAGAAAAAATTCTTGCATAAGAGAGTGCATGAATTGGTCATTTATGGTCTTGTCTTGTTAGGAGACATGCCCTTGGGTGGAAGTTGAGGCTTTCCTGTTTGAAGGCAGAATTACTCCAAAGATCATGCAAATCTGACTTTCTCCTATGGCTTGTGAGCATACGAGAGGTACAATATCCCTTATATTCATCCTTTCATCCATCTTATAAGCATATGAGAGGTACACCATCTGATATCCACCTTGACATCCTAAGCTAAGCACCACTATGCTGGTAACCCCACAAGAGTCTATGGCAATGCACGAGTCCATCATGGCTTGCTTTAGTTTAGACCCATGAGCCCAATTGATGGGCTCCTCAAATTTGGATATGCTATTACATGCATCAGTGCACTATCTCCTCAGAGAAAGAAATTGGTCCATGAGGAGTGTCGTGAAACATGGACCAACAGCTCCAGCTATGCAGCTAGACCTCCCTGTTGAAATATGGGCCTCAGACAATCATATGCATTGCCAGGCAATGCAACTCTTCAAAAGCATTGTGTAAATAAAGCAAGGGTAACTAACGACTTTCTTTGGAAGAGGACAGCACGAGGACGTGGGGAGATGTTCCACAATCGGCAGGACCTCATCTCTATCAATGTTTGAGACATACCATGCAAGAGCTCTGTACATAGTTACCTGGAACGAGAAATTGGAACGCGGAACGGGGAACAGCAACTGGCATGAAATGCCATTCCTTGTTAAAGATACTCATGTCTAGAACACGGAATGGAGATTCGGAACGGGAAGCTAGAATGGGACGGGGACGGAGACCTGAAAATGGCCATTCCCTGTAACTATGGTTCTGTATGATAGACTACATTACTGGGACTATCCCATTCAACACCTGAGACCCTGTCCCTTGGTCATTGGATATGGCTTTGGATGCCACACGAGTGGAAGAGACAAGATCATGAGATTTTGTGCCTAGGGCATTTTCCATATAAGCAAGACATCTAGATTGGTTGTTCATGTTCAGTAAGGCCGAATGTGATAGGATTCTACTTGTCTACACGCTAGCCCACCATGCCAAAGAGGGAATGGAAAATGCCATGTTACTATATCATCATGATATTGGCCAATATAAATTGTCACGTGCACACTGGCTATGACACTGTGTGCCACGTGGACATGCTAAACCTACTTCCACAGCCAAACATTGTCTATGGAGCATAGGGATTTAGTATCGCAATTTTGTGAGCCTGTTTGAAGACCTGCATGTCCAGACAAGTCCATTAGTTTGGGTTTCTATCAGTCAGGAACCCTCTTTGCTCTGATACAAGTCTCTCCATCCACAATCTTTTTCTGGTATAGCGATATAAAATCCCCTCTTGCTGATTTCGCAAGACGTAGACGCTGGCTCGCTGCTGCTGCCGCTCCCCCCCCTCGCACCTGCACTCCCTAGCGCTACCCCCCCCCCCCCCCCCCCCCCCCCCCCCCCCTCTTGCGCCCACCCTCAGCCCCTGCTCCCGCTGCCCTGCCCCTCCCCCTGCCCGCCCTCAGCCCCCGCTGCCCGCTGCCCACTGCGCTGCCCCTGCCCCTGCCCGGCAGCTCACAGCCCCCGCTGCCCTGCGCTGCCCGCTGCCCCCCCTTTGTTTCGCTGCCCTCACCCTCGCCTCGCTACGCTCCCTGTCCCGCCCTCCCCCACCCCTCTTCATTCACTGAAACACCCCCCCCCCCCCCCCCCCCCCCCCCCCCCCTGCGCGTGGCTCATTTCGTACTGTTTTTTCTTCTCACGCCGTGGTTCTTCTGTCAATTGGCTTTGGCAATGCTGGTTCTTCGACAGTGCCTGCTGGGGTCCCTTTGCAGAAAAACTGCTTTACCCACTCTTTCTCCGCCACAGCAGTAGACACAGATAGAGGCTCCAGCTTCGCCACAGAGGGACTCGCCCGAAGCCCCCTCGCCCGACCCCGCTGAGCCCACCATTCGACTTGCTCTCTCGCCGTCAGAGCAAGCGAGCCTTGCCGCAGAGGTAGAGCGATTGCAGGCGACTTCGGTCATCTGCAAGATTCTCGGCACCCGACCTAGCAGAGGAGAGCTGCGAGACCTTCTCCAGGCCCGCCTTCTCGCAGAGGTGGGCAAGATCTTGGATGTACAGATTCTCGGACGGGGTTACCATCAGATCGAGTTTGAGACCTCCGAGATGGCGTCCAAGGTCATAGCTATGAGTCCACTGACCATCCGAGCATCACGTGCCCACTTTCGACAGTGGAGACATGGTTTCGACCCGGCTTCGGATGTTCTAGTAGAGGAGGCAGGCATCCCCATCTCGGTCTGCTTTCCGGGTTTACGGAGGAAGTACTTACCACTTCTACCCAGGATCGGCTCAGCCATTGGGACTGTCCTAGAGACACCTCGTACGGCAGCATCAGTAGCTGCCAAGGCGGCTGGCATTCCCTCAGTTCGAGTTTTGGTCAGAAACACCCACACGATCCCGAAGGTTATCCTTTTGCCTCGGGTGAGTGGGGGGTGGTTTAGACAGAGTGTGGAGTACTCGGGCCTCCCGAACCAGTGCTTCATTTGTCGACAGATGGGCCATCTAGCGAGGGCCTGTCCACGGAGGAGGCCGCGACCTGCACCACAGCCCCAGCCTGCCAGGGCTGGCCCGCAGCCACAGTCAACGACACAGCATCCACATGCAGAGCCACCCTCCGAGCCTGGGGCTCCAGCGGAGGAGGGGCGGCAGCAGGCCCATGGTAGACGACGACAGGGGCCACAGTGTCAGTCTGGCACTCAGAGTGGCCCTCAGGCGCCTACTCAACAGCAGTGGGTTCCCACGGGGAACCGCTTTGGTCCTCTTGAGCAGGAGGAGATCCCTGCTCCAGCCCCCACCTCCGCTTCACCCTCGACAGCCTCTCCCCCCCCCAGAGTTCCCCCCCTCTTCCTCATCCTCTCCCCCGCCTTCTGCTCCCATTGCCTCTCCACCTCGCACCTCTACCTCTGTTGCCCCATCCCGCCCCTCTTCTCCACCGCTCCCCCCCCTCCTACTCCAGTTCCACAGTCGACCCAGGGGGCAAGGCCTTCTCCGGCGGCTAGGAGATCTCTTGGCGGCGCCTTTGCCACGAGTCGCCTAGCGAGAGAGGGTCAGCCTTTCTTACGGCCCCCTCTGCAGATACAGACATCTTCCCTTGCAGCTATCCCTCGTGGTCTGACAAGCATTGACATCCGGCGCCGTTGGGACTTCTTTGACTACGGCTTCACTCATTTTCTCGGTGATCCCTCAGCAGACCATGAGGCGGCCTGCTTCAGGGTCCATGCTTTGTTCCTTGCCGCTAGGGGGACAGAGGCCTTGGACTCGCAGTTGGTTTCTCCTTCCCCCTCTGTGGCAGGGCCGAGACAGAGTGGACCCTCGACTCAGTGTTGGGATAGTTGCATACACATGTCCTAGAGTTCTCTCACCACATGGAAGAACTTGGAGTTACAGACATGCTGCAGACTTTGTGGCCGTTGGCCAAGTTTGCGGTGACACCCCCAAACTCAACAGGATGTAGGCACATTGTGGTGGACTTCTTTGCTGATACGCAGTGTTTGCCATGCTATGTATACATTCATGAGGACTCCCGGATAGAGGAGGTTGCTTTACGCACGGCTCACTCTACTTGGGCTTGGGATAGGCACTCACTGCAGTCACGCCTATCTAGAGGACGCTCGGATGCGGATTACTCCCCATCCAAGCCAGCCTCGAAGATAGCCCGTCTAGCTGCTGCCGCAGTAGCATCTGTTCTCTCTCGCTCCCCATGAGGATCGTCTCATGGAACGTGCAGGGACTAGGTGGGCCCTAGTTTCAGCATCAACGGGGCCGATTGCGTCAGGAGCTTCAGCGTTGCCTTGTGGAAGGAGAGATTGATCTCCTTATGCTTCATGAGCACCATGTGTGTGAGAGCCGCTGCTGCCCGCATTCGGCGATGTGGTCAGATTTTGCGTGGACGATATGTTACCTTTTGGTCAGCTGCTTTTGGACCTGGAGGCATCGAAGGTGGGGTATGTATGACTATTGCGGACTCATTGCAGCAGGCCATTGTGGGCAGAGGGATTATTGTGCCAGGCAGGGCTCAGTGGATTACTATGCAGGTTCAGGGTGGCCTTGTGGGTTTCCTGAACATCTATGCGCCCAATGTGGCGAGTGCTCGTGCAGAGTTTTGGTCACAGATTGTTGAGTCTTTGCCGCAGGCAGATCATTGGTGCATAGGAGGGAACTTCAACATGTTGGAGGACTCTTCTGACAAGGTTGGTGGCAGCCATGCTACTATGCATGGAGTCGAGTTGGCAGCTTGGAAGAGGTTGTGTATGACTTTGAGGGTCTCGGATACATGGCAGCTCTCTGGTTTCGTGAGGCCCCCAAACAGTCTTGCCTTCTCTAGATCGGATCGCAGAGCGGGAGGAGTGAATCTATCGCGGATAGATCGCTTCTACACTAGTGACCACTTCAGTGACTTGGGAGGATCAGTGGGCATCCTGGCACGGACCTCCTCCTCGGACCATGCACCAGTGATCCTCACAGTGGCAGACAGGCAGAGGAGTGGGAGCACGATCCAGAGAGAGTCTTGTTGGACTCAGCACTCAAAGAGATGGTAGAGGCTCTCTAGACAGAGGGCATGGACAGACAAGATTCTCCTGCAGACAGAGTGGCCTCAGGCTTAGCTCAGATTAGCCATTTTTTTCTTCAGGAGTCTCTGGCTCGCCGGGCTGCAGCGAGAGAGGTGGTGCCGCGTCTCAGACGAGGCATTGCTTCACTACAGAGGATGCAGGAGCAGCATCCAGATAGTCCATGGTTGAAGGAGCAGTTACAGCAGGCTCGACAAGAGCTTGCTAGCACAGAGGAGAGGCGTCATGAGTTTGCTTTCCACCGACAGGCATCTCAATGGACTCAGGTGGGTGACAGAGTAACTGGTGTTTTTTTGAGACAGTGGGACCTCGGCACTCGCATGCCAAGGTCAGTCAGTTGAGGAGGCCCGATGGGTCACTTGCTTGTGAGCCCGAGGATATGCGTGCAATTGCTACTGACTTCTACCGTGAGTTACTGTCTGTTGAGCCCCAGAGAGCGGCAGGATGCACACAGGGAGCAGGTTTGGGCACAGATGCCATGTCTTGTGACTGAGGAGATGCGTGAGAGGTTAGAGATGCCACTTCAGCTTGAGGAGCTGCACACGGCTCTTAGGGCCCGTGGTAGCTGTCCAGGTGAGGATGGGTTGACTCCCAGCTTTTTCTTAGAGTACTGGGACCTGCTTGGCCCAGATCTCTATAGTGCTTTTCAATACATTTTTCACACAGGAGTGATGCATGACAGCATGAGTGAGGGACTGATCTACCTCATTCCCAAGGAGGGTGGCTCCTTGGATGAGATTCGACAGTGGCGCCCCATCACCATCCTCAACTCCGCCTACAAAATTCTTGCCAAGGCTCTGAGTTTGAGGATTCGGCCACTTTTGGAGAGCCTTATACATGGGACTCAGACAGGTTTTGTCAAGGAACGCGGTATCCTTGACAACATCTTTACTTTCTGGGAGGCTTCTGCCCTGGCACGGCTCCGTGGTGAGGACCTCATGATTCTTCTTCTCGATTTTGAGAAGGCATATGATAGAGTTGACTGGGACTTTCTAGAGGGCACTCTACACAGGATGGGCTTCTCAGATGCTTGGATCAGAGGGGTGTCAGCCTTGTACAAACAGGCTCACAGTCAGGTGCTTTTGGCAGGAGGTAGAGGTGGTCGCTTCACGCTTACACGCTCCGTCAGGCAGGGCTGTCCTCTTGCCCCCTTTCTCTTTCTGTTCTATGCGGAGGCGATGAGCAGATTTTTGGTGTCACAGCAGGTTGGTCTACGGGGCTTAGCACTCCCTATTCGGGGAGATGAGCTACTGGACGCTGAGTTTGCTGATGACTCAGCCTTGTACTTAGATGGTCAGAAGGCCAATCTTCACAGATGTGAGCAGGCTTTGGAGACCTTTTGTTGTGCATCAGGCGCACTGATCAACTAGAGAAAGACAGTGGCTTTCTCGGTTGGTAGTGCTCATGTGCCAGATTTCCCCCAGGGACTGCAGTTCGGTACTGGGGTTGTCAGGTTGGTTTGGACTTGTCTCCCAAGCAGCAGATTGCTCCCCTTCTCCTGTCTATCAAGAGAAAGTTGTTACATTGGAGCTCAGCACGACTTTCTCTGGCTGGCAGAGTAGTAGTTGCCAACCAGGTGTTGTCGGCGACTATGTGGTACATCACTTCCTGCTGGATCTTCTCGAGTTCTTGTATCATCCAGGTAGAGAGGCTGATCGGGAACTTCCTTTGGTCAGGACGTGACACTCAGATAGCCCGAGCCAAGGTGGCTTGGCAGGTCATCACGCTTCCTTGTTCTCAGGGAGTGCTTGGGATCATTGATCCAACACAGCAGAGCAGAGCCCTTCTTGGGAAGTTCATAGTCAGAGGACTTCTTCCAGGTGAGGAGCCCTGGAAGGAGTTCTTGCTGCAGAGGCTTCGTGCCAGGGTGCCTCAGTCAAGAGGCCCTTGGCAACCTTCGACCAGATGGATCTTTACAGAGATGCGCAGAGTTGGTTTGAGCAGGAGACTGGAGGACCGCTTCGCTGTGAGTTTGCTTCGATCTTCGGAGCTCTTACGACGTGGCCTGGGGCAGAGACAGCCGACGTGCACGGAGGAGCGCCTAGGGCAGCCCCTCGTCTGGAACCCCATGGTTAGCACTCAGAGAGGCCACTTGGTTGGTAGTCAGCCTCATGTTTCCTGGGGTCCCATGGCAGCAAGTCCAGCGCCCTCTCTAGGTGACTTGCTAGAGTTCACAGGTTTGTCAAAGGAGGTGCAGGGTTTCCAGCTACAGGGCATGAGAGGGGTGCAGAGCATGTGTCAGGACATCTCAGAGTCAGTTCCAACTGAGTGGCTCACGCCTCTCGAGCCAGTAGCACCCCGATGGATGGGAGCCTTCACACGACTGGAGGTTCTCATCTCAGTCAAGGCCTGCTCAGAGACTATCCCAGCCCTGTTCTTCGAGCTTCAGGGTGGGGGCACAGTCGAGTTCTTGGCAGCCTTTTGGGAGAGGCTGTGGGACTCCAGACAGCCGAGGCGCGTCACCTTGTTTCAGTGGCTGGTCGCACACAGAGCTACAGAAGTAGGGAGCTGGCTAGTGCATAGTGGTCTCTCGGCCGCATGTGCAGCCTGTGACCATTTGGTGGAGACTCAGCGTCACTGTCTTTGGGACTATCCCTCGGCCCAATAGGTGTGGCTACGAGTTCTTCGGCTGATGCCTACTCTCTCCACGGCTCGACAGTACACTTGGGGGGCAGCGGCTTGGTCCACTCTCACGAGCCCGGCACTTCAGTTTGAGCTATCTTCCACCAGCAGGATGATAGTGATACAGGGGGGGCGACCTAGACTCCAGCCTGCTACAGAGCTTACTCCACAGGAGTGGTGCAGTGAGAGAGAGGAGTGTTGGGAGCTCATCAGTGGCCTGACACTTTGGTTCATCTGGCGGGCCCACTAATTCCGCGTCTTTGAGGCTCACCCGGTACCACCAGCAAAGACTGTTCGTGACTTTTGGCTAGAGCTGATCCGTACTCTCAGAGGATAGCTTGAGGGACTACAGGGCAGCTCCGACCGCATACGGGAGCGCCGCGAGGCTTTCCTTCGACTCTGGCGCCCTGGGCCTTTCTACACCATTGTCCAGGGTGTGCTCATATGGCACTACCGTCCACCTGTGTGGCTCTTCCCTCCTCCCATCTCTTGATTCAGCCTCATTGTATATATGCTGTTTTTTCATTGGGAGAGTCTCCCCATCATGTTTGTTTTAGCCCTCTCTTGCAGAGGTGGTTGTAGCCCTATGGGCAGTTTTCATTAACTAATAGAAGGATCTTTTTCACGGAAAAAAAAAAAGTCTCTCCATCCACGAAGTTGCAAAGAGATTTCAAAACAGTACGAGGTCGTCCTTTATACTACTAGGTTTTTGTTGATGGCATATTTAGATCAGCGTATACTGAAGATAGTGCTTGCTTGGAACCACCTTGGCCAAGAGGATTTGTATTACACAAAAGTGAAATTGTGGATGTTGGATTTAAGGATCATAACCTTTGCGAATTGAGCAAGAAGCAAAATTTTGGATTTTAGACAATACCTGTTGCACCGTTCTGCTTAGATAAATGAGGTACAAGCCAATCAAACAGCCCCCTTCTATTAATTCCTTCGAGTTTCTTTTTGCCAAATTCAACCAGCAATCCCCACAACTCTCCAACAACCCATTTTTCATTTAGAATCCAATCTGCTACCTGGACCAAAATTGCAAATTATCAGAACTGGAAACGGACTATTAAGTTTAAAAGCTTCTGAGGTGATGCTTTACAGCACCTGTTGTAGCTTGCGTCCATGGGAGCAACCAAAAGTGTAATAATACAGGAATGGCCGACCTGCCTGAGGCGCAAAATGCGTATTAGAACAGTTGCTCAAATTTTCGTGGATAGTCCTAATTAGTATGCCTTTGTTTTGAAGGCACATTCCCTAATTCTTCCATCAGTTAATGGTTGCCAACTGTCTATGGAGCTTAATCTGACCGCCTGTCTGTTACCACAAGAAAGCAGCTACAGAACTATAATGTCTATGCATGTACATAAGCTTTCTTATAAAAAAGACATTAACAAAGAGTCAACATGAAATGTCCTGGAGCGGTCTCGGGCACGCGCTCGCTGCTGCTGATCCCCCCCTACTCGCCACGCCTCCCTCACCTGTCCACCAGCCCCCCCTCCCCTCCTTGCGTTGCTATCAGCAGCACGCCACCCCACCTCTCCCGCCTTGCGCTGCCCTCGACAGCCCGCCAGCCCTCTCCCACCTAGCGCTGCCCACAGAAGCCCACCAGCCCCTTTCCCGACTCACGCTCCCTCGACCTGCTCACCCGCTTCCTTTGTTGTGGGGCTGATTCGCAGCCCATTCGGCCCCTCGTTGACACCAGCAGACACAGAATGGTGGCCCATGCTCAACCATAGAAGGACTCCCTCACCCGACCCCGCAGAGCTGACCCTTCGACTTGCTCTTTCGCCAGCGAGCTTGATGGCCGAGGTGGAACGCTTGCAAGCCTCCTTGGTTATCTGCAAGATTATTGGCACTCGACCCAGCCGAGGCAAGATTCGGGATTTACTTCAGGCCCGACTATTCTCCGAAGTGGGCAAGATCACCGATGTCCAGATCCTCGGGAGAGGGTATTCTCAGATAAGAGTTCAAATCTCCAGAGATGATGGCCAAGGTGATATCGACGAGCCCGCTCGGTATCTGAGCAGCTCTTCAAACGATGGAATCATGGTTTCGACCCTACTACAGATGTGCTTGAGGAGGAGGCCGACTTGCCTATTTTGATATGCTTCCCAGGCCTAAGGAGAGAGTACCTCCCTCTACTACAGTTCTAGAGTCACCACGCACTACAACTTTTTTTTTTTTTTCGAGAAAAAGATCCTTCTATTAGTTAATGAAAGCTGCCCATAGGGCTACATCCACCTCTGCAAGAGAGGGCTACAACAAACATGATGGGGAGACTCTCCCAATGAAAAAACAGCATATATACAATGGGGCTAAATCAAGAGATGGGAGGAGGGAAAAGCCACACAGGTGGACAATAGTGCCATCTGAGCACCCCCTGGACCATGGAGTAAAACGGCCCAGGGCGCCAGAGACGAAGGAAAGCCTCGCGGCGCTCCCGCATGCGGTCGGAGCTGCCCTGTAGTCCCTCAAGCTGTCCTCTGAGAGTGTGGATCAGCTCTAGCCAAAAGTCACGAACAGTCTCCGCTGGTGGTACACGGCGAGCCTCAAAGATGCGGAAGCAACGGGCCCGCCAGATGAACCAGAGAGCTAGGCCGCTGATGAGCTCCCAACACTCCGCTCTCTCACTGCTCCACTCCTGTGGAGTAAGGTCTGTAGCAGGCTGGAGTGTAGGTCGACCCCCCTGTATCACTATCATCCTGCTGGTGGAAGATAGCTCAAACTGAAGTGCCGGGCCCGTGAGGGTGGACCAAGCCGCCGCCCCCCAAGTGTACTGTCGAGCCGTGGAGAGGGCAGGCATCAGCCAAAGAACTCGTAGCCACACCTGCGGGGCCGAGGGGTAGTCCCAAAGACAGTGTCGCTGACTCTCCACCAACTGGTCACAGGCTGTACATGCGGCCGAGAGACCACTATGTACAAGCCAGCTCCCTACTGCTGTGGCTCTGTGTGCAACCAACCACTGGAACAAGATGACGCGCCTCGACTGTCCGGAGTCCCACAGCCGCTGCCAAAAAGCTACCAAGAACTCAACTGTGAGACCCTCCTCCTACCAATGACGTGCTGCAGCGGGGCGGGCCTCTCTCTGTGCTGCAAGTATATGACGTCCAAGCCGAACAGTGTACTGAAAGAAAGGGACTCCTGGGCGGTCTGCAGAAGAGAATGGGTCCCTCCATAGCCACTCACCAGGATCCCACTGTACTCGTGCCAGTGGACAGCACTCCCAAGCCCATAGCCTCCAGTGTCCTGTCTCAAGAGCTGCTGGGTCAGGGTCTATGACGCAAGTCCTCCCACAGATGCCCACAACTCGGATCCTCTGGAAACAACACTCTGCTATCTGCGGGGCCTCTACTGCAACTCTCTGTAATCGTCCCCCACCCTGAAGCTCGAATAACAAGGCTGGGACAGTCTCTGAGCAAGCCCTGACTGAAATGAGAACCTCCAGTCGTGTGACGGCTCCCATCCACCGGGGTGCTACTGGCTCGAGAGGCGTGAGCCAATCAGCTGGAACTGACTCTGAGATGTCCTGACACATGCTCTGAACCCCTCTCATGCCCTGTAGCTGGACAACCTGCACCTCCTCTGACAAACCTGTGAAGTCTAGCCAGTCACCTAGAGAGCGCGCTGGACCTGCTGCCATGGGACCCCAAGAAACATGAGGCCTACTCCCAACCAAGTGGCCTCTCTGAGTGCTAACCATGGGGTTCTAGACGAGGGGCTGCCGGAGGCGCTCCTCCGTGCACGTCGGCTGTCGCTGCTCTAGGCCACGCCGCAATATCTCCCAAGAACGAAGCAAACTCACAGCGAATCGGTCCTCCAGTCTCCTGCTCAAACCAACTCGGCGCAACTCTGTAAAGATCCATCTGGTCGAAGGTTGCCAAGGGCCTCCTGACTGAGGCACCCTGGCACGAAGCCTCTGCAACAAGAACTCCTTCCAGGGCTCCTCGCCTGGAAGAAGTCCTCTGACGACGAACTTCCCAAGAAGGGCTCTGCTCTGCTCTGCTGTGCTGGATCAATGATCCCAAGCCCTCCCTAAGAACAAGGAAGTGTGATGACCGACCAAGCCACCTTGGCTCGGGCAATCTGAGTGTCGCGGCCAGACCAAAGGAAGTTCCTGATCAACCTCTCTACCTGGCTGATGCAAGAACTCGAGAAGATCCAGCAAGAAGTGATGTACCACATAGTCGCCAACAACACCTGGTTGGCAACTACTACTCTACCAGCCAGCGAAAGTCGTGCTGAGCTCCAATGTAACAGCTTTCTCCTGATGGACAGGTGAAGAGGAGCAATCTGCTGCTCGGGGGACAAATCCAAACCAACCTGACAACCCAAGTACCGAACTGCAGTCCCTGGGGAAATCCACCTCAAACCCTCTCCTGGCATCCAATCTGGCACAGGAGTACTACCAACTGAGAAAGCCGCTGTCTTTCTCCAGTTGATCAGTGCGCCCGATGCACAGCAGAAGGTCTCCAAGGCCTGCCCACATCTGTGTAAATTGGCCTCCTCGCCCTCTAAGTACAAGGCTGAGTCGTCGGCAAACTCAGCGTCCAAAAGCTCATCTCCCCGTATAGGGAGTGCTAAGCCCCTCAAACCAACCTGCTATGACACCAAAAATCTGCTCATCGCCTCCGCATAGAACAGAAAGAGAAAGGGGGCAAGAGGACAACCCTGTCTGACCGATCGTGTGAGCATGAAGCGCTCACCTCTACCTCCTGCCAAAAGCACCTGACTGTGGGCCTGCCTGTACAAAGCTGACACCCCTCTGATCCAAGCCTCTGAGAAGCCCATCCTGCGTAGCGTGCCCTCTAGAAAGTCCCAGTCAACTCTGTCGTATGCCTTCTCAAAATCGAGAAGGAGAATCACAAGGTCCTCCCCACGGAGCCGTGCAAGGGCAGAAGCCTCCCAAAAAGTGAAGATGTTGTCAAGGATACTGCGTTCCTTGACAAAACCTGTCTGAGTCCCATGTATAAGGCTCTCCAAAAGTGGCTGAATCCTCAAACTCAGAGCCTTGGCAAGAATTTTGTAGGCTGAGTTGAGAATGGTGATGGGACGCCACTGTCGAATCTCATCCAAGGAGCCACCCTCCTTTGAAATGAGGTAAATCAGGCATAGTTACCGGGGAACGCCCCCTAGCCCCCGTTCCGGCGTTCCGGGGGGGCAGTTCCCTTCCCGAACGTTCCGAAACGTCCCGAAACGTTTGACGTTCCGGGTTGCCAGTGCAAACCGGAACGGCCGTTCTGGAACGTTCCAAACGCCCCCAAAACGTTCCGGAATGCCCCTGGAACGGCCAACGGCTACAAACAAATTTGGCAAAAATTGAAAAAATTGAAGTAAATTTTTGGGCTTCTTTTTGAAGTGTGCAAGGCCTCAAGGACTCATAAAATGCACCCCCCTCCCCCTTTCTCTCCACAAGCTAATCCTCAAGGCTCAAGCTCTCTCCCTCTCACACTCTCAAGATCTCTCCCTCTCAAGACTCACTCTCTCAAGGCTCAAGGCTTTAAGTCTTCAAGCTCTCTTCCTCTCCCTCCCACTCTCTCAAATCTCTCCCTCTCCCTCTCTCTCTCTCTCTCTCTCTCTCTCTCTCACATCATCTAGTCATAGCAAGATTGAATGGTCTTCAAAACGAGTTTTTTGTGAGTATTAGAGTCAAAGCACTCTAATACTCCTTGTATTTAAACACAAGGAGCTAAAAAATGCACTATTTGGGTGTTTTTTATACCTCCCGTTCCGCGCCGTTCCCGTTCCGAACCCCTAGCCGTTCCCCCGTTCCGCGGAGATCCCGTCGCCGTTCCCGTTCCGCGTTCCGGGTAACTATGAAATCAGGCCCTCACTCATGCTATCCGGCATCACTCCTGTGTGTAGAATGTACTGAAAGGCACTACAAAGATCTGGGCCAAGCAGGTCCCAGTACTCCAAGAAGAAGGTGAAAGTCAGCCCATCCTCACCTGGACAGCTACCACGAGGGAGGGCCCTAAGAGCCGTGTGCAGCTCCTCAAGCTGAAGAGGTAACTCAAGCCTCTGCCGCATCTCCTCAGTCACAAGACAAGGCATCTGTGCCCATACCTGCTCTCTGCATGCATCCTGTCTCTCTGACTCGGGCTCAGCCGACAGTAGCTCACGGTAAAAGTCAGTAGCAACTGCACGCATATCCTCTGGCTCACAAACAACTGACCCATCGGGTCTCCTCAACTGATTGACCTTGGCATGCGAGTGCCGAGGTCCCACTGTCTCAAAAAAAACACCTGTCACTCTGTCACCCACCTGAGTCCACTGAGATGCCTGTCGGTGGAAGGCAAACTCATGGCGCCTCTCCTCTGTGCAAACAAGCTCCTGTCGAGCCTGCTGTAGCTGCTCCTCCAACCATGGACTGTCTGGATGCTGCTCCTGCATCCTCTGTAGTGAAGCAATGCCTCGTCTGAGACGCTGCTCCTCCTCTCTCGCTGCAGCCCGTCGAGCCAAAGACTCCTGGAGAAAGAAGTGGCTAAGCTGAGCTAGGCCTGAGGCCACTCTGTCTGCAGGTGGAGCCTGGCTGTCCATGCCCTCTGTCCATAGAGCCTCGACCCTCTCTCTGAGTGATGAGTCCAACAAGACCAGCTCTGGGATGCGAAGCATCGTGCTCCCACTCCTCTGCCTGTCTGCCACTGTGAGGATCACTGGTGCATGGTCCGAGAAGGATGTCCCTGCCAGGATGCCCACTGATCCCCCCAAGTCACTGAAGTGGTCACTAGTGTAGAAGCGATCTATGCGCGATAGATTCACTCCTCCCACTCTGTGGTCCGATCTAGAGAAGGCAAGACTCTCTGGAGGCCTCACAAAGCCAGAATGCTGCCATGTATCCGAGACCCTCAACGTCATCCAAAACCTCTCCCAAGCTGCTAACTCGACTCCATGCAAAGTAGCATGGCTGCCTCCGATCCTGTCAGAAGGGTCCTCCAACATGTTGAAGTCCCCTCCTACACACCACTGGTCAACCTGTGGCAAAGACTCAACAATCTGTGACCAAAACTCTGCACGAGCACTCGCCACATTGGGCGCATAGATGTTCAGGAAACCCACAAGGCTACCCTGCACCTGCATAGTAATCCACTGAGCCCTGCCTGGTACAATAATCCCTCTGCCCACAATGACCTGCTGTAATGAGTCCGCAATAGTCATACATACCCCACCCTGGATGCCTCCAGGTCCAAAAGCACCTGACCAAAAGGTATCATAGCGTCCACGCAAAATCTGACCACATCGCCGAATGCGGCTCTCAGACAAATGGTGCTCCTGAAGCATAAGGAGATCAATCTCTCCTCCCACAAGGCAACGCTGAAGCTCCTGACGCAATCGGCCCCGCTGTCGCTGAAACTGGGGCCCACCTAGTCCCTGCACGTTCCACGAGACGATCCTCATGGGGAGCGAGAGAGAACAGATGCTGCCGCAGCAGCAAGACGAGCTATCTTCGAAGCAGGCTTGGATGGGGAGTAATCCGCATCCGAGCGTCCTCTAGATAGGCGAGACTGCAGTGAGTGCCTGGTCCAAGCCCAAGTAGAGCGAGCCGTGCGTAAAGCAACCTCCTCTGTCCAGGAGTCCTCATGAATGAATACATAGCAAGGCAAACACTGCGTATCAGCAAAAAAGTACACCACAATGTGTCTACATCCTGCAAAATCTGGGGGTGTCACCGCAAACTTGGCCAGTGGCCACAAAGTCTGCAGCAAATCTGTAACGCCAAGTTCTCCCATGTGGTGAGAGAACTCGAGAACCTGTGTATGCAACCATCCCACCACTGAGTCGAGGGACCACTCTGTCTCAGTCCTGCCACATAGGGGGAAGGAGAAACCAACTGCTGAGTCCAAGGCCTCTGTCCCCCTAGCGGCGAGGAACAAAGCGTGGACTCTGAAGCATGCTGCCTCGTGGTCTGCTGCGGAATCGCCAAGAAAACGAGTAAACCCGTAATCGAAGAAATCCCAGCGGCGTCGGAGGTCAAAGCTCGTCAAACCACGAGGGATAGCTGCAAGAGGAGAAGTCTGAATCTGCAATGGGGGCCGCATGAAGGGCTGACCCTCTCTCGCTAGGCGACTCGTGGCGAAGGCGCTGCCAAGAGATCTCCTGGCCGCCGGCAAGGGTCCAGTCTCCTGAGCCGATTGTGGTATTGAAGCAGGAGGAGGGGGAGAAGGGGCTGGGGGGGGGGGGGGGGGGGGAGAGGAGAAGCGGGGTGGGGCGGCAGAGACATGGGGGGGGCGAGGTGGGGAGTGAGCGGTAGCAGAGGGCGGGGGAGGGCATGAGGAGGAGGAGGGAAGATCGGAAGGCGGAGCGGCTGGCGAGGGTGAAGCGGAGGTGGTGGCTGGCGTAGGGGGCTCCTCCTGCTCAAGAGGACCAAAGCGGTTCCCCGTGGGAACCCACTGCTGCTGAGTAGGCACCTGGGGGCCACTCTGAGTGCCAGGCTATCGCTGTGGCCCCTGGCCTCGACGGCCACGGGCCTGCTGCCACCCCTCCTCCGTTGGAGCCCCAGGCTCGGAGGGTGGCGCTGAATCTGTGCTTTGTCGCTGGCTGTGGCTGCGGCCCAGCCTTGGCAGGCTGGGGCTGAGGCTAGGGTGCGGGTCGTGGTCTCCTCCGTGGACAGGCCTTCACTAGGTGGCCAGTCTGCCTGCAAATGAAGCACTGGTTCGGGAGACCCGAGTACTCCACACTCTGTCTAAACCAACCCCCACTCACCCGAGGCAGAAGGATGACCTTCGGGAGCGTGTGGGTATCTCTGACCAAAACTCGAACTGAAGGGATGCCAGCCGCCTTGGCAGCTACTGATGCTGCCGTACGAGGTGTCTCCAGGACAGTTCCGATGGCGGAGCCAATCCTGGAGAGAAGTGGAAGGTACTCCCTCCGTAAACCCGGAAAGCAGACTGAGATGGGGATGTCCGCCTCCTCTACTAGCACATCCGAAGACGAGTCAAAACCATGTCGCCACTGTCGAAAGTGGGCGCGTGATGCTCGGATGGCCAATGGACTCATAGCTATGACCTTGGAGGCCATCTCGGAAGTCTCGAACTCAATCTGGTAGTACCCCCGTCCGAGAATCTGGACATCCAAGATCTTGCCCAGCTCTACGAGGAGGCGGGCCTGGAGAAGGTCTCGCAGCTCTCCTCTGCTGGGACGAGTGCCGAGAACCTTGCAGATGACAGAAGTCGCCTGCAAGCGTTCTACCTCTGTGGCAAGGCTCGCTTGCTCTGCCGGCGTAAGAGCAAGTCGAATGGTGGGCTCAGCGGGGTCGGGCGAGGGGGCTTCAGGCAAGTCCCTCTGAGGTGAAGCTGGAGCCTCCATCTGTGTCTACTGCTGAGTCGAAGAAGCGGGCGGCGAAGAAGAAACCTGCAAACAAGTCAGCCAGGCACTTTTCCGAAGAGAAAGTGCTGCCGAGCCGGGTGCAGAGGGCCTTCGGGAGCGAAGAGGATGGGGGGGGGGGGGGGGGGGGGGGGGGGGGGGGCGAGGGGGAGGGGGGCTGTGCGGGGGTGCAGCGAGCGGGGGGGGGGGGGGGGATGGGCGCAGGGGGCGGCGAGGGGGGGCGCGGGCGGGGCAGGGGGGCGGGGGGGGGGGGGCGGGGGGGGGGGCGCGGGGGGGGGGGGGGGGGGCAGCGGGGGGGGGGGGGGGGGGGGGGGGGGGGGGGGGGGGGGAGAGGGATGGCGCAACAGTAAAAGGGGGGGGGGGGGGGGGGGGGGGGGGGGGGGGGGGGAGCAGCAGTAGCGAGCAGTTTTCGATAAAAACCGTTGACAGTAATACTTACGCACTACAACTTTAGGTGTGGCCAAGGGCGGAGGTGTACCTAATGCGCGGGTTCTTGTTTGTGACACACTCCCTCCCGAAGGTGATACTGTTGCCTCGTGTGAGCAGCGGTTGGATCAAACAAAGTGTGGAGTATTCGGGTCTCCCGAATCAGTGCTTCATTTGCAGACAGATGGGCCACTTAGCAAAGGCCTGTCCTCACTGGAGATCTCGACCCACAACACATGCGCAACCTTCCAAGGTTGAGCATGCCCAACAGACAGGTACCGAGGACACATGCTGGTACCTCGACAGAGGCCAGCGATACCTTCAAACGCCTCTGTTCCGTCGCCTCCTCCTCCACCTTCACCCTGACCTCCCACTCCTCCTCTCTCCCGGGTGGGGCCCCCAACCTCATCTCCCGACCCATCCCACACTCCTCCTCAGACGCAGGGAACTGGACACACATCTGCAACGAGACGATCTCTTGGTAGTGCTTTCGTTACGAGTCGGATGGCTCGGGAGGGACACCCCCACCCGAGGACGTCACTTCTGGTTCAGACCTCTCCTTTTGCAACAATCCCTCGGGGTTTCACCAGCTTTGACATTCACAGACGATGGGACTTCTTCGATTACAGCTTCACAAGCTTCCTAGGGTCCCGACCTGGAGGATGATGCTTGCTTTCGAGTCCACGTCCTCTTTCTAGCAGCCCGAGGCACTGAGGCTCTAGATACAGCACTAGGTTTCTCCTTCCGCTATGTGGCAGGGATCCTACAGAGTGGACCCTGCACACAGTTCTTGACTGGCTCCAGGTTCATGCCATTGAGTTCTCACACCACATAGGGGACCTACGGGTGACAAAGTCTGATACAAACACTTTGGCCTTTAGCCAAGTTCGCCGCCGGATGCGGTAGGTTGCACGCACATTGTGGTGCATTTGTTTGTTGACACTCAGAGCCCCCCTTGCTATGTATTTGTACATGAGGATTCTTGGACAGAGGGTGTAGCCCTACGGGCTGCACGCTCGGCCTGGGCTTGGGTGGGACAGTCACTTCAAATGTGTTTGTCTAGAGGTCGCTCGGATGCGGATTACTCCCCATCAAAGCGGGCCTCCAAAGATAGCGAGGTTGGCTGTTGTTGCAGCATCTGTTTTTTCTCACTCACTCCATGAGGATTGTCTCATGGAATGTGCAAGATTAGGAGGACCCCAGTTTCAGCGTCAGAGGGGTCGATTGCGTCAGGAGCTTCAACGATGGCTTGTGGGTGGTGAGATTGATATTCTTATGCTACAAGAGCATCATCTTTGTGAGAGCCGCATTAGATGATGTGGTCAGATTTTGCGCGGTCGCTATGAGACGTTTTGGCGAGCTACATTTGAACCTGGAGATATCCAGGGAGGGGTATGTATGACTATTGCGGATTCTTGGCAGCATGCCATTGTGGGCAGAGGGTGAGCTACATTTGAACCTAGAGATATCCAGGGAGGGGTATGTATGACTATTACGGATTCTTGGCAGCATGCCATTGTGGGCAGAGGTATTATAGACCTAGACAGGTTTTGTAAAGGAGCGTAATATCCTTGACGACATCTTCACTTTTTAAGAGGCGTCTCTGCCCTCGCACGTCTCTGAGGAGAGGATTTGGTCATACTCCTCCTCGATTTTGAGAAGGCCTATGACAGAGTTGACTAGGACTTCCTGGAGGGAACTCTTGTCACGTGACACATCCAACCCTATGTGTCCGTGGACAAGCTACAGTATGACCAGGGTTCAGTTCACTCAAGTCAATCTAGAATAGAAAGTCATCTGGCACTTTTGTGAGTCTGTTCGCAGACCGTGCATGTCCAGACACTTAGATTAGATGCATATCCTCTAGTTGCACATAGCATGATCATCAGATTTCCATCAAAACCCATCATTAGCATTTTTAAGTACATAGACCTATTTTCTCTATTTTTGACATTTTTCACTTATTATTTTTAAGTGACTTTTGTTGGGAACCAGGTAGGGCAATTTTGCTAAGTTTATATATAGAAACCTAGCGCTAGCACTTTCTGGCAAAAGAGGCAGCAGGAGCTTCGGTTCAACATGCACCTTCTCAGCAAGACCCCCCCCCCCCCCCCATGCAGTTGACCTAGCGTTTTCTGCAAGGAGATCCAAATTCTGCCTTGGCGTTTTTGCATGCAATTCAGCCCTTGGCATTTTTGCATTGCAGCACAGTAGATCCACGGCAAGGCGCAGCAGAAGCCCCAACGTTAGGAGATTTCCACAGCAGAGCCCAAATCAGCCCAGCGTTTTTGCATCAGCCTGACACCCTCAACATTTTTTGAGATCTTTGCGACAGAATCAGCCCATAGACTAGCGTTTTCAGTTTTCAGCAGTTAGAACCCGCAGAAGAAGTCCCAAACCTTGCAGATCTCACCTTCCCGCAACAGATCCTCGCCGCACGGTCAGATCCCGCGAAGTTTGCAATTTCAGCCCAAAAAACGCAAATTTCAGCATCTGCATTTTCAGCGCGTCGTTGCATCGTCACCATCGACATCGTCACCGACATAGATTCAGAATTCAGCAGATAAAGATTTGCCGATTTCAGCCCTTAGCATTTTCAGATTTCAGACCGTCTCGTCGTCGTCCTCATCATCGTCGACATTGTTGGCAAGTTCAAGCATTGTAGAGATTTGTGCAATCATAAGTAGACTGCTCTCGCCATAGAGAGTGGGGCCTTCGGAGGAGGGTTTGACAACATTCTGGTGTCATATTCTTCTTTCTCTATCTCTCAGTCTCATACACCTTCATTCACAGTGTTCACCACTTTGTTTGTGTCCATTGCACTCTCTCACTAAAGGAACGGAAGGCTCTCCCTTCCGTAAGTAAAAGGAACCCTTGAGCACAGTTCGGAGCACTCATCTTGAGCAAAGTTCAACATTCACTTCCGATGCACCTTACATTGGTCTGAGAGATTTGGCAGTGTTCTATATCACTCGAGGAAAGAACCACAAGAAATTTTTTTTTGCTTGTTGCGGTCGCACGTAACCTAAGTCCTCTTGGGCATGTTGATTCCTAATCGTGTTTTGGAAGAGTGACAAGAAACCCAAAAAAGAAGGGCTTGTCCAGCCTCCCCTTGTGCCTCTTTTCACTCATTGAGAGCGGACCGTGCACTTAGCGACCGGCCAATCGACGTGAGGTGGGAAAAAGCAACCTTGGTGTGAGCGCAAGGCCGCCAAGGGGTGCGCCCGCGGAAAAGAGCAGAACTCGAGTAAAGAGAAGATCCTTACTCTTTCACTAAAGGAACGGAAGGCTCTCCCTTCCGTAAGTAAAAGGAACCCTTGAGCACAATTCGGAGCACTCATCTTAAGCAAAGTTCAACATTCACTTCCGATGCACCTTACAACTCTACAGAGGATGGGTTTCACAGATACTTGGATCGGAGGTGTGTCAGCCCTCTACAAGCGTGCGCAAAGTTAGGTGCCCTTGGTAGGGGGAAGAGGGGAGCTCCTCTTGCTCACGCGTTCGGTCAGACATGATTGCCCTCTTCCCCCTTCCTCTTTATGTTCTATGCTGAGGCGATGAGCAGATTTTTGATTTCTCAGCAAGTTGGCTTGTGAGCTCCCTATTACGACAGATTAGCTTCTTGACACTGAGTTTGCCGACGACTCAGCCTTGTAATTGGAGGGCCAAGAGGGCAATCTGCATAGGTGTGAGCAGGCTCTTGAGGTGTTTTGATGTGCATTGGACGCACTGATCAACTGACGGAAGGCATTAGCTTTCTAGGTTGGCAATGCTCCTACGCCTGATTGGTCACCAGGTGAGGGTTTTAGATGGATTCCCCCAGGGACTACAGTTTGTTAGTTGGGTTGTTAGGTTGGCCTGTACTTGTCCTTTGAGCAAAAGATTGCTCCTCTCCTCCTGTCCATTAGGAGGAAGTTGCTGCATTGGAGTTCGGCACGGCTTTCTTTGGCAGGCAGAGTTGTAGTGGCCAACCAAGCGCTATTGGCTACTATATGGTAGAGTTCGGCACGGCTCTCTTTGGCAGGCAGAGTTGTAGTGGCCAACCAAGTGTTGTTGGCTACCATGTGGTACATCACGTCTTGTCTGATCTTCTCGAGCTTCTGTATCAGCCATCTAGAGAGGCTGATCAGGAACTTTCTTTGGTCAGGGCACGACACCCGGTTAGCCCGGGCCAAAGTAGCCTGGCACGTCATCACCCTACCGTGTTCTCAGGGGAGGGTGGAATCATCGACCCAGCACAGTAGAGCAGAGCCCTTCTTGGGAAGTTTGTGGTCAGAGGACTGCTTCCAGGGGAGGAGCCCTGAAAGGAGTTGTTGTTTCTGCGGCTTCGAGCTCGAATGCCTCATGCACGAGGCCCTTAGAGCCCTTCCATCAGATGGATCTTTACAGAGATACGCAAAGTTGGTCTGAGCATGAGGCTGGATAATCGATTTACTACGAGCCTACTTCACTCTTTGGGGGCAGCTACGGAGTGGCCTGGAGCAGCACCGCCCCCCTTGCATAGAGGAGTGCTTGAGACAGCCCCTCGTTTGGAACCCCATGGTTAGCACTCAGAGAGGCCACGTAGTTGGTAGTAGGCCTCATGTTTCTTGGGGTCCCATGGCAGAGGGCCCAGCCTGCACTCCCGGTGACTGGCTTCAGTTTTCAAGTTTGTCAGAGGAGGTACAGAACATCCAGCTACGAGGCATGAGAGGGGTGCAGAGCATGTGCCAGGACATTACAAAGGCTTTACCTGCTGACTAGCTCACCCCTCTAGAGACAGCAGCTCCAAGATGGAGGGGGCCTTCATGCGACTGGAGGTCCTCATCACAGTTTGTGCTTGCTTGGAGTCCGTCCATGTTCTTTGGGAGAGGGTCAACTACACAAAGTCTCGGTAGAGGCTCCACAGGTTGCAAAGTGTTGTTTTTAGAGGATACGAGTAGTGGGCATCTATGGGAGGACTTGTGTCACAGTTTTGACCGAGCAGATCTTGAGATAGGCCACTGGAGGCTTTTGGGCTTGGGAGAGCTGCCCTCTGGTACGAGTGCACTAGGATCCTGGAGAGTGGTTTTGGAGAGACCCCTTCTCTTCAGCCAACCACCCTGGGTCCCCTTTCTTTCAGCACATTGTTCGACTGGGGCGTCACATACTGGCGCACAAAGAGAGGCTGCAGCACTTCATTGGCAGGAGGAGGGTATCAGAGCTGAGTTCTTGACAGGCTTTTGGGAGCGGTTCTGGGACTCCAGACAGCTGAGGCGAGTCACTTTGTTCCAGTGGCTAGCTGGTACATAGTGGCCTTTTGGCAGCCTGTGCAGCTTGTGACCATCCTTTGGAGAGCCCAGTGTCACTGTCTATGGGATTGCCCCATGGCACAGCAAGTTTGGCTTCACGTTCTTTGGCTGATGTCAGTTGTCCACAGCGCTACGGTTCACTTGGGGTGTTGCTGCCTGATCCACCCTCACGAGCCCTGCGCTCCAGTTTGAGCTATCTTCCACCAGCAGGATGATAGTGATCCAGGGGGGTCGACCTACACTTCAGCCTGCTACAGAGCTTACCCCCCAAGAGTGGTGCAGTGAGAGAGAGGTGTGTTGGGAGCTCGTCTGTGGCCTGACACTCTGGTTCATTTGGCGGGCCCGCTGCTTCCGAATCTTCGAGGCTCGCCCTGTCCCACCAGCGGAGACTGTTCGTGACTTTTGGCTGGAGTTGATCCATACTCTCAGGGGTCAGTTCGAGAGCCTTCAGGGCAGCTCCAACCGCATGTAGGAGCACAGAGAGGCTTTCCTGCGACTCTGGCGCCCAGGGCCCTTCTTCACCATGGTCCAAGGTGTGCCCAGATGGCACTACCGGCCACCTATGTGGCTCTGTCCTCCTCCCATTTTGTGATTTAGCCCCATTGTACATATTTTGTTTTCTCACTGGGAGAGCCTCCCCATGCTCTCTAGTGTAGCCCCATGTTTCTTAACTAATGGAAGGGTCTTTTTTCGGGGAAGGGGGGGGGGGTGTTTAAAAATGTCCTGGAGCTTCCAAGCACCTGAGCTCATAAAAAGGAGTTGTTTGTGTAAGAGTCAAGAAACCATGCTATGTCATCCCCAGCCCTAACCTTAAATAATAATCCAATCGCAAACAAAAATCTCTGTATTAACACAAGTCTACAGGACTCAACTTTGAAGGTTCACTGATCAAGGAGCTGAACAGCAGAAACCCCACTGTTTCACCCTCAATGATGAGAAAGGGGGCTAACCCAACCAGCTAAAATCTGCCTTATGTTCTTCACCTTCTTTACTGGTAGTTGTGAAAGATACTTGTAAAGCATGTTCTTCTCTATACAAAATAATTAATGACTTTAAAATACAGAAAGAAAGGATTTGCGAAAGGGAAAAACCTGGGAGGCAGCCATCCACTGCAACAAGCTTTTCATTTCAACATCCCCTCCAAAAGCTCCACAGCCCCAGTTTCCGGTGGCTATGCCCATTGTGGATGTTCTCTTTGAGGTTTTGACAGCATGATCTGCTAGATAAGAATTCCAATATCAGATCAATTGTATCATTCGGATATTCAGAGTACATTTTTTTCTTTTATGCAACTGATGTAAGCTTTATTCCAAATGTCTGAACGAAGTCATTTGCTTTATTCTTCATAAAGGGCCCCTGGGAATCTCAAAGGGAATTAAGCTTCACCCTACAATGACCCTTTCTTGACATGACCAGCAGGCAAGGCATTAAGCAGCCAATGTTCGTCAACAATTAAGCTTTATGGTGTCACACACATAAAAGTGAATATGATGGCAAATATAGGCCGATACATGTGTACGTCATGGTTTGAAAATTAGGGGAAATACCTAGAAAAAGCGCTGAATTGCAAGGCTCCATCCCCGTAAAATGGCTTACGAGATCTGAAAAATGCACATCCAGATGATCCAAGAATCCACAGAAAGCTTTATTTGTTTCCCTGCAAAAGACCAGAACTTGTTACTTCTTCGCCTTCGCTTGGCATTCAAAGATAAGATTGCTCCAAATAGAATGAATCCCTGTCTGCCACCTAAAGTACCAAAAAAGACATATCATTTGCAGCTCCTCTCATCCTATCAGTACGCATCGAAAAACTACTTGATAGATTGTCAAACAATGTATTCACTTCTTTAACACTAGGGCTAAGAGAACACTAGCCACTTTCGTGGCTATTACCAGGGTCTGGAACCTAGCAGGGTCATGTCCCCAGTACCAGATCGATGACTACAAAGAACACCTTTAATAAAACTGCCTCTAGAAAACCAGAGATACTGGGGTCATGTGTCCCCAGTACCAAATTGATGCCTACAAAGAACACTACTAATAAAACTAATTCTACAGATACATAATACCTGTTTGATATGAAAGCCTTTGGTTGGCAGGACACACCCATCCCGGGATGCTGCCGCAGCCTGACAAGGTAGCTAAGTGGGGAGTTCCAACAGCCTGGCGACGAGCACGGGATGGTGGGCAAAGGCTGGCAAGCTAGGGCAACGTAGGTACAGGGCCTCTCTCTCTCTCTCTCTCTCTCTCTCTCTCTCTCTCTCTCTCTCTGTGCAGCGCGCAAGGTGCAGCTCCACCCCCTCGCAAACCCCCCCGTCCTGCTGCTGTAGTAAGCTCGCGCGCAGGTGCAGCAAGGCAGTGGCGGGTCTATCTTAGCGCGAACAGGACTGCAGCGACCAGTAACACTGCCGCCCAGCACCACCAGCCCATGGGGAGGGCACACGGACTGCAGCGACCAGGCAGCGCGCGTGAAGGGAAGGCAGCAGCGAGTGCGTGAAGGGCAACGTGAGGGAAGCTCTCTCCGTGAGCAGGTCTCAGGGCAGCAGGGCAACGAGCAGGCCCTCTCTATCTCTCTGCAGCAGCACGTGCAGGGTGAGCAGTAACGTGCAGGATCCAGAGTCATTGGACACAGCAGTTCTATTATCCAAGGATACACAGGCAGCATAGAAGGGAATTGACAACAGCGAGCAGCAGCGCAGACCTGCAGGGATTTATTTGCAAGGAATTTGGAAACTACAGAGCTCATAGAAATTGCAAATTGACACATACAGAAAGCAAACACATGCCATGTAGGCTGAATGGGGAAACATATGTATGCATAATGCGGTGCGTATAGGTTGCTCTCTCCTCTCTCTCAAAAAGTGAAACAAATAAGGCAAGACAAATGGCGGCGCACTACATGGTCACAAGCAAGAGGATGACAGCCATTGAAAAGGAGTTGAAAGAATGCAAAGCCCACATGGATGAGTGGAAGAAAGAGAAGAGTTTAATTCTCGAATGGAAAAAGAGGGAGGAACAGGCGAGGGAACTAGAACGCAAGGAGTTCCGGGATGAAATTCAAGCTTTAAAAAGTAGCATCTCAGCCCTTCGGGAGGAACTCGACGAAACCAAAGAGGGAAGACGCCTTGAAGATGGAGAAATTCAGCCATCAATGATTGACGAGCTGAATAGTATACGAGCACAAGTCAAAGAAATAAAGGAGGAAGGAGAAATGAAGACCTCATGGGTGGAGGTTCTCTCCAAAACGCAAAAGAAAATGGACGAGGCTGAAAAATGGATTGAAGTTGTCAAGAAGGGAAAGGGCAAAGAAATTCCGACTACACCCGACATCATCAACAAAACACTAGAAGAGGAACAACGAAAGGGTACGCGCTCTACACGTGAGAGTGACCGGCCTAAAAGATTCAGATAAGGTGGACCAAGAGGTGAAGAGCCTCATGTCCATGATGGGGGTGGAGAAGCCCTCGCACACACAAGCTTGGAGAGTGGGCAAGAAGAGTGAAGGTAATGGGGAGAGTTCAAAAGGACGGGCTCTCATTTTGCGCTTTCCCTCCATGGAAGAAAAGAAAGACTTTTTAAAGAAGAGACCAACCCTCAAGAAAACAGGTATCTTTTTAGGAGATGATCTTACGCTCTCACAGCTTGCGCATATGAGAGAGGTCATGCCAGAGATTATAGCAGCAAGGGAGATGGGGAAGTTAGCTTTCTACAGAAATGGACGAGTAGTGATTACAGAGCACCGCTCTACATGACGGTGCGAGACCTATGGGACCACTCTCAGGATGGCAGTTTGGAACTGTAATGGTTCGTATAGACTTGATGTGGGGGCCTTTGAGAATAGCTTCAAAGACAGAGACATTGTTTTCCACTCAGAGACTCATCAGGCTCCAGGACAGTTGATGCCGCACATATCAGGATACAGATGGGAGACAGCTTGTAGGACATGCACCAGAACTGCGCATGGGACTAGAGGATCAGGAGGTGTAGCAGTTCTTTTCAGAGAGGAGCTCCAACCACTATTGCACATAGTTCGGAGAGATGATCAGGCGAGATACTTGTGGGTGAGGCTGAGGGCAGAGACTGGACGTTTCTTGTACATCGCCATATGCTATTTTCCTCCCAGCACTTCAGTATATGCTTCACCCAGAGGACAGTCTCCTTACTCTGTACTTGATGATGATATCTGGGAGTTCTCCAGAGATGGAGACATCATACTCCTCGGGGATTTCAATGCCCGTACAGGCAGCTCACAGACAGTCTTCTATGACACATCAGAGGAGATGCTTAGAGAGCTAGAGCCAGAGGAGTTGGGACTTGAGAGATGCTCACACAACAGAGAGCATACAGAGTATGGGAGATACCTGAGAGAGATGACGACTACTCACAGTTTAGCCATACTGAATGGCTTAACGACTTTCCCATTGTCTACAGGTTTTACTTGTTTTCCACATAGACATGGGTCCAGCACTGTAGACTATGTTCTGACACATCCGAGCTTTATCTCTCACATTCAGGATTTCACAGTGGGGCCCAGGCCAGTTGGGATAGCAGTAGATCATGCACTTTTAACATTATCAGTCTCCTTTGAGTACAATACATCTCAGGCCTCACGGGGTGGTGGACATACACGCTATACTTTTACACTAGAGACTGACTCAGTCTATGTAGAGGAGATATGTAGGCTTTTATGCACATCAGAGCCAGTATACACAGTGGAGGAGATCACATCTATGCTGACAGTGACATTACATGGGGCAACGACAGAGGCATATCCACACACTCAGCCTGGGCAGAGACGTCGCTCTGGGCACATGCCTCAGAACAACTGGTATGATGAAGAATGTCGACAGAGGAGAGCTCAGATACAACGGGACCTTACATTGGGAGTGATCACCTATAGACAGTCTCGCATTGCTACACGACGACTAGTGCGGCGGAAGAAGCGAGCTTTCTTGGTCCAGATGGAGCAAGATTTATATCAGCTCTTCCTTAGTAGAGATTCAGGAGAGGCTTGGCGTCTATTCCATGAGAAGTCTCCCCCACCAATGATTACTTCTACAGAGATATGGGGGCAGTATGCAACATCTTTATACACTGTACCTGGACAACCACCATTACCAGACCCACCACAGCCATGTCCGGATACGAGCACCTTCTTTACCACTGAGATGGTACAGGAGGCCATTGACAGGATGAAGACCAGACGGGCACAGGATCATGAGGGTTTGGTAGCAGAGCACATTATACATGCTAGGGATTTGTTGGCAGAGATGCTTGCACGGCTATTCAACCGTGTCATGTGTGAGGGTCTCCCTGAGTCTTGGAGATTATCTACTATTGTACCTATCTTCAAGACAAGTGACCCCACAGTGCCGGGGAATTACCGTACTATCATGGTAGGACACACATTGGCACGGTTATATGCATCCATCCTCGAGCATAGGCTGAGCAATTGGGCAGAGATTATGGGCATACGAGCACCTGGGCAGGCTGGTTTCAGAAGGGGTTTCTCCACACTAGATCATGTCTTTACACTCAGAGCTATCATTGAGGAGGGTCGAGCACATGGTAGACGGATATACTGCAGCTTTGTGGATTTTCGCAAAGCCTTTGACACAGTGCCGAGGGCCAGACTGATGCACCGGCTTACGGAATTGGGGGTACCCACAGAGCTGATGTGGGGGATCATGGCATTGTACAGTTCAGTGATGGGTCATGTACGCACATCAGAGGGGATATCCGACATAGTTCACTCCACCATCGGAGTGAAACAGGGATGCCCACTGTCCTCTACTTTATTTGGTATGTATGTTGATGGGGTCTCTGATTATATTGACAGAGGAGGAGATAGAGGTGCTCAGCTTGCACGGACATGGATCCCTCTTTTATTGTATGCTGACGATATCGTGTTGATATCAGAATCGCCAGAGGGTTTGCAGAGACATTTGGACGCATTGCATAGTTTTGCAGAGGATAGTGGATTGTCTGTCAACCTTGGTAAAACCAAGGTCATGGTATTTAATACCACGCCACAGTGGGTTAGGAGATCAGCACCTACTTTCACATATGGACAGGACAGTATGGAGTACACTGATGCATACACATATCTTGGGGTGGTCTTTAGTGGACCGAGGTTCACACTGAAAGTGCCAGCAGACACTAGATTGACTCGTGCCTATGCAACCCTAGGTGGTTTAGAGAGGATTTGTTCGCAAGTTCAGTTCCAGGAACCTCGAACAAAGCTCTGGCTTTTCGATACTTTGGTCGCTTCAGTTATGCACTACGCGGTTCAGGTTTGGGGACCGTCTATTGACAGTGCTGGATGGACTAATATGGAGAGACCCCTGATATCTATGATTTCTAGGCTGATTAGAGCCAAGGCCTCAGTCCCACATGACATCATACGAGCGGAGCTGGCTGCCCCACCTATGGAGGTTGAGGCACTCACCAGATCAGTATCATTTGTACACAGCTTATGGGACACCACCAGGGACAGGTATGCCAGGCTTGCTCTCGAGTCATCCAGACAGCTTGCATTACAGGGAGATACATCATGTTGGTATGCACAAATGAGCTCATGGTTTCAGAGGCATGGTTTCAGCATGGACAGGCTGCCCCCTTTCCACTATTCTCTTGATGCACCATCCTTGGCTCTTACACGGATGGAGACTACTAGACTCATTCGGCAGGATCTTATCCAGCTTGATAGCAAGAGGACATGGATAGAACCATCACGGGAGTTGGGTACGAAGAGGGCTTTCTATAGAGAACATCTTCTTCAACTCACGACAGACGGATTTGTCACACGGCCCAGTTACATGGACACACATCTATCTCATAGGTTACGATGTGCTATTGGCCAGATTCGCACATCTTCACACCAGCTTGGGATTGAGACAGGTAGATTCAGAGGCATACCAGCAGACAGTAGGATATGTCAGTTATGCCATGCAGAGCCAGAGACAGAGTTTCACTACATATGTCGCTGCACAGTCTACTATGAGATACGGGGACGCTTTCATTGTCTATTCAAAGATGGTTTTGACTCGTTAGACAGAGTCATGAGATATCAGGATCAAAGATGTCTCGGATTATTCCTACTTGAGATTCAGAGACATAGAGACGCTCTATTGAATGGGCAAAGACAGAGACAGTCCCAGAGACGCATCTCAGATTTCTTCAGTCTGAGTACCACAGAGTCAGAGGGAACACCACCACCAGAGAGCTCGGGTCCCACCCATACACACATCAGCGGTACTCTCATTGATCGAGCTACAGAGTTAGGGAGATCGAGACGACTGCGACTGAGGAGGGGAGCCACGCAACACCGGCGGAGATTGCGGCAGAGGATCCACAGGATTCTAGCACGACACCCAGAATGTCGATCGGGATAGGCTTCATGCTACTGCTATATTGTATCATGGTGACACTTATCCCCATTTTGTACCTTTATGGTGATACCATTGCTCAGCCTACCAGCCACCCATAGGAGTCGGTAGCACTCCTATCAGTTCTTTGTTTGTACCCAGACTTGGTACTAGACTCATCATTGTAATCAGTTGGTCTCATAGGTCATTTTGGCCTCTTGTAGACGTTAATATATCATTTCATTTCTCTCTCTCTCTCTCTCAGTTCAGTTTTGTATCAGTTTTGTTTCATTTGTCTTTCCGATAGACAGATGACATACACACCATGTACATTTGATTTGTCTCATAGGCCGATTTCGGCCTGACATAGACGTTAAAAATCTTTCTTTCTTTCTTTCTTTCTTTCTCTCTCTCTCTCTCTCTCTCTCTCTCTCTCTCTCTCTCTCTCTCTCTCTCTCTCTCTCTCTCTCTCTCTCTCTCTCTCTCTCTCTCTCTCTCTCTCTCTCTCTCTCTCTCTCTCTGTGATTTCACTTTCAACTTCATCTCTCTCTCTCTCTCTCTGGAAGTGGCGCGTGATGGGATGCTGCTGCTGCGTGAGGGTTCTTGCTGCTGCTGCCGCCTGATCTGCTGACCTACTGCCGCGTGAAGCAACCCCCCCTGCGTCGCCACAGTCTGCCCCCGCCGCCCTCTGGCCTGCGCTGCCTGTGTTGCCGCTGCGCGCTGACAGCCTCGTGCAGGGCACAGGAACGCACAGAGCGTTGGGCTCTTGGACAGAGCACAGGAGCATAATCGCTTCTCTCCACTCTCTCTCAGCAGTCCCGTGCAGTCCTACGCAGTCATAAGCTCAGCAGTCCTACGCGTAGCACTTCCAGATGATCTACGCGTAGCAAGTCAAGCAGTCCTTCTACGCGTAAGAAGCCTACGTTCAAGTTTATTTCATTTTAAGCCTTAAGGTAAAATTTAGTTTAAAGAGATTTTAAGCCTTAAGACCATTCTCTTTACGTTCAAGTTTAAAGAGATTTTAAGCCTTAAGGTAAACTGGTCAAGTTTGCCATATTCTCAGCCCCTCACCCTATTACCCTAGCACCCTACCCCACATTTGTGGCCCGGGTTCGATGGATCCGCCTACCGAAGGGGAAGGGCCGGGTGTAGATAGCTACACCACCCCAAAAAAAACGACGGCCACTTTCAAACAGAGAAACAGAGATATTGTACTATCACCAGGATCATTGCGAGTTGGAAAAACCTCCAGGATACATGATGAGCTACTGATGGAGAAGGTCCAGGTGATGCTCAAATCAAAGCTAAACTATATGAGGGATGACATCAGGAAGGAAATGCACGCGAACGCTGAGAGCTACAGGAACTCCATGTATGGAGACGTGATGAGAGGACTAAGGAGAGAGATCCGGGGGGTACAGAATGAGGAAATTCAGATCGTGAAAACGGAATTACAAAACCTAATCAAGGCCGAAGTAAAGGTAACAGAATGCGTTATGCAAAAGAAACTCGATGAGGCAGTAGCAAGTTCTTAAGCATGGAGAACAAATATAGAAAAGCACATGGGGGAAAAAGATGCAATAATCGAGGAGCTAAAAGGAGAACTTGCGGCTTGCAAATCTGCAACGAAGGAGGCGGGAGACGACCAACCTTCGGTGCTAAAGGAGCTCGAGGACATGAAGGATCAGATGAAAGCTCTATGGGAAGGAGATGAACAAAAATCGAAAACGGTATCTTCATGGGCGGAACGTCTTGTTAAGACACAAGAAAAGGTTGATGAAGCAGAGAAATGGATTGAGGATGCGAAGAAAGGGAAGGCCCAGATGCCTGAGACCACACCTACCTCCACCATTATTAATATGACCATTGAGGAAGAGCAGAAAAGGAAGTATTGGGCTCTGCATGTGCGGGTCACAGGAGTCAAAGACAAAGAGAATGTAGATGAAGAAGTGAGGGAACTGCTACAACGCATGGGCATCACAGAGCCTACTCACACAAGTGCATGGAGAGTGCGCAAGAAAGGAATCGACGAGAAGGGAAACGTAAAGGATAGGGCACTTATTCTCCGCTTCCCGAATACAGAAATACGGAAAGAATTTCTAAAGAAGAGGCCAACTCTTAAGAAAACCAGTATTTTCCTGGGAGATGACCTTACATTGGCACAAGTGGCACACATGCAAGAGTTGATGCCAGAGATCAGGGTAGCAAGAGAAAAGGGGAAAATCGCCTTTTATAGAGGAGGGAAAGTAGTGGTTCTCGAAAAGCGCTCATCATGATGGTGCGAGACCTATGGGGTGACGCTCCGGATAGCGGCGTGGAATTGTACTGGATCATATAGGCTAGATGTAGGTGCCTTTGAAGACAGCTTTAGGGACAGAGACATAGTTTTCTACTCAGAGACACACCAGATACCGAGACAGCTTATGCCACATGTGAAGGGGTATTTATGGGAAACAGCTGGTCGACCAGACAAGAGATCTCTACAAGGTAGCCGGGGTTCAGGAGGAGTAGCAATCTTATTTAAAGAGGATCTGAAACCACTACTACAAGTTATCAGGAAAGATGAACAAGCAAGGTATATGTGGGTGAGAATGAGAGCCGAGACAGGTAGATTTCTACATATCGCTATATGCTACTTCCCTCCAAGCACATCAGTCTACTCCTCACCTAAAGGACAATCCCCTTTCTCCATATTGAATAATGACATATGGGAGTTCTCTTTGATACAGTACCAAGGGCCAGATTGATGCGCAGAATGCAAGAGTTAGGGGTCTCCAAAGAGATTATCTGGGGGATCATGGCCTTATACGGGTCAGTAACTGGTTATGTACGTACTCCAGAAGGGGATTCCGACATTGTTCATTCCACTGTTGGAGTAAAGCAAGGATGCCCACTGTCCCCTACTTTATTTGGTATGTATATAGATGAGGTATCAGATTACATTGATAGAGAGGGTGACAGAGGTGCTCAACTTGCAGGGTCATGGATCCCTTTGTTGTTGTATGCAGATGATATTGTATTGATAGCAGAATCACCAGATGGAATGCAGAGGCAGTTAGATGCATTACATAAATTCGCGGAAGACAGCGGACTGTCGATAAACTTGGGTAAAACCAAAGTTATGGTGTTTAACACCACACCGCAGTGGGTTAGGAGATCGGCACCTACATTTGCATATGGCCAGGATACAGTAGAGTACACAAATGCATACACATACCTTGGTGTGGTATTTACAGGACCGAAGTTTACTCTTAAGAAAGCAGCGGATGCTAGATTGTCCAGAGCCTCTGCGGCCTTGGGAGGGTTGGAGAGGATGTGTTCACAAGTGCAGTTTCAGGAACCACGAACAAAACTTTGGCTCTTTGATACTGTGGTGGCTTCGGCTATGCTTTATGGGGTCCAGATTTGGGGACCATCTGTGGATCAAGATAATTGGAAGTCAATGGAGAGACCTTTGGTATCTATGATTTCCCGAATGATTAGAGCCAAGGCCTCCGTACCACACGCAATTACTCGAGCGGAACTAACTGCCCCTCCGATAGAAATTGAAGCTCTTACCAGATCAGTGTCCTTTATACATGGTTTGTGGGATACAAATAATTGCCGATATACTAGATTGGCCCTCGAATCCTCTCGACAATTAGCAATGAAAGGAGATACATCATGCTGGTATGCGCAACTGTCCTCGTGGTTTCAGAGACACGCGTTCAGTATGGAAAGATTACCCCCCTTCCAATACTCTCTTGAGGCTCCATCACTGGCAATCACACGAACGGAGATTAATAAAATCATCCGCCGGGATCTTATACAGTTGGACACCAAGAGGGCATGGGTGGACACTGCAAAAGAATTGGGCACGAAGATGGCTGACTACAAAGAAAACTTCCTACAGCTATCTGAAGATGGTTTTGTGATTCGCCCGAGCTACATGGATACCCACCTGTCTCATGGTTTGAGATGTGTTATTGGTCAGATTCGTACATCCTCACACCAGCTGGAAATTGAATTTGGCAGATTTAGGGGAATCCCACCTGAGAGCAGAATTTGCAAGTTATGCGGAATGGAGCCGGAGACAAAATTACACTACATATGTCATTGCACCGTATACTATGAGATACGTGGGCGTTTCCATTGCCTATTTAAAGAAGGCTTTGGACCTCTAGATAGAGTCATGCAATACCAAGATCAAAGGTGCTTAGGACTGTACCTACTGGAACTACATCGGCACAGGGATAATCTAATGAGAAGACAAAGAGCACTGCAGCCTCAGAGGCAGATCACAGATTTCTTCGGATCGAGAGAAGCAGGAATGGAAGGAGAAGCAAGAGGCCAGCAGCGAGCACAAAGGAGTACCCACATTCATACCAAAGGCACCCTCATTGACAGGGCGATCGAGCTTAGGAAATCGAGACGACCACGACCGAGATGCAGAAGCACACTTCACCGGAGAAGACTACAACAAAGGATTAGAAGCATTCTAGCCAGACACCCAGAATGCTCCTAAAAAGTTTATCTGTATTTAGTTTTTCGCATTTATTTTCACACTTTCACACTTTTCAGACATTGTAACAAATTCACCACTTTTGTATCAATTTGGTCTCATAGGTCACTCGGGCCTTTTGAAGACGTTGATACAACATTTCATTTCATTTCACTTCTCTCTCTCTCTCTCTCTCTCTCTCTCTCTCTCTCTCTCTCTCTCTCTCTCTCTCTCTCTCTCTCTCTCTCTCTCTCTCTCTCTCTCATCTGCCAGTTGCAATTTCATTCTGGTAGCTCTCAAAGCTAGTTTTCCCCATTTTTTCCAGATTTCCTTAGTGATAATAGCGACTCCTGCTCCACTGTCTAGAATAGCTTTGGAAATTACTCCCTGGAAGTCTACAGGTAGTGTGGTGTTTCCATCTTCCCCCTCGCAATATTCTCCAACCTTGTTTAAGGGTACTGGCCTAGTGTTTAGTTGAGGCTTGTCCAATTCTCTGATCCCTTCTTGAAGCTTTGAGGTAGGGTATTTCACTCCAAATTTTTCTAAGCATTTACCTACGGTGGTCCACATGTTTGGTCGTAACCTTAGGAGTTCAGCTAATGTGATTGTACATGCCACTGGGATGGACAACAACTCAATCAACCCTTGTGAATCCATCACTCTGTTAGAAGAAAGTCTTTGGGATGGGATTGCTCTCACCTCGGACTTGGCTTCATACTCTCCTAGGTAAGAGGGTAGAGTTTTTAGTGAGTCTGGTTGGCTATGCCCCGAACTAATTGATCCCTGGTCTCCCCCTTGCGAATGTATATCAAAGTTCATTTGTGATCTTGCCTCAAATTATTAGTTTAATAAAGCCCTTTGGTGGTGCTTTTGATAATTGGCCCTTTCATTAACTCTCATTTGAAAGGTTTGTTCTCAAAAAAGCAATCAACTGTGGCAATTCACAATGGAAATGCCAATGCTTGGTGCTCATACTTTCTTGTGCTCTTGCTACAACTGTGTCATGCCAAGGACAAGACATGAAATGTGACTTCCTTGAATGCATACTTTTCAGCTTTTCATGCACAATCCGCATACATCTTTGCTCATTCATGAGTGAAACGTGCTCAACGTACAATATGTCATGCCTAGGAAAAGGGATCACATACAGACGCTGACGAAAATACAGGAAACGATCACGAATGAAACACTCGTACAATGCGTGCTGACTAATGATGCGAACACATAATACTTCCTGTGAGGGTTCTTTGAACGGAGGCTCGAGAGCCAAGATCGGTTCTTCGTGGTTCATCGAATCTACAATGAGGTTAGCTTCGCTAGAAAAAGCATCAACTAACTCATCCTTCTTGTGAACAATCACACCTTCTTCATGCAACTCATCATGCTTGTGAGAAATCACATCTTGATCATCATGGAAATCACTATGCTTATCATTGTCAACCAAATCATCATGCAAATCATTGGCATTCAAATCATCATGCTCATCGTTATCATTCAATTCGTCATGCTTCTTATAATCATGCAAATCCTGTGTGTCATGCTTTGGAGAAGAAGAGACTGAGAGAGTCTCCTTTTCACGAATCTCTTGCATTTGTGCCTGCACTTGAAAAAAGAGTCGCAAGAACTCTTTCATGTGTTGGTCGCTCTTTTCTTTGACGGCAACTGCCATTCTTTCTTGGTGTTTACGCTCCATTTCTACTCTTCTTTCTGCGTGTCTGCGATCCATTTCTGCCTTTCTTTCTGCGTGTCTACGATCCATTTCTGCTTTTCTTTCTTTGCATTCACAATCAAATTCTGTCATTCTTTTTGCTTGTCTTGCTTTGCGTTCTAACGTCCTTACCATAAACATCTGGTCCAACTCCTCCATAGGAGTTAGTGCAATCCTTGGCATAGATGGAGAAGGGGGAGGGTCGGAAAAACCTCCTGGTGGGGAAAATTCTTCTTCGCCTCTCTCATGCTCATCACCTCCAAGCGAAGTATCCATTCCACTGAAGTCGTGGGTTCTTGTGGTCTCGAGTTCTTAAGTTCACGAGGAACTTGGGTTCTTGGGGGTCTTGGTTCTTGGGTTCTTGAGGGTCTTGAGGTTTTCTTTCGCTTGCAATCTGTGTTTGAGAAGGATCTTCTCTTCACCCGAGTTCGACTCTTTTCCGCGGGCCCACCGCTTTGCGGCCTTGCGCTCACACCAAGGTTGCTTTTTCCCACCTCACGTTGATTGGCCGGCCGCTAAGTGCACGGTCCGCTCTCAATGAGTGAAAAGAGGCACAAGGGGAGGCTGGACAAGCCCTTCTTTCTTGGGATTCCTGTCACTCTTCAAAAACACGATTAGGAATCGACACGCCCAAGCGAACTTGGGTTTATGCGACCGCAACAAGCAAAAAAAATTCTTGTGATTCTTGTGGTTCTTTCGTTGAGTGATACAGAACACTGCCAAAGCTCTGATACCAATGTTAAGTGCAACGGAATGAATGTTTGAACTTTGCTCAAGATGAGTGCTCCAAACTGTGCTCAAGGTTCCTTTTGTTCTTATGGAAGGGAGAGCTTTCCGTTCTTAATGAGAGAATGCTATGATCACAAACAAAGTGAATGGACACTGTGCGTGCAAGTGTGACACTGAGAGATAGAGAAAGAAGAGAATACGACACCAGAGACGTTGTAAAACCCTCCTCCGAAGGCCCCACTCTCGTCGGCGAGAGTGGTCTACTTATGATTGCACAATCTGGTACAAAGTGAATGGTCTAGGCTATGTCGACGATGACGACGGGGATGGCGACACCAACCTAAGGCTGAAATCTGCAACCTTTTATCTGCTGTCCAAAAACGCTATGGGCTGAAATCTGAGGTCCTTCTTCTGCTGTCCAAAAACGCTAATGGCTGAATTCTATTGCGGCAAAAAAACGTTGATTTCCTGCTGGTCTTTATGGCTGAAAACTGCACTTCTTGTAGGCTGAAAACTGATGGTCTTTATGGTTGAAACTGAGGTTGCTTCATTGCTGAAAAACGCCAGCCAGAAGGGAGGGCGATCTAGGCTTTTTACTAACGCTAGGGCTAAGGGGTCCTTGCAATGAAGATCTGCTAAAAAACGCCAAATACTGGAGTGGGTGGCGATGATGTCCAAAAACGCTAGGCTTGCTTGTTGGAGAAAACGCTAGGTTGATGGTTCTTCTTGCTTGGAAGGGGAACCACCAAGGGGGTCTTGCTTGAGAAGTTGCCTATTGAGTGGTGGAGCTCTTGCTGCCTCTTCTGCCAAAAAGTGCTAGCGCCAGGTTTTTATTTATACAAACTTAGCAAAATTGCCCTACCTACTTTTTAACAAAAGTCACTTAAAAATAATAAGTGAAAAATGTCAAAAATAGGGAAAATAGGCCTATGCACTGTAAAAATGCTACTGATGGGATCTGACTGGAATCTGATGGTCATGTTGTGTGCAACCAGAGGATATGCATCTAATCTAAGTGTCTGGACATGCACGGTCTGCGAACAGACTCACAAAAGTGCCAAATCACTTTCTATTCTAGACTAACTTGACTAAACTGAACCCTGATCATGCTGTAGCTTGTCCACGAACACATAGGGTCGAATGTGTCACGTGACATCTCGTCTTATCGTGATGGGATCAGTACCCACGAAATCTGGAACCAGCCCTGTTTTCATATTCTTGTGCCATTGCCTAAAGGGAGAAAGGTTCTTCCTAACAAATGGGTGTACAAGATTAAGATTGTGGATAAAAAATCCAAGTACAAGGTAAGATTGGTTGCAAAAGGATATGCACAAAAAGAAGGAATTGATTTTCAAGAAATCTTTTCCTCTGTTGTAAAGCTTACAACGTTACGTGTCCTTTTTGCTCTCGTTGCGGTGCTTGATTTGGAATTGTATTAAATGGATGTAAAGACAACGTTTCTGCATGGTGACATTGAGGAGGACATATACATGAAACAACCCGAGGGTTTTGTAGTTCCTACACGCGAGGAACTAGTATGCAAACTGAAAAGGGCTCTGTATGGTTTGAAACAATCATCACGGCAGTGGTATAAGAAGTTTGACACTTTTATGTTGTCTCAAGGCTTTAAACGCAGCCATGCAGATCATTGTTTGTATACAAAAAGGGATAAAGATGGTAGTCCCATCATACTTGTTCTCTATGTTGATGACATGCTGCTTGCCAGGAAACATAAGACTAGTCTTGATGCTCTGAAGCGTAAGCTAAATTCAGCATTTGCTATGAAGGATTGGGTGATGCAGAGCATATTTTGGGCATGCGTATTAAAAGAGATAGAAAGCTGAAATTGTTGTTTTTATCTCAAGAAAAGTACATTGCTAAAGTACTTGACAGATTTAATATGGCTAATGCTAAGCCTCTTGGAGTACCTTTACCTCCATATACCAAGCTTAGCAAAGCAGATTGCCCAAAGGATGAGGTGGCATTGAAAGCAATGAAGGGAATCCCTTATGCATCAGCTTGTGGTTCTCTTATGTATGCTATGGTTGCCACTCGTCCCGACATTGCTTATGCAGTGGGAATTGTTAGTCGATACATGTCGAATTCTGGCAAAGCACATTGGGAAGCTGTCAAATGCATTCTGAGATATTTGCAAGGTACACGATCAAAGTGTATTTGTTATGGCAAAAGTAACTTAGAGTTGCAGGGATATTGTGATGCAGACATGGCAAGTGACATGGATACCAAGAAATCTACCAGTGGATATGTACTTGCTATTGCTGGTGGTGCAGTCTCTTGGTGTTCTAAGTTGCAGAAAATTGTGGCATTGAGTACTACGGAGGCTCAATACATTTCAGCCACAGAGGCTTCAAAAGAGGCCATTTGGTTGGGCAGACTTGGAAAAGAATTTGGCATGCCTGCTCATAATCCAGTTTTGGGTTATGATAGCCAGAGTGCTGTCTATCTAGCCCAAAATGCCATGTTTCATGCGCGTACCAAACACATAGATGTGCCGTACCACTTCATACGACAGGTATTGGAGGATGGTCTAGTTACTTTGATTAAGATCCATACACAAGATAACCCTGTAGATGTTTTCACCAAGAGTCTTGCTAAGGCTCAACACGAGCATTGCATACAACTGGTAGGAGTTGGTTAACTTAAGGCATCATTTATGCCTTTAAGTGGGAGGTTGTTGGGTTAAAGGCCCTGAATAACCCCTTATGTACACTTTATATACATTTTTATACTTTGTCCAGATTGAACCTGGACACATTTTTAAAAGTCACTTATAATAAAAGTGGAAAACCCACAACTCAACACAAGTGAGTTTTCCCAAAACGAACGAGCCTCTCTCTCTGCATTTTTCGATCCCTAGCGCTACCCCCTTCCTGCACTCACGCTTGGCTACATCCGGCCCAATCCTACACTCCTTCACCACGCGCATCTCCCGGTAGCCTCTGCTTCGGGCTTTCAACATGAAGCCCGTAAACAAGGTAAATGGGTAGTCTACCTTGCCGGTAAAGCCATCATCCAAGAGTTTTGAACTCCCAAGACAATTCCCCCTCCACCTGACCCCCCTTAGATTTTGTTTCTTGTTCTTTCCCTTTTTCCCTTTACCCCCTGACGGACCCTCAGTCCCTAACTGATATGTATTTAACGTATTCACCTCAAAAGAACAAATGTAATGTTTTGTTTTGGTCCCATGGGTCATATCTGACCTTCGTGGACGATAATTAAATCTCTCTCTCTCTCTCTCCTCTCTCTCTCTCTCTCTCTCTCTCTCTCTCTCTCTCTCTCTCTCTATATATATATATATATATATATATCTATATATATATATATATATATATATATATATATATAAAATATAATGAAATGGGAGTTGGTTTCTTCAGACAGTTCGGAACTACGGTTATATAGGCAGTTCAGTTAATGAGGACTAAAACAGAATACTAGACTGAATAGGGAACTGAAATGATATACTGAAATGGAAGACACACTTGAAGACTAGAAATGGTATTTGTTGATTCAGATCATTAGCTCATGGATAACCAGTACAGAATACAATAGACTTAAGCTCAGATGATTACAGGAGTAATGATTATAAGGTTGAATCTAGAAGCAAAAGAGCTCATGAACCAAAAGTGTTTAGCAAGCCAAAAGCCAAAAAATCAAGCAGCCGGTTACAGTGTAGCGAGTCCTATTTATAGCTCTCAGGAGTTACTATAGTAACTACCTGCGGTAATTACTGTCAGTGTAGCTGTTCCCGCTTTCCGCTGGTCGGCCTTCTAAGGGACAGTTCCCGCCTGCTGGGACTGTCCTCGCCTTCTACATCCTTCCCTCCTTTCTTGAATTTTGGTATAACTGCAAAATTTTTGAAAAAAAATCCACCGCTTGATTCTGATTTGGTGTTGAGAAACCCATCTGGCTTCCTAATTTGGCCGATGTTCCTCATGATAGTATTTGTAACCGGCCCGTAGGGCGGTAGGCGTTGGCTTTCACCCGAAATTCTTTACTTTATACACACACACAGAGCACTTTGCAAAGAAAACCTGCGACAGGAGTTAACACTTGAATACACACACGGCTCAGAAGCTAGAATGCTCCGAGCAGACGCCAACAACCTGTAGGCCCCAAAATTGGCGCCCCTTTCGGTATTTCTTTATTCTTTAGGAGGGTAAATTACAAGGTAAGGTCCTGGGAATCCTTCACATGTATCCACCTAGATACCATTTGATTTGGCCAAATTTCGGCAGCATAACAGCCCCAAAACTTGCGCGAAACCCATTCCCTTGCTGGAACTCGCTTGCACTGACGTATACCCTCTGATTCCTGTCCAAAAACAGTAAATTCAGCACGCTGTATTTACTGGTTTTTGCCCTGTTTTCAGCCCCAAACAGTCCCCTAACTGTCCTTTGCCAGTGGGGCACGATTCCCAATGATCCTGGCGTTCGTATGGCTGAAAAACAGTCAAATTACAGCGCATACACAGCGCTGATTTTGCACCCGTACGGTGAGGTTATGACCCTCACCAGTGCCTGCTTTGGAGCAGCAGTTAGCTACCCCTGTTCCTGCTCAAGGAGGCTCTTGCCTCAGCACAAAAGCATGAACCCACACAACTGTACATCAGTCAAATGAGTAGCCCTCTTGTGGGGCATCACATAACTGCACGTAGGGGAGAAAGAGAGCAGTATGTAGCGTGCGGGGCATCACTCCCGTCACCATACTGTACATAGAGGGCAAGGTAAGCATTCCATAGCTTCTGTACCTGTTGCAATCCGCCTGTGGCTGAAAATGGCGCCCCCTTTGTTGATATGCAGCTTGTTTTTGCCTCCCAGAGTGGCAGAATCGCTCACAAGCTGACACGTCGCCCAGTTTCCGAGTTTGGGCTTTCCCTGCTAAAAATATCTCAACTGGTGCGTCAGTTGACTTCGCGGCAGAGTTGTAAAGTGTTCCCCTAGTCATACCGAAGGTAATGACGCGAACACATTTCGTGGCCCAAAATAGCAGTTCCCTAAATTTTAGGGGATGCTTCCGTTGGGCTCCCACTGGTCTTCTGACCATCTATCCTCATTGGGACCGCATCCAAAAATGCAATGTGGCCCAACTGTCGGATACTTTTTGTTGGTAGTCCCACCTTGACTTTACGCCTTAATTGAGTTCACTTCCTAGTATCCACCAACTTGCTAAGTGCGACGGGGGGGCCTATATGATCTTGCTCTGAGCCTAGACATCCTCTTACCATACGAATTCCAGTGCCGACCACTTCCCGTCTGCGGGTGAATCTACCGTTCACATTGGCCATACAATGTCCGACCGTTTGCTACTTCAAAAAGAGGGTCTCAAAATAAATAAAATAAACCCCATTGGAAAGAAACCAACAACCAAGGTTAGCAGTTGCCACATCTCTGTGACATGGTTAATAACTGCCACGTCCTCGTGACATACCCCCCTCTTGAAATCGCAAACGTCCTCGATTGCATACCATAAATACACGCCACTGATGATCTTGTGCTATCAACACTCTTTTATCATCGCATGTATCCGCAAGAAAGGTCGTAACATACATAGATACAAATGACTTAATGAGGCCTTCATACTTTTGCCATTTCTATCTATGGCACTGAATTCATATGTACATTCGATGTACTAGCTCTATCATTACCCCTCCTTTGCACACGTTGGGTTGGGGCATAAGTAGGCTGTAACCCAAAGGCTTCAAGGTAAAGCTGCAATACATTTGGTGACTCTGACAGTTCATGCTCTTCCATCCACTTTGCATCCATAGGCGGATAGTTCTTGAACTTCACCAAATAGCGTCTTGCAACTTGTCCTTTAACTTTTCTGTCCTTATGTGCCAAAACTTGCTCAGGTACCAGGATCTCATCAAGTTTCTCAACTTCTGGCTGATCCTCAACTGGCATATCTTCTGGCACATCACCCACGAAGGGTCTTAGAAGACTCACGTGAAACGCATTATGAATCTTCCACGCATCAGGCAGTTTCAGCCTGTAAGCCACATCGCTTATCTTGTCAAGCACTTGAAAAGGCCCATAGTAACGCATGCTGAGCTTAGGAAACAGCCGTTCCTTGCCCTTCATCTTCTTTAACCTTGCCTTTTCGAACCTTAGCAGAACCCAATCACCAGGTGATAACAACAATTCACGACGGTGACGATCAACAACCTTTTTCTGTTTTGCCTGAGTCTTCTCCAAGGCAACTTTAATCTTCTTATACATCTCATCCATGTTCTCAACATATCGATCTGCCTCAAAGATCTTGTCCTTTGTGTGCAAAATGGGAGGAACCTTTTTGCCGCCTTCAACAATTTCAAAAGGTGCTTTGCCAATAGACGAATGAACCGTATTATTGTACGCATACTCAAGCATAGGCAAATATTGTTCCCACTTGCCCTTATTATCTGACACATAGCATTTCAGCAGATCTAAGACAGTAGAATTGGCCTCTTCTGACTGTCCATCACTTTGTGGATGAAACGAAGACGAGAACTTGAGCGTAGTACCCATGTTCTCAAACAATCCTCTCCAGAACAAACTGGTCATGCGAGGATCACGATCACTGATAATCGATTGTGGCATACCATGGTACTTAAACACATTGTACATGAACAAGCGTGCCATCTGATCAGATTTTATCTTCTTCCTGACAGGGATAAAATGGGCCTGCTTGCTGAACCTGCAGATAATGGTCCATATACCATCATTCCCTGTTGGCGTCCTTGGAAGATCAAAGATAAAGTCCATAGCAATGCTTTCCCATGGCTTATCCGGAATCGGCAGTGGTTGTAACAACCCTGGTGCCTTTTGCCTGTCAAACTTGACCTTTTGGCAAACTATGCATGCTCGCACAAAGGCATCCACATCTCTCCTCAAGGTAGGCCAATAGAAGAACGTCTCTACCGCTTTAACTGTTGCATCAATGCCACGATGCCCTGCATACAGTGGGACATGACTCTCTTCCATGACCTTATGTCGCAATGGCCTAGTGACACAAAGTCTGCCATGCATCATCATAAAACCGTCTCTAAGGAGGTAGTGCTCGTGATGTTGCCCCTCTTGTAACTGTTCAAAGATCCTTGCAAAATCTTCATCAGCAGTATACTGTTCCTTCATGTCATCTAACTCATGATGATAAGGAATTGACACAGCTGAAATTTGTGGCTTTCTTGATAACGCATCAGCCACAACATTCTTCTTGCCTTCCACATGCATAATCTGGAAGTGGAACATGGAAAGAATGTTTGCCCATCGCATATGCTTTTCGGATAACTTTGACTGTGTCAAGAAGTATCGCAAGGTCTGATGATCTGTTTGGACAACAAAATCAGCACCTAAGAGGTAGTGCTTCCAGCTAGAAAGCGCATGAATAACGGCCAAGAGTTCTTTCTCATAGACTTGCATAGTCCTCTCTGGCCCTTGCAAAATTCGGCTTTCATAGGCTACTACCCGTCCATCTTGCATTAGCACTGCTCCGATGCTACTGCCACACGCGTCACACTGGACCACAAATGACTTCCTGAGATCTGGCAAAACAATAACTGGATCTCAAGTCAACTTTTCCTTTAAGAGACTAAAAGCTGAAATCTCTTTTTGGGTCCATCTGAAAGTGACCTCTTTCTTTTGCAATGCGTGAAGAGGCGATGCTATCTCTGCAAAATTTCTGATAAACCTTCTATAGTAGGAACACAATCCCAAGAAGCTTCTGACATTGTGCACAGTCTTCAAGTCTGGCCATGTCTTGATAGCTTCGACCTTTGCGGGATCCATTCTAACACCATCCTTTGAGACTATGTGGCCCAGAAAGTGGATCTCTTCAAGGAAGAATTCACTTTTCTTAGGATTGACAAGTAACCTGTGACTGCGCAGCTCTTCGAACACAATGGTCAAGTGACGCCTATGCTCCTCTTCATTCTTCGAATACACAATCATGTCATCGAAGAATGTTCCAACAAACTGTTGATGCGAGCGAAAAATCCGGTCCATCATTCTGTTGAACGTGGCACGAGCATTTGTTAGCCCAAACGGCATCACTAGAAACTCATAAAGACCAAATGTCGTTCTAAACGCAGTCTTGTGCACATCCTCTGGGCTTATACGAATCTGATGGTACCCACTCTTCAGGTCTATCCTGCTGAAAATTGCAGCACCCTCTAAACGATCGAGAATATCATCAATGCGAGGAATAGGGAACCTATTCTTGATGGTATTCTTATTCAACGCACGGTAATCAATACACATGCGCCATGAGCCATCCTTCTTCTGCACTAGGAGCACTGGGGAGCAAAAGGGTGAAGAACTAGGCTGAATCAGCCCCTTCTCTAATAACTCCTCAACCTGGCCCATAATCTCTTTCTGCTGTGCCGCACTAACCCTGTAGGGAGGTCTATTTGGTGGGCTACACCCTGGCACCAAATCTATCCGATGGTCCTCAGGTCTCTCTGGCGGCAATTGCGACGGTAATGAATCAGAAAAACAGTCACTAAACTTTTGCAAAAATGCTGACCTTTCTTTATCTAACACAGATAAATTTGACTGATCACTATCTGAGACATCACGTGCAAAAATCAAGTACACAGAAAGATGATTCTTTATTACAGAAGTGATAGCAGAAGCAGATACAATAGGGACTGACTCTCCTTTAAGCTTTACATCCAAGATGTGAGTTTTGCCCCTATGCTGTGCAGTGATCTTTTTGTTGTAGGCATCCAAGACTCCATGCACTCGGAACATCCACGGGATCCCCAACAAGGCGTCACAACCTTCCAGCGGCATGATGTAAAACTCTTCAGTGTCCACATACGACTGAATATGCAGACGCAGTTTTCCAATGATGGGAGTAACACACTCTGAGTGGCCAGGACATGCCAACCCTGCCTCTGCTGTGTACCCCATCTCTTCAGCTTTGATGCCGAGCTTCATAGCTAACTCTGGTGAGATAAAGTTGGCTTTGGCACCTGGATCAAAGAAGATGAGTGCCGTCTGATCCCTAACTTTACCCCATGCCCTGCATAACTCACTGGCATCTGTGCTGGGCCTGTCACCCACCATGTCTGGCACTAAACCTGCTGTGGGTTTAGGCTTCTTGCCTTTCTCGTCTTCTTTATCCTCTGAGTCAGCTGGCCTTTTCCTTTGTGGACAATTGATAGAAATATGAACAGGCTGCTCGCATATAAAGCATTTGTTCTCAGCCATTAGGACCTTCTTTTCCTCGAGCGACTTGCGCACAAAAGGCTTCCTTTTTTGTTTCTTTGCCTGCGCTCCAGAAGTCCCAGCTGAATCCTTGTCTTTGGTGGCCTGTTCAGACCCCTGTGACGCATCAGGAGCCGTCTTCACAAAGGGCTTCTTCGCTGAATTTTTCTTTTGCTGCCCTCCTTTATCACTGCTCGGAAATCCACTGTCCTCTCCTTTCAACAGGGCAAGACCAGTGTTCGCAACTTCCATAAGCTGAGTAAGGGTAGCCACTCTATTCTTTGTACAGTAATCGCGAAGCCCTTTAGGCAACCCACAACAATACTTCTCTATCTGCTCTGTCAGTGGCACAAATCTGTAGGAGGTCACTGAGAGTAATGCTTTACAAAACCTCCTATTGTACTCCAGCAAGCTCTTGCACGAAGCTGCCGTAAGCTGGTGCCAATCTGTCAAGACATCGGCTTCAAATTCATTTGATAGCCAAGCAGATGCAAACATTTGCTTGAAGTAAACCCAAGTGGCGCCTGTCCTTGCATTAACAATGTCGTCCACCATGTCAGCGCATTGTCCTTTAAGAAAGTGGCAGCTTTCCTAACCTTCGAGGCCTCTGTAAAATTCCCTCCCGCATAAGCTGTATCAAACTACTGGAGGAAAGTGAGTGCCTTTGTCTTGTCCTCGAAACCACTGAAGGTACTGAACTTTACTGCTGCACCACCTTCTTTGTAAGCCTTCGGCTTCTCTAGTGCCCCCAAGTTGTCATACGGAATGGTCTGCAACATGGGCACTGTACTAGGCATGATCGGCACGTGTTGGCCATTCACATTTTGCGTCAGAGGTGCGATATCTGGCTGCTGTCCAAAAAAACCAGCCATGCCAAAATGACCCTGTGGCACCCCAAACTGGCCCTGGTTGCCGTGGAAACCTTGCTGCATGCCGATAGTACCATACATGGGGTTTGGCATGATGCCTTGCATACCCCCGAACACTGTTCCTGGCATGTACGGCTGACTTCCAGACGCATAACCAGCCATACTTTGGAACACTGATCCACCCCCGAAATACCCAGGATGTACCGTGGGTGGTGGAAAAACTGAGTGCATAGCCTGGTATCCAGCTCCCTGCCGATTCAAGACAGCATGCTGGCTCTGAAAGGTGGCGGGCTGAACTGGCATAACCTGTGGAATAGGCGTTCTAGCCACCTGTTCAAGCATGGGAGGAACCTGCTTTGGAGCCCCCGACTCCGCAACATGCGAGTGTTCCCTTTCCTCCTGTGCCTCATGAAGTACCTGGGCTTGAGCTTCAACAAGCTCCGTACGCGGCGTAGGTTGCCTATTTTGCTGTTGCACTGGTGGCGCTTGCAAGAATTCCATAAACCTCGGATTCTGCACCAGCTGCGAAAAGACATTCACCGCGGCAACTAACTGAGTCTTAAACGCATCATCCTCAAGTTGCCCTGTCATAAAGCCCTGTACTACTGGAGGGACATTCACGTTAACAGGAGGTACAGACTGACGTGGCCGTGAGCTCTCGCCAATCTCAAAAACCAAAGGAATCTCCTGCCTGTCCTTTGGAGAGGAACCCTCTTCCATAATTCCCTTCCCCTTGTCGGCCATAGTGTAATCCCCGCGTTCTTGCACTGTGTGTCTTTACCCTGAACAATCCAGGCTCACTCTTTGAGGAAAAAGTGATTGATGTCCCGGCAATGGAACCATGTAACCGGCCCGTAGGGCGGTAGGCGTTGGCTTTCACCCGAAATTCTTTACTTTATACACACACACAGAGCACTTTGCAAAGAAAACCTGCGACAGGAGTTAACACTTGAATACACACACGGCTCAGAAGCTAGAATGCTCCGAGCAGACGCCAACAACCTGTAGGCCCCAAAATTGGCGCCCCTTTCGGTATTTCTTTATTCTTTAGGAGGGTAAATTACAAGGTAAGGTCCTGGGAATCCTTCACATGTATCCACCTAGATACCATTTGATTTGGCCAAATTTCGGCAACATAACAGCCCCAAAACTTGCGCGAAACCCATTCCCCTGCTGGAACTCGCTTGCACTGACGTATACCCTCTGATTCCTGTCCAAAAACAGTAAATTCAGCACGCTGTATTTACTGGTTTTTGCCCTGTTTTCAGCCCCAAACAGTCCCCTAACTGTCCTTTGCCAGTGGGGCACGATTCCCAATGATCCTGGCGTTCGTATGGCTGAAAAACAGTCAAATTACAGCGCATACACAGCGCTGATTTTGCACCTGTACGGTGAGGTTATGACCCTCACCAGTGCCTGCTATGGAGCAGCAGTTAGCTACCCCTGTTCCTGCTCAAGGAGGCTCTTGCCTCAGCACAAAAGCATGAACCCACACAACTGTACATCAGTCAAATGAGTAGCCCTCTTGTGGGGCATCACATAACTGCACGTAGGGGAGACAGAGAGCAGTATGTAGCGTGCGGGGCATCACTCCCGTCACCATACTGTACATAGAGGGCAAGGTAAGCATTCCATAGCTTCTGTACCTGTTGCAATCCGCCTGTGGCTGAAAATGGCGCCCCCTTTGTTGATATGCAGCTCGTTTTTGCCTCCCAGAGTGGCAGAATCGCTCACAAGCTGACACGTCGCCCAGTTTCCGAGTTTGGGCTTTCCCTGCTAAAAATATCTCAACTGGTGCGTCAGTTGACTTCGCGGCAGAGTTGTAAAGTGTTCCCCTAGTCATACCGAAGGTAATGACGCGAACACATTTCGTGGCCCAAAATAGCAGTTCCCTAAATTTTAGGGGATGCTTCCTTTGGGCTCCCACTGGTCTTCTGACCATCTATCCTCATTGGGACCGCATCCAAAAATGCAATGTGGCCCAACTGTCGGATACTTTTTGTTGGTAGTCCCACCTTGACTTTACGCCTTAATTGAGTTCACTTCCTAGTATCCACCAACTTGCTAAGTGCGACCGGGGGACCTATATGATCTTGCTCTGAGCCTAGACATCCTCTTACCATACGAATTCCAGTGCCGACCACTTCCCGTCTGCGGGTGAATCTACCGTTCACATTGGCCATACAATGTCCGACCGTTTGCTACTTCAAAAAGAGGGTCTCAAAATAAATAAAATAAACCCCATTGGAAAGAAACCAACAACCAAGGTTAGCAGTTGCCACATCTCTGTGACATGGTTAATAACTGCCACGTCCTCGTGACAGTATTCTTTCAGTATTGCCAGCTTTATGCCATACTTCATACTTGTTGAGTGCTTGACACCCATATAGTTGTAATTCCAAGGGTACCCAACCAAGGAGATTCCAGTGCCTAACTGGGAAAATCCACCGTCTGATTCTGAGATAGAACTACCCAGTATCCTTCCATTGAACCCACTTCCTCTTGCCCTTCTTCTGTGTTGGTGCCTCAAAAGTCCCAGTGCCAGTATTGTCCTTCTGGATAAGTCTATAAATGGCCTCTGTCACAAAGTGATGACGTGGCGGACAGCAAAAACCCTAATTTCTGCCAAAAACCCTAAAATTCCTGCAAACCCAAATTTCCGGAAATCGCGGAGGCGGAATTTTTTTATTTTTTATTCTTTTAAAGGAAAATTTTGAGCGACGCAAATCTCAGCTTTTCGCTTTGATTTAGGAGAAAGAAAGAGAAAAAGAGAACTTGCTTTTTACTGACTCTCACTGAGAGAAAGAGAGAATCTGTTTTTGCTTTCAAGCTTTTGGGGCTCTGCTTTTGGGCATCCCTTGTAACCTTTAAATTAGTGGTGAGGGCCTCACTTCTCAGAGCATCTGGACGCAGAGTCTGAGAGTGAAACCCTAACCACTCTCTTGTACTTTGATGATTGATTAATACAAAAAGAAATACCGAAAGGGGCGCCAATCTTTGGGGCCAATATCTCTAGGCACGGAACTCCGCCGGGCCAATGCAAATCTATTGCGATCTGTGAATTGTTTTGAAGTGGTTATTTGGTGCTTTCGCGGTTGATTCTTGACTTGGAGTGTCCAAGTCTGTTACAGTGGTATCAGAGCACGGCCGATTTCTCTTCTACGGGAAATCCGATCCCCGATATTTTTTTTTTCCGCGGCACCTATGGCTTCAGGCAATGATCAGTCGACTCCCTCTGCATCTGCACATGCGGGCTGGGATCACAACGAAGATTCAGGCAGAGAGTATGGCCCGCCTTGGCCTACTTAGGCGGAGCGGCGAGAGATAGAGCGTCGCCAGTTGATCGGAGATGCAACAAAGATGATGCTCAATTTTGCCAAGGACCTGAAGATGGCAAAATATATGAACCAGACCTCTTTGGAAGAGGTACAGATGGAGTGGCAGAGAACCACAACACCACTCCCCAAACCCGCTCTCAAGAAACCTTCTGCCTCCAAGGAATATACGGAGAAGGAACTCGAGAACGTGGTTGATGCACGAATTGCTTAGCTTTTCGACGTGCAAAAGAAAGACAAAAAGCATGGCAAAAAGCAGAAGAAAAGCACTGACTTCCCGGGATTTTTGGGTTGTCGGTCGACATTTGACAAGGCAAAGAAATTGAAGAAGCGCGTCAAGTTTGAAGACCTACCCAGTTCTTCTTCTTCTTCTTCTTCTTCTGACAGTTCTTCTAGCTCTTCGGATTCGAGCGAAGAAGACAGGAAAAGCAAAAAGCGAAGCAACAAACAAAGCTTCGAAAAGGGCAAGAAAAAGGCAAAGAAGGCTACATCTTGCCCAGAGACTGACAGTTCTACTGAGGACTAGTCTACAGAGAGCTCAGATTCCGATGACGAAAAGTTTTATGCGAACAAGAAGAATTTTTACAAAGCCAACCAGTATGACTTTCTCGAAGATGAAAGCAAGAAAGTCCGAGAGTTTAAGGAAGGTGGCCACTCGATCAAGTTTGATACTTTTTAAGGATACTCAGATGCTTCGAAGGCTTTGTCTTTTATACAGCAGTTTGACATCGCTTTCGCGGGAGGACGCTATTCAGAGCACTCCAAGATTCGGAGAGCTGCCTCTTACTTTAAGGGGAATGCTCGTACTTGGTGGTCCACGCTTCTTTTAACAAGAGTGCGCCAGTTAAATGGCTGAAATTTAAGAAGCTTTTTATTTCTTCTTGGTTGACGCAACAATATGAACGAGATGTACGAGCTGCTTGGAACGATCTCCGGATGACCAAGAGAGATACAGTGAATTCTGATTGTGAAAGATTCTGGAGCTCTTTTCTACCCGCCTCTTCATTCAAGAAGATCTCGTTCAGAGAACAGATTGAGCGGTTTACCTTGGGTCTACCTACAGAGATCCGAGATCACTGCTTGGAATAGAAGTCAGCTTCCATTTGGGAGTTGATGAGTCATGCGAAGCGGGGCTTTACCATTCACTCTGGCAGTCTGACCTACCCCACAGATGAGGCCATGACACAACGAGCTGAACAGACTTCTGGGAATGAAAGTAGAAAGAAAAAAGAGCAACCCAGAGAAAAAGGATGCACGACCCAAGCTTATTCCTAAGGAGAGAGCTCGCTTCATCAGAGAGGGGAAGTGCTTTGGATGTGGGGAAGATGGAGATATCTCCGCGAAGTGTCCTAAAAAGGCACAGAAAGAACAGAATGATAAAGACGACGACAGGTCTGAGAGTTCGAGAGCAGCTGAGGAATGTGGCAGAAAAGGCAGATAGAAAAGAAGAACTCGTACCACATGGCGTGGGACCTACATCGAATCTAATGAATGAAAGTACAAACTTTGCCGCTTTTGGGGCAAAGTGAAGGATCAGGAAGCTCTTCTGAAGGAGCCAAGGCCAACTTCTTTTCACTTGGAATTGGCGGCTCGATTTCGAATTACGCCCGACAGACTGACGCCATAGGCGGAGGTAGTTCGACTGGCACCCGGATGGGATGTTGCCATTACACCGAGCATTGGCAAACTTCGTTTGCAATGACAGGGGTGTTCAGGGCACGTGAGTGACGTTCTACTCAGGATCCCTTGGTACCACAAGAACTACGCCGTGGTTGACTACCGGGCCGAGAAAGCGACTTTGATAAATGAAGGGCTTAGAGATTGTACTTGATGAACTTCAGTTTCTTACTCATTCTTTTCGAAGAGAACTGAACAATGGATAAAGGTTGAATATGTTTTGACCTGATCAAAAGAACGCCAAGATTTTTCTCCACACTCATGCCGATTGCTTTTTAGAGGGCCTGAAGATCAAACCATTGATCTGATACTTGGAAGCACGCCACCCAATCGGCCACCTTACCGTGTGAGCCGAGTACAGAATGAAAAGATTATGAACCCAGTGAAAGACCTCTTGGAAAAGAGTCTTGTCCAGCCTAGTACTTCACCGTATTGCTCTCCAATGTTGTTGGTTTTGAAGAAAGACGGATCTTGGAGAATGTGCATCGATTATAGCACTCTCAACGAAATCACCATCAAGAACAGATTTCCGATTCCTAGGATCGATGATATACTCGACAGGTTACAGGGATCCTCGTCCTTTAGCAGGATTGACTTGAAGAGTGGATATCATCAGATCAGGATAGCGCCAGGAGATGTCTACAAGACAACTATTCGGACGACTTTTGGGTTATTTGAGTTTTTGGGGATGCCTTTTGGCTTAACCAATGCTCTTGCGACATTTAACCAGATGATGGACAGGATTTTTCGAGAGTACAGGCTATTTGTTGGCACTTTCTTTGACGACATCATTGTTTTCTCCAAGAATGAGGCAGAACACAGAGATCATCTGCTTGAAATCTTTCAGGCATTACGAGATCACACGTTAGTGATTAATGCAAAGAAAAGTGAATTTTTCCTACCAGAGATACTTTTTTTTTGGGACACATCGTGTCAGCAGCAACAGGAGTGCAAATGGACCCAGCCAAGATAGAGACTATCCGTGATTGGCCCGATTTGAGGAATGTCCATGAAGTTAGAAGCTTCTTGGGACTGTGTTCGTACTACAGGCGGTTCATACGAAAGTTTGCAAAGGTTGCTTCCCCTTTGCATACCTTGACTCAGAAAGGAGTACCTTTTTCGTGGGGACCCACAGAGGTGACTGCCTTTCGAACAGTGAAAGAGAAATTGACTACGGGACCTATTTTGACTTTGCCGGACTTGCAGAAGTCATTTGAAGTATATTGTGATGCTTGTGGTTGTAGTCTAGGTGCGGTCTTGATGCAAGAAGGCCATGTCATAGCTTACGAGAGCCGTTTGTTCTCTAGGCCGGAGATGACAGCACAGATCTATGAGAAAGAGCTTTTGGCGGTTATCCATGCTCTTGCTCAGTGGCGGCATTACCTACTCGGAGCGGATTTCACTATCTTTACAGACCATCAGAGTTTGCGCTACTTCTTGTCACAGAAGCAGCTTTCGGAAAAGCAGATGCGGTAGGCGAACATCTTGTCACAGTTCCACTTCCAGATTGTCCATGTGCAGGGACAAAAGAATGTGGTGGCAGATGCTTTGTCTCGGAAACCGTTGGTTCTGGCTGTTTCCGCGATACATCATAGGAGCTTCGAGGATATGGTCGATCAGTATGCCACAGATACAGATTTTGCAGATATTTTCACACGGCTATGGGATGGGGAGACAGTAGCTGGATACTCCCTTCGGAAAGGCTACTTGATGAAAAAGACTATGTTGTGTGTTACACAACCGTTGAGGGATAAGGTTATGATTGAATGCCACTGTCCACCTTTTACGGTGGTCACCGCGGCATTGCTACCACCATGAAGGGGGTAGAGAGATACTTCTTTGGGCCGACACTCAAAAAGGATGTGGAAGAGTTTGTGCGCAGTTGCTTGGTATGCCAGAAGGTCAAGTTTGACAGGCATAAGGCATAGGGATTGTTACAGCCTTTACCCACCCACCCCTCGGAAAGTATCGCAATGGATTTCATTTTTCATCTCCCGAGAACACAGAATGATTCCGATTACATGGCACGTCTAAGACGATTGTCTCCGACAGAGACCCCAGATTTATGAGTTTGTTTTGGAAGGCAATTTGGGAGAACATTGGCACGCGGTTGCAGTTCTCGTCATCGTTCCACTTGCAGACTGACGGGCAATCTGAGATTGCCAATTCAATGATTTTAGATTTATTGAAGTCTTGTATCTCGCATCAGAAGACTCAATGGGAAAAGAACTTACCTTTGGTGGAATTTGCCTACAATAACACGATACACTCTTCGACGGGGAAGACGCCATGTGAGATTGTTGAAACTGCTGCGAAGGTTCCATCCTTCCTGAGCACGAAAGATTAGAAATTTGAAGCGGATGAATATTCGCGAGACTTGGATACGGCTTTTGCCAAGGATCGCGAGACTTTGCAGAAGTCTCAAGAACGACAGAAAAAGGCAGCGGATCGCCATCGTCGCGACTGGAAACTGAAGGAGGATGATTGGGTGCTCTTACTTTTGAGAAGGCACGCCTAAGAAAGAAAAAGGGAAAGGAGAGGCTTTTTCCAAAGCTTAGTATGTGATACTACGGACCTTTCCAGATCACTGACAAGATAAATGATGTCTCCTTCCGATTGGAACTGCCAGATACTTCGAGGATTCATAATGCATTGCATGTGAGTCTCTTGAACCCTATTAAGGGTGATGTGCCTGATGATGGGGAGCCTGATGAGCAACCCGCAGTGGAAGAAAACGAGGAGATCCTTGTTCCTGAACAGATTTTGGCACATAATGATACGAAGAAAGGTAAAGTCCGAAGGCGGTTCTTGGTTTAGTTCAAGAACTTTCCTGCATTTGATGCGAAGTGGATGGAGGAGGAGGAGGAGGACCTAGCAGATACTCCTCGGATTGTGAAACTTTACCTCGATGCTTTGGTTTAGCATAGTCTACTCCAAACGGAACCCAGAATTCAGCTTGGCCGGAGATCTGGTGCAGTGGGATGCACAAGAGGGGAGTTACTCCACTCCTTTGTCAACAGATGCCTCGATTTTGATACTAAAGTCACTGATGTCTCTTTGAGCTTCAGGGATACTGAGAGCTGACAGTATTCTGCTGGATAACTTTATGAAATGGAATTCCTGATTATGATACTGATTTGTTCTTGACTTCTTGTGAGTGCAGGAACTGATAGCCGAAATGACTGCAGCATTTTGGTTTGATTGATCTCGAATAGACATGGTTGCAATAGGGGTTAGACAATCGGACATCGTTGAGGTCCCGATTGGACCTAGATGTGATTGCTAGCTACATTGCCGATAAATCATGGTCTAAGATCCGAATGAATGTTGAATGTCATGTGATGTCCTGTGATGTCTGGTGATGTCCTATGATGTCGTGTGATGTGACTGTCGATTTTGTACATGTGCTAGATGTGTGTTCCTAGTACGTAGGTACTAACAATCAGTGTCTGCTAAGACGGTTTATGGCTTTTGTCGGTTTTGCAGGCGTAATCGCGGTCGATTACAATGCTTTCAAGAGGGGGGTATGTCACAAAGTGATGACGTGGCGGACAGCAGAAACCCTAAAATTCCTGCAAACCCTAATTTCTGCCAAAAACCCTAATTTCCGGAAATTGCGGAGGCGGAATTTTTTATTTTTATTTTTTTAAAGGGAAATTTTGAGCGACGCAAATCTCAGCTTTTCGCTTTGATTTGGGAGAAAGAAAGAGAAAAAGAGAACTTGCTTTTTACTGACTCTCACTAAGAGAGAGAGAGAGAGAGAGAGAGAGAGAGAGAGAGAGAGAGAGAGAGAGAGAGAGAGAGAGAGAGAGAGAGAATCTGCTTTTGCTTTCAAGCTTTTGGGGCTCTGCTTTTGGGCATCCCTTGTAACCTTTAAATTAGTGGTGAGGGCCTCACTTCTCAGAGCATCTGGACGTAGAGTCTGAGAGTGAAACCCTAACCACTCCCTTGTACTTTGATGATTGATTAATACAAAAAGAAATACCGAAAGGGGCGCCAGTCTTTGGGGCCAATATCTCTAGGCATGGAACTCCGCCGGGCCAGTGCAAATCTATTGTGATCTGTGAATTGTTTTGAAGTGGTTATTTGGTGCTGTCGCGGTTGATTCTTGACTTGGAGTGTCCAAGTCTGTTACAGCCTCCTGCTCAAGCTGATCCCGCCTTTCAGTGGACATCTCAAATTCATAAGTTGTGAGGGCATTGTAGGTTTTGGTGTCGGGATCATACAAACTGCGTTTACCCTTTGTCAAACGGGTTCTGGCCAATTTATGACAATGCGAGGCTGTGTGAATCCATCCCTATTGGAGAGGCTGATTCGTCTTAATTCTAGCTTCAAAGAGAATCTCAGCCATCTCTCTATATTGTGGTCCCAGTCTTGGTTTGGTAGTGATCCTTTTCAGGGATCTTGGAAGACTCCACAGTTAGTTGAAGTAACTGATTTGTGATCTTCGTTAAGCAATGGAGCTGGATCTTCCACTGTCCCATACAGAGTTTGACCCTTTGCGTCTCTCCCTGCAGATCCATGACATTATCTATTTTGAGGGCGTCATTGATCATTGATTGCCAGGCTTTCCATTCCATAGTGGCTCGCTCATACCAGTCCTGAAGTTCATTAGTGATGTTGAAGTAGGTGAGCCGATCCACTAGTTCTAGATACTGAGGATACAAAGCTGGGAAAAATCTAGGCAGTTAAACCTCTTTAGCAGGTAAAGCATACAAAAGAACTGAAGAATCAGGCAGGCGTGAGAGGGGTGCAGAGCATGTGTCAGGACATCTTAGAGGCAGTACCAGCTGAGTGGCTCACACCTCTCCAGTCAGCAACACCCAGATGGATGGAGGCCTTCACGCGACTGAGGTTCTCATCTGAGTTCGGGCTTGTTCAGAGACTGTATCTCCCTGTTTTTCGAGCTACAGGGTGAGAGACGCTTACACCGGTTGCAGTAGAGGCCCCACACGTGGCAGAGTGCTGTTTTCAGAGGATCCGAGTGGTAGGCATTTGCGGGAGGACTTGTGTCATAGATCTTGACCCAATAGCTCTTGAGACTGGCCACTGGAGACTATGGGCTTGGGAGAGTTGTCCACTGGCACGAGTACAGTGGGATCCAGGAGAGTGGTTTTGGAGGGACCCTTTCTCCTCAGCAGACCATCCAAGTGTCCCTTTCTTTTAGTACATTGTTCGATTGGGACATCACATACTGGCAACAGAGAGAGTGGCTCGTCCTGCTGCAACACCACATTGGCAGGAGGAGGGTCTCACAGCTGAGTTCTTGGCAGCTTTTTGGGAGAGGTTGTGGGACTCTAGACAGTCGAGGCGAGTCACTTTGCTCCAATGGCCAGTTGCACACCGAGCTACAGCAGTTGGGAGTGGCTTGTACATAGTGGTCTCTCGGCAACATGTGCAGCTTGTGACCATCTTTTAGAGAGTCAACGTCACTGTCTTTGGGACTGGCCTTTGGCACAGCAGGTTTGGCTTCGTGTTCTTCGGCTGATGCCAGCTCTTTCCACTACTCGGCAGTACACTTGGGGGGCAGTTGCTTGGTCCACTCTCACGGGCCCGGCTTCAGTTTGAGCTATCCTCCACCAGCAGGATGATAGTGATGCAGGGGGGCCGACCTACACTCCAGCCTGCTACAGAGCTTACTCCACAGAAGTGGTACAGTGAGAGAGAGGAGTGTTGGGAGCTCATCTGCTGCCTAACACTCTGGTTCATCTGGCGGGCCCGCTGCTTCCGCATCTTCGAGGCTCGCCCTGTACCATCAGCAAAGACTGTTCGAGATCTTTGGCTAGAGCTGATCCATACTCTCAGAGGACAGCTCCACGGTAGCTCCGACCGCATGCGGGAGCGCAGAGAGGCTTTCCTTCAACTCTGGCGCCCTGGGCCTTTTTTCACCATGGTCCAGGGTGTGCTCAGATGGCACTACCGTCCACCTGTGTGGCTTTTCCCTCCTCCCATCTCTTGATTTAGCCTCATTGTACATATGCTGTTTTTTCATTGGGAGAGTCTCCCCATCATGATTGTTATAGCCCTCTCTTGTAGAGGTGGTGGTAGCCCTATGGGCAGTTTCATTAACTAATAAGAGGATCTTTTTCTCGGAAAACAAAAAAAAGTTGTTTTGCAGATATAATCGCGGCCGATTATATCTGCAAAAAGTTGTTTTGCAGATATAACCGCGGCCGATTATTCTTTTTAAGATGAGGGGGTGGGGGTGTCACAAACTGCTGACGTGTCACTTTGCATTACGTTGACCATAGGTCCATTTACAAGAAATATGGGGAAAACCTTGAAAAATATCAATGAATTATGAGATCACGGGAAAAATACCCATATAGCCACAAGATACATCAAAAAATAAGATGATCATGAAGTTGCGAGGAAGCTCTAACCAACTGTAGGAAGCCTACACAAATCTGCCAAAAGCTATCTTCACCTCTAGCGGTGTAACCAGTGCTATCTACCAAAGTAATAACAAGTATCCACTGTAAGAAACCTTCTTTAGCAGCTCATAGAAGCTGTGGGACTAAAACAACCATGTGTTGTGCCTCCAAAACCATCCGCATCTATTCCATCATTTCTGGCTGTGTTACTCCAAAGACGAACATTTCTCTGACCAAAACAGCTTCCTCTAAGCATCATAAATCCGACTCTCGTACAAATCTGCAAACTGTCTAACATCCATGTAATAGCTGGCCTCCACCATCATTTGCTCCTGAAGGATATCAAAGACGTTCTCGCAAGACATATCATATAATGTCTGCAATCTGAATCTGATCATAGGAAAGTTATATTTCAATCATGCAAATTAATCACATTTCTTCAGGCTTATAAAAATGGAGATTTTTAGCTGCAGTACAAATGTCCCGATGTTCCTTTTGCTAGTGACAATGCCTGTGAAACTAGAGCTACTCAAAACAACACAAAGGCAGCATTGCTTTGTAGCTATGAGCTCTTAAACTCTATTTTCAGAGTTTAAGAATCTTAGGGATTAATGAAAAGGAGCTGCTAGAAAACACACCTAAGCACCAATGCCTTCTCATACTGGTGGTTTTCAGGGTGTATTAAAGCATCTATCGCCACAATACGAGTCTCCCGGCGCCCTTGCCGATCCCTTGGTTTACTGTCAATATAGTCACCAGCAAAGCAGAAACTAGAGGCGTATCTGCACAAAGAAACAAGCCAACACTTAATAGTAAATGGGCAGTCCAATTCCCGATCCATACACACTTCATCAGATGCATCTTATACCCAGTGTAGCAGCTGAAGCGTTCAGCACCCCTGATTTCAATGGCCTCATTGGAATGCATTGCAGGCATAAACAGCATACCAGCTAACAACTCAGGGCTAATTACAAAACGTATTTCCTCCTGCAAATAACCGAGCAGACATTAAAAAAAAGACATAGAAAGCAGTCCGTCACAGCATTAAATGATGTTGATCATCCCTATTTTTGAAGGTATTAAAAAGGTTGATTAGCACACTTGCAGGTGAAGTTCATAAAAGGGTTTGACTAGGTCCAAAATTCAACACCATCACTTGCAGTACAAGGAGTCTGCAAGTGAAAAGAGCACGCACTGAAGAGTAATTAAGAAAATACATCTGACAGTCATGCCTCACAGACAAAAAGTGTCGAAGACAATCAGCGTTTTTCAATTGGCAAAACCAAATACAACAAAAAGAGCAACAACAGATAACGAAACAGTACACTCGTGGAACAATGCAACTTTAATCACCGTTATGTGCCACCTCTTGGGAATTTTGGGAAAATCTTCCAAATCAAAAATACATCAAAATGTGAATTTCAATGATTGTACGTAATGTACCAAGCTCATGCTCAAAAATAAAATAAAATGCTTCAGGACATTGGGAAACACCAGCAACGCCCATTCAGCATTTACCAAACCTTATGACAATCAACTAAAATGCTCCCGAACATTACCACAGCTGTTATAAACATGACAAAAACGAATCAACAATCAACTAAAATGCTCCAGAAAATTACCATAGCTCTTATAAACATGACCGTGACTGAAAACCTCGGGAAGCCCTAGAAAGTGTTCAGTAAAAATCACCATCACCAGCATCAGGAGTGTCCCACCTGAATACCCTTGTCTACAGCATTTTGTATTAAGTCTCCAGACTTTGCATATTCAAATTAAAGATAGATATCCTTTAGATGTTTGTACATCAAAATGAGGCTTAAACACAGGAAGTGAAACTTGGAAATATGGAATTTGTGCAGAAACAACATTTGGTGCATCTCAACGAGTAATCAAGTACCATAAATTGCACCCCCCGAAAAACACACCAACTGTAGCTTAGTTTAGGTATCAACCTGTACACATCCATGACCGAGCACACCCCCTCCTAAATATTGGTTTGCAAAATCAACTTCCAAAGCTTCTGTGCTATGGTCTTCAATCATACCCGTCTCAAAAACCTGAAAAAGTGTGAGGAGAAACAGAAAAGCATCCTAAGAAAGAGCAAGCTTTCACGAACTGGAGAGAGCTACATGGAATTAAGAAATTTTACCTGTATGGGACAAAAAGAAGAAGAAGAATTGCTCCAGTAGCTTTCGCTCGGCTCAGAGATGGGAGAGTAAACTTCAGGCTGTTGACCATCACGAGGAAGCACCTTTCTCTCAAAAGAAATCATCCCATGTGGCATGTCTTGAGTCACACGAGCAAAATAGTGCATTAAACAATGAAGCTTCTGCTCTTGTTGAGGAGATATCCGCCTGCAACAACAAACTGTCAAGAAATAAGCTACAATCATCAAAAAGTAAATGTCAAGTTAAAACTTGAAGATTCACAAGCTATGATCAACAAAGATTGATTAACTACAGGATCCTGTGCCTTTATACAGCTTACTTGTGAGCTTTGGTACATCAAAATCTTACTGGAATAGTCTTTCAAAACTGAAGTAAGGCAGTCTGGCCTTTGCCCTGCCCTCCAGTGGAAAAAGGCACAAAAAAGCACATGCTAAAATGGCTGCAACCAGCTCCTGAAATTGAACAAACACAAATCTATCAAACAATATACTCAAAAAATATGTTGTGCGGGATTCCCCCTTACTAATTAAAGGACTACATATTTTGACATGTGTGGAAATTCTTTTTAACACTAGTTTTGTAATTGGACACTCAAGAATCCTGCTTTTCTAGCAACTTGTCTTATAGGTCGACCTTGAGGGCTTCTGATATTTGGCAGCATACAGGCTTTGTGCAGCCCCCAGACAGCTTGTCTTTCTCTCGCTCTCAGAGTAGGGGGAGTGAATCTATCTCGGATAGATCGCTTCTATGCCAATGACCACATTTGAGACATGGGTGGGTCTGTTTGCATTCTGGCAGGGACTACTTTCTCCGACCATGCGCCAGTGATTCTCACTGTAACAGACAGACGGAGGATGGGGGGGTACGATGCTGCGCATCCCTGAGAGGGTCTTGCTGATCCAGAGCTTAGAGAGCGAGTGGTGGCACTTTGGACAAAGAGTTTGGACACGCAGTATACCCGTGCTGGTAGAGTGGCCTCTGGACTCACTGAGCTTAGTCGCTTCTTCCTCCAGGAGGCTGCAGCTCGCTTTTTGGCTGCAAATGAGGAGGAGAAGCGTCTCCGACGGGCCATTGTTTCCTTGCAGAGGATGCAGAATGTCCTTGGTTGGAGGAGAAGATGCAACAGGCTCGACAGGAGCTGACTAGCATTGAGGAGCGGCGTCATAAGTTTGCCTTCCATCAGCAAGCATCTCAATGGACCCAGGTGGGTAACAGAGTTATTGGAGAGTTCTTTGAGACAGTGGGGCCCCGCCATGCGCACACCAGTGTCAGCCAGTTGAGGAGACCACGGGTTAGTTGCTTCAGAGCCTGAGGATATGCATGCAGTTGCTACTGACTTCTATTGTGATTTGTTGTTAGTTGAGTCTTAGTCGGAACATCAAGATGCATGCAGAGAGCAAGTTTGGACGCAGATGCCTAGCCTTGTTACTAAGGAGATTCATCGACTGTTGCTAAATGGACTATTTTCTTATTTTTTTGAGTAATTTCTTTTTATTGAAAGTAGGATATTTAAATATGTGCACTTGAACCGCAAGGTTAGGAACTATAGATCTACGGAAATTATTAAAAGCCACCAGGAACGGACAAATCTGATGTGTCATATGATGGGTGACATTAAGCATCGGGAAGGGGTTGTACCGTTAGTTCGGTAGGAGAGGCTGAGAAACAGATATTCTTGATGCGTCACGTGATGGCTGACAGGAGCAACGAAAAGGAATATTCTATTGGTTTGGCAGGACCCGAAATGGAAAAAGGATAAGGCATAAAGACGCAATCACAAGAATAACGATGGGTTCTGAGAAGCGTTTTCCTTAAAAGCGAAATATTTGAAGTGCTTTCCGAGAAATGCAGACACTTTCCCACGAGGAATCTGTGTTTGCATAGCATCTGTGCTTGAGAACTGCACCCGAGGACGCCTGGAATGTGGTTGCATAGCATTGATTTTCAGCTCACTGAATTTTATGGAGTTTTGTCCACGTTCACAGTTTTTTTTTAAGTGACCGGCCGCCCACTTAATAAGTGGGCAGCCCACTTAAAAAATAAAGCAAGGTTAATAAATAGAAAACTCAGCGCTGGCTGAAAACAGCAAGCCCGCTCTCTTTGCACTGGCTGAAAACAGCAAGCCCCCTCTCTTTGTGCTGGCCAAAAACAGCCGCAGTCCCCCTCCTTCCCTCTAGCGCTGCTCCCCTAATTTGGCACCACACCACACCGGCTATTCCTATCGGGTGTAGGACCCTATGAAAGAAAACCTCTCTCTCTCTCAGCCACACAGAAACTCCAGCGCTAGCAGCAAGGAGAAGTACCGGCAGGAACCTGCGAGTGAACGAGCGAAGGCAGCACGCGAAGTTTCGTTTCCCGCACTTAGAGCAACAAGTATCAATTGTGAATTCGTGATTCATGTTCTTGTTTCGTGTTTCTGCTTTTGCAGGTACTCCATCACGGAGAAGGAGCAACGAGGCCTCAGACTATGCTCAGAGATTCCGAAAACGGAATCGGGAATGGTCTATAGAGCTTCACGCTCTGGGAACAGACGGAAACAAATTTGAGAGCTCGTCTCTCAAGAATTCCCCGCAAGGGAAGGAACTGACCTTTCAGTCGAAAGATCTAGAACAGAGGGATCACTCCGGTTCTTGTGCTTGTAAAAAGATTCTCCCTAATAAAGATTCTCTTTAAGGGGGGAAACCAGCCCATCTTCTGGTCCCAAATACTGTGTCGATCTTCTTCCTCCACTCTTTTAGTTGAAAGATTATTTATTTTCAGCTTGTTGATTATTCGTGTGCGCTCCCCATTTGTGACAATGGTATCAGAGCTCGGATTCCTCTCTTTCTCTACAAAGAAGGATGATTTTGAGAAGGAACGGGAAGAACCATGATGAGCCACGAAAGAACCGTTGAAGACGAACTTCAGCAAGTGCGATCTCAACTAGCGAATTGCAACAGCTTATTTCGTTGCCAGCTGTCCATAAGGTTTCGGATGAAATCAAGAAGCCGCAAGGAACGAATGCCCATGGGCGTCAAGAAAATCCTGCCGGTGGAAGCAACCCGCAAGAGGATGGTGCGGCTGCCGAAACACATAAGGGATCTCCGGATCAGGACAAACGGCCTTCCAAGAGTAAGGGCCAGAAAAAAGAACTTTCTCTGCTTAAAGAAAGCAAGGATGTCTCTATCTCTTCTCCATCATACTCTCCTGACTATACTACTACATCTACTTCTTATACAGTATCTAAATCTTCTCCAAAGAAGAAAGCTCCTACTATTTCCCTATGTAATACTAAAGAAAAGCCCGAGTTCAAGAAGGATAACCGCAGGCGTCACCGCAATCATTGCCGAGGATCTACATTCGGTCGGTACCCCTAGACGGATAGAACATAGCACGTATCGTGCAAGGCAAAGAGCAGTTTATGATGAGCATGGCAACCAAGGCAAAAAGCGTCCCCCAAAGGACCTAGATCAGCCTACGACGCTACAGGGTACCAGAAAACGGCTCAAGTATCTCACGCCGGACCAAGTACAAACATTCAAAGAGCAAGAAAGGTGCTTCTATTGTGGTGAGAAAGGAGACATGAAGCCCAGCTGCCCTGTTCGGCAACAATGGCACGAACAAGCATCTTCGAAGAAGGAACCCGCTCCACCGAGCTTCAATTTCGTTCCTGATGTGCAAGGGAATACAAAAACCGGAAAAGGGAAGCGTCAACTCCTTAACGACTGGTGATTCATGAATAACCAGCGGGTGTTGATCCTCTGCAGCCCTGGATCGACGAACAATTTCATCTCACTGGAATCTGCAGAACGCTTTGTCCTCACACCCGCTCAGCTTGGAACTCCAATCACTTTTGAATCGGCATTCGAGCGATTGACTACCAATGCAACTCCCCTGCAAGGACAGCTCAATCTTCAGATTGGCAAGTACGAGGACCGCAAATGCTTTCTGATTGCACCCATTGAGGGATGTGATATCATCTTGGGTATGCCATGGCACTACCATATGCAATCGGTCCCAGATTATGTAGAAAAGACCCTGGCTTTTGAGCATGAGGGCAACAACATAATAAATTTTGCTAATGTAGGGGATTAGCTATTTTCTATTGTAAGCCATATCTCCATTAAGAAGGAAATAAAGAAGTGCGTTTCTGCTTGCTTGATTTTCGAACGTGAAGATTCTTTTTGGAATCCAAATGTGCCACGAAAAGGAGGATCGGATTTTCCGGTAGAAGAGAAATCCGTCGTGCTCTGATACCATCTGTAGCAAACTTGGGCACCCCAAGTCTAGAACATGTCGCGACTTGAGAGAGATTCACTTAAAACACTTCACAGACAAATCACAATTGAGTTGACACGGCCCAACGTAGTTCCGTGCCAAGAGAGATTGGCCCCAAAGACTGGCGCCCCTTTCGATATTTCTTTTTGTATTAATCTTTGAGCAAAGTACAACTTACGCAGGTCCTCAGCACTCAGACTCTGCGTCTAGATGCTCTGCAAAGTAGGCCCTTGGGTTCCTTATATTCTTACAAAGGGATGCCAAAATCAGTGATTTGCGGAAATCTGTATAGTCGGCGCGATTTGCGGAGGTCTGTACAATCAGCAGGATTTGCGGAAATCCGTACACCTTGCCACGTCAACAGCCTCTTCGCAACCCTTTTTTTTTATGCCTAGTGTCACTTTGGGCCCCTCGGCAATAATCCATAAGTTGGGACAATTTTATTAAGTGACCCCTCGGCATTTGTCTGTTAGTTGGCATGCCATGTCATCAGTTTGTGACACCGTGTTCAGGGACAGAAGAATTTAGTGGCAGATGCATTGTTTCGAAAGCCCTTAGTTCTGGCTATTCCGCAATACACCATCGAAGCTTCGAGGATATGGTAGATCAATACGCCATAGATCTTGATTTTGCAGATATCTTTCACGAGATGCAGAGTGAGGAGACAGTTGCAAGCTATTCCATACGGGATGGCTATTTGATGCGGAAAACGATGTGTGTTACAAAGCCTTGAGGGAAAAGGTTTTGACAGAGAGCCATAGTCCACCTTTTTTGGGCCACCGTGGTATAGATACCGCTTTGAAGGATGTTGAGCGTTACTTTTATTGGCCGAGGCTCAAAAAGGATGTGGACGAGTTTATTCCCAGTTGCTTAGTATGCAAAAAGGTCAAGTTTGACAGGCATAAGAAAGTAGGACTTCTACAGCCTTTACCCATACCTCCCATCCTTGGGAAAGCATTGCCATGGATTTTATTTTTGACCTTCCGAAGACTCAAAGTGGGCAGGATGGCATTTGGACAATCATCAATAGATTCAGTAAGCATGCTCGCTTCATTCCGCTAAAGAGGACAATTAAGACCGATCATTTGGTAAAACTGTTTGTCTCACGGATTTTCCAATTACATGGCATGCCTAAGTACATTGTTTCGGACAGATATCCCTGGTTTACTAGTTTTGTTTTGGAGGGCAATCTGGGAGAACGTTGGCCCGCGGTTGCAATTCTCGTCCTCGTTCCACCCGTAAACAACCACGGGCAGACAAATGGGCGATTTGAGATGGTGATTTTGGATTTTGTACAAGTCTTTTATTTCAAATCAAAAGACTGAATGGGAAAAGTATTTGCCCATGGTGGTTTTCCTAGAACAACACAGTTCATTCTTCGACGGGGAAGACGCCATTTGAGGTAATTGAGAATGACTAAGAAAGATACATTGGATGACTTGGGATACTTATTTCCCAAAGAAACCAAATTGAGCGGTTTGGCTGTGGTTTGCCAAAAGAGATTCGAGACTATTGCCTGAACCAAAAGTTTGACTCCATTCAGAGACTTATGGGACATGTTGGAACTTGGAGCGCATGCCAGCTCATTGACTTATCCTACAGACAGAATAGTATCCACCTCAACACGGTAAGAGTCGGGGGAACCGGATGGCAGCTCATCACAAGATTCTAGAGAATCAGATGGTAGCACATCTGCAAGTTCCGACGAACTAAGGAAACCAAATGCAAGTTCATCAGAGGATTCCGATGAAAGGGGATCAGATGATAGTGCATCTCAGGGTTGCGATGATTGAGACTGACGTGCCAATGGGCACACGAAGCTAGGGAAGTTACCCCCAAGGCACAAGGAAAGAAAGGAAAAAGGGAATCAGCTGGTAGATCGAAGAATTCCCCATACACAGGATAAGGTTTTTGAAGCAGATCGATATGATCTAGATCTGGATACTGCTTTTGCCAAACGTGCACGAAGCTCTTGAGAAGTCTCAAGCAAGGCATAAGAAGGTAGCGGACAAGCATCCGTGCGACTTGCAGTTGAGGGACGATGATTGGGTGCTCTTACGGTTTGAGAAGGCACGCCTAAGGAAACGAAAGGGAAAGGAGTGGCTATTTCCAAAAGCTAAGAATGCCGTACTATGGCCCTTTGATGTATCCTTCATACTGAAGTTGACAGATACTTGGAAGATTCGCAATGCTTTTCATGTGAGTCTATTGAAACCTTTCAAGGGTGAGGTGCCACTCGGCAGGGAGCCTGAGAAGCAACCTGAAGTGAGAGAGACTGAGGAGATTCTTGTTCTAGAACAAATACTGGCTCACCAAGAAAGGAAAGAGAAAGGTAAAGTGAGCGGCGATTCTTAGTCAAGAATTATCCAGTATTGAATGCAAAGTGGATGGAGGAGGAGGACCTAGTAGATACTCCTCGACCACTGGAACTTTATCTTGAGGCTTTCGTTCTAGCTTTCACTATTCCGAAGAGATCCCGCAGATCAGCAAGGTTGAATCTGGTGCAAACGGGACTGCACATGAGGAGAATCGCTTTGCTCCTTTGTCACAAGTTACCCAGATGGAATAAAGTCACTGATTTTCCTTTGGATTTCAAGGATACTCATGGGCTGACAGTATTCTATTGGATGACTTTATCAAGAAGTACTTTGACATGGGAATTCTCGACATGAATCTGCTTTGCATGTGCTCTCTCATGTGAGTCTTGTCTAAGTGCATGTTTGAAAGACAAAATGATTGCAGCATTTCGGTCTTGAGATTCCATATGAGATGGACATGATAGCAGTAAGAATTAGTCAATCCGACATCAGTGAGATCCAGTGTGGATCTAGATGCGATTGCTAAACACGTTGCCGAGAGATCATTGGTTCGAGATCTCAATGGACTTTATGTGATTTGATTTGAATGTTCAATGACTGTCATCTTTGTGCAAGTGTTGGATTTGTGTCGTCTAGTGCGTCAGTACTTTTCTTCCCGAGAAAAAGATCCTTCTATTAGTTAATGAAAACTGCCCATAGGGCTACAACCACCTCTGCAAGAGAGGGCTACAACAAACATGATGGGGAGACTCTCCCAATGAAAGAACAGAATATATACAATGAGGCTAAATCAAGAGATGGGAGGAGGGAAGAGCCACACAGGTGGACGGTAGTGCCATCTGAGCACACCCTGGACAATGGTGTAGAAAGGCCCACGGCGCCAGAGTCGCAGGAAGGCCTCACGGCGCTCCCGCATGCGGTCGGAGCTGCCCTATAGTCCCTCAAGCTGTCCTCTGAGAGTATGGATCAGCTCTAGCCAAAAGTCATGAACAATCTCTGCTGGCGGCACAGGCCGAGCCTCAAAGATGCGGAAACAGCGGGCCCGCCAGATGAACCAGAGTGTCAAGCCACTGATGAGCTCCCAACACTCCTCTCTCTCACTGCATCACTCTTGTGGAGTAAGCTCTGTAGCAGGCTGGAGTGTAGGTCGCCCCCCCTGTATCACTATCATCCTGCTGGTGGAAGATAGCTCAAACTGAAGTGCCAAGCCCGTGAGAGTGGACCAAGCTGCTGTCCCCCAAGTGTATTGTCTAGCCGTGGATAGAGTAGGCATCAGCTGAAGAACTCGTAGCCACACCTGCTGGGCCGAAGGACAGTCCCAAAGACAATGTCGCTGACTCTCCACCAAGTGGTCGGCTGCACATGCGGCCGAGAGACCACTATGCACTAGCCAGCTCCCTACTGCTGTAGCTCTGTGTGCGACTAGCCACTGAAACAAGGTGACGCGCCTCGGTTGTCTGGAGTACCACAGCCTCTCCCAAAAGGCTGCCAAGAACTCGACTGTGAGGCCCTCCTCCTACCAATGACGTGCTACAGCGGGGCAGGACTCTCTAGTGCGTCAGTACTTAAGAGTCAGCATCTACTAAACTCGTTTATGGCTTATAAGTGATTTTGGAGGCGTAATCAAAGGCGATTACAATTGTTTTCAAGAGGGGGGTATGTCACAAAGTGATGACATGGCATGTCCACCCGGACAATCCCTGACAGATGAAATGAATTTACAAGTTGTCCCAACTTATGGGGGTCCCATCTGATGGGACCCGTAGGGATACAAAGAATTAAAAAAAAGATTGTGTGCAACTGCTGACGAGGCAAAAACCTCCGCAATTCACGCTGACGTGGCACGCTGTGCGGATCCCCGCAAAACGCGCTCGCTGTTGACGTGGCACTGTAAACAAATTTTCCGTAATTTGCGATGGCTGTTGGTGGCCAGCGCCAACTTTTGGGCCAAGTGCTTTTGAACAAATTGCTTTTGGGGCTCTGCTTTTGGGCATCCCTTGTAAGTTTATAAGGGCCCCTCGGACCTCACTTTGCAAGGCATCTAGACGTAGAGTCTGAGAGCAGAGGTCCCTCAAGAGTTGTACTTTGCAATGATTAATGATAAAGAAATACCGAAAGGGGAACTTGACTTTGGGACCAATACCTTTGGGCACGGAACTCCGTCGGGCTCTCTCTCTCTCTCTCCCCATAGAAAAATAATAGCTAACTGACCAAAGTGAGATGCAAATATTTTTTGATAGAGACGTTCTTCGGTAGTATCGTTATGACTTTCAAAATCACGCGCAATGGCTATGCCAAACCAGATACGACGAGTAGTTGGGTCCTGGGATAGACCCTGGCTGAACTCTAGAAATCTTGATACCATAATGTTTCTCAAATCCTCCTAGCCATTATCCCACTGCAACGATTCTCGCCAGGAAGAATGCCCAAGTTGTGGTGTTAGTGCAGCGTAATGAATGTTTGCGCTTTGCTCAAGATGAGTGCTCCGAACTGTGCTCAAGGTTCCTTTTGTTCTTATGGAAAATAGAGCCTTCCGTTCTTAATGAGAGAGTGCTATGATCACAAACAAAGTGAATGGATACTGTGCGTGCAAGTGTATGAGACTAAGAGATATAGAGAGAAGAGAAATACGACACCAGAGACGTTGTAAAACCCTCCTCCGACGGCCCCACTCTCGTCGGCGAGAGTGGTCTACTTATGATTGCACAAACTGGTACAAACTGAATGCATGAGACTGATGCAAGTCTAGGCTATATTGACGGCGACGACGGGGATGACGAGGCCGACACTAGGGCTGAAATCTGCAATCTTGCACCTGCTGTCCAAAAACGCTATGGGCTAAAATCTGCGACTAGTCCAAAAACACTGATTTGGGGACTGTTTTCTGTGGGTCTTTGACGCTGAAAATCTGCAGGTTTAGGGCTGAAAACTGAGGTTCTTAAGGGCTGAATTTGATGGTCTATCCAGGCTGAATCTGCTACTCTTTCTACTGCTGTAAATCTGCAACTCTGGGATCTCTTCAAAAACGCTAGGGCTGCATATCTGCCTGGCGATGCAACTGTCGTAAAAACGCTAGCTGTTGGTGCTCTTCAAAAACGCTAGGCATGGGGAAAAATGCCAGGCATGAGAGGATCTTGCGTTGACGATCTGATGCAAAAACGCCAAGGGGTTGGGGCTTGCTGGCGATGGTGCAACTGTTGAAAACGCTAGGGCAAGGGCTGATGAAGAAAACGCTAGGGGAGGTTCTTCTTGCTTGGAGGAAATCCACCAAGGGTCTTGTTGGAGAAGTTGACTGCTGAGCTTGGCTCCTGTTGCCTCTTCTGCCATTTAGTGCTAGTCTAGGTTTGCTAATATACAAACTTACTCAATTTGCCCTACCTACTTTCCAACAAAAGTCACTTAAAATTAATAAGTGAAAAATGTCAAAAATAGGTAAAATAGGCTAAATGCACTGGAAAATTCCCCTGAAGGATTCTGATGGATTCTAATGGGAATGCTTATGATCATGCTGTGTGCAACCACAGGATATGCATCTACACTAAGTGTTTGGGCATGCACGATCTATGAATAGACTCACAAAAGTGCCAGATCACTTCTAAATCTAGACTGACTGGACTGACTGAACCCTTGTCGTGTTGTAGCTTGTCCACGGACACATAGGGGTGGATGTGTCATTGGATGTGTCACGTGACATATGGTGATTCCACCAAGGTAATGAGTTACTCCCACTACATGTCCCTATATAATACTCGGAGCTCTACTTTCAATTTGTTATGAGCCCAAACTATAGATTCAATAAGTTCTTGCCATACCCGCGACCATTGAATAGAAACATTAAGCTAAAGGCCCAAACAAAATGAGCCCCTAAGAATAGAAGCCCATATGCAGAGAATGAAGAACCATATGATTGAATGACTTGAGAAGCCTCTGCCCACAAAAAATCTCGAAGCCATCCATTGATTGTCATTGAACTTTGTGCAAAGTTTCCTCCAGTGATGTGGCTCAATGCTCCATGTTCACTTACACTTCCCCATACATCCGATTGCATCTTTCAACTGAAATGCAATATAACCACTGAAATAGAGTTGTACATCCAAAAGAGACCCAATATTACATGATCCCAAGCAAATACCTTGCAAGTGCCCCCCCCTCCGGGGCCGTCGCAAGGAAAGTGAAAACCAAGATTTGCTTTGTCGGGTATTAGTCGAGAGCTGCGTGCAAATAAGACGCCTTTCAATAATATTAGTACAATAACATGAATTGTGAATGCGTGGATGTGGTGCACCAAAAAATCTACGATGCCTAATGGAGTTGGAGCTAAGGCCACCTTGCCGGCCACTGCTACTAAGTCGCTCCCACCCCAGGCCAAGCTGGTGCATTAGGTGCAATCGATCTAGGAGCCAAGGCGTGAGTATTCTAGATCCACTGGGCAAATATTGGTTGCAGTTGAATAGCAGTATCTGAAAACATATCTTGAGGACTCCCCAAGGCACTCATAGTATCGTTGTGAATATACAAACCGAAGCTATGAAAACCAAGGAAGATGCAGACCCAGTTAAGATGTGAAATTATTGTATCACGATGATGAATGACACGATCCAACAGGTTGTTGTATTGAGTAGAACACGTTGTTGTATTGAGTAGTGTAAGGTGCAGCATGAGTGAATGTTGAACTTTGCTCAAGATGAGTGCTCCGACCTCTGCTCAAGGGTTCCTTTTACTTACGAAAGGGAGAGCCTTCCGTATTTTTAGTGTGAGAGAGCAAATGATCACAAACAAAGTGCTAAACACTGTGAATGAAGATGCTGAGACTAAGAGATAGAGAGAGAAGAATATGACACCAAAATGTTGTCAACCCTCCTTCGAAGGCCCCACTCTCTATGGCGAGAGCGGTCTACTACTGATTGCACAAATCTCTACAATGCAATGGACTTGCCGACGATGTCAACGACGACGAGACGGACTGAAATATGAAAACGCTATGGCTGAAATCTGCAAATATTTATCTGCTAAATTTTGACTCTATGTCAATGGCGACGATGCAACGACGACGCGCTGAAAATGCATATGCTGAAATCTCCGTTTTCCGGGCTGAATTTGCAAACTTCGGTGGATCTGACTGTACGGCGAGGATCTGCTGCGGGAAAGTGAGATCTACGAGGTTCGGGGAGTCTCACTGCTGAAAACTGAAAACGCTAATGCTTCTAGTTGTTCTGTCGCGGTGAATCTGCGAAACGCTATGTTGCTATGCTGATCCAATAACGCTAGGGCTGATTGTCACAAGGCAAGCACCACGAGCCAATAGAAAAGAACAGACTGAACAAACTTTTAGCACTTCAATAACAACTGAACTGAAAGAGAGCGGGACGACACCCGACACGGAGTGGAGGAATTCCACCCCAGAGAGTATTGGGCCCAAACCTTGGCGCCCCTTTCGGTATTTCTTTATATTACTGCCGATTCACAAAATACAACTGCCGAGGAGCACCTGCTCTGCAATCTGCGCGCTAAAAAGTGCCAGACAGGGCTCCCAAGGCTCATATTTAAAGGCCCAAAGCCTAAAATCATCAAATATGAAAAGCTGACCCCAAAAAATCACTTTCCTAAAATTTCGGGATTTCCCTAAAAATCCCCCGCGAATTTCGGGACGTCCGTACAGATGCCACGTCATCATATTTTGATGTGCAAAGTCTTTTGAGTGTGTTCTGCTTTATTTTTAATGCCTTTATGTCACTTGGGGCCCCATCGGACGGGGTCCCCATAAGTTGGAAGGACTTCTTCTTCTGTTGCTTGTTCTTCTTAGGGTTTCTAGAATTAAGGTTTGCAGGTTTTAGGGTTAGGGTTTCCAAAATTAGGTTTTCAACAGTTAGGGTTTTTGGCAAAAATTAGGGTTAGGGTTTCTGCTCTCGAGCAGCCACATCATCTGTAAGTTGGCTCCATTCTTTAGGCTTTGACACGTCAGCAGTTTGTTACATCTCCCCTTCTTGAAAGAGAGTAATCGTCCGCGATTACAGCATATCTGCAAAACAACTCAAGTTAGCTCAAAAATTTTCGAGGGTCATTCCAAGGGACAATCAGTTTGCTCTTTTTATTAAGGAGTTAGCTTCTCCTTTCTGCTCTTTTGATCAAGGAGTTAGCTGCTCCTATCGGCTGTTTTGATCAAGGAGTTAGCTTCTCCTTTCGTCCAGATCGGAACTCTTGATATTCCGACGTAGTAAAATTAGCCATCACACCCAGACCGTACTGATCTTCCTCGGGTGTCTTGATACACTAAAATTACATACCCGGGCAATCTCATCCAATTAGGAATATTCAGTAGTTGGCACATCACAATGCAACACAAATGCTCACATATGCATGTTACAAAACATAGAAACATAAAGCCGCCGATGAACACTCCCCCCACAAATAACCATCCAAGTCCGGGCCATAAGCTGCTCAACACTCCCTCATCACTCCTCCCGAAATAACCTAAAAAGGTCCGGGCCATGAGATATAGAGGCCTTTTACAACCAAACGCCCCCCAAACCGCAGCCTGCGTCGTTTGGAGGTGCTGAGAGTAACCACTGCTCAGACTTCTTAATACTCCTCCCGCATAACCATCCAGGTCCGGGCCATGAGTAACAACAACAATACTCCCCCCGTAAATAACCACAAGGGTGCGGGCCATGAGTAAAAACAACACTTTTCTATCATTCAATACTCCCCCCGCAAATAACCACAAGGGTCCGGGCCATGAGTGAAAACAACACTTTTCAATCATCCAATACTCCCCCCGCAAATAACCACAAGGGTCTAGGCCATGAGTATGAACAAGCATTCTCAAACATCATTTCTCACTTCTCCACCCGGGAGTAAAATCACCAATCATTGAAACCAGTATCAAACCAGAGTCAAACAATTCAAATCGGCACCAAAACAGGTTCAAAACAGATAGCATCCATTTCAAACAAATTCCAAACAAGATCACCAAACAAGTTCTCAAACAGATTTGAAACTTAAAAAAGCAATCTCGACGTCAGTCGAGCTCGAAAAGTCGACCGACTTTCCATCCTGGAACCTGCACCAAAAATTAGGGTTAGGTTCATTCCGCAAGTTCGTAGCCGAGCACAGCATGGTCCATCAGCTCTTGGACAGACAGTGTTTTTGTTGGCGGCGATGGTAATCTCAAGATAGCAATGGCACTAGATCTCCAAGGTCATCTGCTCGTGAAGAGACATCTACTGAAAGATGTCGAGAAATTTCAAGTTATAATTTGCTAGGGTTTCCATGGCAAGCATATCAGGATACCCCACTCCACTAGATGTTGCACTCCGAAGGAAGATGTCAGAAACCATATAACTTCGAGCAAAAATTTTCTTGAAAGCTTGCCAAGTACTTGGAGTATGCTGCTTGGTAGCTGTAGACATCAACATCTGCATGGCACTGCTTCTGAGAAAAACAGTGACTTGAAACAAATCTGGATCCTTCTCTTGCAAGGGATCTTAATTGGCTTATGCCCTATAAGACATGAGCGATGAAATAAGGGTGGGAGTGGCTGATACCTCAAATATAATTCAGTTCCAGTAGCTCTGTCTGCTCTTTTGTAGGACCGGTATGCTTTCAGAAAAGCACACGCCTGATGCTCTAATACCACTGTCACAAGGTAGGCACGACGTGCCAATAGAAAAGAACAGACTGAACAAACTTTTAGCACTTCAATAACAACTGAACTGAAAGAGAGAGAGACGACACCCGACACAGAGTGGCGGAATTCCACCCTAGAGAGTATTGGCCCCAAACCTTGGCGCCCCTTTCGGTATTTCTTTATATTACTGCCGATTCACAAAGTACAACTACCGAGGAGCACCTGCTCTGCAATTTGCGCGCTAAAAAGTGCCAAGAGAGGGCCCCCAAGGCTCATATTTAAAGGCTCAAAGCCTAAAAGCATCAAATATGAAAAGCTGACCCCAAAAAATCACTTTCCTAAAATTTCGGGATTTCCCTAAAAATCCGCCGCGAATTCCGGGACGTCCGTACAGGTGCCACATCATCATATTTTGATGTGCAAAGTCTTTTGAGTGTGTTCTGCTTTATTTTTAATGCCTTTATGTCACTTGGGGCCCCATCGAACGGGGTCCCCATAAGTTGGGAGGACTTCTTCTTCTGTTGCTTGTTCTTCTTAGGGTTCTAGAATTAGGGTTTGCAGGTTTTAGGGTTAGGGTTTTCAGAATTGCGTTTCAGCAGTATGGGTTTCTGGCAGAAATTAGGGTTAGGGTTTCTGCTCTCGAGCAGCCACATCATCTCTAAGTTGGCTCCATTCTTTAGGCTTTGACACGTCAGCAGTTTGTTACACTGATTCTGTTGTTTCTGCTAACGCTAGGACTGATCTGTGATCTGCTGCAAAAACGCTAGGGGATCTGTAGTCGCTAGGCTGATCTGCAAGTGGCAAAATGTTGGGGCTGATCTACACTTGATGAAAAACGATGGCTGGTTCTTGTAGCTAAAAACGCTAGGTTGACTGCCGGTCTTGCTGAGAAGGTGCACTTGATGGTGGTCTTCTGCCTCTTCTGCCATAAAGTGTTGCGCTAGGTTTTCTTATATACTTGTTGAGTCAAATTGCCCTGCCCAGTTTCCCAACAAAAGTCACTTAAAAAATAATAAGTGAAAAATGGCTAAAAAAGGAAAATTAGGTTTTCTGCACTGTAAAATGCTCCTGATGAAATTTGATGGTAATGCTGATGATCATGATGTGTGCAACCAGAGGATATGCATCTACTCTTAAGTGCATGGTCATGCACGGTCTACGAACAAACTCACAAAAGAGCCAGAACACTTTCTAAGCTAGGCTGACTGAACCCCTGTCATGAAGTAGCTTGTCCACGTACGCGTAGGTGTAGATGTGCACGTGACATCCCCTCCTTTTCAAAGTGAGGTACTGGTACCGAATACATGGCGTCGAGGGAGATCCCCAACAGCGTCTGGAATCTTGGAAAGGGCTCTTCGCCGGCCTACTCTGATGCGTGGGTCATGCGATACTTGAACTTCATAAAGGTCTGCAACACTTGCTTCTTTGGGCCACCCTGAAAGCGACACGGTCATATGTGGCTTTTTCAATGCTTCAACTTCGTCTATAGTCATACGTCTACCTTCTTCAAGAATCTCCGAGGATGAAAATTCTTGAAACCACTTCCAACACAAAAACATGAACATACCCATTCCATGTAAAGTGACTAGAAAAATTCTATTCTTCTGTAAAGACTGTGCATGCAATGTAGATAAACAAAGTGACGGAGTGTCAAACCGTTCATCAAACATACGCAAACAATGGGGTCGAATCTTGACTTTGGGATCTAAATCAATCAACTGTGGCAAATCACAATGGAAATGCCGATGCTTTATGCTCAATCCTCCTTGTGCTCTCTCTGATACTATGTCATGCCAAGGAAGAGACATGGAATGTGAATTCCTTGAATGCAAACATTTCATCTTTTCATAAGGAACCCGCATACATCCGTGCTCATTCATGAGTGAATCGTGTTCAGCATAAATATGTCATGCCTATGAAAAGGGATCACATAAGGACGGTGACTAAAATACAGGAAAGCATCTAACTTCTTGTCCATCGTCATCTTCTCGAAAGCCTCCATAGTAGTTAGTGCAATCCTTGGCGTGGATGGGGAAAGGGGAGGGTCTAAAAAACCTCCTGGTGGGGAAAATTCTTCTTCGCCACTGCCATGCTAATCACCTCCATGCGAAGTATCCATTCCGCTTCGGGTAATGATCATACACTAAAGTCTTGGGTTCTTAAATTTACGAGGAACTTGGGTTCTTGTGGGTCTTGGCTTCTTGGGTTCTTGAGTCTTGAGGTTATTGAGGTTCTTCTTTCGCTTGCAATCTGTGTTAGAGAAGGATCTTCTCTTACCCAAGCTCTTCTCTTTCCCGCGGGCGCACCCCTTAGTGGCCTTGCGCTCACCCAAGGTTGCTTTTTTTCCACCTCACGTCGATTGGCCGGCCGCTAAGTGCACGGTCCACTCTCAATGAGTGAAAAGAGAAACAAGGGGAGGCTGGACAAGCCCTTCTTTCTTTGGTTTCATGTCACTCTTCAAAAACACAATTAGGAATCGACACGCCCAAGTGAACTTCGGTTACGTGTGACTGCAACAAGCAAAAATAATTCTTGTGGTTCATTCCTTGAGTGATACAAAACACTGCCAAAGCTCTGATACCAATGTAAGGTGCAGCGAAAGTAAATGTTGAACTTTGCTCAAGATGAGTGCTCTGAACTGTGCTCAAGGGTTCCTTTTACTTATGGAAGGGAGAGCCTTCCGTTCCTTTAGTGAGAGAGTGCAAATGATCACAAACAAAGTGGTAAACACTGTGAATGACGATGCTGAGACTGAGAGATAGAGAGAGAAGAATACGACACCAGAATGTTGTCAATCCTCCTCCGAAGGCCCCACTCTCTATGGCGAGAGCGGTCTACTATTGATTGCACAAATCTCTACAATGCAATGGACTTGCCGACGATGTCGACGACGATGAGAACGACGACGAGACGGGCTGAAAACTGAAAACGCTATGGTTGAAATCTATAAATCTTTTTCTATTGAATTCTGACTCTATGTCGGTCACGACGGCAATGACGACGATGCAACGACGATGCGCTGCAGATGCTGAAATCTGCATTTTCCGGGCTGAATCTGCAAACTTCAGTGGATCTGACCGTGCGGCGAGGATCATCTGCGGGAAGGTGAGATCTGCAAAGTTCGGGGGTTCTACTACGGAGTCTAACTGCTGAAAACTGAAAACGCTGATGCTTCTAGTTATTCTATCGCGGTGAATCTGCGAAACGAAATGTTGCTCTACTCATCCAAAAACGCTAGGGCTGATCTATGATCTACTACAAAAACGCTAGGGGATCAGTTGTCGCCAGGCTGATCTGCAAGTGGCAAAACGCTGGGACTGATCTGCACTTGATAAAAAACGTTGGCTGGTTCTTGCGGCTGAAAATGCTAGGTTGATTGCCGGTCTTGCTGAGAAGGTGCACTTGACGGTGGTCTTCTGTCTCTTCTGCCAGAAAGTGCTAGCACTAGGTTTTCTTATGTACTTGCTGAGTCAAATTGCCCTACCCAGTTTCCCAACAAAAGTCACTTAAAAATAATAAGTGAAAAATGGCATTGTAAAATGCTCCTAATGAAATCTGATGATCATGTTGTGTGCAACCAGAGGATATGCATCTACTCTAAGTGCCTAGTAATGTACGGTCTGCGAACAGACTCACAAAAGTGTCGGACACTTCCTAAGCTAGGCTAACTAAACCCCTGTCATGAAGTAGCTTGTCCACGAACACAAAGGGTTATGTTTGCATGTGACAAGTAGTTGGATCATAATCCCTTACCACGAAAATAGTCGCATGTGCAACTGCTCCCACTATTAAGAAACCCCCTATCCACATGTGATGTGTAAACAAAGAAAGTTGTGTTGCGTAGTCAGTAGCTAAGTAGGGATAAGGCGGCATAGCATACATGTGGTGAGAGACAATAATTGTTAAGGATCCCAAGTGGCAAGATTAATAGCTAAATTGAGCGTGCCATGAACTTGTCAAAATCTCGTGAATACCCTTGTGTCCCTCACCCGTGAAAGGTCCTTTATGAGCTTCTAGTATTTCCTTCGTACTATGCCCGATACCCCAATTTGTCCTGTACATATGACCAGCTACCAAAAACAGAACCGCAATGGCCAAATGGTGATGTGCGGTATCAATCAACCACAGACGAAGTCGGGAATGGAACGCCGTTCCGGAATGGGGTGTAATCAAAACGGTGTTACGAAACGGGGCGGAAAGCGGGCGGAACGGACAAAAGTAGGCATTTGGGGGCAAAAAAGTAGGCATTGGAGGGCAAATTTGGGAGACATATTTAGGGCAGTTTTGGGGGCAGTTAAGGAGTTGATTTGGGACAATGTTGAATGGAGGTATTTCAAGCCTTACTTTAGTCAACCGTTCCAGCCCCGTTCTCGTTCCGGCACCCCCCTCCTCCTCCCGTTCCGGACCACCCTTCCATTCCCGTTCCCGTTCCGGGTAACTATGACCTAGCCTTGCACCCTTGTGAGCCTCTAGCAGAACATGCATGTCCAACCCAGTCATAGTTGCATACCCTCTCTTGCACAGTTAAGTCGCTTAAGCATATAGGCATATGAACAGTCACTTAAGTCATTTATTAACAGGTGACTTTGACATGACATTTATTGAAAGTAGGTAGGGCAAATGGCTAAAGGACCTATGAAAGAAACCCTTGGGCACCAATAGAAGGAAGAGGATCAATTGAAGAGCCTCTCGGCAGTACCAGCGCTTGGGCAGCGAACAGCCAGCGTTTTCAGCCCTATTATCGCCATCAGATTTCAACCCTCGGCGTTTTTAGCATAGCCTCGTCGCGGTTGTAGTCCTTGCCGCATTACCATCAGCGTTTTCAGATTTCAGCCATCTTCATCTTCAACGTTTCAGTTTTCAGCCCATCGTCGTCCCCCGGTAATAGCAAATCAACCCACAACAACCTCCTCGTCCTCGTCCTCGTCCTCGTTCGTCGTCATCGTCATCGCACTACCAAGCATCTCCAACAGTACCCATTAGTAACTCAACAACACCACAGTACAAGTACCCCTCGTCGTCGTCGTCGTCGACGACGCAGTACCCCAGCATGTAGCACCCCTTGCGTTTTGGCTTGGCTCCTACCTAGCTCAGCGTAGGGATCATCAAGACCTCCGTGTGCTTAGCACCCATACTACTCGCAGTACCAAGTACCCGCAATATGCAGCACGTAGCCTCTCAAGTACCAAGCATCCACCGCAGTATCCCTCAATACCTACCGCAGTACCCTTCAGCACTTCAGCATCAATAGTATCAAGTACCCATTAGCATCTCAGCATTTCAGCATTTAGCATCATTGTATCAGCATTTTGTGCAAGTAATAAAGCAAGTACTTGCTTTGGAAACAGAGCAAGGGGGCCCTTGAGGGTGGTTGGGACCTGACATGCCATGTCGTCTACTCTGTCTCTCTCTCTCGTGTCTCTCTCTTTCATTCGGTTCAATTTAGTTCTTTTAAGTGAAGTAAAGTAACCTTGTGTTTGTGCAAAGTACTAGATCCGAGCTAAATCCCAAACACTTCCATTGCACATCCAGGGCTGACTTGATGTACCTTTGGATTCTTCTCGATGTGGGATTGCGGATGGCCACCAAGGGGCTCATTTGCACTCCCAATGTGAGAGGAATTAAGGGCTGAAAATGCAGATCTCGACGAGGCAAGATGATGGACAGCGATGAAGCACTCGATGCAAGCAAGGGAATGGCCGAGGGGAGGCTCGATGGGCTACCGACGTACCGGAGGGAAACACGCGAGGACAATTTCCGAGCCGTTTCGTCGCGGGAAGATGGGCTGAAAACTGAAAATGCTAGACTGATCTGCTGCTGTTGCAGCGCTAGGGTTGGAAACCAAAAACGCTGGCTGAAGTCTGCAGGCGATAGGGCTGAAATCTCAAGAACTCTGCACGGCTGAAAACGTTGGGCTGATTTGGGCAAAACACTGGCTGCTAATTGCTTCTTGTACTAGCGCTAAAATGATTTATTTAGAAGTTGAGCAAGGGGGTTTCCAATTTGGGTGAAACTATCGCACATCTGCCACCTGGGATTCCAATCGACACGGGGAATGGCTCATTGGATACCTCTAACCTAGAACTACATTCTTGTCATGCCAGATGCCTACCGTAGTGTAATAATTTGTCGAAACAAGTATACAAACCATTTATGCAAGAGGGTTTCAAAACTAAAAACCTTAGTCTAATGGACTTGTCAGGACATGCAAGTCCTGCGAACAGGCTCACAAAATTGCCGGTACTAATCCTCCTAGGATTCTAGACACTCTTATCTAGGAAATAGGGGAAAATTGGCTCTGGAAGTCAATGAAGCATGTCCATGTGGCACACAGAGTCATCTCTCTCTCTCTCTCTCTCTCTCTCTCTCTCTCTCTCTCTCTCTCTCTCTCTCTCTCTCTCTCTCTTATGTACTTTTTGTACTTGTACTTCAGACATTGTATTAGATTCACCACTTTGTATATGATGGTCTCATAGGTCATTTTGGCCTTTTGAAGACGTTAATATATCATTTCATTTCATCATCTCTCTCTCTCTCTCTCTCTCTCTCTCTCTCTCTCTCTCTCTCTCTCTCTCTCTCTCTCTCTCTCTCTCTCTCTCTCTCTCTCTCTCTCTAATAACAGGTCTTGAGTTCAACTCCTCGTCGGCTAGATCTATAAGGTCTCTTAGGATAGTTTCCTACGACGTTAAAACTCTCTTCTTCTCGGGTGTGTGTGTGTGTGTGCGCGCGCTAATAAAAAGAGGAAAATGGTATAACCTTTCTATCACGCAAGTGTGGTAGATTGGTTATGCCATTTCCCTCTTGAATAAGAGGTCTTGAGTTCAACTCCTCGTCAGCTAGATCTATAAGGTCTCTTGGGATAGTTTCCTACGACGTTGAAACTCTCTTCTTCTCAGGTGTGTGTGTGGGTGTGGGGGGGTGTGCTAATAAAAAGAGGAAAATGGTATAACCTTTCTATCACCCAAGTGTGGTACATTGGTTATGCCATTTCCCTCTTGAATAACAGGTCTTGAGTTCAACTCCTCGTCTCGGCTAGATCTATAAGGTCTCATGGGATAGTTTCCTACGACGTTAAAACTCTCTTCTTCTTCTTCTTCTTCTTCTTCTTCTTCCTCTCTCTCTCTCTCTCTCTCTCTCTCTCTCTCTCTCTCTCTCTCTCTCTCTCTCTCTTTTTTTGAAAAAATCAAGGCTGTATATTACTGAGTACAATATAATCCCCAGCGGATGCCAAAATAGCATATCACGTGGGGTGTACAAGCTGAATGTAAGGAGGAGAGCCACTATAGTGACTACTCGACTAGAACAATCTGGAGGAGAAACCACCGAGGAGGGGCATAATGCCACGTAATCTGGCCACTGTCAGTGTGAAGAAGAGTGGGGATCGGGCCCAACCCCGAAGGAAGGCAAATCGGCGAGCCTCGGCTGCTCGAGATGTACCTGAGGAAGAATCCCACTGCCAAATCAGGGTGTGAATGATGTCCAGCCAAATGGCAGTGAGAGTATCCTGAAGGAGCTGTGGAGCCGCACTTAGAATGTGAAGACAACGAGCTCTCCAAACATTCCATAGTGTAATACTAGTGATGACTGAAAAAACTTCATCACGTGTCTGAGAATCCCCCTGCCAGGTAATCTGTGGTAGCATAGCCAAAGTCCCTCACCAATAACCAATCGAGGTAAGCATGAAGGTTGGATCTATGTCGGAGCCCTCGTAGAAAAGGTGCGGGCCGGGCATCGGCATCAACCATGAGACAGATGCATCAACCATGAGACAGATCCCCAAGTGAGAAATCCATGCTAAACACATGCTCTGCTAAGTAGAAAGCAAACTGCAAGCCACACTACATGGGAAGCTGAGCATGAACAAAGACAGTGTGCAGGTGACTCAAGTAGTTGCAAAGGACAGTGAGTACATAACGGATAATGACCCATAGTAGCTAGCCAAGTCCCAACTGGAAGTCCCGCATGTGCAATCATCCACATGAAAAAAGAAATACGACAAGCCGCATGTAAATCCCAGATGGCGGACCAAAACTGCTGCAGATAGGCATGAGAGAGACCTGAATGTAACCAAAAACGCATACGAGTGGGCTGCTCTGGTTGCTGTAACAGACTTGGACACTCCAAGTCAAGAATCAACCGCGACAGCACCAAATAACCACTTCAAAACAATTCACAGATCACAATAGATTTGCACTAGCCCGGCGGAGTTCCGTGCCTAGAGATATTGGCCCCAAAGACTGGCACTCCTTTCGGTATTTCTTTTTACATTAATCAATCATCAAAGTACAAGAGACCCGTTAGGGTTTCACTCTCAGACTCTGCGTCCAGATGCTCTGAGAAATGAGGCCCTCACCACTAATTTAAAGATTACAAGGGATGCCCAAAAGCAGAGCCCCAAAAGCTTTTAAAATCAAAAGCATCAGTTCTCTCTCTCTCTTAGAGAGTCTTTTCTCTTTTTTTTTTTTTTTTTAAAGCAAAAGCAAAATTCGCGTCGCTCATCATTTTCCAAAAAAAAAAAATATTTTTTTAATAAAAAAAAAGCCTCCGCGATTTCCGAAAATAAGGGTTTTTGGCAAAAATTAGGGTTTGCAAGAATTTTAGGGTTTCTGGCAAAAATTAGGGTTTCTGCTGTCCGCCACGTCATCACTTTGTGACATACCCCCCTCTTGAAAGCATTGTAATCGACCGCGATTACGCCTGCAAAACCGACAAAAGCCATAAACCATCTTAGCAGACACTGACTGTTAGTACCTACGTACTAGGAACACACATCTAGCACATGTACAAAATCGACAGTCACATCACAGGACATCACATGACATTCAACATTCATTCGGATCTTAGACCATGATTTATTGGCAATGTAGCTAGCAATCACATCTAGGTCCAATCGGGACCTCATCGATGTCCGATTGACTAACCCCTATTACAACCATGTCTATTCGAGATCAATCAGACCAAAATGCTGCAGTCATTTCGGCTATCAGTTCCTGCACTCACAAGAAGTCAAGAACAAATCAGTATCATAATCAGGAATTCCATTTCATAAAGTCATCCAGCAAAATATTGTCAGCTCTCAGTATCCCTGAAGCTCAAAGAGACATCAGTGACTTTAGTATCAAAATCGAGGCATCTGTTGACAAAGGAGTGGAGTGACTCCCCTCTTGTGCATCCCACTACACCAGATCTCCGGCCAAGCTGAATTCTGGGCTCCGTTTGGAGTAGACTATGCTAAACCAAAACATCGAGGTAAAGTTTCACAATCCGAGGAGTATCTGCTAGGTCCTCCTCCTCCTCCATCCACTTCGCATCAAATGCAAGAAAGTTCTTGAACTTAACCAAGAACCGCCTTCGGACTTTACCTTTCTTCGTATCATTATGTGCCAAAATCTGTTCAGGAACAAGGATCTCCTCGTTTTCTTCCACTGCGGGTTGCTCATCAGGCTCCCCATCATCAGGCACATCACCCTTAATAGGGTTCAAGAGACTCACATGCAATGCATTATGAATCCTCGAAGTATCTGGCAGTTCCAATCGGAAGGAGACATCATTTATCTTGTCAGTGATCTGGAAAGGTCCGTAGTATCACATACTAAGCTTTGGAAAAAGCCTCTCCTTTCCCTTTTTCTTTCTTAGGCGTGCCTTCTCAAAAGTAAGAGCACCCAATCATCCTCCTTCAGTTTCCAGTCGCGACGATGGCGATCCGCTGCCTTTTTCTGTCGTTCTTGAGACTTCTGCAAAGTCTCGCGATCCTTGGCAAAAGCCGTATCCAAGTCTCGCGAATATTCATCCGCTTCAAATTTCTAATCTTTCGTGCTCAGGAAGGATGGAACCTTCGCAGCAGTTTCAACAATCTCACATGGCGTCTTCCCCGTCGAAGAGTGTATCGTGTTATTGTAGGCAAATTCCACCAAAGGTAAGTTCTTTTCCCATTGAGTCTTCTGATGCGAGATAAAAGACTTCAATAAATCTAAAATCATTGAATTGGCAATCTCAGATTGCCCGTCAGTCTGCAAGTGGAACGATGACAAGAACTGCAACCGCGTGCCAATGTTCTCCCAAATTGCCTTCCAAAACAAACTCATAAATCTGGGGTCTCTGTCGGAGACAATCGTCTCAGGCGTGCCATGTAATCGGAAAATCATCGTGATCATTCTGTATTCTCGGGAGATCAAAAAAATTGAAATCCATTTCAATATTTTCCCAGGGGCGGGTGGGTATGGGTAAAGGCTGTAACAATCCCTGTGCCTTATGCCTGTCAAACTTGACCTTCTAGCATACCAAGCAACTGCACACAAACTCTTCCACATCCTTCTTCAGTCTCCGCCAAAAGAAATCTCTCTCTACCCCTTTCATGGTGGTAGCAATGCCGCGGTGACCCGTAAAAGGTGGACAGTGGCAATCAGTCATAACCTTTTTCCTCAACAGCTGTGTAACGCACAACATAGTCTTTTTCATCAAGTAGCCTTCCCGAAGGGAGTATCCAGCTACTGTCTCCCCATCCCGTATCCGTGTGAAAATATCTGCAAAATCTGTATCTGTGGCACACTGATCAACCATATCCTCGAAGCTCCTATGATGTATCGCGGAAATAGCCAGAACCAACGGTTTTCGAGACAAAGCATCTGCCACCACATTCTTTTGTCCCTGCACATGGACAATCTGGAAGTGGAACTGTGACAAGATGTTCACCCACCGCATCTGCTTTTCCGAAAGCTACTTCTGTGACAAGAAGTAGCGCAAACACTGATGGTCTCTAAAGACAGTAAAATCCGCTCCGAGTAGGTAATGCCGCCACTGAGTAAGAGCATGGATAACCGCCAATAGCTCTTTCTCATAAATCTGTGCTGTCATCTCCGGCCTAGAGAACAAACGGCTCTCGTAAGCTATGACATGGCCTTCTAACATCAAGACCGCACCCAGACTACGACCACAAGCATCACAATACACTTCAAATGACTTCTGCAAGTCCGGCAAAGTCAAAACAGGTCCCGTAGTCAATTTCTCTTTCAATGTCCGAAAGGCAGTCACCTCTGTGGGTCCCCACGAAAAAGGTACTCCTTTCTGTGTCAAGATATGCAAAGGGGAAGCAACCTCTGCAAACTTTCGTATGAACCCCCTGTAGTACGAACACAGTCCCAAGAAGCTTCTAACTTCATGGACATTCCTCAAATCGGGCCAATCACGGATAGTCTCTATCTTGGCCGGGTCCATTTGCACTCCTGTTGCTGACACAATGTGTCCCAAAAAGTGTATCTCTGGTAGGAAAAATTCACTTTTCTTTGCATTAATCACTAACGTGTGATCTTGTAATGCCTAAAAGACTTGATGCAGATGATCTCTGTGTTCTGCCTCATTCTTGGAGAAAACAATGATGTCGTCAAAGAAAGTGCCAACAAATAGCCTGCACTCTCGAAAAATCCTGTCCATCATCCGGTTAAAAGTCGCAGGAGCATTGGTTAAGCCAAAAGGCATCACCAAAAACTAAAATAACCCAAAAGTCATCCGAAAAGTTGTCTTGTAGACATCTCCTGGCGCTATCCTGATCTGATGATATCCACTCTTCAAGTCAATCCTGCTAAAGCACGAGGATCCCTGTAACTTGTCGAGTATATCATCGATCCTAGGAATCAGAAATCTGTTCTTGATGGTGATTTTGTTGAGAGCTCTATAATCGATGCACATTCTCCAAGATCTGTCTTTCTTCAAAAACCAACAACACTGGAGAGCAATACGGTGAAGTACTAGGCTGGACAAGACCCTTTTCCAAGAGGTCTTTCACTGGGTTCATAATCTTTTCATTCTGTACTCGGCTCACACGATAAGGTGGCCGATTCGGTGGCATGCTTCCAGATATCAGATCAATGGTATGATCTTCAAGCCCTCTCAAAAGCAATCGGCATGAGCGTGGAGAAAAAAAAATCTTTGCGTTCTTTTCTTCAGGTCAAAACATATTCAACCTTTATCTATCGTTCAGTTCTCCCAAAAGAATGAGTAAGAAAACTGAAGTTCATCAAGTACAATCTCTAAGCCCTTCATTTATCAAAGTTGCTTTCTCGGCCCGGTAGTCAACCACGGCATAGTTCTTGTGGTACCAAGGGATCCCGAGTAGAACGTCACTCGCGTGCCCTGAACACCCCTGTCATTGCAAACGAAGTTTGCCAATGCTCGGTGTAATGGCAACATCCCATCCGGGTGCCAGTCGAACTACCTCTGCCTGTGGCGTCAATCTGTCGGGCGTAGTTCCAAATCGAGCCGCCAATTCCAAGTGAAAAGAAGTTGGCCTTGGCTCCTTCAAAAGAGCTTCCTGATCCTTCACTTTGCCCCGAAAGCGGCAAAGTTTGTACTTTCATTCATTAGATTCGGTGCAGGTCCCACGCCATGTGGTACCAGTTCTGCTTTTCTATCTGCCTTTTCTGCCACATTCCTCAGCTGCTCTCGAACTCTCGGATCTGCCGTCGTCTTTATCATTTTGTTCTTTCTGTGCCTTATCAGGGCACTTTGCGGAAATATGTCCATGTTCCCCGCATCCAAAGCACTTCCCCTCTCTGATGAAGCGAGCTCTCTCCTCAGGAGTAAGCTTGGGTCGTGCATCCTTTTTTTTCTCTGGGTTGCTCTTTTTCATTCTACTTTCATTCCCAGAAGTCTGTTCGGCTCGTTGTGTCATGGCCTCATCTGTGGGGTAGGTCAGACTGCCAAAGTGAATGGCAAAGCCCCGCTTCGCATGACTCATCAACTCCTGAACAAAAGCTGACTTGTGTTCCAAGCAGTGATTTCGGATCTCTATAGGTAGACCCAAGGTAAACCGCTCAATCTGTTCTCTGAACAAGATCTTCTTGAATGAAGAGGCGGGTAGAAAAGAGCTCCAGAATCTTTCACAATAAGAATTCATTGTATCGCTCTTGGTCATCCGGAGATGGTTCCAAGCAGCTCGTATATCTCGCTCAAACTCTTGAGTCAACCAAGAAGAAATAAAAAGCCTCTTGAATTTCAGCCATGTAACTGGCACATTCTTGCTTAATAGAAGCGTGGACCACCAAGTACGAGCATTCCCCTTAAAGTAAGAGGCAGCTCTTCGAATCTTGGAGTGCTCTGAATAGCGTCCTCCCGTGAAAGCGATGTCAAACTGCTCTATAAAAGACAAAGCCTTCGAAGCATCTGAGTATCCTGAAAAGTATCAAACTTGATCGAGTGGCCACCTTCCTTAAACTCTCGGACTTTCTTGCTTTTATCTTCGAGAAAGTCATACTGGTTGGCTTTGTAAAAATTCTTCTTGTTCGCATAAAACTTTCCGTCATCGGAATCTGAGTTGTCTGTAGACGAGTCCTCAGTAGAACTGTCAGTCTCTGGGCGAGATGTAGCCTTCTTTGCCATTTTCTTGCCCTTTCCGAAGCTTTGTTTCTTGCTTCGCTTTTTGCTTTTCCTGTCTTCTTTGCTCGAGTCTGAAGAGCTAGAAGAATTGTCAGAAGAAGAAGAAGAAGAAGAAGAATTGGGTAGGCCTTCAAACTTGACGCGCTTCTTCAGTTTCTTTGCCTTGTCGAATGTCGATCGACGACCCAAATATCCCGGGAAGTCAGTGCCTTTCTTCTGCTTTTTGCCGTGCTTTTTGGCTTTCTTTTGCGTGTCAAAAAGCTGAGCAATCCGTGCATCAACCACGTTCTCCAGTTCCTTCTCCGTATATTTCTTGGAGGCAGAAGGTTTCTTGAGAGCGGCTTTCGAGAGTGGTGTTGTGGTTCTCTACCGCTCCGTCTGTACCTCTTCCAAAGAGGTCTGGTTCATATATTTTGCCATCTTCGGGTCCTTGGCAAAATTGAGCATCATCTTTGTTGCATCGCCGATCAACTGGCGACGCTCTATCTCTCGCCGCTCCGCCTAAGTAGGCCAAGGCGGGCCATACTCTCTGCCTGAATCTTCGTTGTGATCCCAGCCCGCATCTCCAGATGCAGAGGGAGTCGACTGATCATTGCCTGAAGCCATAGGTGCCGCGGAAAAAAAAATTCGGGGATCGGATTTCCCGTAGAAGAGAAATCGGCCGTGCTCTGATACCACTGTAACAGACTTGGACACTCCAAGTCAAGAATCAACCGCGACAGCACCAAATAACCACTTCAAAACAATTCACAGATCACAATAGATTTGCACTAGCCCAGCGGAGTTCCGTGCCTAGAGATATTGGCCCTAAAGACTGGCGCCCCTTTCGGTATTTCTTTTTATATTAATCAATCATCAAAGTACAAGAGAGCGGTTAGGGTTTCACTCTCAGACTCTGCGTCCAGATGCTCTGAGAAATGAGGCCCTCACCACTAATTTAAAGATTACAAGGGATGCCCAAAAGCACAGCCCCAAAAGCTTTTAAAATCAAAAGCATCAGTTCTCTCTCTCTCTTAGAGAGTCTTTTCTCTTTTTTTTTATTAAAAAAAAGCAAAAGCAAAATTCGCGTCACTCATCATTTTCCAAAAAAAAAAAATTAAAAATTTTAAAAAAAGCCTCCTCGATTTCCGGAAATTAGGATTTTTGGCAAAAATTAGGGTTTGCAAAAATTAGGGTTTCTGCTGTCCGCTACGTCATCACTTTGTGACAGTTGCTGTCTCATCAATGCTAACCTTCCAATCCTGACAGTGTACTCAAAGATTGATACAGGTGCATCGGTGGAGTCAGAGTGAGGCCAATGCCACTCTCCTGGGTCCCAATAAAGCTGAGATAGGGCACGACCCTCCCACACCCAAAGCCTCTAAAGTGCAGCATCAGCGTAAGCGAAACGGGGGTCAACACAACGACGCTTCCCGCGGGAGCCAACTACTCGTATGGCCTCCCATCAAGCGCCGGGGGAGACAAGGTGCGGAGAGGTGGCATCATATGTCAATCTAGCATGAATCCCCTGAGAGTAGTCAATATCAACTGTGAACAACATGGTGTCTAAACGAACTAATAAGAGAGTGCTCTGAGCAAAGAGGCCTTCCCAGCCACAATGGGGAGGCATCTGAATCGTGCCTTGCATGACTGCATCCCACTGTGAAGGAACAGCAGAATCAATCTCAAGCAGTCTGTCTGTCACCCCGCGACCAATGTCATAATGTTCTGCCACAAAATCTACATCCAGCATACGTGTCTCATGAAACAACCGCATAGAGGCAGCAGGGCCAGTGTCCCAAGCAGCCCAATCAATGTGAGTCCTCTCTCCAAGCTGACGGGGTGGATTAACCAAAGAATCAAGAACTGCAGCATTCCAAATGAGAGGCTGGCGCTCAATCTCCTCACGACATGAGGGAGGTGAGCGTATGATAGCCCGTCGCATGGAAACCCAAATCTGAAGAAGCGATCGGATGAAGGGTGAGAGGGTGGTGGTGGACAAGGGGGCATCCGTAAAGAGAAAACGATACCCTGTATGCCAAGTATGACCGTCTCTAGTGCCGAGTCGTGGAGTCACTGTGCAAAGTGCGGCCTGAAGAAGCATCTTCCAAGGTTCTTGGCCGGAAAAAAGACCCAGAACAATAAGCTTGGTAAGAAGGGCGCGGCTCTGTAACTCTGGATCAATAATGCCAAGGCCTCCCTCTGACCTAGGACGAATAATCGTGGACCAGCGAACTCGAGCACGAGTATCAGTAGTCCCATCTGTGCCACTCCATAAAAAGTTCCGCACTAGTCGACGGAGCTGAGCTATCACACCGGAATGTAACATCCAGCAAGAGGCCGTATACCATACTGTAGCCAGAATAACCTGGTTGGCGACCAATGCACGGCCAGCCAACAACAGATGACGTGAAGAGCAATGGCATAGCTTCCTGCGAATAGACTGTAGTACGGGTGCAAACTGCTGCTGTGAGGAAACATCAAATCCAACCTGAAAGCCCAGATATCTGCATGTCTGACCCGACTGCAGCCATGTGAAACCATCAGCTACCCCCCAACTAGGTGTGTCATCACTGCCAACCAGTAACCCATAGGATTTATGCCAGTTAATGCGTGCACCACTGGCAAGGCAAAAAACCTCTAGGGCCTCCCGCATGGCGTCAAGAGCAGCTAGCAAATAGCGCAACATGAGCATAGTGTCTCTCTCTCTCTCTCTCTCTCTCTCTCTCTCTCTCTCTCTCTCTCTCTCTCTCTCTCTCTCTCTCTCTCTCTCTCTCTCTCTCTCTCTCTCTCTCTCTCTCTCTAATTTTAGACGATGGGACAGCTTTATAAGGAAATTCAGCTCCACAGGTGGGCGCCCCCATTCTGTATAACTCTAGGTCACTTTATCATATATAATTGACCCTTTGTCCCCTCATTCTTATAATCCATTGTATGAGCACTCTCTTCATCAATTAAATTATAATTAAACTTCTTGAGTCAATCTCCCCCTTGTTGTGTTTTTCACCTCTCTCATGTGCTCCTCTCTTCGTTCCGTTCATGTCCACTGTGGATATATGCTTAACTGTGCGTTGGAGATGATATATGCACAATTGGTTGTTATGTAGGTGACAAAGCAAACGGCGAGTGACTTCCGTGCCTTTGCTGTCTTTCTATGCTTATCCCAACTTAGGCCTTTTATTTCCTGTATGAATGGTAGCTTTTGGCTGACTTAGAAAGTTGGAGGTCTCAGATTTATGCAACTTGACTTCTAATGGGCTGCTTAACACAGCTTGGTGTTTCAATTCTAGCTAGGACAGAGCTGGGGGCTTATCCATGTTACATTCAGCATTTGTTTTGTAGTCTATGACCTTGCGATCTGTACAGGGTAGGGAATGGTCCCCTGAGGACCATTCCCTATAATCCATTCGACCCCTTGGCGACCGGCGGAGGCCAAGAGCCAATGGGGGAGCAGAGATTGCAGGGAATGGTCATCAGGGGACCATTCCCAACCGTCAAGAGTCGGGGGGAGGAGGGCCATTGAGTGCCATGTGATATGCAGCCATTGGGTGAAGTGAGCACTAATCAGGAGATTGCGATAGGCACCTGCGCAAGGATGTTGCAGTGCCCACGTACTAATGTGTCACCTGCAGAGTGAGCATGCAGAATGTTAAGCCATGCAAGCCTATCATTTCTTTCCAGCTCAACACACCGAATTGTTTGTGACTTGTTGTCCATCCAGCAGCTACAGATCCGGATTCTGGTGTAGAATTGACAGTAAACGGACAGCTGAGATCTGCAGCTCCCCGACCTTGACGGTTTGAGCTGGAGATCTTGCTAGTGTCCTTCTGTAGTTGCCAGGGCATTTTGTTACTCTGTTTAAGAGGATTTCTTTTCCCGACTTTCTTTCAGTATATTAGATTAGATGATTGTCCTATCCGGTGGTAGATAGCCAATTTCATGACCATAACCGGCTATTAATTAGACGTCTTTAACAAAGTCACTTAGCCTTGTTAGAGAGAGAGAGAGAGAGAGAGAGAGAGGGGAGGGAGGGAGGGAGGGAGGGAGGGCGGGGGGGGGGGGGGTTTTATTACCTGGCTCATATAAACAAGACCTGGTTGTTGCGCCTCTAGTACACGCAATGCCACCAGCTTGATTTGTGAAGAAACATTCTTAGACTGAGCGAAGTGATCATTCAACAAAGCTGGAAGACGAAAAGCAAGAGCACCCATAAAGGGAAGTACACTCTCAAAGAAGTTTTGTGCGCGTGCACGTGTAATTAACTGAAATACAAAGAAGACTGTATCAAATTTTGTCCTCAAATTCTGTGTGTAGGACTGTATCTCCTCAGAACAAGATGTACCTCGTCAAAGTATGTTGTAATGCCATCCAGGACGGCGGAGGACAAGACCGGCAGGTGGCTCTGCTCGCGGACATCGTTGATGAAATCGTAAAGGGTTTCTGATCCGGAAACGCCACTGACAATAGGGCCTTCAATGAGTGATTTGAAGGCGTAACCGAGCTTGGGTGGCCATTCCAAGATACCAGAATCCGTCTTCTGCAAGCGGGGAAGGAAAGGAAGGATGGATGACTCCATCTCACGGCAGACGCGCAACACTCATAGTCGTGCACCCATACAAATAGCTA